>NC_052052.2:48293793-48969209 GCF_903992535.2 Arvicola amphibius | reverse complement strand
GGAGGAAAGGAATAACATTTTTTATTTCTTTGGCGAGTCTGATAGTACCAACAAGGCTGTCTTGTAGGCTGCAGATAGAAGCCATTCTTCATCCACTCTGTTCCTAGGCACCAATAGTGAAGAAACGGTTCACAGACGAAAAAAATTTTCAAATGAAGCTCAATACTTCAGGTCTCTTAGAGTTGTCTGTGAATAATCTCTTCACTATTGGTGCCTAGGAACAGAGTGGATACACACATACGTGTGTGTGTGTGTGTATTTTGCCTACGTGTATGTCTGATTGTCGTCTGGGCTTACTTTTAAGTATCAGTTTATCCAAGAATAACTGGATCCCCTACTCTTGTTATGTCCCTCTCCTTTTATTCCTTCCCTTCCCATCTTCCTCATTTTCTGGTATTCTAAATAAATTTCTGTCACCATTTCAGTGGAACCTATCCATGGTCTAATTGAGAGAAGAAAGATAACCTGAATTTGGACACATTTTTTAGCATAATAGAAATGGTCTCATATAAGAGTTTGGCCTTAACCTGTTGTGATGGCACTTAACTTTATCCCCTCAGATTATATTCCTGTAAAGGTAGAACTAGGGTTTGGATCCAAGGAGTCTGGCTTCAGTATTTACTAGTCTCAAACTTGGAATGATCTTCCTGCTTCATCCTTCCAAATGCTTGGATTACAGATGCGAGCCCCCATGCCCTGGGCTCATAGTCCCCAAGTGAGTTTTTGTTCTTGATGTTGATTTTGTAATTCTTATTAAAGCCTTAATGGGTGGTAGTAAAAGGATTGTGTTCCTGGTTTATGTACAACCTGAAAAAGTAAAGTGTGCTCCCATTAGATCAGGCACACTGTCTCAGTGGGTGGACCAACCCCTTGCGGTCCTGACTTCCTTGCTCACCAAATCCAGCTGGACCGGGACCGAATGAACATGTGATCAAACCGGACTCTCTGAATATATATATAAAGTGTGCTTTTCGAACCCAGAATGAAAGTACGAACCACTGGTGGGTCTCCAGGAAGAGAGATGGGTAGGATGACTGTGTGAAGAGGGTACTGGGGAACCTGACCTACCCGACTGTGCAGTCTCAGAAGCCCCACAATAGGTTGTCTATAAGCTGAAGAATCACAGAAGCCAGGTCCAAAGGCCTTACAACCAGGGATGTCACTGAGACAAGTTGTGGGATTCACGTGCTGGAGATCCTGGGTGCTGGTGTCCAAGGCCAGAGGCTGGTATGGCTGCCCAGGAAGGGCAGGGAAAGGAATTGCTTTAGCTCACCTGTGGAAGCAGTGGTAAAAGCCAGGAAACAGGTGCTGAAACATGAAATAAGTTGTTTAAAACCACCCAGCATGAAAGCTGCACTCCAAAGCACTGTGTAGTAGAGGCAATCAGAGATACAGACACAATGGAACCAAAGTCTACCATGAGGAACTCACACTGGGATCACTCTTTACTGTACACACACACACCTCTAAATCATCAACTCCTAACATCAAAAAGATAAAAACAGGTCACTAAAAAGTTGAAATTTAATGACTCAGTAGTTAATTACTCAGTAGTTAATGACTGAGTTACAGACAGTTGTGAGCTGCCATGTGGTGCTGGGAATTGGACCCTGGTCCTCTAGAAGAGCAGTCGGTGCTCTGAACCATCTCTCCAGCCCTGGATGACTTTTCTTAAAGTGAAAGAAGTATCAGGGATCTCTCTACATGTATGCAGGGAGCCCAGTGATGAGCAGGACTTCATCGTTTCATTGTTTAGTTAGACGAGGCCTCCCTAGGGACTCCAGGCTAGCTTCAGACGGATGAGCCTCCTGCCTTAGCCGTACAAGTGCATGGCATGCACTACCATGCCTGGCTGTGTTTTTAGAGAGCTTGAGATACACAGGTGCTCTCACACTAGGCTCCTGTGTTTAGAAGCTTGTTGGTTAGGTGGGAAGGAAGGAGTAAAATGGGGCGGGGTTCACTGCTTTCTTATAACTGACCTCTTTGTTGGCTGCTGCCTTTGTATCTCTAGCCATGTCTTGGCCCCTAATTTTCTGGTTTCCTATAAAGCCAATATGCCTTTTCTGTCTTCTTGGCCATTCTCCTTGCTATTACAGTTACCAAAACAAAATAATCATAAGCAACCAGCTCACAGTAAATAATAAAGAGATAACTAAGGTAAAGAATGGGAGAGAATGCTAGTATTTTTCCAGAGATATAAAATAGTTGGTAAATGTGTGAAATCTGTTCAAGATTCTTGACCACTAGAGAAATGCGCCACTGTAAGACGTAGCTTCATGTATCAGTCACAGTGATGTGTGGCTTTGCAGCTGGTAGAACAGCTATAATCAACACAGCAGATAATGGCAGCTGCTGTGGTCTGGAGGAGCTGGAACCCACTCATTAATCCCTGGCAGGATTCCAGGAATCTGCTACTGAAGGTAAACAGATACCAACTCCCATTAGGGTAGCTGCAGTTCAATTATATTGAAATTTCTACTTTGATTGAGCTAAGAACTAAAAGTACTTGGCATTCACAGGTCATATGAATGAGGGCCTCATCTAGGGACATCTGAATTGAGATTTGAAGAAGCTTTCGGTATATTCTATCTTAGTCTCTATATGGGGATTAGTTCCCAGGCCCTCAAGATACCAAATCTTTTATATAATGGCCAAATCCCTTATATAAAATAGTAAGGTGGTTTGCTATAATCTATACATATTCTCCTCTTTAAGACATGATTCATATAATACCTAATATAGTATAAGTTATACTTACACTGTTGTATATTATAGTTGTATTATGTTGCTTCCAGAATAATCAAGAAAGTGATCTATATGTGTTCAGTGCAGATGCAGGTTTGTTTCTGGTGTGTGGGTGTTTGGTATCGTCCATTGTGGTGGCTGAATTGTAAATAGAGCCTGTTTTAAATAAGCAAAGAAGGCTGACTGTGGTTGGGAATGGAGCTGAAAAGAAACAGAGAAGGGACTGGAGAAATGGCTTAGCAAATAAGAGCACACACTGCTCTTACAGAGGACCTGAGTTTGGTTCCCTGAACCCATATGAGGTGGTTCCAGGAAATCCAATGTTTCTAGCTTGTATAGGCACCTGCACTCATGTGCATATACCCCCACACAGATACATGCATACATGTAATTTTAAAATAAATAAACTCTAGAGTGGAGAGATTCTTGACAGTCTTAGACCCTTGTGTAGTTAGTGAACTGAAAGTGCCCAGCTGGTAAGATGGAAGCAGTTGAGAAGTCAGTGAGAGCCAGGTCACATTACGGAGATGGTCACTGAGCTGACAGCAAGAGGCAGCCTCAGAGGGCTGCAGGGGCTGGCTACAGGTTGCTTGTAGCTGCTATGTGGAGATCAGATGGGACAGGCCAGAGTGGATAGACCAGGTAGGAGTCAATGGCAGGCCAGGTAGGAGTCAGTGGCAGCAATGGCAGTGTGCAGCGTACAGTGGCCAACAATACATATTCTCCAGAACACTGTGGAGACCATGCATAGCAAAGGTGCTTGCCAGCAGCAAGTCTGACATGTTCCCACCAACTTCCACAGTGGTGGCAGTAAAAGGACTCACCTTTCTTGGTGCATTGTGTCAAGTCCTTTTCTGTGCCTGCTCTTTAAAGCCCTCCTCCATGGGTTTAGGGTGATGGAAACTACACTTCCTTATCCTAAGGCTTGGCCAATATCCCAAGGTCTCCCTGCTCAAAAAGGCCCCAACAGATACGCCCTGCATTCCCTGTTCTGTGAAACTACATAGCAACAAAGCAGGTGTGTGTCAAGGGACACCTGGCATCCAAACCTGGTTCACATAAGGCAGCAGCCTCCGTAACATTTCTCATTTCTCACAAGTTTTAAAAGTTGTTTCGGGTTTTTGTTTTATTTAATTTTTTCATGCTGTCAATGGCATTTGATGCTACTATAATCTAACTCTTAGCGCAAGAAAATAGAAGTGGGAGAAATCTAGATAGCAAGGTGGCCTACATCCTGGAGGTGATTTTTAGAATTTATAGGGGATCAAGATGCCAGGGGAAGCATGCGCTGTTTCTGGAATTAAATGCCACTGACCTAAATAGTCTGTGGCATGAAAACTCAAATGGAAGCCAGCAGCTTATTTTACCACTCCAGGGCTCCATCCGCTGGACTGTCTGATCTTAGGAGTACCCTTGCTCCCTGCCTTGAAATGCCTGGTCCATAGAAGATCTGCAAACACACTTCAGGAAGATCAGCTTCTCTTGTGTTAAGTAGTGCTTGTATGATAAGGTTTCCTGGTGTGACTCGCCTTTGCAAATGTAAGGACTGTTGGTACAACTCAAGAGCCTGAGTCTATAAAGACCTGAATCTTCCTCTGCCAGCCACTGGCTCTGAAAGAAAAGGCTCACACTGCCCATCTCTGGCTTCTCCTCCAAGCCTAGCTTTTTGCTGCCTCTTTGTTGGGATTGAATATGATTCTGTACATGAGAACATGTTGCCTGAGGCAAGGCTTAGTCAGCAGCAGCACCTATCCCTAGCTCCAGACTCTGCCTGGGTGAACTCCACAGGCGCTGAGGCCCTCATTTGTCAGCGCACATTTTCTTAGAAGCTGCAGTGTGACTGACTCTAAGGAGTGAAAACACATAAAACACAGTTCAGATTCAGGGTTACAACTTGATCCAAAACAGAGCTCACACTGGCGCCAGGGACCTGACCACCCAGCAGATGTCTTTCCTTCAGCCAGCACAACGGTCCTAAGAGGGTCAATTCAAGTTTTATACATAGGAGCTTTTAGTTTTTTAATACGTAATTTTATAAATTCAAGAATTTCATAGTGTGTTAATTGTGATTGTACTCACCCTCAACTCCACCCACTAACTGCCCCCAGATTCATCCCCACCTCCCTACTGCCAACTTAATTTCTCCTCTCTGCTGTTCTACCTTCCTCACAGTCGCTACGCTTTAAACTATTATCAGCCGGCTACTAAGGCCGTAACCTGGGAGGAATTTTGTTTCCCCAGACAGTGGCTCTGTTACTGCACTGAAGGCAGCTTTAACTAAATTCTTATCATCTAATAAAACTTTAGACTCAACGGCTAGGGTGAAAACCTGCAGGCTCAGAGAGTTAGAGTAACAACTGGCTAACCTTCTCTCTTAGTGGGCATCCCAGGAATCCGCTCTCCTTCCACAATGCCCCAACTAAAAAAACACATGCTATGTTTCTCCTAGCTACTTCCTGTCAACTAGTTGCTAACCCCACCTCCCTGAGCCCAGGTTAATTTTATTTAATGCAGATGCAACACATAGTTAAACAAAATGTAGCATAAGAAATGTTAACACATCTTTGGCTAGTTAAACAAATATTCCACAACACCCCACTTTTAACTTACTAACCTGTCAACTCCAGTTTGTGTGTGGCCATCCAGTGGAGTATGGTTGACCTACCAGAGCCCAGACCCTTAAAGAACACTGGCTCTCCCTCCCCCAGCAGCCATCGCTGTCCGTAGCCCCATAACTAGGGCTAGAGGCTCATCTGCATAGGAGACTTTATACCCAAATTCCAGTTCCCAGTTTGTCTGTGCAGGTGGCTGGGCAGTCCAAACTGCCCATCCGTGTGTGCTGCCAGTTTGCGTAGCCCCTGCAGTCTCACGCTCTCTTAACCCATCACTTGCCTCGTTTGTCCCCAGCATTACCTACAGTAAGGATTCCAGAACCTTCTGTATCTGACTCACTGATGCTGAAGCCTAAAGACAGTGGTTCTGAGAGATGGTGTTGAGTCAGGAGGAGCAGAAGTCAGTTTTTCAGACCACACGTAACCTGTGAGGAGGAACACCATGATGGGCACTGCCAGACTTCAGAGCCCAGGGAAGCATTTCCTGCCCACAGTTGCTAGGAAACAAGAGGAGTGACCACTCATATCCACTGTATCCTGTCCAAATCCTTCATTTTATATGTCCATTTTTTGATGATAACACCTGACGGCTAGCCTCACACTGATAATCATCCCTGGCTTACAAGGCTCCAGATTCATGTGCTACACCCTAACATTACTTTGTGTGGTGGAGTGCACATGTGGGGGAATGGAAGCCAGACAGCAACCTTCCTCAGGCACCACCTACCTCGGGTTTTTCAGGCATTCTCTCACTGGCCCTGAGAGTCCCTTGTCAGCTCACCCATGGGATCCACCAATCCCTGCCTCCCCAGCACTGGGATGTGCACCCCTGTGCCCATTTTTTATATAGGGTCTGGGTATCAAGAGTAAACACACAACGAGCACCTCATACACCGAGTTATATCCGCGCCCTCCACCTGGTATCACTTCAATCCCTCTTGCCCAGCTGGAAAACCAGCTGCATCCCCAAAGGTCATTTTAAAACTTTCACAGCCTGTTGAAATGTGAGAAAAGTCCTCTTTGTCTCATGTGGCGTCCCTGGATTAAAGAGAGCACTGCACACGGTTAGATAAACACAAGGAAACAGAAAAGGTTGCCTGTGGTTTAAACCTGACCCATAGCAGGCTGAGGTGGCTAACTTTAAAAAAGGAAGAGGGTGGGGCTGGAGAGATGGCTCAGCGGTTAAGAGCATTGCCTGCTCCTCCAAAGGTCCTGAGTTCAATTCCCAGCAACCACATGGTGGCTCACAACCATCTGTAATGAGGTCTGGTGCCCTCTTCTGGCATGCAGGCATACATGCAGAGAGAATATTGTATACATAATAAATAAATAAATATTTTTTTAAAAAAGGAAGAGGGTGGAGAACTGATTGGAGAGAAATGTGCTAGGTGATCCTGTGGTCACTTTGGAATTGTTTTTAGGGCAGTGATGTGGTTTCTAGTTTTTGACGTCGCTTATCAAGCATGGCTGCTGCACTTGATTAAAATTCTTTCCTGATCTTCTCTGCACTGACGCTCAACTGTAAAACATAGTCCTAAGTTATTGTCTAGTGTGTGTAGGCTTGTTGGAGGTTCACTTCCTGGCTGGTGCTTCCAACAGTGTGACTCTGCACATCCTCACTCCAGCAAGTGTCTGGGGATTCTCTGTAAGAACAGGAAACTGGCTGAGCCAGCACTGGCCCCTCTCTGTGACAGTGTACAAACTGCCCATGTGGAGTTCAAGTGCATGCAAATATGTAGCATTTTTCACAGCTCATTGTTCTTTATGTCGCCATCTCAGAGACAGCTTGGGATTTGCTCAGATGATAAATTTCCCTTTGCAAGTCGTAAAAACGACAGTGAACTTCTAATCAAATCTACTTCATGGCCATGCAAGGCAAACCCTTTGGCTTTTTCATCCGTCCCCTTCCCTCTTGTATGGTAATGAAAACCACAGAGACAGAAGGGCAACAAGGAAGACAACTCCATGAATGCCAAGATGGAAGGGGGCACATTTTAGCAGGGGTTCACACCTCTTGCTCACCTCTACCCCATGTCACCCCACCCCACCCCTACCGCCTGTGACTGGCCCACTGAGGAAACTTAACTTGGATTTGTGCTTGCCTGGGAAGGAATCACTTGTTAGCAACATTTTTTTCTAGATGTAGAAAAGAATGCTGCAGTTGTAACTCCCAGTGGTCAACTACCACAGGCTAAGATGACATGAGGAGCGGGCACAGAACTCATGCTGTCTTCCCCACACTAGGGGTCTTCAGGGTCCTGGGCTTCTTGGAAAGCAGCACTGCTCAGTGCTGGCCTGTGGGAGAATTAGCTTCCTTGCTTGCTGGTGTAATATTAAGGCTCTGGAAGCTAAGACCTGTGGAGGCTGTGGTGTCTTTCAAAGGAAGCTGTAAATCCGCAGACTCTTTCAGGTATAAACCAGTTGTCTAAAGACCTGTGTGTCCTGGGCACATTGCTGACCATAGTGCCCATGGCGCAATTTACCCAGGAACTGCCAGAGCTGCCAAGAGCAGTGGCGGCTAAGGTTTGCGGCACTCACTGTGTTCTCCGAAAGCATCATTCTAATCCATACTGGGTGGGAAAGTGGCAACATTTAGTCTAATATTAACCCATGTTTCACATGAGATTAACCCTATTAACACACTTTATAGATAAAGATGAGGTGTAGAGATAAGTGTCACAGATAGGATTTGAATACAACTTTAAAGAAGCAATTATTAGGGCTGGAGATATGGAACAGTGTGTTAGTGCTTGCTCAGCCAACATGGGGCCCTGAATTCAAATCTCATAGGAAGAAGAGAAGGAAAATCCCAGAGATTCTTAGGCTGGCTAGCCTGGCATATGCACTGACAAATAGACCCTGTCTCAAATAAACATGAGATTGACCTCTGACCCCTATGTGTATACTCAGGTATGCACACATCACACATGTTCATGAATATACATATCACACTCACATACAGATTTGAAGAAGGGATCAATTCTCATACACAGGTACTCCCAGCTACTTGAGAAACTGAGAATTTGACCTGACACATCCAGACCCCACCTCCACGTATTATTGGTGTTATAAATATTAAAAGGACAGTTGGGGTTCATTCTCTAATAGCCTGGGCAGTTGGTGTGAAAGACATTTACTCCTTTGTGTTTTGGTGACAATGCAGATGCAGACATCTGGCTAAGCATCTTCATTCTTGTGTGGTTGGAGCTGTCGCTGCCACCCTGCAAATTGTCACTTCCCTTAACTTTAGCTGAACCAAGAGAGGAAACAGGTTTCCACAGAAATTATGACTCCATGAAAGATCTGGAAGCGGTGGGGAAGACTGGTCTCTTCAGTATGCAAACTCATTCCAGAATGTAAAGAATTCCTTTGGGTGGGTTGAGTCCATAGACATTTGTCATTGAGCTGTGTTTCTGACTTATGCAAATGAATATGTGGGCTAGGGATAGTTTCTTTCAAGTTTGTTTAACCAGCTTTTAAAAGAAAAGTTTGGGTGCTGTGGAAGTCTTTAGTGACCTTATATAGCCAAAAGCAGAAATTTACTTAAAGGCTTCAGATGTTGTCCACGCCACCTGTAGTCACTGCAGGGACAGAATTATCACTCAGCTCAGGAGCAATTGGTGCTAGAAGTGTCTCAGCCAGACACGTCCCTAGCATGGTGTGCCCATCACTTCTAGAGCTAAGCCTCTGCCAGAACAGAGCTGACACCTCCTCCCTTGAGTCACTGGAAGCGGAAGTCTCCTGTTCTTGTTTCATCTCAGTGTGTACCCTTAGGCCATTACTGTGTCGGGAAAGAAGGTGCACTTCATTACAGGAGTGTGGTGATTTGAATGACAAAGGTGTCCATGGGCTCACGTGTTTGAATGTTTGGTACCTATTTGGTGGAACTATTTGGAGGTGTGGCCTTGTTGGGGGAGGTGTGCCGTGAGGAGTAGTAGGCTTTGAGGTGTCATCAGCACTCTCAATGTCTCTGTCCTTCCCCCTTCCCTTGCTGTTTCTCTCATGCTGTCTCTGTCTGTCTGTCTGTCTCCCTACTTGTGGATCAAATTTTAGGTCTTAGTCACTGCTCTAGTGCCATGCCTTCCTAAGCACTGCCAAGCTCCATGCCATGGTGGTTATAGACCCAGACACTATAAGCAAGCCCCAATAAACTTTATTCTAGAAATTGCCTAGGTCACAACAATGGAAAGGTAACTAAGTAAGAAAAGGAGTCAGTCTGCTTTGAGGATTGCAGGCAGGTCCACTTCTCATCATAACTGTCACCTAGGAGAGTCCAGTTCTTAACAACTAACCCTGAAGTTCCAGCTGCTAATACATCTGATTTTGTTGCACAAAACAGTGTCCATTAGGAGCTCCTATGCTGTGCTGAGGCTTTCGGTGCCCACCAAATATGCTGTGTCCATTTGTTTCAGGAGCTAAGATGCAAAGTCATCATCTTAAAATAGAGCTCCATGGTACAGTGGCTGGACGATGAGCAAGTTCTAAGCCTGTGTGTATACGCAAGGGAGGTAACCTGTGCCGCTGCAGGGGCCAGGAAGTACCTCTCTTTTGTTTTCAATCTCAGATTAGAATTAACAAGTGCAACTTGTTCTGACCTGGTATCAAATCTAAGTTCAGAGTCACTCTGCAGGACTGACCGAGGACCTTCTGGCAAAAAGTGCATTCTCTTTCTCACATGCTTTGTGCCTTGGTTAAGAGCGGGGCTGTGTCTGGGTTGGGTTCTGGCTTGGTAATACTTTGTCTTCCCTGTACCTCAGTTACTCAAACTCTAAAAAAGATGATTGGGCTTTGGATATAGGTTTGTCTCCTATATCCCAGGCTGGCCATCAGCTCACTGTATAGCCATGGATGACCTTAAACTCTTTGTGCACCGCCTCCTGGGTACTGGGATTGAAGGTGTGCACCCCCACAGGCATTCTAAAACAGGAAACAGTATCTAACACAAAATCCATTGTACACATTAACAAATGTGTAGCATGACTACCTCCATAATTGGTAGATAGTCAGTAGTCAATAGTCTCTAGCTGGCATAGTTGGCACTGTCCTTATACACAGCCCCATTCCCCAAGCCAGTTTAAGGAAGTCGGTATAAGAAGGTGGTGTGCTGAGCCACACATCCTACTTCATCATTCCATCCTGTTGCATTTTTAACCTTGAGAGGAAGATGCAAGAGCTAGTAATTTCCAGACACCCACCGCCCAGACCCGTGCTGTATCATTCCCTTGTAAGTAATCATTTCTATAATCATCCTTGCGACATGTAGGAAAAGGTGGTGAGCCCTGGGCTCCTCTGCTCTCACAGCACCCTGCTGTCTAATCAGATGTGGGGCTCAGGCTTGGCCAAGAGCCCCTTTCCAGGTAGCTTATTACTACTTTCCTACTGTTGAAAGGGAAAGGAAGGGAAACGGACCTTTCTAAACACTCCTGCTAGTTAGAATCAAACCAGTGGAAACCCATATTTTTCTGCCCCCCCCCTTTTTGCAAATGGTAAATATCAGGGGGCCGCAGGTAGCTCAGCTGGTATAAGTACCTGCCACCCAGCCTGATGACCTGAGTTTCATCCCTTGACTTAATAGAAAGAACCAACTCCCACAAGTTGTCCTCTGACGCAAGTGCATATGCACAGATAAATGTAAAAACAGTTTAAGAAAAAGGAAAAACAAAGTTAGTAGTTGTTCTGACCAATATATAAATTACAGTTTTTGATCCGTAGCTAATGTTAGAAACAAGTTTGGGTTGCGAAGAAAGAGACCAGCTTCTGACCAAAGTGTCTATACAAGGCAATACTCTTGATCTAGAGGATGCATTCAAATACGAGTGACTCACAGACAGGAAACGCACTGGTGTTTTATTCTCACTCAGGAGGTAGCTGTGTCTTTTCCCCGTTGGCTGGAACTGACCTCATGGTCTATTCAGTTGGCTAGTCTGACAATAATTCGCACACAGGAGGTGAAAAGAAGGGGAAAGGGCGGCAGACCTTTAAATTCCTAGACTCACGAACAGTGGCCTTTGGGTAAACAAAGGTTTTACTGGGTGGGGAGCGTTAGAATATTTGCATAAAAGTCTTACAAGGTGGGAAAGAAAGATTAATTCCTTGTTCTAAGCACAAATTGGATAGTATTTGACAGAAAAGAGTCACATTTTATATCTCTAACACTGGAGAAGACATCCTCATTGTCCCTCACGAGTTGACTGGGGATGGTTAAAGCAGGTTTGCAGTGTCAAAGTGACAGAGAAGGACTTGCTTTTTGATGGACATCATGTTTCCTGTTTATAATACAGCCTGGGCTTTACTCCGCAAAATTATTTTATTTTATTATTGACCTTTCCACCCTCTCTCACCTGTGAAGGCCACACAGTGGAGGCCACAGGTCACAAATTCAGTGTATATCCCGGGTGGCCTGCCTGAAATTTACCTAAGTGCTTTTAAATTCAAATTCTTAATTATTGATGCATTTAGCACTCATTTAGGTCATGTTTTATTCTACCAAATATTAAAGAAAAACCTTTTAGAGAAAGAGAGAGCTTACCTCAAAAACACAGGGACAGGGCAGGGTAGGGGAAATATAGAGAACTGATCATACTGTTTGAAAGGCACTACCCAAGGGCTCATGGAAGAATTATGGTATGAAGCAACTTATAAATTCATCTTCTATCATACAATCTATTTTATAGCAAAGTGTAGTGAATTGGGTGAAATGGACTCTAGGAACTTTTTCCCATAAGTGGATGACAGTGATCTAAATGAGCAAAATTCACGTGGCCTTAAAACGAAAGGGACTAAGGGTAGTTCCTATAATATGGAAGACCTAGGTGCCAGTCTCCAAATCCATGCTGGGCCTCAACCAGTGAGAACGGATGGCACAGGATGAGTCTGTAACCTGATTTATATTCTGCCTTATTTGACTTCAAGTGTGATAGGGGCTGTGGAAGAATGGGTGCAGGGATCCTTTCCAGATCACTGACTGGTTGCTATAGCCTGATGGTACAGTTGGGAACATGAAACCAGCATCTATTCGTTCCCTTACTGTCACTGTGAATGTCTTTAGTGGATGTGCATATTTGCTAGGTACCTTGAGAAATCCATTTGTGGATTCCTTTGTTCAATTTTTTCAACATCTGTTAAATCCCAGAGATGTGAGGAGAAAGACCACCAACCCAAGTCATCATGGCCCATTAACCAAAGCAAGCTTTTTTTTTTATGATGGTGAACAAGCTGCCTCCACCCAAGGCTGAGTTCTAAAGGGCAGCATTGGATATGGGCAAGAGAAGAATTTTTATAGCTCAGGGGTAGGTGGTTTCCAAATGGAGATTTGTCTTTCTTTTGAGATGACTTTCAAGCCCAAGGTGGAGGCAGGCTGGCAGACTGGTTAATCACATCCCCATAGTGAGATTACCCCCGAGAGAGAAAGAGAGAGAGAGAGAGAGAGAGAGAGAGAGAGAGAGGAATAAAAGGAGGACATGACTGCTCCTAAGAGGTGGTTTGTTTTTTATCATAGATGTAAAGGAAAGCACAGGCAGAGACAAACACATCTGAGAGAGTTAGAGAGTAAACTTGACCAGCAGACTGAGCCAGGCTATGCTGAGGAGAGGGGAGAATAAAGGAGGGGAACCAGGAATAACAACCAAGAGGCAAGAGGCAAAGAGATTTAATTAAAAAAAAGGCTGTAAGTAGCAATGTCTGGGTTCTATAGGGAAGAGCATCTGGGAAAGGGCAGCCCAGCTCAGTTTCTGGGCTGGAGAAGTGTGTGTGTGTTGGGGGTGTGGGGGAGTGCTAGTCTAGACAATGCTGTTCTGGGTAGGGACTGAGGGTGCTGGGAGAACCTGGCAGTCAGCATCAGCTTTGATATGTTAATAGGACACCAGGTTTGAAACCTAACACCCCACCCACCCACACCCATTTATAAATTATGCAGGGAATTAAGGTTGGAAGAGTCAAATACAGACTCAGATTTGCTTGAGTCAAACAGCTCGGATTGCAAACTCCTAACATTGATTGGCACAGGCCACCCTGCTCTTATTTCCTGCTCCCCAGTGCAGCACAGCGCCCCTGAGCGCCAGAGTAAACACACCCAAATCAACATCTCTTTAGTCTCTTTGTGGCCTTGTCCAAGCCAAGTTGCAGGAGCTCATGCCTTAACCTAAACCATCAGGTGATGCTTTAGCCATAAATCCAGCTACACAAAGAATGAAACACGTGGAGATAGACACGCACACTCTAGCCAGCATTTCAGTTGACACACCTGTGTGTCAGTCTGAAGACTAACTTACTTTTCTTTCCCACAGTATCTCTATCGGATGTGCTCTTAGCCTCTAGACAAGCATCTTAAAGGTGGGAATGGGGGATCTAATATCAGGAATTGAAACCTGGAACTGATTTCATATTCAGCATCACACAGATCTAGGAAAGCTATGTAATAGAGAAGGAAAGATCACCGAAAATATCTGAGTGGCTAGCCTGAGCTCACTTATGCAGGTTCTTCCAGGTAGGGGATGGAGATTGTGTAAGTGCTGTTTGAGACCAAAGCCCAGGGGGCTGCCAGAGGTGCAATTGAGATCTGTGAGGCTGCTAACTGATTGTATCTTTGACACTTCAGGAAGACCTGTCAGAGGTGGTTGAGCACAACACAGTGGCGGAGCAACAGACTGCACTGGAGTCACCTGACAGTGTGGTAATTTATGTTTGGGATTTACTCTATTGGGGTAGTGTGTTGGGTGAACTTCATTCCGCAAGAAAAGGAGATGATTATAATGTCAGATGGCAGAAGGTTAAGGTGTCTTAAAGCCTGGTGTCCATGCACAGTTAATATCACTGATCACACTCAGGTATGGAAAGACATCCTTTTGCAGTTAAATTTTAAGACTGCCCTATCTTATACAATGCCATGAATAAAATTTTCAGATGGAAGAATTTGAAGTTTGATAAAAATATATACAATAACTTTAGTGTTCCTCAAATTTTGAATTTCATTTATCTTTACAAGCTAGAGGTCTGAGGACATCACTGGATGGAAGAGTTAATACCTTGTATGTGCCAGGTCCTAAAGCTTATGAACTGTTTGGTTGCTTGGTTACTTAGGGTTTTTTGGGGGTGGTGGTGGTGGATAGGGCCTTATGTAGCCCAGGTTTGCCTTAAATTCATGTAGCCAAGGCTGACTGTGAACTCCTGCCTCCTCCCCTCAAGGAATGTCTGCCCTGAGCCCCAAACCCAGCAAGCTATCAGCTTGTGCCTATCAAATGTTCACTGTTTTTAATTTTTTTCTCTTTTTAAAATCCTGGTTTTTATTTCTACATACTAGTTTATGCTTTAAGAATTGTTTTCATTTTTAACTACATATACTTGGAAATGTCTGTACATGGGTATGTACACATGCCCTAGTTGGGGTCACTGTTGCTGCGATGAAATACTACAACAAACAAGTTGGGGAGGAGAGGGTTTATCTTGCTTTACTCCCATAGCACAGTTCATATACAAGAGTATATAGAAGGGGCTGGAGAGATGGCTCAGCCGTTAAGAGCATTGCCTGCTCTTCCAAAGGTCCTGAGTTCAATTCCCAGCAACCGCATGGTGGCTCACAACCATCTGTGGTGAGGTCTGGTGCCCTCTTCTGGCCTTTGGGCATACAAGCAGACAGAGTATTGTATACATAATAAATAAATTAATTAATTAATTTTAAAAAGAGTATATAGAAAGTATATACTCTGGGTGGTACATGCCTTTAATCTCAGCACTTGGAAATCAGAGGCAGGTGGACCAGCCTGAACTAGTACCAGGATAGCCTGGGCTAACCAAAGAAACCCTCTCTCTTGAAACACCCCCCCAAAAAATTTTGATATTTCAAACATTTCCAAATAAAATGCCTTTGAAAATTCTCTAAAATTGTATGCTAAACACCTCAATAAAAACAAATGCATGTAGGCCTGGGTCATCACTTGGTAGTAGAATACTTAGCTAGCATGCATGTCTGCGGCCCTGGGTGTCATCCCTTGCACCACAAAAAGAGAGCTTTAGAAATGCTATGGCTGCTCTTCCAGAGAGGACCTGGGTTTGATCTACAGTACCCAAGTGGTGGCGCACAATCATCCATAAGGCCAGTTCCAGGGAATCTGGTGCCCTTTTCTGGCCTCCAAAGGCACTGCATAAACATGGAACAGACTACATGCAGACAAAATACCCATGTACACAAAATAATAAAATAACTCAAAAAATAACTACATTCAGCTCATCCAAAAATGTTTACAGTTCAAAACCTACTGCTGCATTATGATGCCAATAGTGCATTTTGCTGCCAGTACTGCTGATGATCCGGTACTCTGGACACTCACCAGTTCAGGGTGTGCGGCAGCCATCTCTGTAGTTTGATGGAGTTTTAAACTTCTTCTGCCCATTCTTTTTCCTGCTGAAGAACATGCACTGTCCCCTCTGGAAGGTGATGTTGCTTTTTCTGGGACTGCAGAAGAGAACGGCCCATGAAGGTGGGCAGCCAAACCAGCTGGCTCTGGTGGGCATGGAAGTTCTGTTTCTGAAGTTTCTGACCCAGAGCTCACCAGTCATGTATGGGGGGGGGGGGGCAGGGCCTTGCTGGAATTAAGTCCTCTTCCACCTTTACAACCACTTCACAACATGCAGCTGTCCCACTAGCAACGTCCAGAATAGGAGGTCAAGTGCCATCTGCAGTCACAAAGCTTATTAGGGGCTGCAAACTTGAAGTATGTTCTTTGATGTTATGAAGACTGACCGTCTTCCAGAAAGACATTGATAAGTATGAGTCTATGTGACTTTGAAGTTTTTAGAGCCCTGAGTTAAGTAGCCATGAGCCACTGTGCTGCTCCCCAGTTTTTTTGTAATAATCCCTCCACACACACTCTTCTTGTTAGTAAATGTGTGAGAGGAAAAGGCGTTTTAAGTAAGGATCCAGTCAGTATTAAAGATGATGATAGTCAGCTACTGAGATTGTTCAGCAGGCAAAAGCCCTGCCTGGCAAGCTTGTCCACCTGATTACTTTTCCCAGAACCCACATAAAAAAGCCAGATGCAGTATCTAGTACCTACAGCAAGATGGGAGACAGAGACAGATTGTCTAGAGCTGGCAGACCAGCTGGCCTGGAGCACACAGCACAAAAATGAGAGACACTGCCTGATTTGGGTGGAAGCTGAAAACCAACTCCATAAAGTTCTCCACTTATCTCCAGATATTACACTAACAATAATACATAAAAAAATCAAATTTTTTTATAAAAACAAAAACAAAAGAACCATGGCCTAGCCGTTATTTCATGAGTACTCTGATTGTAGCATTCTCTAAGAACTGATTACCAGCCAGCCTCTTCCTCTAATTGGCTGTGTGATGATACTTTCTAATACTGAGGAATGTTCTTGTGATTGAGGTGTTCATTCAGGTAATAGTGTTTTGAAAAACTAGAAAGCACAATACAAATTCACAGTGGTTAAAACTGTCTTAGTTCTTGCATATTGCATGTGCCTCATGCAGAGGAACAGCCTTCCATAGACAGGATCTTGGAGTATTGCGGCTCTGGAGCAGATGTCTCTAGAGTCCAGAGACAGCCTGGCACTTACTGGAATCCAGCAGACAAATCACGTCACCACCTCCCCTTTTTATGTGACTCTTGAGAAGGCATGGAGTCCTTCATTCTTCTTAGTTAGTTAATGCTAATATTTATGGGGGTGTTGTCAGCAAAAGCACAAAACTGCAAGTCAATCTAACACTTATATCCTGCTCCCCCTTTTTGACCAAACCTCCCTATAAGTTTTTTAGGAGCAAAGTTAAGTGGGAGACAATACAAAAATCAGCCTAGTTTTCTCTTGCCACTCTCTGAGTGAGCAGCCTGTTTTCTGAAAACACATTTTTGAAACTCACCATTATTTTGTTAGCAATAATACAGCAGTTTTACAGTGTTCTTATTATTTTTCTCCTTCTTGACATTCATGTAAATTTCTTTCCTTTTGCAGGCTGCCTGCCAGATGAAACAACAAGTGTATTCAGCTCAAGCCCCCTTCAGCTCCCAAGAGCCCCCACTAGCACCAGGTCCATTGTGCCAGTCTGAAGATGCAGACTTCACAGGCTCTGGTATGACTCATGAACCTTTGGAGAAGACAAATGTCACGATGCTCTGAGAATGAGGCGGGAGGAGGACTCCTGGGTCTGTGTCCCTCCTCGACAGCCGTACTTTTGAGCTTGAACACCCCGCTTCCTGCACTGTTTCTCATTTCTTTTTTTTTTTTTTTTTTTTTTTTTTTGGTTTTTCGAGACAGGGTTTCCCTGTAGTGTCTAGAGCCTGTCCTGGAACTAGCTCTTGTAGACCAGGCTGGCCTCAAACTCAGAGATCCGCCTGCCTCTGCCTCCCGAGTGCTGGGATTAAAGGCATGCACCACCACCGCCCGGCCTGTTTCTCATTTCTTTACCATCTGCATCCACTAATATTTACTGAATGTAATGTAACACAGATGAGAAAAGGCCCTCCAAAGAAGCATTTGATGAAACTAAAGTCTACAGATTGCCTGCCAATCTCTCCCAAAGACCAAGGTTAAGTCATGGACAATGTCTCCAAAACCATAATGAAGGCATTATGTATTTGATATAAGCCTTTGAGGATTTATTTTTCAGTAGAGAAGTTGGTATTCAGAGCCAGGCATGGTGGTGCCTATAATTGCATTTGAGAAACGGAGGTAGGAGGATCAGGAATTTAGTGTCATCCTCAACTACATAGTGAATTCCAGGACAGCCTGGGCTCTAGGAAGTCTAGTCTCAAAAAGAAAGAGAATGGAAGGAGGCAAGGATAGAATTCATGTTGTAGCTTGAATTATGATGAAGAGTGAGGGTTGAAAGTAGAACTTCAAAGCAAGTGATCAGTATCTCCACTTTGCTTTTATGCAGTATTTATCAGTAAAAAGCCAAGGGGTGGGTGTTGGATGAAGGCTGCTAGTTTATTTCCCAATCACCATGACTTGAAATAATCACACAGAAACTGTATTATTTGCAATACTGTTTGGCCAATATCTTAAGCATACTTTTAGCTGGCTATTATATCCTATACTAACCCATCTCCATTAATATGTGACTTTGGCTTACTAGGTAAAGTTCCGTGGAGCATCCAGCGTCTCTCCAACAGTGCTACATGGCTTCTCTGTGACTCCGCCTACTCTCTCTCTATGTCTCTTTCAGCCTGGCTTTATTCTGATAAGCCATTGGCCAAAAGCAGCTTCTTTATTAACCAATGGCAATAAAACATATTCACAGCATACATCACTTCCCACATCAGGCGGGGCTGCTGCTGCTGGAAAGGTGGCTCTGAGGTTAAATGCTTGCTGCTTTTCCAAAAGACGCCCACAGCAGGCAGCTCACATCCTCCTGTCACCTAAGATCTGACACTTTCTGGTTTCCATAAGCACCTACACTCATTTGCTCTTGCCATGCACATACATATGATTAAAAATAAATAAAATCCCAGTGTTCAGGCAGGGGGAACTCTGTGAGTTGGAGCAGCCTGATCTACATAGTTAGTTCCAGGCCAGCCAGAGCTACCTAACAGACCTTGTCTCAAACAAACAAACAAACAAACAAACAAACAAAAAGGTTCACCAGTGATGGATTTATAATCCTGTGCTGACTTGCACTCTTTTTCATAAATGTCACTCTGTAAAAAGTTTAGCACATAGGTATATTTGATTTTGTCAAGGTAAATTGATGAATATAATCAGCAAACAAACTACAGATGAAATGTAGCCCACCACCTATTTTGCTTCATCCAGGAGCTAGGGATGGTTTTATATTTTAAAGATTGAAAACAATTGAAAGTCAATTTTATGAAAACTACATGAAATTTTTACTTCAGCTCTCTAACACATCATTGAGCATTGCTTACATGTTGTCTGCGGCTGCTTGGCTCTTCTGATACCATGTGATGGAATTAAACAGCTCTGGCAGAGGCAGTCTGGCCTGAAATGCCCAGACTTGTGTACCTGGCCATGGATACAGACCAGAGGGTCTGGCTAATGTATTTGTACAAGGTAATAGCAATTCATGGTCCTATATTTTAAGTTATCGAACAATATTCATCTCTCATCCACATAAAATAAAAATAAGTCTTCTCAGACATGGTGGGCCACAGCTTTAATCCGAGCACTGAGAGGCAGAGTCGGGTGGATCTATGTGAATCTGAAGCCAGTCTGGGCTACAGATAGAGTTCCAGGATGGGATATCCAGGGCTATAGAGGGACCCTGTCTCTAGACACTAAAAACTAAAAATAGCTCTTATAAAACAACCCAAAAGTGACTTATGACAATGGGGTGGAGGGATAAAAATGCCATCTCTAGCATCCTCCTGTTCTCTCTTTACTCTGGGGACTACAGTAGTCACTCATAACAGCAGAGTCAAGTTTTCAAAGCTGCTATGACGTGTGCCAGTACTGTATGCCATGTTTATGGTAGATTAGTGGGAAACAACATGAATTATATAAACCACAAAAAAGACAGAAAAATCTTTCTAAAATTAAACTTTTTGTTGTGTCTGGGGCTGTATCACTGGATTGCTCATTTTAGCTAGGTCTTTAGATCAGCACATCCCCTGTGTACAGCAGTGGCGCTGGGTGAGTCCTAGAGCAGGCCGGGCTGGAGGCTGGCACCTCACCCACGCTGTCTTGCCGCTCCTCTGACCTGCTGAGTAATGCTTACCTCATTCACTCTTCAGCAGTGAGCCAGTTTTACTACATAGGAATCTGCAGTTTAGGTGCCTGAATCTATTTCTGTATGTTGAAACCCAGCTCCCCTGTGTTATCAAGTCATAATTATTGAATCAAGAACTCCCTGGACTGGAGAGATGGCTCAGTGGTCAAGAGCACTGCCTGCTCTTCCAAGGGTCCTGAGTTCAATTCCCAGCAGCCACATGGTGGCTCACAACCATCTGTAATGAGGTCTGGTGCCCTCTTCGTGCCTGCAGGCATATACACAGACAGAATATTGTATACATAATAAATAATATTTTAAAAAAAGAACTCCCACAGGTCTCTTCCTTTGTTTTGTGCTAAAAATCTTCCTCTTCCTGCTTATATCCCCCTCCCTGCTCTGAAGCAGGATACAGGGAGGGGGAACCCTGTCTTGCTTTTGTAACCCAGGCTGGCCTTGAATTCAGGATGACCCTCCTGCCTACGTCTCAGGAGTACTGAGATAACAGGAGTGTGCCACACACAGCCAAAACCAAACTTTTCTATAAAGAACTGTATGACCACCATTTGAGCTCACAGCCGCACAGCCTGTTGCAGCTTTTCACCTCTACCTGTGTGGTACAACAGCATAACTAAGCATAAATGAATTAATGGGTCTGGGTTTCAGTACACCTTTATGGACACTGAAATTTTAATTCTTGTAAGTTTTACCTGTCTTAAAATATGATTTTCCACTGAGAGAAACCCTATCTCGAAAAACAAAGCAAATCTATATAGATAGATACAGACATAGATATATAGATATAATTTTCCTCTTTTTGTTTTTTTTTTCCTTTTGAACTTGTATAGACACTGTTGTTATGGGTGGTAGCCTGCTAATACCTGCTATCACATAGGTGGGTCAGTCTAGCATAACATTTGAATCCTGGTCTTCTAGGTTTCTATGCTTTAGACACTACTGACCAGTAGGTGGCGTTCACTGTTGTCAACCCCTATGGATTTGCATCCACCATCATGGTGTTCAGACTCGGTAAAGGTAAAGCTGCCGGCGGAGATCACTTCTATAAAGGTCTCTGCAGGCACTAAAACGCTGAAAGTTTTAGTTCTTCACTAGAGTGGGGTTAGTGATACGCAAAGTGCACGTTTGGAAATAGATAATGGGTGTTTTTAAACATCCCTCTTGGCCTAGAAGCTTTTATCTGTTTTAGAAAAATGCATTCTTGAAGAATGATTTAAAAATAATAAACCTTTAGGGGCTGGAGAGGTGGCTCAGCAGTTAACAGCACTTGCTGCTCTTCCAGAGGACAGAGGATTGGTTTCCAGTGTCCACATGGCAGCTCACAACCATCTGTGACCCCAGTTTCAGGGAACTGCACTAGTGCGCATATGCAGACACTCAACACTAAAAACTATGAAAAGTAATAAATCTCTAACTAAATAAATAAACCTTTATACAATATTGTAACTCTTTTAACAAGAGTTTTATTTGTGGCCTTGGGAGTAAGTTTTCATATTTTTATTATAACACAAATGTATGCATACATGTGTATATCCATATTTAAATATATATGGGTTGAATAATCTTGAACAAAATGCTTGGGACTATAAATATTTAAGATTTTGGAACATTTTCATATACATAATGAGATAGATTGGGAATAGGATCTAAATCTGAATACAGAATCCTTTTATTATATATATAATATGTATAAATATTATATATATAATATATATATAAAATGTACAGCCTGAAGACTGTTTGGATGTGTCCATATTTTTACTTCCTCCTATCACATGAAGTCATGTGTTGAATTTTCCATTTATAGTATCATGTCAGTGATCAAAAATTTCAGATATCTGTATTAGGGATGCTCAGCCTGTGACATTCTTATAAACCCCAGTCTTCTGTCATAATAGCTCTTATACTCATTACAGTATGCTTTGGTGGACCTGAATATTTAGTCATCTTTAGTTTTTCAATGCTGTATTTCATGGTGGGTTTTGAGTTTTTTTAATTAAGTATACCTGGAATTGATAAGTTGACAGATTGATGAGCTAATGCCTTGTCCTGTGGGTGAGGTGAGCGGTGACCCAGCTTTTCCCTTCATAGTGCCTCATGCGAGGGGAATGACATGAAGCACACACCGTATGCTCCAGTGGGTGCGAAACGAGCTGCGTCTCCTACTGCTAATCATTGTGTTTTTTCACGTTCCAGGTAACTTCCAGGCTCCTCTCTCAGTGGACCCTGCAACATGTCCCATTGTCCCTGGCCAGGAAATGATCATAGAAATATCCAAGGGGCGCTCAGGGCTTGGCCTCAGCATCGTAGGAGGAAGAGACACACCTTTGGTAAGTGTCTAGAAGTAAACTTGTCTACTGTCACAGAGTTAGTTGCTGAGGCGCATCATGGCCCAGGATACTTATATTGGATGCTTAACAAAACAAAACAAAATATAAATACTCATTCCCTAAAGCATAAGGAAACTCAGGAGCTGCAGGAACTACAGAAACCTGGTCCTCCTGCATCCGGCTTGTAGGCCTCGCGTCTCTGCATCTACCCTCCCATCCTAGCAGCTTGCAGCTGACTCTCCAGTGAAATACCCAGCCCAGAAGTAAATGTACCGTGCTCTGAGCCTGATGTTATTGGCCAACGGATTTTTTTAACTCCTTATGCTTGATCAAAATATTGTGATTGAGGACATTTATGTCCTAACCTTCCCTCTGCCTCTGCAGTCAGAAACTGATGCATGTTGCATCCTACTTATGTGTGATGTCCCTTGGATGGAACTGAGGATGCAGAGTTGCCCAGGCCTCACAGGCAGTTGCGCTGCCTGCCTCTCATACAGACCTTGGCTTCCATACAGCTCTAAACTCCTGTATTTCTCTTCGTCTAGCATGGGGTACTGTGTCTATCCAGCTTTCATCACTGGGGAAGGATTGCCCTTTCCTTACAGCCCTTTTTCGGGGTGATATGACTAAGTCATATCATTAAACAGTGTGTGTAATATTCATATACTATTTTAGTAATCTCGACTCCCTGGGCTGTAGTAATGCTCAGATTTCATAAACAGCAGGAAATGGTTTATAACTGTGATTCTTGCCATACTAAAACCATTGGGGTAGTATTGAGAAGCTATACCCTGACATGGGTACTAGCTCCCTCCTAAGGGCTCTTCCTAAAGGCTATTTTCCCCCATTTTCCCAAAGAGATACCTTAAATACTGTAAGAAGTGAATTTGTGTATATATATAAAGCTACATTTAAACAAAACAGGGGAATTAAATTTTAGCGCACTTTTATACTGAATTTTTTTATGATAAAAACTTTAATGTTCAGTGGGCTGGAGAGATGGCTCAGTGGTTTAGAGCATGGGCTGCCCTTCTAGAGGATCCAGTTCAATTCCTAGTACTAACATAGTGTCTCAAGGCTGTCTATAACTCCAGTTCCACGAGATCCAATACCTGGGCATTGCACCTACATGGTGCACATATATATACATAAAATGACAAATTTAATCATTTGATCTCTTTATCATAAATAAATCATTTCTTATGACTTAGCCCAAGATAGAACTAGATTTCCCAGAAGACTCAGAAGAATGGAGTCAGCTCAGCTGAGCAGCCATGAATTGCTCTCTCCCCACTGTTGGTATTAATACAGTTGTGCTCTTTATGGGAACCTGCCTCCCCTTTCGAGGCCTTGCTGAGCATCTTGCTCTGCTTCTCTTGCTACCTCAAGAATCCAAAGTTAAAAGTTCTTCAGGAGCATCTTGAGGTTCTGCCATTTGAGACTATAAATCCCACTGTTCTTGAAAGATAAGTGTCACTTAAAATGAGAGATGAGACACAGCTTTTATTTCCTAACCTCATCAAAAGCCTCAAATTAGAATCACAAAAAATATATAGGACTGTCTTTTTTATTTTTATTTATTTTTTTTTGCAACCAAAAAGAGGATAGAAGTGGAAAGTACTTGAGCACAATGAAGATAGTTTTTCCTTTTTAATAACGCTCCCCCAAATTCTCACATGAAGCATGAAAACTAGTGCACGGATCCACTTATCTATCCCAGCCGGAAGTTTTGCAAACAAAGGTGGGAGTTTGTCAAAAGAAGTTGCAGGAGAAACGACGACGCTGGGTATGAGCAGAACTCCTGCCTGTTTGGACTTGCTTCAGCTTTGGTGCAGGGAAGGGTAGGACTGACTTCCACCTCTCCCCTTCCCTCCCCACCCCTCCCAATCAGAATCCCATGTCCTTTTTGTTATGTGGCCAGCCAATCTGGCCATCTGTAGAGTTAGTCTCTTGACACCTCATCAGTCCTCTGCCAGGACAGATGGCTTCTGAGATCACAGACAGAGATCGCATGTCCTGTCCTGTGTGTTTGCATCCAGTCACCTGCACCAGCCTTTGAAAGTATTGAGCTAATGACGAGGATGAACCCTTAAGAAGGTTTACAAACACACCTGGTCCTGTCCTCGGAGACAGCCTTCTGCCTTTGTTCTCATCTGTGATGCCTCTGCCAGGCTGGCCTCTGGAGAGCACTGTCTTCTGTGATAGCTTGCATATGCTTGCTCAGTTCTTCTTACTTTGACCTGGGCTGTAAAATTGAGTGGCATTGCCCTGCCTTCATTAACTCTATCATTTAGTGTTTGTGGTCTACTTACGGTAAGAGATCAACCAATGAAAAAAATCATAATTCTTCCAATGTTTAGAGGGTAGGGAAAAGGGATGCTATAGAAAGCTTTTTCTGAGTTTAACTATTAGAGACTAATTGTTGTATGAAATGTGGAAGCCAGGAATCCAGATAAAGCACATTGTGCAGCCAAGGTATGGTATATTAATTCACATTGTATTTCCTTCCATTGATATGTGTATAATTCCATCTTTTTTCCTGTCTTCCCTTGTTCTTGCTGGTCTTGGTGAAGTGTTGCTTTGCCTTACAAAATACCACACTGCTCTTCTATGACATCTAATCTGCAAGTAAAAACTGAAAGAGTGCTTACCCTGCTGAAAACTAGTGCTAGCCCCTCCCAGACCTGCCAAAGACCTTCTCAAAATGCCTGTCTCCTGATTGGGAGGGGGTTTGGGTGGTGTTTTCTTTTGTTTTGTTTTGTTTTGATTTTATTTTTTAAGGTAGGTTTCTTTGTGTAACAGCCCTGCTTTCCTGGAATTAACTCTTGTAGACCAGGCTGGCCTTGAACTCACAGAGATCCACCTGCCTCTGCCTCCTAAGTGCTGGAATTAAAGGCATGATCAGAGTTTTACACCCACATTCTTGAAAAAACAAAATATAGCACCCCAGAGTATTTGAGGTTATTTTATTGCCAGATGTGGGATGCTAGAGAGGAAAAGAAAACTCAGGAGTAGGCCTTTATCCTGGACCACTGGCAGGCCCTTTTCTAGATACTGTTGCCAGCAACCACAGTGTAGACTCTCACTGCGCCCTCGTGGCAGCAGAGCTGAACACAGTGCTGATTCTTGGGGGAAGAATCTCACGACGTTACCTGAGAGGCACTGTGCAGGTGTTAAGCTAATGCCAAGCGTATACTTAGGGGTATGTGCCTTAGCTAAGATTGCCAAGTGCCCTTAGTTGTTACGATCCTCTGCTTAAGGGATAACCCAGTCAGTAAGCTGCTTACTGTGAGAGCATGAAGACCCGAGTTTGATGCCAAACATGGTATGACGACACGTTTGTAATTCCAGAGCTGGGGAGGCAAAGACAGGCAGATTTCTGGGGTCCAGCCTAGCCTAATCAGCAAGTTCTAGGCCCATCGAGAAACCTTGTCTGAAATAACAAGGTGCACGAGGTTGATCTTTGGTGTACACACACGCACATGCATGCACACACACACAAACAAACACAATTAGATCCCTAGTTCTCTTTATCTCGTACCTCTATATGTTTACTATACCATGAAATGTGACTTTGTTTCCAGATGAATTCTTTTTGTTTTTTGGTATCAAGCTTCTAAAACTGCTGTAGGCACTCTTGTTGTATAATTCACATGCATCCTCACAACACCCTGTGCTAGAAGTCGTATTGGTCATAGAATCTTCAGATGATAGGGAGATGTGTTAGGGAATTTCTCCAAAGACATACCCTGGTGGTGGGAACAGGTGGTATTTGGACAGATGCTCTGGCTTTAAAGTCCATTCTTTGTGTCTCTCCCTGCTAGCTCTACCACTGTGTGCCATCTGTAGAAGGGACTTATCCTATCTACCAGACTCTACATGCTACTTTAATGTGTGTATCTAGAAGCTGTACAGAGTCTTACACCCTTTAAACAAGGGCCCGTACCAGGCTCCTGTGCCTTTCTGAACACTAGCCCGCTGGCCTCACTCAGTTCCTCTAGTGAGTGCTGTTCCTACCTGGTGCCAAGCTTTGTGACCCCATTGGCTCTATGAGGAGTCTCTGTAATGGGTTTTATTCTTAGAGTCCCTGATTACTTCTGGGCACAACTACAGCACTGTTGATACCCATGTCATTGGAGTGCGAACTGCAAGGTTGGGAAAGAGGCCAGAGGGACAGTTTTGACCTTCTTTGAAACTTTAGGATTAACTTCTTGTTGGTAAAGGATGGGAATTGATCCAGTGTCCTGAGAGTGAACCTGTGTCCTGAGAGAGCCTGTGTCCTGAGAGTGAACCTCCTCTCATACAAAATTAGGTGTTCTCCATGGGCTCAGTGACAGGCGGGTGTCACATTATTACTGAGGGCCAACAAGTGACCTGCCAGCACCTAGTGAGGGTGTTGTCCCTAGAGAACTCAACTTCTGCATAAGTATAACTGCTCAGCTTCTTGCTTTACAGCAGCGGATACACATTTACACTTACGGCTCTCCTTTTCAAGATGGTAGTGTGAGAAAACTCCATACCCCAGGTTTGACATCTCACAATGTGCTCTAAACGTTTAAAGTCTCCAGAGTTGCTTTATTTTATTTAACTAGCAAGTAAGGCCAAGTTATTATGGGCTAGCTTATTTGTTTTATGGAAGTTAGAATCTGTTCTTACTTTTGCAAAGAAAGTTTAAAAATAAAAGCCCTAGTTAGTATCTTTGCACTGTCTTGGGGTTTTGTTACAAGAGAAAAGCCAACAAAGGCACTGGCTTTGCTTTTATATTTTGATTTCTGTTCCACTAAACACGAGGCAGGTCAATTCTTTTGTTTGTTTGTTTCTTTCTTTCAGAACTTTTCTTTATTCTTCTTTTATATTCTCTGATCTCTGATTCTCTGCTCTTCATATTTATATACACCAACAAAATCTTTCGGGTAATATAGAAATTACAATATGGTTATATTATATTCCTCAAGAGAATGATTGTAATGAATACAGGTAAACACATGTTTTCTTTTTTTTCTTGCATGTATAATTTTAATCCTAAATTCTAAACACTAAAGAAAACATGAGGTATTTGTTTTTCCCAGTCTGACTTATTTTACTTAAAATAATAATCTCCAGCTCCGTCCATTTTCCTGCAAATGTCATGTTTCATTATTTTTTATGGCTAAATAAAATTACATTGTGTATGTGTACCATATTTTCTTTCCTTTTTTGATTATTTGTTTTTGTTTTTATTGAGCTATGTATTTTTCTCTGCTCCTCTCCCTTCCTCTCCCATTCCCTTCTACCCTCTCCCATGGTCCCCATGCTCCCAATTTACTCAGGAGATCTTGTCTTTTTCTACTTCCCATGTAGATTAGATCCATGTATGTCTCTCTTAGGGTCCTCTTTCTTGTCTAAGTTCTCTGGGATTATGAATCATAGGCTGATTTTTCTTTGCTTTATGTCTAAAAGCCACTTATAAGTGAGTACATATGATATTTGTCTTTTGGGGTTTGGGTTACCTCACTCAATATGATGTTTTCTAGATCTATCCATTTGTCCGCAAATTTCAAGACGTCATATTTTTTTCTGCTGTGTAGTACTCCATTGTGTGAATTACCACATTTGCCTTATCCATTCTTCAGTCAAGGGGCATTTAGGTTGTTTCCAGGTTCTGGCTATGAGAAACAAAGCTGCTATGAACATAGTTGAGCACATGTCCTTGTGGCATGATTGAGCATCCTTTGGGTATATACCCAAAAGTGGTATTACTGGGTCTTGAGGAAGGTTGTTTCTTAATTATCTGAGAAATTGCCATATTGATATTCAAAGGGGCTGTACCAGCTCGCATTCCCACCAGCAATGGACGAGTGTTCGCTTTACCCCACATCTTCAGCATAAGTTGTCATCAGTGTTTTTGATCTTGGCCATTCTTACAGGTGTAAGATGGAATCTCAAAGTTGTTTTGATTTGCATTTCTCTGATGGCTAAGGATGTTGAGCATTTCTTTAAGTGTCTTTCAGCCATTTTAGATTCCTCTGTTGAGAGTTCTGCTTAGGTCGGTGCCCTATTTTTTTTTATTGGATGATTTGTCCTTTCGTTGACCAATTTCTTGAGTTCTTTGTATAGTTTGGAGATCAGCCCTCTGTCTGATGTGGGGTTGGTGAAGATCTTTTCCTACTCTGTAGGCTGCCGTTTTGTCTTGTTAATCATGTCCTTTGCTTTACAGAAGCTTCTCAGTGTCAGGAGGTCCCATTTAGTAATTGTTTTCTAAGGCAGGTGAATTCTTAAGAGAGATTGTAAACTACAGATGTTGTTTTTAAAAAATCTATCACATTTATTTGGGTGTGTGTGTGTGTGTGTGTGTGTGTGTGTGTGTGTGTGCGCACGCGCGCGCGTGCACGTGCGTAGGCATGCATGCACTAGAGTGGAGATCAGAGGACAGCTTGCTGGAAGTCTGTCCTCTCCTCCACCATGTGGACCCCAGAGATTGAACTCAGATTACTTCATTTGGCAGCAAGAGTCTTACAATCATTTTACTGGCCCTCTTCTGTGTCCAGAAACCACAGTGTGTGGTATCTTCAGCAGTTGAGTCTTACTGTCATGCAGTTATGGTGGACAGCCAAGAACAATGGCCATAGCCTATGTATGTGCCTCTGAGGCCTCCTTGACCACTAACTTAAAGGAGGTATTCAGTGCCTGAAATTGAGGGTTTTTTTACTTAAATAACCTTCTAGGAGCAGCAATGTACCTACCCATCAGAGTACATAAGTTTAAACTTTTTTTTGTTTAAGTTGTATGTGTAATTAGCTCATAGCTTATTAGGCTTCCTTAAGACTTTTTCATGAACTCTTAATTATGGTTAATCCTCTTCTTCGCATCCTCTCATCTTCCCCATTCCCTCTGCCATCCCTTGCCCCACCCCCACTTGAATCTTTAACTCTCGACTGAGGCCTCATCCTCTCTCCTCTCTCATGAACATTTTCTAGCATCCTGACTTCTACAGACACTCCAGGTCAAACACAGTTCTCCGTGTTTGAAGCGAGGATCTTCATATGAGTAGATTATGAACTGTTTTATTTCTGGGTCTGGGTTGTCTCATTTGGTATAACATTTTCCATTTCCTTCCATTTTCCTGCTTTAAGAAATGTAGATAGGGGGCTGGAGAGATGGCTCAGAGGTTAAGAGCACTGGCTGTTCTCCCGGAGGTCCTGAGTTCAATTCCCAGCAACCACATGGTGGCTCACAACCATCTGTACTGAGATCTGGCGCCCTCCTCTGGCGTGCAGGCACACATCGAGGCAGAATATTGTATACATAATAAATAAATAAATCTTTAAAAAAGAAGAAATGTAGATATTCCCAATTTTAAAAGGCTTTAGACCAGTGGTTCTCAACCTGTGGGTTACAACCCTACAACACATATTAGATATCCTGAATATCAGACATTTATATTATGATTCATAACAGAAGCAAACTTACAGTTATGAAGTAGCAACAAAATAATTTTATGGTTGTGGTCACCACAATATGAGGAGCTGTATTAAAGGGTTAGCATATTAGGAAGGTTGAGAACCCCTGTTTTAGACTGTCAGATTTA
This sequence comes from Arvicola amphibius, assembly GCF_903992535.2. Lineage (NCBI taxonomy): Eukaryota > Metazoa > Chordata > Mammalia > Rodentia > Cricetidae > Arvicola > Arvicola amphibius. The sequence goes on along the minus strand of NC_052052.2, from coordinate 48,939,255 downwards.
GAATTTTATCATTAGTGTCCAAGTTTTAATTTTTCTTTTTTATTTTCACACATGATTTACTATCTATTTATATGCTTGGGGCTGGACCCAAGGATTCACACACATTAAGCGTGCACTTTCCACTACGCTGCAGCATAGCCCTAATAATCTAATTTGTTACAACACACAAATTCTATAAAGTAATACCAATCTAATCTACCACTATTACACAGTTGTGTAAGCCAGATGTGTTATACCTTACTGAGTCATAAGGGAGGAGGCCCCAGGCATTTGGACATTATGTGACAAAGTTCACCTCCCAAGAAATTCAAGTGCAGAATACCTTTCTTTCCACAGCCATGTCTATTCCGAAGTAACTCCATTTGACCCCATCATTTCATGTGCTCTCGCTTATTTATCACTACTTTTGACAATTTGGAGGTGGTGCTACAGCAGTCTAAACTCCCGGATGTTTCTTAAGCAAGCAGGGTAGAGCGCTGATTGACATTGACTGTTAGTAGTTCACCCTCATGTGAACTCTGCACAGTCTTTCTCACAAGCAGCGTGGTTTGCCCTGGCCTGTAACTCCCAAAGCTCGGCTCCTTTTATCATTATTGCTTAAGTCATCTATTTTTACACAAAACATCTTTTTACCTTAACTTTACTTTAAAATCAAGTAGAGTTTACAAAACCTCTATGAATCACACTGGAAGAATGTTAACGAATAGTACCCTGGATTTGGACATTCAGCCATAAGAATGTGACTGCAAGCAATAATATTATGCAGGCGGAGTAAGATTTCAATAAATAAGGAACAAATGGAGCTGTGGGGACTTATAAAATGTAATGCATATACACATATGCATGCAATAACAATTAGTGAAAAAAAGAAGCCATGAATTCAGAGGAGAGGGAAAGGGGTGTATGAAAAAGTTTGGAGGGGAGAAATAAAATAAAAAATATAATGATCAAAATGTAATACAAATATTATCCATTTTCTTCAATGAATTAATATTTCAGCATGGACAGTTATATACATATTCATGAACATCACCTTTTGGTTAAATCAAGCTTGGCACAGGAACTCAATTTTCGGTAAATATAAACTTCATTTTTGAGCTTAAGAGAAAGCTTATCACAGTGTTAAAGTCTAACGTGTTTGTTGATTCTCACCACAGTTCTCGTGGTCACTCTTATGGGTGTGACTTCATTTTGTAGATTAGTCACCTGGTAAATAGTGTGCAAAAGTTTATGACCCCTGAAAGTGTGTGTGTGTGTGTGTGTGTGTGTGTATGTATGTGGGTATGTGTGTGATTGTATCAGTTGCATTAAAACTGTTCGGTCTATGGAATTTGCAAGCAGTGAGGAAATCAATTTGGCAGATACTGTGTTTCTTATAATGTCGCATTCTGTTGTTTTATAGGAAAGCAGTGTATTTAATATACACTTGACACATCTATTGCCTTCCTTTGCCTTCAGTGAGGAATGTTCTCACAGGTACTGAAATTACGCACCTGTGTCAGTCAGGAGCAAAGTCTCCGGTGATGGCGAGAAAGGCAGCTCACAGCTCCTCGTAAGCGTTGTCTGAATTATGCTTTAAATTTGGCATCCTCCTGCCTCAGTCTCCCAAGTAGCTGGGACAGACCCATGTCAACAGGCCAAGTTTGTGCATAGTGGAGATAGAAACCACAGCTATTGGAGATAGAATATCCTGAAATTTCCATGTATCATTATCATTCTTGGAAAAAAAATTACAAAGGGGGTGGATCTGGGCAGAGTTAGGGAGGGAGAGGGAAGATCATGATCAAGATGTGTTGTGTACATGTATAAAATGCTCAGAAAGCTAATAAAATATGTTTCACCCAGAGAAAAGCAGCAAGTCATACATTGGAGTTTCCATGGTGACAAGAAACATAGAAATGTTGGCCTGCCTCAGAGTCTTGCATTTAGACTATACTGACATATCTTCCTCTCTCTGTTTACTAGGTATAACCCCTGAAACTTTGATGTCTGTGTTGGGGGGCTCATTATTCAGTCAGTCTCTACTATATGGTAGATTCTTTGTGCCACCGTGTGGGGAGAAAAAGAATTTTAAAGCTTGGTATGGAGTTAGAGGGAGTGTGTTTCACTGACATTGTTAAGTATCGTGAACAAAGAAACTTATCGAGCTACCTCGAGAGTGTCAGGAAGTGTGACTCTTCAAACTCCCAGTCCTGAATCCTTCCAAATACTGCTGCACTTTGTTTTTTCAGATCAAGTGCTAACTGAAGTATAATTGAAAAGCTTTCTTCCTAAAAGCATTGGGTTAAGAGGCTGGAAACAGCTAAGTCATAGACCACTGGGTTAACATGAATTCATAAGGCCCTGGGTCCAGACACACAGATGTACACGGATACATACAGAGAGAGAGAGAGAGAGGAGAGAGAGAGAGAGAGTATTAAAGGATCTGGGTTCTAAGAAGAATCATAAGAACTGTGTTCTTTGTATTTAACTAGATATAGTTCAAGCTTACAATTTTGCTCAAAATGAGATAAGCTGCATCAGCTTAACCCAGCGTTTCATATTTAGCTATGTCCAGCCTGTGTTTTCAGTGAATATTGGAGTATGGTTTAGACTTCTACTCTCCTCGCTGCATTACCCCCCCCCCCCATTAGCTTGGCACTTTGGCTGAGAGCGTGGCACACTGCACTTCGTAGAAGGCGTACCTACTGTAATTTCTGAACAGTGACAGCTAAGAACTCTATTAAGTAGTCTTTGGAAGCAGCAGGGCTCACAGAGGTCTGAGCCATGGTTTCTCTCAAAAGAAAGAAATGCCCATTTAATACGGAATATATTTAATATTGCTTTCGGCACTCATGGGTCTTTCTCATTAGGAGCAGTTTTTTCCTGAAGGCAGGATAACGAGATCTGACACTTTTTTGGAATACTGATAAATGTTTTCCATCTTAAATGTGAAATTTAATGTGGAACTTTGTGGTTAAAGCATCCCTTAGGAGTTCTTGTGGGGAGTGTGGTTGGAGGCTTTTATGAGTGTGGCAAAGGCTGCTTTTCCTTCAAGGGTGATCCAAGCTATGGAAAACTTGCCTGCAAGCAGGAAACAAAACCAGGTGGACACAGATCTTTGTAATTATCTACCATGGAGTTCCTAGTCAAAATTTTGTTCTAAAATGCTTATTAAACTAATCTACTGAAAATCTACAAGTGTTAAATATAAAAGTCTCATTAGTCTAGAACAGCTTGTCCACAATGGAAAGCTTTTTAAGCTCTTTCAGCCCACGGACGACATTACTTAATTTTTCTAACACATGGCTTCCTTAAGTGTTATGGGCCTATTGTGACAAGGATAAAATTGCCTTTTGCTGAATGATTAGTGTGTTTATGAGTTACTTTATCTACTTGTTGGCAGCTTGAACAGTAAAGAAAATTTGATTGATGTACTGTAGTGTGCAGTGAGTTTGCCCCTGTCTAAGGCTCTGTTATTACATATTATCAAATTCTTTTCCAGCAATTCAGAGTTTAATCCCCTTGGAGGAATTTGGGGATTTTGTGGGGCTCAGTGATAATTAAGTCTCTCTCATGCTTGGCTCCTTTAAATGGTTCTCTGAGCTAACATAAGTTCTCTGGTAATTCATATGACTTTCACATCCATTTTTGGTTGAGTATTGGCTGTGTATTGTTAATACCTTGCCATCAGAAGGCAGGACTGGAACAGAATTAAGATGCACTAGCCTTACCCACCTCACCATTCACAGTCGTCTGGATTGCTTGATTCTGTCGTCGATGTTTGTTTGATAAACACTGAATAGAACACTTGATGGGTATTTGTTCAGGTCGCCACCAGAACAGAGAGATGAGCTGGGAGCAGTTCTGAATTTTAGCATTAGGGATAGGGGAATGGGTCCATGGAAAGACAACTGTGATATTCTGCTAAGTGCAGGGATGCAGTGGTGACTCATACGAAGGATTAGTAGTGGAGGATGTGACCCTTGATTGATTTGAGGAGAACGTCAGGAAACAAAGAAGTTACCTTTCAACATTCAAAGCCCTTCATACTTTCTAAACACATATAATAATGATATCTCTATATGTATTTAAATATCAGCCTATCAGTGGTATATGGTGTGCTGTTGGTTATATTATCCTGCCCTGTAAAAGAAAAAATTACTCAGAAACAGCTCTGGAGAGGTAAAGGCTGGAGAAAAGATACAAGGAACCAGTGGAGTTGAAGGAGAAGCTTGTTTGTGGGGACGGGGATTCACACTGCAGCAGTGGGGACCAGACCCTGTGCCACCTCCTGCCACTGAGATCTGTAGACGTCAACGTCTTGCTAGTCCCAAGGCTTTCTTCCTTCCACTCCCACAAGTCATCTTTTTCTTCACATTCTATAAAATGATCCACTCGTGCCCTCAGTTCAGTGTGGAACTGAGGTGGCAGGTTTTCCACAGAACCCATCATGTGGAGAAGCCTGGCCTTTCCAAACAGATTAGTCACGTGGTGGGAGCCCAGACTTATGTCTGTCCTGTCAGAAACTGCTAAGACCTGTTCAGAACTGAAACCCATGGACCTTCACTTGCTCTCTGCAAGCAGGACTTACAGTGCTAGGTTGCTCAGCTGCTAGGAAGACTGAGTGGCACAGCTGGACGTGCGTGGCACCTTTCCACATAGGTGTTCACTACGAGTGACAAGAGAGCTGATCATTCTCTTGCCCAGGATGACACTTGGCAGTCAGCCGTATGTAGCTGGTAAATTGTTCAGTTCCAGAAGAGCTCGTGGCCTTCTGCAGACCCACAGCTGGAAGTGGCAGTGCCCATCTTTGAACAGAGAAAGCCTAGTCCAGAGGCCCAACTCTTAATCACATCCTAGACCTCTCCTCAGACGAAGCCAGCAGACACCTACAAGGACATGACTAATAGGATATTATATGAAAAAGAACTTAAAAATAAATAGAAGAAAACAAAAAATGATATTATTAATATGAAAAGATGCAAATTACTTTTAATTCATTAATGAGGAGACATTTTTTAAGCAAAGGTTACCTGTCACAGAAAGTGTCCTACAGTTCTGGCCTAGAGTATTCAGTTCAAAGGCATCCCAAACTCACGGCTGACCTGTACTTGGTTTCTGAGTGCTTCTTCCCACATCCCGCTTTATCCTTCAACACTAGCTCATTTCACCAGGTTCTTTTCTTTCATCACCCAAGTAACGAGACCTGGCAGAACCCTTGATCAGGCCACACTTCTTCTATGCTGAGCCCTTGAGCTCTAGTAAATACATGAAACTGTTTAAAATTACCAGTAAAAAGTAAATGATGCAGAGTTCACCTCAGGTTTGAACACAGCAGCAAATGTTTAAGGTCAACAGAAAGAACACGGGGCAAGTTTAACATGGAATCTGAGACAAATCCCGTCCTAAAGGAGTGAAATAATCATCTTCAGAAAATATGATTGTACCTCTGAAGCGTTAACTTTGCTTCTTATTTATGTTTATATCAAGGAAGTAAACATTAGCAAATGGCCAGTTGTGGGTTGCTGCCCATCATCTGGATGCTTGCTTAAGGTTATGTCTGGTTGCTAACCATTAGTGGGAATTTTTCTTTTATAGGATGCTATAGTTATCCATGAAGTCTATGAAGAAGGTGCAGCAGCCAGAGATGGAAGACTGTGGGCTGGAGACCAGATTTTAGAGGTACCTCATTCTGAATTGCACTTTGTGACACTAGACATGCTTAACCTTGGTCCCTAAGGTCAAAGCGTCTGTCTTTGATTCTACTGTTCCTGCAGTGATTTGTTTCCTGCAGAACAAAGCATGTGCCATAGCCTCTTCTTTCTCAGTGTTGCCCAACAACCCACTGCTTCATAACCATGACATTGTTGATCTAAATCTGAGAAAACGTTTAGTTACAATTCTATCATTTTAATATGACAGGAATATATATATTTATGGTTTTTATCTCTCCACCCTTTCTTACTAAATCCCCTGCTGAAAACATATACATACAAACACATAAATCATCACACACCTGCAATTTTAAAGACTTTGTTGCTATAAATAATCTCCTTAATTCTAATAAGCCATTTGTACAAAGGAAGGCCATGTCTCACTACTAACATTTTTAAGTCAATAAAAATGTAAAATCTTTCTGTTTAGATGGTATCTAGTACTTACCAACACTGAGCTACTTGACTAAATTCTTTAATTAGTCTGTCATTTTGCAATATTGTTAAAGACTTCTAAAAGGTGCTAGGGAGCAGAAGAAATAGCTCAGCAGTTAAGGACATGTACTGTTCTTCCAGGGGACCCAAATTCGATTCTCAGCACCCCCGTGTCAAGCAACTTATAACCACCTGTAACTCCAGTTCTAGGGAGAATCTAACTCCTCTGGCCTCCAAGAGCACCCAGACTCATGTGCACATACCTACACATAGACAGACACACATACACATAGACATAATTAAAATAAGAAAATAAATCTTTAAAGTAGGATAAGTAAAAAAAATCATTAAATGAGATAGTTTCCACTGATGATATTAATATGTTAAAAATAATAAATTGTATAACAGTAGGCAATGTGATGTTAAGGAACAGATGAGCAGGAAGCCAGTCTGTAGTCAGACTTTCTTGTCAGACTTTCTTTTGGGCTGCCACCCCAAATAATGACACGGAGTCTTATTATTAATTATGGAAACTTGGCCTTAGCTTAGACTTATCCCCAACTAGCTCTTAACAACTTAAGTTAACCCATTTATATTAATCTACATTCTGCCACCTGGCTTGTTACCTATTCTCCATAACTTCCTCCATGACTTCCTCAGTGTCTCGCTGGTGTCTCCTGCCCTGGATCTAACCCCGACCGAGTTCCACTCCTGTCCCTGGAAGTCCTCCCTCGTCTCCTCCTGCCTTGCTTTTGGCCATTCAGGTCTTTGTTAAACCAGTCAGAAGGCACCTTAGGCAGAGACACTTCTTCACAGTATACAAAAAGGTTATCCCACAACGCAGTCAATTCCAGGCACCCTGGTAGGTGGAGCTAAAGAGAGTTTCAGTGGTATGAGACTTTAGCACCTTTCAGTGAATGAATTTAATGGAAGGGCATGTGTAATTTTCGCTTTGTATTTTTATAACATTATGAATGACATCACAGAACTTTATTTCTCCCCTTGGTGGCTCATTTCTGTCTTTCAAGACGAAACAGGGCTGTGATTAAGAGTGGAGCACCTAGATGCAAAGGGCGAGAAGGGAATCCAGGCTAAGTGCAAATTAAGTTCAGGTCAAGATGCCGGGTTTCTCTGCAGGCCTTGACTGTGTGGCACACTGGATTAGGATGTGTCCCCAGTGCGCTTGTTAAGGCACTAATGAACGAGGTTAGAAAAACAAACGGGCCTTCTTCAGGAATTAGATTGGATGCTTTTGCAAGCAACACTGATCAAAGTTTTGGAGACTTCTGGTTTCTTTCTTATCCTTCCTAGATTTTCTAGTCAATTGGTATTGTCATAATTGGCATTTCAATGTGAGTGGGTTTAATATTAAAAGTAGAAACTTCCCAGTTTGCTCAGCAGTTCACAGCACTGGAAGACCAGAGGACGTGGGGTTAATTGCTGGCACCTACATGGCAGCTCACAACTGTCTGTAACAACCGTGCCAGGGGATGCAACGCTCTCTTCTGGCCTCTGTGGACACCAGACATACATGCGGTGCACAGCCCTACAAATAGGCAAAATACCAATACATATAAAATAAATCGTTTTTTAAATGCAAATGTATATACCTGATTTTCTATCAGCTATATCTCAGTTGAATTTTCCTGCCAGGCATGATGGTATAGGCTTATGATCTCAGCACTCAGGAAGCTGTACTAGTTCAAAGCCTGCCAGAGATTTAGAGTGAGTTCAAGGCCAGCAACTTGGTGAGAACTCATTAAAAATGAAAATTTAAACGAGACTTTCTTTTAACATTTATTCATCTATTGCCTATATGTATATGGGTGTGGGTGTGTGTGTGACGTGCACACACACGCATGCCACAGCACACGTGTGGAGATCCAAGGACAGTTTTCAGGAGCTTGTTTTCTCCTTCCACCATGTGAGTTCCAGGATCAAACTCAAATCATCAGACTTGATAGCAAGTGGCTTGCCACTGAGGCATCTACCAGCCCAAACGAAGCCACTTTTGTTTTTGTTTTGAAAGAGGACTTCATACTGTAGCCCAGGCTAACCTCAAACTCACTATATAGTTGAGGCTGGACTTGAATTCCTGATGTTCCTGCATCTACTTCTCAGCTGTTGGCTTATGGAGATCAGCCACCACACCAATCAGAAACATTTTTTAAAGTGCTGGCCACATGGCTTGGTGGTAGGGTGCTTGAATTTAATTCTCAACTCCATTTTTTAAGACTACTATCCCTTTTTATCATATATTCTGCAAGCTGTTCTGCAATGGCTTTAATAATATCTGTTCCTTATTGCTCATCTCATTGACACAACAGAGTGCTCAACAAAGCAACTTAAGGAAAGGGGCTTATTTGGCTTACAGCTCCAGGGGATACAGCTGTGACCGACAATGTGGTGGCAGGAGTAAGTGATAGTTGATCACAATGCATCCAGACACAGGAGCAGAGAACAGCAAGAACATGCCCAACTCACATTCTCCTTGATTAGGCTGAGAGGGTAGCCCATCGACAGTAATGCCTACATTAGCATGGGTCTTCCTACTTCAGTTTGTCTGATCTATATAATCCCCAGACATGCTGGAAGGTTCATCTCTTCAGTGGGTGTGGATCTTGTCAAATTGACAATGTTGAACATTACAGTATCTTTTTTTAAATATTTATTTATTATATATACAATATTCTGTCTGTGTGTATGCCTGCAGGCCAGAAGAGGGCACCAGACCCCATTACAAATGGTTGTGAGCCACCATGTGGTTGCTGGGAATTGAACTCAGGACCTTTGGAAGAGCAGGCAATGCTCTTAACCTCTGAACCATCTCTCCAGCCCCAACATTACAGTATCTTAATCTTAAAATTAGGATAAAGCCAGATTTTGTTCCAAAAACACAACCAATTTCAGACATTGATGAGCATAAACTCTTCTTCCTGGTGGTTTTTAGGCCAGTCCCTTCTCTTACCCTACCTTACTGCCGTTATATCCTGTGAAAGTAGGATAAGAAAGGGAGTTAATTCCCGATTTTCCTGATGAGCTAAAATAACGAGTAACCAAAGCCCTCCTCTGGCAGTGGCTCTTCCACTTTTCATATGCCCAGCCTTCTGAAAGGATATGTGACAGCAGGACCTTCAAGAGCTCTCTCAAACAGGGGGTCACTCCCACTACCCCCAGATCAGCAAGCAATGTTGTGAACACTGCCAGCAGTGCTTGTCTAAGGCGCCTAAAGCAGTGCTCAGACTGCACTGTTTGTTCCTTCATGCCGCTTCCTGACCAGCCCAGCATGTGGAAGCCCGGGCTGAGGTCACTCTGATCTGAGCAGGCCCCCTAGTGCCAGAATTTGGTAAAAATTGCTTTCGTAGTGTTAGAGTTCAATGACAGTGCCTTCAAATTATTTGTGTGTTTACTAAGGCCTTTGAGACGGCTTACAAAGATCACCTTCAGTCCATGAGGTCACCTAGTGTTTCAAGTAATAGAAGTGTCTTGTGTGCTATCTGTTGGACCACAGGAAAATAGCGTATCTCACATTCCCTAGAAGCACAGTTTCCCCCTTCGGTCCTGTGAGTTTATTCACTAACAATGCAAAAGCACCACTTAGTGGCCTGCAGGAATGGTGAGGTGTCCTGCGCAGAGGGGAAAACAGCTCTGGCAGATTTTCCTTTCAGCCCGGATATCTTTCTTACAGTAAATACCTATGTGCCGAGTCATGAACCATAAACCTGGCAGGGTTTATTTCAGTCAATTCTCAACACAAAGTAGGTATTCTTCCTGGCTACAGTTCATGAATAACACAAAAACCCAACTGAAGTCATATCTCTGGATTTCACAAAGCCAGGAAGTCAGACTGGCATAGTAACTGAATTCAGCCTCTGTCTGAACCCATGTCCTTAAACACCGTGACTCTGGATGTCTGTGAGTGCTGTGATACACCAGAAAGAAAAGAGCATCTTGGTAATGGGTGACTGGCCTTTTAGACATGTTCTTGGCTCACAGAATCTGATTTAAACAACAGCCCAGTGGGCTGGGGAAAGCTCATACCTAGCATGTGCAAAGCAAAGTACAACAAAATTAATTTTTTAAAGGCAGGGCTAGAGAGATGGCTAAGCAATTAATAGCATTGGCTGCTCTTCCAGAGGACTCAGATTCAATTTTCAGCATTTACATGGCAACTTATCTGTTACTCTAGTTCCACAGGATCTAACACCCTTTCCTGGTTTCTTTGACCACTAGGCATACATGTGGTGCACGGTTATACATGCAATCAAAATATCCACACACATTAAAAATAAAATAACTTAAAAAATTAAACACAGCCCCAAAGTTACCTTCTTCAAGAAAAGTTGGTTCTTCCTTTCTCCTTGGATGCCTAGGGTCCCTGGTCTTTAGGTATCAGAGTTAGGAATGCCTTAGACTGTCTTTTACTAAAGAAATGAAGGGACCAGGTTCAGAGACAGGCTTGACCTTCTTGGGTCACACAGGGCTGTATCAGAATAAGGGGTGGAAGTCGCATGTCAGGAGCTCTTCCGGAAGCTCTTGCCACCTGTCTGGTCAGAGTTGGGGCTATTTTTCCCTTTGTTTGGCTCTTTTTCAAGATGTGACCTGGAGGGAGTGACTTTGAATCCAAAGCTACCCTGTCCCTGAGTTTCTTCTTTGCAGAAATTTACTAATCAGTATCAATCATTACACTGTTTGTGATAGATCCATCTACTAACCCCTTCAGGGGCTAACCTGAGGCTGCGTGGTGAGAGGACTGGAGTGGAAAGATTGTCTGGTTAGGAACGGGAGAGATGGCTCAGTAGTTTTCAAAAATGGAATTGAGAATTAAATTCAAGTACCCTACCACCGAGCCATGTTCTCAGCACTTTTAAAAATGTTTCTGATTGGTGTGGTGGCTGATCTTCATAAGCCAACAGCTGAGAAGTCGATGCAGGAATATCAGGAATTCAAGTCCAGCCTCAACTATATAGTGAGTTTGAAGTTAGCCTGGGCTACAGTATGAAGTCCTCTCTCAAGCTCTAGGTTCAAATGAAAAGCCCTGCCTCAATATATAAGGTAGAGAAAGAATAGTAGAAGATACTTAGTGTCACCTTCTGTCTTCCACATACATGCACACACACACACACACACACACACACACCTTTATAGAAAGGAAAAAAATTGGGTTCAAATGCTGACTTCTCCTCTACCTATTAAATGTGTGATTTTGGTCAAATTCCTTGGCCTCTCCATGCCTTGGTTTCTTCATCTGTAAATGGTCATGATAACAGAATATATTGAATTTAGACTACAGCCATGCTCCCCACCATGACAATCATAGATTATAACCCTCTGGGTCTGTGAGCCCCAGGAAATGCTTTCTTTTATAAGTTGCCTTGGTCATGGTGTCTTAGCACATCAGTAGGATCATAACCGAGACAACCATAACTCAAGACTTCAAACTAGTTGGGAAAAGAAGAGAAACAGTTCAGGAGTAGGCATAGGCAGTGACTTCTGAATAAGACTCTAGTCAAGAAAGAACTGACAAATGAGATCACATGAATTAAAAAGCTTCTGCGTGGCAAAGGAAATAGTCAGTGCAAAGACACAACGCAGAGTAAAATGGCTCAACAAGTAAGAGGGCCTAGTCACCTGAGTGCTGAGTTCCGTCACGGAAGCCATGTGACGGAAGAGAAGCCCCTGCAGCTGCCCCCTGACCCCACATGCTTGCTGTGGCCCGCTCACACAGAAACCTAAAAAACGAATGGTGTGATCCAGAGAGCACTCCTGAGCACGTAGCTCAGTCTTCATCAGCACGCAGTAGAGATGCCGGCATACGCGTGTTCACAGTAGTACCGTTCCATTTGTTTTGTTTGTTTTGAGACAGAGCTTTACTATGTAACTCAGATTAGCTTCAGATATGTGGGAGTTCCTGAGTGTTGAGATTACAGGTGTGCAACCCCCTGTCCAGCTTTGTGGTACCATTTATTCTGAATAGCCAAGTCATAGAATCAATCTAGATGCCCATCCGTGTATAAAGAAAACACAGTTTGCACACATATGCACACCATGTGGTATTATTCTGCCATAAAGAAAAATAGAATCATGTCATTTGCAGAAAAATTGATGGAACTGGGAACCATTGTGTTACGCAAAATAAGTCAGACTCAGTCAAGTATCACATGTTCTGTCTCATGTCTGTGCGGGTGGAAGTCATGAAACTGAAAGAGAGACTTTTTGGAAAATGAAGATCAGGAAGAGGGTGTGGGGATGAGAGGAGGTAATAAGGGAAGTAATAAGTATGATCAGAGTTCATTATGTGTATTGTGAAGATACCACAATGATACCCGGTATTTATATAGCTAATATTCATTAGTAAAAATGAAAAGTTTGGGGGGACAGAATCCATAAGTATTGGCATTACAAGCACGATGGAAATATTTACCTAAAAGGTAAATTGTCTGTGATCTTCATATAACAGAGCAAGAGAGTGGGGTTTAGGGATGGGGTCCCAGATTTGTGTGTCTTTGCTGACTGTTCCCAGTATCGTGTGTTCTCTGGTAGTGGGCTTCTCTGTGTCCTTGCTATCAGATTCAAATGTGAACCTTCAGGGCCTTCTTTGAAGCTGTTGGAAACACTTGTCCTTTATTTCCTTCTGGGCCAGTACTAAAGATGATATGATCTGAGCAACTAAGGGTGAGAAGCCATTCAGATTTGTAATGGTGCAGTCTTTTAATACCAGTGCTTGGGAGACAGAGGCGGCAGATATCTGTGAGTTTGAGACTACCCTGTTCTACATAGCATTTCCAGGACAGCCAGGGCTACATAGTGAGACTCTGTCTCGAAAAGACAAAGAAAAGTGAGAATGTCAAGTCCAATGAACAAACAGCCCAAAGATACTTACTAATTGGGATAATAGCTGTGCTAGCTCCTTCCCTTCACCTCAGTAAGTAACCCTCACCCACACACACCAGCTCCCCTAACTCCACAGTGAAGTTCACAGCTGTGTAAATATGTGACCAGGCACATCAGCCTGCCCTCTGTTCTTTGTGGGGTGGCTCTAAAGTGTGAAGCAGCTCATACTCCCAACGGTCATATGGTGTGCTTTGAGAATGACTGGAACTTTCTTGAGATTCCTCACCATCTGGATCAAGGAGCAGCAGCAGGCTGAAGTCTCTGCAGTAAGCTGCCCATCTCAGAATGCCTGTTGTTACAGGTTAATGGGGTTGACCTGAGGAGCTGCAGCCATGAAGAAGCCATCACAGCCTTGAGGCAGACTCCCCAGAAGGTGCGCCTGGTGGTGTACAGAGATGAGGCGCAGTACAGAGATGAGGAGAACCTGGAGGTGTTCCTTGTGGATCTGCAGAAGAAGACTGGCCGAGGACTGGGCCTGAGCATTGTTGGGAAACGGTAAGGATGGGTTGTTCAAGTCAAGGTCAGCCTTTCTCTCCAGCGTATGGGGACTAATACTTCTGGAAACGAAAGCTTAGTGCAGAGTAATGAGGGGTTTCTAAGACATGTCTGGTTGAGACCCAGCTGGTTCTAGCTGGGCTGCTGAGTCTGCACTCAGCTCTGCAGGAAGGATTAGAGTGGCTGCCTATGGCAGTATCTGTGGGTTTGTGGGTGCAGAGCAACTGTGGAGACAAGATGAGCTGTTTTCTGTGTACCTGAGGACATCCCAGTCAGAGATGGTGGCTGTTTTGTGGTGTTTGTTGAGAGAAGGTCTCACTAGTAGCTGAGGCTAGTCTCAGACTCAGCTGGAATACACCACCACACACTGCGTTTACCCTTACTGTCGAGTCAGAAATGGACCAAGTGATCCTCGTCCGCCATCTGTATCGCAGATTTAGTTTGAGAAGAACATTTATATTCTTTAGTATGAAGCTTTTCATTGTAAAGGATCAAATGCATCTCTTAAGGGTTACGGATCCTCTTGACAAGTAATTCCATAATTCCTTAAAGACTTGCTTGCAAATATTCATTGCACGTGTTTTGTAGTAATCAAAGAGTAGAAAGAAAAAAACCTCATCAGCAGGTCTTCAGTTATCAGAGCACAGTCCGAGGATGGAGTCGTGGGAGAGCGTTGAGTACTCGGGAGAAAACTCCAAAAAAAACAAGACAGAAGTCTTAAGACCTCAGTTTCTCAAAACACAGAATTGTTCCTGGACTGCGTTTTCATGCTCCTTCCCAGGAGTAGCGGATAGGAGTGAGTTCACTCCAGCTGTTGTTGTTCATGTGTCTCTATGGAAAAACCATCTTCTGCCATGTATGGCAAAGATTGAACACCTGACTTGTGATTAACCCTCAGAATATAAATTGCCTGGTGCTCTGAATAAAGTCAGCTATTGCTTCAAACTTTAGTTCACCTCACTTTTAGGCCCCAGTCTCGTGGGTTCACACCACCAACTGGAGCAGCAACATTCAGTAAGTGAATTTATGGAAATTATCCACACAATAGTATACAGCCATAAAAATAGGAATGTTCCAGGTGCCAGTGAAGATCAGTAGAGGTAGGGGATAGCCCACTTCCAGACCACATAGGCAGCATATGTGTGATCTGTCTTCAGCCTTCAGCATACCTCCCACATAAATCAATTGACACAGTGTATAAAGTTAAATAAAACAAAAGTAAGGTAATTTACACTGTAATTCACATCTCTGGGAGCTGAGTCACCACAACTTTGATGATTGCGGGAACTACATAGAAAGTTCTAGGGTAGCCGGGCGGTGGTGGCGCGCGCCTTTAATCCCAGCACTTGGGAGGCAGAGGCAGGCGGATCTCTGTGAGTTCGAGGCCAGCCTGGTCTACAAGAGCTAGTTCCAGGCCAGGCTCTAAAAAAGCTGCAGAGAAACCCTGTCTCGAAAAACCAAAAAAAAAAAAAGAAAGTTCTAGGGTAGCCTGGGCTACAGAGTTAGACCCTGCTGAGAGAAGGAGCACGGTGGAGTTGGAGTCACAGGTGGTTGTGAGCTGCCCAGTGTGGGTGCTGGGAACAGAGCCCTGGCTTCTCTATAAGAACAGTAAATGCTCCTAAGTGCTAAGCCATCTCTCCAACTCTAAGGCACAATTTTTGAGCTCTTCAATTTTGAAACAAATGTATTCAGCAAATAAAATAAGTTAAGACTGAAAATAAGAAGCTGGGGATTTAGCTCATTTGGTAGACTGCTTGCCTAGCATACGTGAAGCTCTGGATTAGATTCTCTGGAGAATAACAACCCCACATTCTGTCCTCTAACTGCCATGCATGTGCTGGCGTGCACATATCTACCTACATAAACACATGATAATTAAAAAAATTATTTTAAAGAAAGGAAGTTACTAGCAATGGTCTTTAAGAGAATAGCTTGCTCGTTTCATTTCTGTATGGGGTGCTGGGATCACCCCAGGGTCATGCTTACACCAGAAAGTAGTCAGCCACAGAGCTACACTCCAGGCTACAAACTCTGTGTCTTTAAAAAGTAAATATCCATCGGCAGTGGTGTCATGTAGTGAGGAGGCAAGCAGGTCTGCTTCTTGTCCTGCCCGGCTCCCATACGGCTAGCTTTACACCCTAAATAACAACACACAAATTGTACTCATTTAAACACTGCCTGGCCCATTAGCTCTAGTCTCTTACTGGCTAACTCTCACATCTTGATTAACCCATTTCTATTAATGTGTGTAGCACCACCAAGTGGTAGCTTACCAGAAAGATTCTAACCTGCGTCCATTTCGGAGAGGAGAGCTATGGTGTCTGCCTCACTGCCTTCTTCCTCCCAGCATTCTGTTCTGTCTACTCCACCCACCTATGTTCTGACCTATCAGGCCAAGCAGTTTCTTTATTAATTAACCAATGAAAGCAACAGATAGATAGAAGACCCACCTACATCAGTGTCACACGCCTTTAATCCCAACACTCAGGAGACAGAGGCAGGTGAATCTCTGTGAGTTCAAGGCCAGCCTGGTCTACAGAGGAGTTCTAGGACAGTCAAGACTACAGTGAAAAACCCTGTCTTGAAAAACCAAAAAATAAAATAAAAAGTAAATTTCTATTTTTCTATAGTAAAATCATCACCTCCCAAGTGCTGGGATCACAGTTTACACCACCAATAAAAGTAAGAACACAGTAGGCAAAGATGGATGGTAATACAAAGGACAAAGAGGCATAATCTAATCATGAAGCTTATTATTATAAAGTTAGTGGATGGATGACACTGGACTTAATGGATTGGTTTTAGAACTTTTGAGTTTTAGATCTTAACATAAGTCTTTATAAAGTAAGGTCCAATTTTAATTAATAACTAACTGGCTGTGCCAATCCCACAATGCTTGGTGATGTTAACAGGAGTGGAAACGGAGTGTTTATATCTGATATTGTGAAAGGCGGAGCCGCAGCCCTTGATGGCAGGTTGATTCGAGGAGACCAGATCTTGTCTGTGAATGGAGAGGACGTGAGACATGCCTCACAGGAGACCGTGGCCACCATCCTCAAGGTGAGTTCCTAGGCAGCTTCTGACCTAGCTACAGTGACCAAGGCTCACGGAGCTGGCCCGGTCTTTTTGGCCTTGATGGGATGTTTTTGCTCTATTCTTAGTAGAAATATAATACCTGGTGGCTGAAAATAGCTTAGTACAGCTGTTGTGCTGACCCAGCAGACCGAGGGGCAGTGTCTCATGTAGTGACTGGTCCAGTTGTCACATTTGTCTTCCAGCCCATTCTAGAGCATGGGGTCTGCCCCCTTCCCTCTGCATTCATCAAACCCAACTTTGATCACTAGAAGGGAATGCTAACACTCATCTAGACTGGCTTCTCGTTTCCCAAATGAAGACAGAGTCAACCCACCCTGGGTTGTGGTAAACTTGTGGAAGTCTGCAACTCAGACTTCGCAGCTAAGGGGCTCTGCTTCACCAACCCCCTTCCCCTTTGGTTGCAACCAGTGGACCTTAAAGCAACTGTGGAAGCTTGTAAAAACAGATGAAGTTTGTTATAATAACCGGGGTTCCTGGTGCAGTCAACTCTCAGTTACTCTGCAGAGGAGGGCCTGGATTTGTGAACTGTCTCCTGTTGGGTTTCCCACTCTGCTCTTTCCCACTTTTTGAACACTTTCATCAGAAGGGAGATGAGAGAAAAGAAAGGCAGTTGGTATCAAACCCATTTAATGCATCTGAAGGGCCCACGGATGAAGCTGCTGACTTTCTCTCTGCTTGGGGTTTGGATGACTGGTTCTCCTTTTTGCTCATTGGCCTAGTTCCCTCTAGTAAGCCTTGGCTGCAGAAGGCCCCGCTCTGATGTTTTAGATCATCAGTGCTGTTGTGCTTTACTTCTGTCTTTCTTGTCTTCCCAAGTGCGTCCAGGGCCTTGTACAGCTGGAGATTGGGAGACTCCGGGCCGGTTCCTGGGCTTCCTCTCTGAAGACCTCACAAAATAACCAGGTTGGTAATGTCTTCCTAGCTGACTCGCTCTCTCTCCTGCCCCCCCCCCCCGGGAGGAAATTCCTCATCTCATAAATTATTATTTAGAAATGATGTCTAATATACACATATTCACAGCACCTACTTCAGTGTGTTTTCATGTGTTTGAAATGAAAATGAAAGGTGGGGTGGAAATTCATTAAACCCCACATTTTTTTCCTTTATTGTTTATAGGGTTTTCTTAGAACCATTTCTCTCTCCCACTATTCTATATTGCCCGTTGCACACACATACACAGCTGTGTTTATTTTAAAAAGGAAAAAAAAGAGGTAACATCTGGTGGCAATTTGACCCTCATTAGCACAACATTGTTCTGTTCATCCAATTAAACATTGCTATAAAGTTAACTTGTGAATAGCCACTCACACATGCTGAAGGCAATTAATGGTATATTCCTAGGAGAGCAAAAAAAAGGGGGTCTCTCTTATGGCAGGGAGGTATTAGTGAGTGACATTTTGTGAGTTAGCAAATATATTTATTTGCAAGACTGATGTCAGTACCACCTTTTTAATGAAGTATTTTCACGGTAATTTTTTGTGTGTGTTATAATGGCTGACACACTCAGTCTCCCTCTGTTAGTCCCACTTGGCACATGATTCAGCTGTAGAAACTTGCATGTAACTCCCTAGTCTCTTTGGGGGTGATGGACAGCCCCCCTTTTTGAGTTTAAAGTGTGATTCTTCTGGTTGCCTTGTAACAACAGCCTCCCCACAGCCTAGTGTTTCTGGATCTGCAAGTTGTCAGCCACTGCTTTGCCTCATTCATGTTAGAAAATGGGAGGAAAGGATAGCAGTGAGAGCCAGTGAACTGGCAGGTAAATGCACTTGCCACCAAACCTGATACCTGAGTTTAATTTCTAGAACTCTTTTTGTAGAAGGAGAGAGCTGACTCCCAAAAGTTGTCTTCGGACTGTCACACTCATACTATGGCATGTGCTTGTACACACACATACATATACACACACATGTACACACAAATTAGTGTAATAAGAGAATTTTAAATATTTGACATTGATCAGACAGGGTCACATACTAGCTGCTTTGACTTCAAGGATCTTCAAAGTGGACCTAGCAGAATGGCTCAAAGGTTAAGATTACTTGTTGCTCTTTCAAAGGACCTGGATTCAATTCTCAGTACCTACATCATGGTGACTCAAACTGTCTGTAACTCCAGTTCTAGGGGACCTGACACTCTACATGCGCAGACATAACACATGTAAATAAAATTTCCAAAAAAAAATCTTCAAACAATCAAACCTAATCCACACTGTTAAAAATTTGGATCCCCCTACCCATCCCCAGCTTCTGTAATTAGCAGCGAACATAAACACACATAGTGCTGCTTATTCCGCATGTGAATAATCAGGGGTTCAGTGGATAATTAAGTTGACAGTGGGAGCTGCAGATACAAGACAGCAGTCTTAGGCATGCTTCTTCTTGGGGGGAGACTCATCTGTGTGAGTGGTTTTGTTAAGCCTCATTGTACACAGGTGACTAGAGTACAATGAGCAATACTGCACATGCACTGTTCTTCCCACAGGAGACTAAAGTACAGTGAGCAATGCTGGACACGCACTGTTCTTCCCACAGAAGACTAGAGTAGAGTGAGCAATGTTGGACACGCACTGTTCTTCCCACAGGAGACTAGAGTAGAGTGAGCAATACTGGACACGCACTGTTCTTCCCACTGCACTAACAGTTGAGGTGCTGGGCAGACTGCATTTCTGACCCTTCTGGAAGAATGGATATAAATATCATCATGATTCATAAACTTCGCATGCTAGGCAAGTGCTCTGCAGACTGAGCCACATCCCAGCTCTGTATCTGTTTTTAATATATCTTACTTTACTGTAAGCTTGTATAGTTTGGTGTTTGATGGTGGTTAAGTTTGACTGCTGGTTCATAAATTTCTATCCCAAGCACCATATAAACTGAGTATGGTAGTGCACACCTGACATCCTAATACTCAGGGAGGTAGAGACAGGGTCCCAAGAGGTCATGATCAACTAGATCACAAAGTAAGATCAGCTTAGGATATATGGGACCTCTGTATCACACCAAAGAAAGGTGTGCCTGTCCTAAAGTCTACAGATCTCTATAACCTATATGAAAATTAACTGTAAAAGATTAATTAATTGATGAATAGAAGATATGTGGTAAAGAAAGTAGAGGGGTTGGAGATGGCCCGGGTATTTATAGCACTTGTTACTCTTGCAGACGGCCTGGGTTTAATTCCCTGCACCCACATTGTGGCTCAAAATAATCTGTGACTCCAGTTCTAGGGGATTCAGTGCCCTCTTCTGGCTGCCTCAGGATGGTGCATATAGTATACATACATCATGCAAGCAAAACACATGTGTAAAATAAAAAGAAATTATAGGCATTTCATTTTTCATTTTATTTTTGCTTTTATGAGGGAGACTCCCAAGTATGTGCCCAGGGTAGGGATCTTCTGGCTCTACCTCTCTAGTGATGAGATTATACATGTACATATGTCTCATAAAAACAAAGCATGGGGCTGGGGTGAGGGAGGGGTGAGCACCACTAGTTTTCCTTCTTGTCTTCCTCAGTCACTGTAGATCTAGCGCCGTGCTAGTACCTGCACAAAAGTGACCAATGTCTCTGTTTTAGGGGGATCAGCACAGTGCACATAGCAGCGGCCGGCCTTCCTTGGCCCCAGTCATCACTGGCCTACAAAACTTGGTTGGCACAAAAAGAGCTTCTGATCCTCCCCAAAAATGTAAGTTCAAGGCCAGCCCAAGCTACTTAGTGTGGCCTGTTTCAGAAGGAAAGGTTGGGAGTGGGGAGCACAGATCTCATAAGCAACAGAAAAGCAAAGACTCAGAGTGCATGAGAAAGTGCAGTTGGCTGGAAGGGGTGAGAAGTGCACATGTCCTGAGAACAGAGGGGGCAGGGGTTTTTAAGTCCCTCTTAGGGTAGGGCAAAGGATTACACACAGAAACACAAATGTGTTGTCCCCACCTTTGAGTCACCATATTTCAGGCCGTTGCTGCTGCAGCCCATCAGCTTTAGTTAATCAGGCCAAATGATTATGGCCGCATCTGTCCACTCTGGGACACCGCCCCTGAAAACTCAGGTGGCTCTGATACTGAGGAGGGGTTTACTGTGCTTGCTCTAATCTCCCTTCTTGAAAATCTGAGGAATGCCACTGTTTTTAGGGGAGTGTTACTTAAGCACACGACCTCTGGTTCAGAAGCATTAATGGATGCTCTTGCTTCTTTCATAGGTGCAGATATGGGGCCAAGAGCTGTTGAGATAACCAGAGTAAGTCAGTTACTATTTTTATTCTATGTTGTACATTTCTCTTCTGGATATAATTTATCCGATTATTTGTTCTTCCAAGTTACTAAAGTAAATATGTAACAGAAATAGATTTTTAAAAAATAAATAGAAACACATAAGTGACCTTTGTGAATATTTTAGTATAACCTTTTCATATTAGTGTGTGTGTTTAAATTTCACCCAGCAGAGAGTGTATTGGACATCCTCTTGTAGCTCATCTTCTTTACCTTGCTGTGTGCACTTGGAGCCGTGTGCTCTTGACAGCACAGAACACAACTCTTACTGGTGGTGTAGTATTCTCTCTACTGTCAGCTTCCTCTCGTTAAACAGTTAGCACATTTCTTTTTATTCCTTTTAGATTTAGTTTTAGTTCATGTGTATGGCCTGCATGTAGTCTGTATACTATGTGCATGCCTGGTACCGACAGAAGCAGGCAATGGATCCCCTGGAATTGGAGTTACAGGTGGTTGTGAACCACCACATGGATGGCGGGAGTTGAACCCACATCCTCTGCAAAAGCAATAAATGCTTTAACTGTTTGACGTCTCTCTAGTCCCCATGTTTAATATTTACCTTATATAACAAACATTGCTATATTTACATTTTTGCCTCAACTCAGGATTAACTCCTAGAAAGAAAGCTATCAGACCTAAAGCCACACTTGGAGCCAGGATGCAGCTTGGTTGCAGAGTGCTTGGCTATCTTATGCGAGGCCATGTGTTCCACCTCTAGCATGGGAAGGTTGCTTCTTATTAAAGGCTGTTATGTGTTGTTGAATTGCTCTTTTGAGATCCTTTGAGGTTTATTCCAGTCCATACATTTTTAGATGCTGATTTTCAGCTCACATGTGATATCTAGAATATTAGATTAAATGCTTTCTTTTCTATTACCGTGTTCATGGTATCTCTTCATTGCAATGCAAAAATAACTAAGGATAGGATCCAGCACCCTCTTCTGGCTTGTTTGGGTCATGCACACATGTGGTACACAGATGCACATACAGGTAAACCATCCATACATATAAAATAAAAATAATATCTCTTGGAATTTTGCACAGAAGGCATTGCCTATTGATTGGTGCATTTAGAAGGTATCAATTGGACACAAATTCTGTGAAGACAGAGTAGAAGCTCCCTGGAAGTTAAGCAATGCAATTATTCTAAATTATAGTTATGGCATGGCAGCACTAATGATCATAGAATAACTCATCTTTATAACATCTAGGATGTGGGGTGTGTATATGACATGCATAACACACCCCACATGTAGAAGTCACAGGACAACTCAAGGGGATCAGTTCTTACCTCCACCTTCTCGGGACAGGGTCTCTATAGTTTCTGAAGCTGTACTTCATTCTCCAGGCTCACTGGCCCATGAGCTTCCAGGCAGTTCTCCTGTCTCTGTCTCCCAGCTCCCTGGAGGAGTGCTTGGATAACATGACTTTCAGGGACTGAACTCAGGCAGGCTTGGGTTCTATCTTCTCAGCTGTCTCCATGGCCCTAAGGTAGAGCATTTTGCCTTGTTGATGACATCTTACTTGGTTTGGGCTCTAGAGTCATGCAGACTATGACATGTTCTGCCATGAGCTCTCTCAAGGCCATACAAGTCTGTTCTTATGTTCTCTTCATGTGGGCCTTTTGGGGATGCTTTTCTATTCTCCAGCTTTATTAAGGTGTAAATGATGATCACTAAGCTATGAAGGGTATTGTTTCTCTTGCTTCTGTTTTATTTTTTGAGATAGAATCTCACTGTGCGGCTCTGACTAATCTGGAACTTGCTGTGTAGACCAGGCTGGCCTAGAACTCACAGAAATCCATTTCCTATGCCTCCAAGAAAACTGGGATCTTGGCCGTCTTTGGCTATAAATTTCTTTCTTTGTTTTTGTTTATTGAGACAAGGTTTCTTTGTCTATCTCTAGTTGTGCTGGAACACACTCTATAGACCAGGCTGACTTCGAACTCAGAGATCTGCCTGCCTCTGCCTCTTGGAATTAAAGGCGTGCTCACCACCACCCACTGGCTAGGAATATTTTTAAGTAATTTTCAACTACAGAAGCTGTGTGACCATGAAGGTCCTTTACCCCACAGACTAGCGCTTATGTACCCTGACTCTGTTGTTTTGTTTTTCGCATGTTGGGGTCCAGCTAGGGGCCTGAGGCAGGCTACTCATGTCCTTATAAAACAACGTTACAGTGTTACTTTTAACTGTCCTACATGTTCTGAAGAACATTAGAGAAAAAAATGGTCACATTTTCCTGGGTGTTAGCAAGCTGGAGATTTTATTCTGGCCTTGGTGGATGTTCGGTCGTGTCAACCCTGAAGACCAGTGATGCTTATGCCTTAGCAGGCAGCGACCAGCTAGACGAGAGTGCAGCTTCTGTGTGCCTTTGTAGTGGTTCCAAGCAAAGTTTAATCATCGAAAACTTTGCTATGCCGCTTGAGGTCTCTTCTCCACGTAGTAGATTGGAACTGAGCCTGAGAATTCTGTGTGCATTTGTGCTCAGAATTCAGGGTCTCTTTCTTACTCTTTTCACACTGAATGTTCTCTCTTATTATCCAGCAGCAGATATCCCTGGTTTTCTTCTGACCTAACGAATGGGGTTGACATTAGAATATCAGCAGTTCAGTCACCTTTTTAGCTCCCAGTTTGACTGGGAGTCTCCCTCAGAACAAAAATGGAACACACGTGCATGTGTACATGCATGCACATATATATGCTCACCTGCATGTGCTCACATGCACATATATGCATGCTCACAAGTACATGAGCACAACACACACACACACCACACATGGTAAAACTAAGGGCTGTGTACCCCTGCTGCTGTCACGACTCCAGATTCTCACTTACCACCCCAGTTTTAGTTTCTTTCTGTTAAGGAAGCTACGGCTGCTATCTGCATTCTGACAAGACTTTTCCATTGTAGTCAACAGGAGCGATAGACTTGGCGAGAGTGCCAGCCCGCTAGAACTGCAACTTGTCATTTGTGCCTTCAGTCATTTAAAATTATTAACTGTCCTATGATGGGGGAGGGGGCAAGAGCCAGATCTCTACACAAGGGTCCATCTTTGCAACAATTTTCGCTACTATTTTACTTCCCTCAGAACTGCTGTCACAACAGTGGGCACCCTCTGAGATCCTTTGTCTAATGCAGTCATGCAGCTCTTTTGAAGCCAAGTGTGTTTGTTCACACCCAGAGCATGATATGCGCGGCAGTTTAATCATAAACACCATATGAGAACACACTTGCCAAGGCTGCGTCAAATTGGCCGCTCCACTGAGCAGGAGCGAAGACTTTTGTTTTTAATTTACTGTTGCTATTGGCTTTTATTGAGCCTCTTCTATAGGCCAGGACAGTAGTACTACACCATCTTATTTATACTCGAGTTATCACTCTGTCTGCTACAGTCTACTTACCATCTTGTGCATAAACTGGAGGCTCCCAGAGATGGACTTCTCTGAGACCCCACCAGCTACCCTGACTGCACAAGGAAACACAGGCCTTTATGATGCCCCGTACACAACTCACGTTGTGCTGGCCTCCTATATCATGGAGGGTTTTTGTCCAGTAAAATTGGAGGACCAGCTATGGATGCCTATTACCAAAGATGCAGGCCTTCTGTTCTCTCTCTAGGAGCTCAGCGATGCCCTTGGAATCAGTATCGCTGGAGGAAAAGGAAGTCCTTTAGGAGATATCCCGATATTTATTGCTATGATTCAGGCCAATGGAGTGGCAGCACGTACCCAGAAGCTTAAGGTAAGTACCACCAAGGCGACTGGGAAGGCCGACAGCGACAGTGGGTGTTGGGTGGGGGAGGGGTTGCAGCCACAGGGACCTTGTTTAAAGTTGGAATTGCAAAAGCCATCAGCAACCCATGCTGAGGGCAGAATACATTAACGAGACTGCAGACCTGAGATTCATTAAGCCCCTGGACATATAAAAATGTTTTTATCAGTGCTTTGCAGTAAAAGAAGGAATCACAGCTTCTTACAAACCTCTTAAACACTTTTAGCTTCTCATTTACCCGAAATTGGTTTTTAACTCACATTGGAATCTTCCACCCACCGAAAGTATCAACATTTTTATGAATTTTTCTCCTGTTGTTCCTTAATCTTAACTGGGTATAAAAATTAAGCAGAAAATGCTTGGCTTCCCCATCAGAGCTTCACTGAACAGTTAATTCGTGCACTCTACTCTTACTGGCAAATGTACGTATAAAACACCACTGTCACCAAAGATACAAAAGTGACCTGCAGTGCCTTTCAGTAATCAAATCTGGCCCCCCTTCTTGTTTCTCTGATTGGGCTGCATTCGGGGGAAGCCATAAAAATTCCCCACGCTCCACAAGAGCCAGCCCTCAACAACAAGGCAGATGGGAAATACAACTTACAAAGAGTTTTAGGCATTCTTCTCAAATTTAATTTTTCCTAATGATAGTGATTTTCTCCCCCTTTTGTCCTTCTAGGTGGGAGATCGGATTGTGAGCATTAATGGGCAACCTCTGGATGGACTGTCTCACACGGACGCTGTTAATCTACTGAAGAATGCCTTCGGGCGCATTATCCTGCAGGTATTGTGATCAATGGAGAACCAGCTGGGACAGGCAGATAAGTGGCAGCAGAAAAGACGGAGCAAAGTGTCTCTGGCAGTAGGCATCACCACCCAGCAGGGTGCTTGCTGATGTGAATTATGAAGGTTGAAAGCGAGAAATTATTATTTTTATTCAGAAATTCTTTACTGCCACCCATACAGGCATGAGCAGGATTATATGAAAGTGTAACAAGGGGAGAAAAATTACTCTCAGCTTCGTGTGATAAATCAGCAAGGCTTTTAGTTTCCAGCATTCTTTTGTAAATTGAAGTTTGCAAGGAATAGGAAATGATTTCCTTTCTTACATCCAAGGACTGTCACTGGGCAGTCCAAACACTGTTTCCTATTCCTTTAAATGCAGAGAAAAATACAGTGCTTTCTCCTACACCGTGGTGGTTGCCAGCACCCTGCAACTGTTGCTACATAGTAGTCACCAATTAAGGCAGACAATTATCGATCAGCTGTGGCCCTATGAGTATTGTCCAGAGAGACAGGGAAATAGAAAAGGAAGTAAAAGCAAAATGTGCTGTTAATTTCCCCTGCCTCCTTCTCAGCCCTCCACATGTCTCTCAGATTGATGCCGTGCAGAGACTTGAGAGGCGCACACTGGCAGTGACTTTCATTAATGAGTGTCCCTTAAATGAAAGATTATGATCACCATACTTCTGAAGAGGTAGTATAAGATAATTTATAGGTAAAAAGAATAAAACCCCCAGCCAGCACTCAGATAATCCCAGCCTTAGAATCAGAAGATTGAATGGAAGAATCCTGACATTGGAGAGAAGTGATTGAGGTTCTTAGCTCCGAGAGCTCAGTGCTCTAGGTTCAAAGTGCCAAAGCAGTTAACAAGGTAAAGAGCTCTCAGTACACATGATGGGGTCATGAAACGCTGTCTGTGGTTTCTAACAAAAGGCCAAATATTATTTGGGTCCTTAAGTGTCTGCTGAATGCCAACCAAAACGGTATGTGGGCAGCCTTGGCCTGCTTCTCCTCGGCTGCCTGGCGTCCTCACGCAGGGTGGAAATTGCTGGTCGTACTTACTCATGCTCCTGCTACAGGAGCTTGGCTTTTTGTTTGTCCATCCTTCCAGTTCTGCTGACCCCTGTCACTTGCTACAAGCACACCTCTTTAGTTGCAACTGCTAGTCACAGGAGGCATGAGAGAGGAGTGCCTCAGCAGGAACATGAATGAGAAAAGGGGGCTTTCTCCTAGTATGTCGTATTGCTGGTATTCTTACACGCTGACTAAGTGCATCCAGCAGCTCCACCTTCTTCACAAGGACACATGGCACACGCTTGGTCTAAGATGTAGCTCATGGTAGACTTTGCGTAGCATGCAACCTGGGTTGAGTCCCAGCACCCCTCCACACACACCCAAAAGACACAGTACAAAAGTGTAACATAACTGAAATTTAAAATTACCTCGCCAGACATGGCACCTCTCAGTAATGGGGGCTGGCCAGGAGGGTCCAGAGTTCAATGCCAACCCTGAGCCACTTGAGGCCCTGTCTCAAAAAAACCAAGCCAACAAAAACTTAGCTTTTAGAAACTTAGTTTGGTGACCATATCTATAGTCCCACATGTCAGGACACTGAGGCAAGAGGATGAGGAGTTCAAAGTCAGTAGGCTCTATAGAGAGAGTCTCACAAAAACAGAGTCCCCAAAGGAAACTCTTCATTCTAGTAAAATTGCTTCTGTCAGCGTAGTTTTTAAACATATTTCTTATAAAGAGTCTGGGGAGATGGCTCTGCAGTTAAGAGCATTGGCTGCTCTTCCAGAGGAGCTGGATTTGATTCCCAGCACCTACATGGTTGTTCACTGCCCTCTGTAACTCTAGTTCCCGGGGCATCTGATGTCCTCTTCTGGCCTTCTTTGGTATTGTATACACTTGGTATATAGACGTACACACAGACAAAATGCCCACCATACAAATAAAATGAGAAAAATTAAATGTTTTAAAATTGTATTTAAATATTTTTATAAAGTGGCAAATATACTTTTAAGTGATTTCAGATGAAAGCTGTGGGAGAATAGTGACTGCTTCTGCCCACTCTGACAGGGAGCTGCTTTTGTTTGATTGGGTTTTGTTTCAGACAAGGTCTCTCGGTGTATCCCCAGCTATTCTGGGATCCCTCTGCTTGAGCCTCTACAGTGCAGGGATTACAGGACTGTGTACTGTGCCACCGTGGCTTACTTGCTGTTAAGAGCCTTTAGTGAAAGAGGTCCTTTTTTTTTCCGTTTTCTGTGTTTTAAAAGTGACACTATATTTCGAGGTGTTCTCTCTTACAAATCGTGTTACTTGCTATTTTCATTTTCTTATCTATGCTCTGAACTATCAGTGGACCCTCTGAGGAGTTCACAATTGAGGTATTCACACTAAATACAAAGCTTGCATGACTGCAGCTGTAGGAGACACACAGTTTAGCAAGGTCCCCTCTCAAGTGCCTTCCAGTCACATGATATTCATTTGAATTAAAACAATGTGCAACATAATTGTATGGCAGCTGACTCATCACTAGACAATTATTTTTATTATCAGATAGGCCACTGGCAGGAAAGTAGACAAGGCCAGGTAATTGTGCCTGGTGATACGGAAAAAAAGACATGTGCATGTATGGTTTGTGTAAGCATGTCTGCAGGCCAAAGGTTGTTGCTTAGTCAAATTCCACCTTCAGCAAGCCCCAGCCTGTCTCCACCTCTCCAGCATGGGGATGATTATGCACACACCCTACTTGTGGATGCCAGAGAGTCAACTCAGGTCTTTATGCCTGAGAGGCAAGCCATTTACGGACTGAGTCATCTCTGCAGCCCATGAAAAGAGCTGCAGTGGGTTTCTTATGCAATGCCATCAGCAAGGGTTGTTGGCTCAGGAAGCATTACATCCTGGATTATCAGACTGCAGAGTGGAGAACCGAGAGGCAGCTAACCCTTCCGGAAGCTTGATATCTCTAAGTATAAGAAAGAGTGATGTCCCTGCCTCTGAAGATTAGTGGATGCTTATTGACAGGTCCAGACTGAGCAACTGAGGTTGACTAGGCTTTAGGAAGTGTTTTTAAATGTTCCTAGTTTTATTTGTTTCTTGTAATTCGAGAATTTGTCCTGTTTGGTTTTTTTTTTTTTTTGCATATGAAATGACTATGAAACTATTTTTAATCCATACTCTCTGCTAGAAAAAGAGGGGTTTTTTTTGTTTTAAGATTTCTCTTTTGTATGTATAAGTATGTGTGCGCACTTGTGTCTTTGTCTTTGTGT
Source organism: Arvicola amphibius (assembly GCF_903992535.2). NCBI lineage: Eukaryota > Metazoa > Chordata > Mammalia > Rodentia > Cricetidae > Arvicola > Arvicola amphibius. The sequence continues at coordinate 48,910,553 of NC_052052.2, read as the reverse complement.
CGGTGTGAGTAAATGCCACATGCGTGCAAGCGCCATGAAGACCAGAAGTGGGCATCGGATTCCTTGGAGCCGGAGATACATGCAGCTGTGAGCCTCCTGATGTAGATGACGGGAAACAAACTCGGATTCTCGACAAGAGCAACAGCGCTCCTAACCACCGGGCCATTTTGTCAGTCTACAGGAAAAATCTAATTTTCTGCCTTTCTTTGAGGACATCAGAGGAAGTAGGGGAGCATGTCAGGCATTTCTATCGCAATCAGAACTTGTGGAGATGGCTTTGGTAGACGGGTGGGTCGAGGCAGCATTAATTAAACAGATAACCCAGACTGGCCTCACTATGTAGCTAAGGCTAGCCTTGAACTTCTGATCTTGGTGTCTCACTCTCTTTTGTTCAGGATAATGTGCCCTTGGTGGCATTGTGCTTTTAGGGACACTGGTGTGGGGAGGCCGAGCAGCCTCTTAGCCCAGGAAGTGTGCCGCACATGCTCAGTGTTGGAAATGAGGACAGACTTAAAAGCCACTTGAACTTCCCGGTGTTAACACCATTGCGTGACATATTGCACGTATTAAACAGTGGTTGAGTAAATGAATCAAAATGGAAGAGAGGGATCACAGAGCCTAGGAACAAGTTTGGAGATCAGAAAAAAGTGTTTAACTCCAGTAATTAAGAGATTGTATACAAAACAGTTCTTCAGGTCGCCCTTCACGGGCATTCTTCAGGTCTTGTAGAACTGACCTGAGAGACCCCAGTGGTAGATGAGCAAGTTGAAGATGTGCCTCAGCTGGAGCGTACTTGCCCTGGGCTCAGTCCACAGTGAATCCATGAGTGAAGGGAGAGCAAGCCAGGAAATCTAATGACCAAAAAGTAGACGGCACAAACAGAAACACAGCTGAGAAAGAAGAAAAAATATTAATCAGTGCACATATTAAGTAATAAAAGAAGAATACCTACCCAGGCTTTACATTTTTTAAGAAAGTACTTGCAAGCTATAAAAGAGCAAGGCATTTGAATGGCACTGGCTTTTTTGAAAACAGTCTTCTGAGAGAATTACTTTAAGGTGTACGCCAACAAATGAACAAAGTAAGACAGCAGACAGAGAAGTGCTGGACACATTGCAGTCTGGCAGTGACACAGAGAGCAAGCAGTCTTGGAACAGCACATAGAAAAAAAGACCTCTGAACTAAAGAGGAGAACAGAAGAGAGGTGGCTCCGTGGGTTCAGCACTTGCCACACAAGTCTGATGACATGAGCTCCATCCCTGGTCCCATAGTAGAGGAGAGAACACTCACCAGTGTCTTCTGATTTACACACAGTAAAATAATAATAATTATAATAAAATTAAAGTAGTGAAAAAGATTAAGTATCCAATATATGTAACTATTCTGGAAGTTTGAGGTAAATTAGAAAATGTAAAGGTGATCTAATAAAAAAAACTGTGCTAACTATGTACTCTGGAGAATAAATTCACACCACAATCACAGAAGTGTTAAATCATAGGAAGTAGTGGGCTCAGTAAGAATAACATTTAGACCCAGGCAAATCTCAGCACTTGGTAGGCAGAGACAGATGGATCTCTGTGAGTTCGAGGCCAGCCTGGTCTACAGAGCAAGTTCCAGGACAGACAGGGATACATACTGAAAAACGGCATCTTGAAAAAAATAGCATTTTAAGTATGACTTTTAGGACTGTTTTGCCTTCATTTTGTTATTGTTGTGGGTATAGGACAAGTTCTTGTCATATAGCCCAGGCTACCCTCAAACTGTAATCTAATGATCTAAGACAAGGAAACCTGGTTCTGGGTCCCCCACTTGTTGAGAAGAGAGAAGTGATGGTGAATGCTAGGAGGGAACTTGTTTTTAGTCTGGCCACACTGGAGGTTACCCCACCCCACCCCACCCCCACCCGTGGAGGGTACAAGACAAAAATCAAGGGGGGTTGCATAGCTCAGTCATGGTCGGGTCGTCCTGGTTGATCATTGTCCTAGGACTGGCCATACAGTCTTATCTGGACAAGGAAGTCACCACTGCTAGGGGCAGTTTGGATCTGCTTCACAGGATGTTTGTCTATTAGACTTATGATCCTGGAATCCAGGGAGAGAATGACACAAAGAAAGAAATCAGAAGGGTAAGATCGAGTTTGTTAAGACAACTTTAGATTTAGAGCAAAGACTAAAGACTTACAGGCGCCACCCTGGAATAGGAAGTTGTAAAGACTCGTGGCCGGTGATGTGTTGATTATGATGTCCCCTGCAAATCTTGAAAATGCCTTTGCTATTCTTATCTGGTGCCTTCAGCCTTGAAAGGGGAGGCTGCAAGAGGAACATCCTTAAATGATTAACATGTCTGCTGTACAGAGTTGAACAGGAATCTGACCCAAAGTTGAAGGTAGCAAAGGAGACGGTGGAACGGGAAGCTGAGATGACAAGCCTGCCACGGCTCCTCTCCACTGCTACAGGCCCTCCCTCGTTAAGTCCCTCTGCTTTCAGCAGGGGCAGCCTGAGCCTCTGTTACAGTGTTAAACAATTATAGCCAAAGATCCTGGTGCAGGAAATGGAAAGCATGGGGGTGGCCATGACACTTCAGCGGAAGGATCAGACGAGCTAGAGCTTTTGTCGTCCACACAAGGATGTGATCAGATATTTTAAAAGCTTGTCAGCCAGGAGTGGTGGCATGTTCAGGAGGCTGAGGCAGGTATCACAGACCAGGGGCTAAAAAACCTGGGCTAAGGGAGGGAGTGGGGGTATGGGTGGAAGGGAGGGGAGGGAAGGGGGAAGAGGAGGGGAGGAGATGGAAATTTTTAAAATATTAAATTAAAAAAAATGAAAAAAATTTAAAACTCAGGAGTTTCAAAAATGCTGAAAAAAAAATCTGGGTTAACAGAGTGAGTTTGAGGCCAACCTAGGCTACATAGTCTATCTACCTTATTTCAAAATGCCAACTGACTAATTTGGTTAAATAAACAAATAGAAGTAAAATTGAGTCATTTAGGAATATGGAAGCAAATACTGAAAGCAACTACTAAAGAGTTGAAAGTAGTCAGAGCAGAGGCATGAAGGCTCTCATTAAGTGCTAGTGGGTGATTCTGACTTTATCACATCATTTATTTACTGTGTATGTCTGTATGTGCGTGTGTGGTGGTCAGAGGACAGCTTATAGCAGCTACTTTTCTCTTTCCACTGTGTAGGTCCAAGGAATCAGACTTGGTGGCAAGCACCTTTATCCACCGAGCCCAATTTTGAGTGTTTGGGGGCAGGGGGTGTGACCTGGTCTATGTAGTCCTGGTGTTGAACTCACAGAGATCCTTCTGCTTCTGCCTCCTGAGTGCTGAGATTAAAGGCCTGTGCAACCATGCTTGGCCCAATTTGGGCTTTTAAAATCAAGTAGCATACATGGGGGAAGATTTTAACTGATTGGGCTTGGTTTTGTTTCGGTATTTTTTTTTTTTTTTTTTTTTTTTTTTTTTGGTTTTTCGAGACAGGGTTTCTCTGTAGCTTTGGAGCCTGTCCTGGAACTAGCTCTTGTAGACCAGGCTGGTCTCGAACTCACAGAGATCCGCCTGCCTCTGCCTCCCGAGTGCTGGGATTAAAGGCGTGCGCCACCACCGCCCGGCTTAGGTCTTTTAATATAGGAGCTCACCATGCAGCCCTAGCTACCAGCCTCTGCCTCCTTCACCTCCTGCGTGCTGGGGTTAGAAATATGAGCTGGCCATGCTTGCCTGGCCTTAAAGGTACTAGAAAATATTAGAATTACAGAGTATGTGTTTAAAGCATAAAATCCCCAGAACTCCTAGAATCCTAGAACTTGAGAGGCTAAAACAGGAGGAGTTTGAGTCTGAAGGTAGTTAGAGCTATGTAGTGAGCCCTAAAACAGAAGACGATGAAGACGAAGAACGGGAGAAGAGAAGAGCAGAGCAGAGCATAGGGTAGTGTGCACCTTTAACCAACACTCAGTAGGCAGAAGCAGACAGAGAAGGGGGACAGAAGGGAAAGGAAAGAAGGAAGGGGAGGAAGAAGTGTAACTCAGTGTGTAGAGTCCTTGACTAACATGGGCAAGGCCCTAGGTTTGATCCTAAAAACTGCTACATATACATATATGCATACACTTAGGTACATAAATATATGAACATATATATGTTAAGCAAAATAATCTGACATATCTAATTTTCGTACATAGGAACATAAAGTCAGTAGCCATCAACAAGCTGATAAATTTTAGGCTTGCAAGATGGCTCATGGGATAAAGACAGTTGCTGCCAAACCTGCTGAGCTGAGTTTGGTTTTCAGGACACATATGGTGGAGGGAGAGAACTGACTCCCACAGTCACACACCATACACACACCATAGCATATATGATGCCTACACAATAAATAAGTTAAGAATAGATTTTAATGGATGATAAATTTCATCACCAGAGAGGTACATGCAGGAAGATTACAAATTTAAGGCCACCTAGGGCTACCTAAGAGATGTTGCTCACATTGAATGGGTTGCGAGGCGGGCTGATCAAGTTGAAGGACATGAACTTGGGTATGAGGGTGCAGCACGTGAAAAGTCCTAGATTGGAGGGAGAGGGGAGAGTAAATGTGCAGATGAGTGGGTGCAGTAGAGGGAGGGAAGAGTGAGTGTGTGGATGAATGGGTGCAGTGGGGGCGAGAATTGTGGATGAGTGGGTGCAGTAGGGGGAGGGGAGAATGGTGGGTGAGTGGGTGAGTGGGGGAGCAGAGTGAGTGTATGGATGAACAGTGCAGTTGTTACTTTTAGTGCAGAGTAAGCTGACCCAAGGCCAGGAATTTGGCCGATTTCTTCTAGAGTACTGAGCAGCCAAGACATGTGAGTGTAGCTAAAGGAACAGTTTGTAAATTCTTTGCTTGCTATCTATCTATCTATCTATCTATCTATCTATCTATTTTGAGAGAGTTGAGACAAGGTTTTACTCTGTAGTTCAGGCTAACTTAAAACTCAGCAGATATCGCAAGCTGGTCTTGAACCCATAACAATCCTGTCTCATTTTCCCAAGTGCTAGGAATAAAGGCAAGCGCTGGAGAGGTGGGTCAGTAGTTAAGAGCACTGCCTGCTCTTCCAAAGGTCCTAAGTCCAATTCCCAGCAACCACATGGTAGCTCACAATCATCTGCAATGAGATCTGGTGCCCTCCTGAGGAAGAGACCTGGTCAGTCATCCTCATCAACTTAGACCATTGAAACTCAATATGGACAAGTTCAACAGAACCACCATATATGGGCTGTCCATGCATGCTTCAGCATTGCCGGGGCATAAGTTTCAACTGTCAGGAATACAGGCATAAGCCACCATTTCAGCTGACTTGCGAATTCTTACCCTTGACTGCCCTGTCAAGCCACTATTTCCCAGAGTGTCCCAGAGCTCCTGGGTTACTTGATACAAGGTGTGCCCTGCACATGAGATGATGGTAAAGCTCTGCAGGGAGCACTGTGCAGGAGCCCAGGGATAAGTGACATTGGGGTTCCTGAAGAAGAGGAAGCCACACAGTGGCAGAAGGAGACTCTGAAAATGCAGGAAAAGACAAAGAGTTGTGGACCATGTAGGCTGAGTGTGCAGTGAGCGGTGCCTCCCGAAGTCCTGCAGCTTTCCTCTGCTGCACACATTGCCGCCCTCCCCTCACAGAGCTGCTGAGGACTAAGTGGGGCACGGGGACAGTGCTGGATGGTCTCACTCCATTATAATATCTGAGGTGTGAGGTCCGAGATGGACAAAATGCCTTTTGTTATCATAGAGACTGGCCTAGGTGCAGCTTGGAATTCCTGCCTAGCAAACACGAGCCACGGGGCCCTGGTTTTAATTCCTGGTACTAGAAAAATAAAATTTAAGAAAACCTCGGAGAAATCTTCATAGTATCCCAGGTGACAGTGGGGGCTACTAGAGGGCACTGTGTCCAGCAGCCAGTTTGCCCCTCTTGTGTCCTACATTTTAAACCCTTAAATTTTTATTTTTTTAAGAAGCCTAAAAATTAGTATGTCAAAAAAAGTCATGTCAGTGAGTTCTACTCTTGCTGCTACTTCCGGTTATACCAAGGCTAGTGCTGGGCTTTTTTTGATCCTAGGATGCCCACTTGTGTGTGCTCTCTACGTCTATACCTCTGGATCTTGGATGCAGGTTGGGTATGGATGCTGAGTTTTACATCTTAGACCAAAAATACCTGGCCCTGACAGATGTAAGGACTAATAGTGTCCCCTTCCAGGATCCATGCTCAGGAAAGGCACGGCCCTTATGCCTTGTAACAGCCCACGTTCCCAGGAACTGTTTTGACTTCTCGGTTCTCCAAGACGTAATCCCCAAACTTTTTGTTGTTGTTTTCATTTGGTTTGGTTTTTGTTTTTTCAAGACAGAGTTTTTCTGTGTAGCCTATTGCGGAATTCACTTTGTAAACCAGGCTGGCCTCTAACTCACAGAGATACTCCTGCTCGGGATTAAAGGCCTGTACCACCACCGCCCAGGGCCATAAACCTGTTTTTAAAGGAGAACTACCCATCTTGTGGTCCATGCAATAAAACCATACACAAATGACTCAACTAGAAAGTTTATTTAAACTTAGAGTGACCAACTGCGGAACATAATACTGTAGTTGAACTCAGCTTTACTTGTAAGTCTTTTAGCCCCGGTCTGCAGCACAAGCCAGTGTGTCTGATGAACTAACCCCTCCTCAAGGAGAATGGCTGGAGAGGTGAACACTGATAAAGGAACTGAAGGAGTTACAAGTTGAAAGAGAAACTCCACTGGAGGGGGAACCGTAGTGAAGGAACAGGGCTTTTGGAGGGGGAAACGCAGAGTGAGCAGTGAGTGCGGTGGGAGGGGGGAACACAGACTGACCCGAAAGAGCAGTCGGAGGGGGAAAGACGGAGTGCGGTGTGAGTGCGGTGGGGGGAGGGAACACCGAATGACAGGGAAGAGCAGTGGGAGGGGGAAACACCGTGATTGGCTCATCTTCCAACCACGCGGGGAACCTAGGGAATGGAGGTTCCTCGACCGCCTCCCTGTCCAGCAGCTCGCCTTCCTTGGGTGGCGGCATCTTGCCCTCCGCTTCCTTCCTGTGGGTAGCCTCCCAGGTCTCTGTGGGGGGACAGGTCTCTGGTCCCGCTTCCTTCAGAAGGTGGGTCTTTTCCGCTTCCATGGCTGCTGTTCTTCTCCTTGCCTTCTCTGAATGGGTCTCCTCTGCTTGGAAGGATAGGTCTCTCCACCTCTTCTTTCCTGTTGGTAGTTTTGGGTGGGCAGGTCACATATTTCTCTCCTTGACCTCTTTCTCCTTGGAGAAGTTGGGAGTCTTGATTCAGGCCCCTGGGCTGCAATGCCTCAGGCCTGTAATTACTAAGCGTTTAATAATAGCTACACCTGGACGGGGTGCAGATTTCCATTAGAGGGCTGGTGAAAACCTGGAAGGATGCAACCACTTGATAAGTGAGGCAGCTCTGCTAAATGATCGTATTAGTCACCCGAGAATCCCGCGCCTAGTCTTCCCCTCTGACCGCCTGTGCATCTACAGCACACTTCCGTCAAGAGAAGCAGATTTAAAGGGCGTACCTGTTTTTGACCAGGTTAGTGTTTTGAAGGGCTGTGGTCAAGCAGGATGACATCAGCCGTATTTCCCAACAGTCCTTTTCCTCTGGGGAAAGAGGGGAAAGGGTGCCAGCCCACATAAGGCAGAAGACCAGACCATAGATCCCAGGGTAGAATTGTTACCAAACCTAGTAGTTACACCTGTGCCCCAAGCCATCCTCAATAACCCAATTAAAAGAGCCATATTTAGTGAGAAACAGGAATGTGTCCACACTGGGAAGTGTGACAAAGAGCTCCAGTGACCATGCACACAGCCTGTCTTTGGGTTGGGTCCTGAAGTTAGAGAGACGCTCATCTAAGCAGTCCTGGTCAATGCAGATCCCCCACCACAGACCTTCATTGTCCGGGCTTTCGTCTCATCCTATAGGGTGTCAGAACTGTGTGGTATCTCTTTCCTGAACACAAGTTCTCCCGCTAGCTGGCACCTTTTCCTTCTCGCAATCATAAGATTCCCAGGGGCATTCCCATTTTGCTGGAGTGCTTTGTTTCAGTCGTGTGACAGAGGGAGAGACACAGGTGTCTCTTTAGACTACCTTCATTTTTACCTCTCCAGGCCAGGGAGGCAGAGGCTAGAACACCCGAAGCTGCAGAGATCGTGGTCCCATTAAGGGACCTTGTGTCATGCCCCCTCCACTTCGAGCATCCTGTGACATGTTGCCCCTCACCGGCACCTACGGCATGACTTCCTGCGGGCAGGACCACTCCTTTCCCTTGTTTCCCCCAGTCCCGTCTGTGTTCTCAGAACCCAGTGAAACTAAAAACAGGTCTAAGATTCTCTTGATAAAGAAAAATAAAGTATGCTTCCTGACAGTCTGTTGGTCTTCCCCCTGCTTCCGCAAAGGACCCCAGGCTTACCTCAGACCATAGTCCCTAGTCCCTGGTGTTGAGAGCAAGGCTGAGCAGAACACCTAGGTCGGACCTCAGTGTTGAACTTGTAAGCCACTGACCTAACCCTTGGAGAGTAGCTCCTCCCCATTCCCAGGCCAGGCCCCAGGGTAGGTTTAGCCACTGCCTATCAAGTTACTTGTCAATCAGCTCTCTAGGCAAATGTTCTGGCTACAAATGTCTTAGCACTGGAAAGTCTTCCTGCAGGTGGCAGATTTGCTGTCCTGGTCTCCCCACAAGAGACCAGGCTGTCCTTCATATTCACCACTTGGCCTGAGGGTTCCACTCGTACACGATTGGCGGGAGAGTTCGGGGTGACTCCCTAGGATTTACTGGTGGCTAAGAAGCCTTTTAATTTTAGAGCTAGTTGTGGGGAGGAAAACTGCAGGATTTTATATTTTCCAGCTAGACGGTAAAACTTTATGATGAGTGTAACTGGGCTGTAACTGGGGACACAGCTATGTCTGTAAAGTAAATTCTTTAGCTCCTTTTTCCCTCACGCCGGATGATTGCTTCCCAACATCTGATTAAAGAGTCTCAGCAGACACGGTGGTGACTCCTGCCTGTAATTCCAGCACTCTAGAAGCTGAGGCTGGACAGTTGTGAGTTTCAGGTTAGCTCGGGCTACAAAGTCTCAAAAGAGAAAAAGGGGGGAGGGGTACGTGGTAGTGCATGCCTGTAACTTCAGCATGTGGGAGGCAGAGGCAGGTTGGTCTCTGTGCATTCAAGACCATCTTGGTCTGTGTAGTTAATTCTAGGCTAGCCAGGGCAACATAGGACCCTGTTTTAAAAAAGAAAATAAGAAAACAAGGAAGAAACAGGCAATGTTCTCAAAGCTTTCTGGCCTGGCTCCGTCCGATGGACAAATGACAGTCCCATCCACACTTCCTGTGGTGACCAGTCTGAGCTTTTTTAGATGCTGGTTCTCATGAGATCCCTTGTTTTGACTATGCTATTCTGTTCCATAAGCGTTCAGTTCTAGCAAAGTCAGGAACAGAAGCGCTAGCCCCTAGGAGCCCCAATAGACTAGGCTCAGCTACTTTTCCCACAAAGCCTGAGCCTAGTGGCTCACACCCAGTCTATACTCCAACACTCAGGAGGCTGAGGCAGGAGGATTATGAGTTCCAGGCAAGCCTAGACTACATAGGAGACCCTGCCTTACCTCCTCTCCCTAATGGGACTAGAGCATGGTAAGGCCAGGGAAAGAGCTTCACTAAACAGGCAGGGTGACCACAGAGGGAGCAGCAGTTACCTAAGACCTAACCCCAGCTGCCTACAGCAGTCCTGGTCACAGAAGAGAAACAAAGAGGAGCCAGGGGCCTTGGAGTTCCCGCAGGAGGACTCCAGGCTGTCTTGGTCTAGACGTCCTCTGGTTGGTCATTATCTTGGGCTCTCTTCTCAGGATTGACCATGCAGAGCTATGTTGGTGCCAACAGTCAAGCCTGTTGTGCCTGAGGTCCAGAGTCACTTAAGTAAGAAAGACTCAAAAAAACTCACAAGAAAGGAAAAGAAACAAGATGGAGTCATAAACATAGTGGAGGGCTGGTGAGATGGGTCAGCAGGTACACTTGCTTCCAGATCTAACAACCTAAGTTCAAACCTGGGACTCCACATGGGGAAAGGAGACACGATGGCACGTGCAAGTTCTTCCTACACCTAACACACACACACACACACACACACACACACTAAACAAATATAAAGAAAAGAAAAGTGGGTGCTGGAGAGATGGCTCAGCAGTTAGTAATAGCACTGGCTGCTCTTCCAGAGGACCACGGTTCAATTCCCCACATCCACATGGCAACTCATAACTGCCTGTGACTCCAGTTCCAGGGGACCCAATGCCCTTACATAGACACACATGCAGGCAAAACATCAGTGCTCATTGAATTGTCATTTAAAAAAAAAAGCAGAACTCAAAATGTTGTTAGAGGAGGTCACAGGAGGAGCAGGACGCCTGCTGTTTAAACTGATTTGTGTGGAGATTCCTAGAGAGAAAACTCTAGAAGATTTAGAGGAGTAGAGGAGAGAAAAGGAATTAGAAGGTGGGGGAGGGGTTAGAATTGTATCTTAAGAGCAGAGGGAGAGTGCCGGAAGGTCTGAAGCAGTGGCGTACCGCTGAGTATGGGGATGTAGCCTGGGGAATGTGGTAAAGATGAAAAGACAAGTGAGCGGTGAGCAGATTGAAGAAGGGTTTGGAATTCTGGTGGATAGCCACCCATTCAATGGCAGGAGGCGCCAAGGGGGCGCCTTCATGGACAGCACCCCAGCGTGTGTCTGAGATAGACAGGCACCAGCCACGGCAAGTTTTCAGTAGTGTGCCTCGTTGGTTCATAACGGGAGCGCTGGAGGTGTCACTTGCTAAGAAGAGAAAAATGGAAGAAAAGGTTAACTGAACAGGGGTGGGTTGGGGGGGTCAAGAGTTCAGAGAGGAAGTAGGGTGGGGCCACCTGGTTGGTGTTGGCGCACACTCTGAGAACAGAGCCTAGGGCCCCACACTTGCTAGGCATGCGCTCTACCACTGAGCTACATCCTCAACCCAAATTTGTGGTTGTTTTCCCTTTGATAAGCTGGGAGATGTCAAATGGAAATCTCAGAGCCCTATTGGGATTTAAGCCAGGGAATGTGTGTGCTGTGCTGTGTCTGAGCCTGAAGCCACCTGGGCCCATGATGGGAGTCAGGAGGGGAGCCGAAAGATAGCAGAAAGCAGACCCTGGCAGCCGCAGGAAAGTCAGGAGCATGTGGGTCAGGGAGGCTGAGGCTGGAAGCTGGAACGAAGTGTTTGTGAAGACAGTTGCCTTGGGAGCCGGCAGTGTCCTCTGGGGCTCAGCGCTGTGACGACAGCGTGGCCTGCTACTGGAAGAGGAGAGGCTTGTACCGTCTGGCAGGGAGCTGACCTTTCCCCCGTAGACTTTTATCCTATGCATCTCCCCATTTAGTCATTGTTCTTCCCATGACTGTATTGCTCGGACACTCAGCACTTGCGTGTAACTGTCTTCCCCTGTCTGGGATAATTCCCCTGCGTTCCCAGCCCTCCCCTGGCCCGTCGCCTTTCCTCTGCTTTACTGGCAGTGCAGCTGTCTCACAAGTGAGGTATGTGTGCCCTCTGTTGGTCTGTCCTGAAACTGCGTCAAATCAAGCCCCCCTCTCTTGCCTGAAAACTCTCAGGACCTGTGCGGTATGACAGTCAGCCCTCCAGATCCCTGGGTTCTGTTCTGGGGTGGGGGTGTGGCAGCAGGAGGGACAGTGAGGTCAGTATGCTGGCCACAGGGGAATGTTAGGAGAGCTGCCACAGGGTAGGACACCTTGAAGGTCATAGGAAGGACTCCAGCTCGTGGCCCCGCAGCATCTGGTTCTCTGCAGATGATGGCTTCGAGCAGAGTCTGGAATCATATGCTCCATGTTAGCGTGGTTCTAGCTGCTTCAGAAAAGTGAGGTCGGGGAGCCAGTGAGACTGCACCACACACAAGATGACTCTGGGGCTCAGCCTTCAGCATCTAAGAGGACTGGGCTTTGAGACAGAAAAGTCAAGTATGGTACCAAGATGTTCATAAAACTACAAGAACAAGTCATGGTCACCTGGGATGCAGAAAGCTGCAGGAACCCAGGCTGTGGGGCAGAGCACTGGAGATATGTTAGCTACGGGTTCCTCATGGACGCCACACTGGGGAGCTCAGTGGGGACCCATCTTGTGGATGTGAACTTAAGTGTGGTAGAACTGGAGATAGAGACTTGGGGATTATCACCACCAGATGGTATTTAGATTTAGCATGAGGCATTATAGATGTAAAAGACCAGGAACTCAGGAGCTGATCCTGTCTCGCTGCACAGGAGTCTGGGAAAGAGGCCAGGTGGTGGTGGTGAATGCCTTTAATCCCAGCGCTCCAGAGGCAGAGTCAGGTGAATCTCTGTAAGTTCAAGGCCAGCCTGCTCTGAAAGAGCAAGTCCCAGAACAGGCTCCAAAGCTACAGAGAAACCCTGTCTTGGAAAAAAAACAAAAACAAAAACACTGTTTGGGAAAGAGGAAGGCATGGTCAGCAAGGTGAAAGAATGTAATAACTGGAGCTGGACCTAGTGGCACTAGCCACTAGGCTAAGAAAGGACTGACCCACAGACAGCCTGTGCAGCTTAGGAAGACCCTGCCTATTCCATTCTATTGAAGTTTTTAAAAGGAGTGCCTGGGGACACAGGTGAGTGATCATGTACTCAACAGGAGGCTCTGGGCTCCGTCCCAGTTCCACAAAAGGATAAAGAATGGTGTGGGGACACAGCAATCACAGGGAGTCAGACAAAGAATAGAGAGGGACTCGGACCCTGCAGCCCAACATGAAGGTGCACACTGAAATCCCAGTCCTGGGTAGGTGCAGCAGGAAGACTGAGAATTCACCTCCCTGTGTTGGGACATGGAGGAGAAGAAAGGGAGAACCACAGGGAAAGAGGAAGAGAAAGGGGAGTGAGGGAAAGAGAAAATGAATAGCCTCTTCTGTCCAGCGCTGTATCTAAGTGGAATGAGGATTGGAATACAACCAGTTTCTCCAACATTCTTGCAATTTACAGTAAAATTCCTTGTCATCCCTCTCCCCTAGGTTGTGGCAGATACCAATATAAGTGCCATAGCGACTCAACTTGAAATCATGTCTGCAGGCTCTCCGACTGCTGACCGCCATCCAGAAGACACGGAGTGAGTATTCTAGTGCAGATGGGCTGAGCTCCTGAGCGTCAGGTTCTAACGTGCATGTGATCTCAAGACAGAGGAACGTGCATGCTGTGTTCTCCTGACCTAGACGAGGTCTGACAAGGTGCAGGGCTCGCCGTTTCACACAAGGCTATGGTCCACCCCAGCATCCTTCAGAGATCATGGTAGGGCCTGCGCTCACACTGCTTCTCTTTGCTTTGACAGAAGCCTGTACCCTCTGTCCTAAGAAACTGCAGGCTTATAGCCCTGGTCTGCTCTGCTCTAAGATGCAAGGAGCCACATTTTCTTAACTTGCTAAGCTAAAACCTTGTTCTGAGGTGAAATATTGTTGTCCCCTTTGCTGGCATGTGTTGTAACAGCTGGTCATTGCAAAGTTATTCATTAAAACAGTGTTTCTATAGATGAAATGCCCTAAGAATAATAAGACCAGTGAGACGGCTCTTCAGGTAAAGGCACTTGCTACCAGGTCTGATGATGGAGTTCAATCCCCGGGTCCCACAAAGTAGGAGAGAACCAAATCTCATAAGCTATCCTCCCCTGAACTCCAGATGCTTATGCCGGCGCCTGCACACACACTCCAAGACACAATTTGTGGAGACTCTGAGGAGATGGTTCCCAGCAGATTTGGGCATCTGGTCTTAGCAGGCTCCCTAGGGTTATCCGACCAGACCTGTGGAGAACAGCTGCACTTTGAGTGCTGCTGCCTGAAGCTGTTCCTCGGCACCACCAGCACCTGGTCAAGTGTGTGCTCAGTGAATGTTATTGGTTGATAATTCCTTTAAGGATCTCATGATCACAGCCATTCACAAGGAGCTTTATTCGGGTGGTCACGAGAGAGAGAGAGGGGGGGGGGGAGCAGGTGGTGGTGGCATACACCTTTAATCTCAGCACTTGGGAGGCAGAGACAGGCGGATCTCTGTGAGTTCGAGGCCATCCTGGTCTACAAAAGCTAGTTCCAGGACAGGCTCCAAAGCTATAGAGAAACCCTCTTGAAAAACCAAAAATAACAAATGAAAAAAGAAAGGGCGGGGGGAGAAATGTTAAGGCAGGGCTTGAGAAGGTAGCTCAGAGGTTAAAAGCACATAATATTTTTCAAGAGAACCTGAGTTCAGTTCCCAAGAGCCATGTCAGGCAGTTTGCAGCCACCTGTAACTCCAGCTCTAGAGAATCCAACGCCCTCTTCTGGACTCCACAGGTATCTGCATTCACACGGACACACACACACACCACATGTACATAAGTATAAACAATACAAATAATTTTCAAAGAAGAAATATTAAGGTATTATGAGATAAAATTTGTTAGGCAAAGTTTCAGGGAAGGTTTAATCAGAAGAACATAATCAAAGGTCACATAACCCCTTCACGGTTTTCTGATCTGTGAGTGGCTAAGTTTGGAACAGGTGACTACCTCTCAGCCATGCATGCTGCCACGAAGCAAGGCATGTTGCTAGCATGGAGTGTGTACCTCCTTGAGCCAGGTAGGAATGGTGGTGTACATCCCAGCTCTTGAGAAGCAGAAGCAGGAGGATAACTGTGAGTTCAAGGCCAGCCAGGGCTATGTAGCACAGCTCTGTCTCAAACGGAAAAGAAAAAGACCCTCTCACCACAAATCAGATGCTAGGGATGGGGACCCCAGAATTCCTTTGGATTTTACCCATTAAATAACATAATGTGGGAAGAAGGGCTGAGATGTAGCTCAGTTGGTACGGCACTTGCCTGGCATGCATAAAGTCTTTGGTTTGATCCCCAGCACCACGTAAAACCAAGCCTGGTGTTCCAAGCCTCTAATCCCAGCCATTGGGAGGTAGAAACAAAAAGATCAGAAATTCGCCCGGGTGGTGGTGGGGCACGTCTTTAATCCCAGCACTCGGGAGGCAGAGGCAGGTGGATCTCTGTGAGTTCAAGGCCAGCCTGGTCTACAAGAGCTAGTTTCAGGACAGGCTTCAAAACTACAGAGAAACCCTGTCTCAAAAAACAAAAGAAAGGAAGGAAGGAAGGAAGGAAGGAAGGAAGGAAGGAAGGAAGGAAGGAAGGAAGGAAGGAAAGAAAGAAGAGAAAAGAAAAAATTCAAGGTCACCCTTGGCTACTTAGCCAGCTCAAGGCCAGCACTGGCTACATGAGACCCTGTATCAAAAGAAAACTAGTATTTAGGGATAAGAAGCTGGCCTCGGGTAAGCTGAGATTAGATGGCTTGAGCACACATAGGTGATCTAAAGTTTTGTAATGCTGCCTGAGAGAGAGAAGACTTCCACACTGACGAACGACAACCTCCATCACACATTCGGAACAGATTGTCCAAACCCATCCTGCTCCACACTGGTGACCCACTTCTCTCCTGGATTTTAGTTCCCGTTTATACAGCCATGAGCATGAGTTTGTAGAGAACACATGGATAGCTAAGGTAGAAGGGACAAGTAGCCGGGGAGAGGAAAAGATGTGCTAATTACAACAGTGTGGGATAGGGACCAAGGACAGAAAGACTGGGCCATTTCTCCTGAGGTGCAGGAGAACTCCTTACTCGAGATGGACTTGGAGAAGGGTCTTCCCATGCTGGGAGGAGTGCCAGGGGCATTTGGACAGGAAAGGGGCATCAGTTCCCAAGAGTTGTTAGCCTGCCACTGCTGGTTAGGGGCTCAAATGCAGGCTTCCAACATGCTGGCATAACCTGTGTATTGCTGACTGTGCGGTCCGCTCAATACCTTCTTTAAACAGAGTAGGTCAGATTTTAAATCAGGGTAGTTCTCAGTTTTTCACTAAGATAATGTTAAAAGCTTATCTGGGTGTGATGGTGTCACTCCTGTGATCCCAGCATTCGGGAGGCTGAGGAAGGTATATTGATTACTGTGAGTGCAAGGCTAGTCTGGGCTACAGGGTGAGTTCCAGATTAACCTGAACTACAGTTCAAAGCACACTTAAAAACAGGTGGAGGGGATTTGGTGAGATGATTCAATGGGTAAAGGCACTGGCTGTCAATACTAGCATCCTGAGTTCAATCCCCAGAACCCACCTGGTAGAATACAGAAGTGAGCCCTAAAAGTTGTTCTCTGACTTTGGCGTGCACATGTACACAAGCACATTAAAGTATATATATTATATATAGCACATTAAAAATTAGGCCAAACAGCTGGGTGGTGGTAGCACATGCCTTTAATACCAGCACTTAGGAGGCAGAGGCAGATGGATCTCTGTGAGTTCAAGGACAGCCTGGCCTACAGAACGAGTTCCAGGACAGTTAGAAAGGTTACACAGAGAAACCCTGTCTTGAACCCCTCCCCCCCCAAAAAAGAACTGAGCCAACCTTGCTGTACATGCATAGAATTTGAGCTGCTCAAGAGGCTGAGGCAGGAGCATCATGATCTCAAGGCCAGTCTGAATTGCATGTTGACCTTTCTTAACTTAGCATAACCCCGTCTCAAAAATAAACTAAAAATGGGCTCCTAGGACCTAGCAGGCATAAGGCCATTGGTATTATCCCCAGTACCACACACACCCCATACAGGAAAACCTAGGCTACGCAACAAGATCCCATCTGAATAAAACAAAGCAAGTGACTTAATAATAACTAAGCACAGAGATGGATCTAATAGCTGATGCCCAGAATCTCGGAACTTAGAGGGCAAAGGCAAGAGGCTGAGATGTTCAAGGCCAACCCAGGCCACGTAAGAAAGGAGGAGAAAGGAGCCAAGCATAGGGAAAGGTGTGTTTTAATTAGAAAGCCCTAAACCACAAGCACATTGCGATGAGCTGATGTAGCATGAAAAATGTACAACGTTTCCAGATTGCTTCCTGAGAGTCTGATTTGATAAAATGGCATTCGTAGCTTCGCAGTGTGGAAGTCCCTCTCCAATCTGTGCACTTCCATTAAAATGAACTGCCTCTCAGTGTCTGCTCTTGAATTAAACGGCATGCATTGTGCTTTCAGAACACCTGCACCTAAGATTATTACTTTGGAGAAAGGCTCTGCAGGATTGGGGCTTAGTATTGTAGGGGGTTATGGAAGTCCACACGGAGACCTGCCAATTTATGTCAAGACTATATTTCCAAAGGTATTTTTCTCCTTTTACTGTTCTCTTAAAATCAAAGCTAGTGAGACTTTTAAGTGCTTTGTACTGGTTTGCTGTGGGTTGTGCTTGTGTGGGGGACGGTGGTATTTCATTTAGGTCTCATAGGAAAGCCCTACCAAGGGAGGAAGTGTCACAACAATGGGATCCCAAGAAGCAGTCTTCTCTGTACTTCAATGGGGAAGCTGGCATTCACAGATTTTAGGAGCATTTTCAGCCATACCCACACTGGAGGGTGACTTTGAATGTGTTATTCTAGGCTGAAAAGGATTCAAAATGAGGGTCTTGGTGTTGGTGGTACACACCTTTGATCACAACACTCACATTCAGGAGGCAGCGACAAGTGGATCTCTGTGAGTTCAGTGCCAACCTGGTCTACAGATCAAGTTCCAGGACAGCCAGGGAGGGAGTGGGGAAGGAATATCATGGGCCATGGAGCTGAGTTAGTGGGTAAAGGACCTGCTTTGTAAGCAGGAAGACCTGAGCTGAGATGGCCAACACCCACAGAAGGTACACTGCAGGCCAGAGACGGGGTAGCTGAATTGGTGAGCACCAGGTGTGAGAGACACTATCTCCAAAAATAAAAGTGGGAATAATTAAAGATAATAATAGAGGAAGATGCCCAACATTAGCCTCTAGCATCCACAGAAGACATGCAAAGGCAAGCACACACACACACACACACACACACACACACACACACACACGTCAGGCAGCAGAGGGCCAAGGTAGAAGCTCTGCAATCCTCAGGTCACTTGGAGATTGTCAGTTTAAGTTTCTCTGCCAGGTATTTGATAAATCGATTTAATACTGACTCATAGTGATTTGGGAATTAATCAGGTATAGGCACAGGCCTGTAATCCCAGCTCTCTGGAGCTGGTACAGGAGCATCACTGTACACTCAAGGTAGCCTGGACTACGTTTTAGAACCTGTCTTAAATAAAGAAAACAAAACAGCAAACAACAACAGCCCCACGCTACTCCCAGAATGCCCTAGGTGATCAGTGTCCACCACTCCTGCGGCTTCTACATGGCTTCAAGAGTAATGATTTTTAATTTCACTGTGAGTTGTAGATTAGCATTTAACTTTATTGTAAATTCTGAAGACCTGTGAAAAGCACTTAGGATAAACATCCCAACTGTTTCTTCCACCTGCTTATTTATGAATTTAGTTCACGCATGCTGTAACCCAGGCTGGCCTTGAGCCGCGTGGCAGAGCTCTTGATCCTCCTGGTCCCACCTGCTGGCTGTGGGCTTTCAGGCACGTGCCGCCACACCTGGCTTCTTACCATTTTTCATTCATTTTTAAAACTACAATCATTTATTCATTAGTTGATCCAGTGACTTTCTGTTGAATTATAGTCCTAAAAAATATAGGTTCTTGATGAAAATATATTGTATGAAATTCTCATAGAATTAAAAAATATTTTTAATATTTATTTATTTATTTGGGGTTTTTTGGTTTTGTTTTGTTTTTTGTTTTTCGAGACAGTGTTTCTCTGTGTAACAGCCCTGGCTGTACTGGAACTTACTCTGTTGACCAGGCTGGCTTCAAACTCACAGAGATCCTCCTGCCGCTGCCTTCCGAGTGCTGGGATTAAAGGTGTGTGCCACCACCGCCCAGCAGAAAAGGTTTTTATAGAAGCAAAGGAAGACCCTGTATCTTCCTAGAAAATTTTGCTAACTACCACAAGCTTGCTGTTACTTGCCCAGCTCTTGGCTGCTAACTGGGCTCTTGAATCAATAGGTATTTGCTTTTGGATGACTCTAGACAGCCACAGATTTACCCACCTGTCCCTCTTGGTAGAGTGTGGCTGAGGCACACTAAGCAGAAATGGGACTCACTTATCTAATGAACTACAGCTAACCAGAGGAGGCAGCTTCCCAGTGTAACAGTGGTACCCAGCCTGAGAGTCCCTGAGGTAGATATACACACTCTGTCCTCCAAAGACACGTGTGACACTACAAGTAGTTGTGCCTATTAGTCTCAAGGAGCTGTTACAGGTGGTTCTTCTGGCAGCATCCACTCTGTAGTGTAAGGCTGCAGGGGCCCCACCACCCTGCCTCTGCTCCATGATGCACCCAACATCGCTGACTCATGTCATGATGTCCATGCCATGTTAACTGTGGACAAGAAAGCTGGAAGGCCTTTGCCTTGGGCTAGAGAACAGCCAGCTAGCCCACTGCACCAGTCTGTACTTCCCAGAGGCAGTGTGGGTGGGGGTGTCATCAGAACACAGAGCTGAAAGTGACCCTGATATGTATTACTGGTGCATTTAAAAGCAACTGTCTCCAGGCCTGTTGGCAGGCGCTGTGATTCCAGCATTTGGAAGACTGAGGCCTGGGAGGGTGGCTTCAAGTTTGAAGCTAACTAGTTTTGGCTACAGAGTAATACACTGTCTAAAAATAAATAAATCCAAAAAAAATAAAAACCAAGAAATAAAATAATGAAAGAAACAATCATGGAATCGGAGTGGGATGTCACCAGTGGGAACAGTGAGTGGGCTGAGGAGCTGTGGGAAGCCCTCAGGAATGGCCCTCGGAAAGGCATCCTACAGAAGCACCCAAGTCAGAGGAACAGCATGCACATCATGTGTGACTGTTGACTATCCTTGTATGATGTTTTCTTTTGGTTTTAGTTGGGGGAGTTATTTCCCTGTGAGATAGAAGGTCTTGTAGCTCAGGCTACCCCAACCTGGATTGTAGGCATGAGCCACCACACCTAGCTTGGTTTTTGGTTTTGTTTGTTTGTTTGCTTGTGGTATATTTTTTTAAGGAATGTGTTATTTTGTTTTGTTTTGCTTTGCTTTTTGAGACAGGGTTGCTGTGTGGCCCTGACTGTCCTAGAATTAGCTCTGTAGATCCCCCTGCTTCTCTGCCTCCCAAGTGCTGGGATTAAAGGCACACACCACCTCTGACTGACAGAAGGTGAGGGGTTTTTTTTGTTTTGTTTTGTTTTGTTTTGTTTGTTTGTTTGTTTTTAAGGGGAAACCTACCTAAAAATTAAAGTTTCTGAATCTAAGAAATGAAAGAAAAACATTTTCTAAGGCCTGGCTCTTAGCCCACGTAGTGTAGTCAGTCTTGGTAGAAGAATATTCCTGGGGCTGTCTAAAGGCGCCTGCCTGCAAGCTTGGTGGCTTGTGTTTGATCCTAGAACACACATGCTATAAGAAAGGGCTGACTCCCAAAAGTTGTCCTCTGACCTCCACACGTGCACTGTGACTAAATGTGCAAATATTCTGAGGGCATATTCCAATGCAAACAGTAACACCAGCCATTATCTCTGGTCCTGTAGCACTGGAGGTCATTGGACCTTTTTCTCTTTCTCACTTTGCTCATTAAATTTGGCCAGAATATCCGAATTATAAAATAAATTAAGAATCAGTAAGCCTAAAGCTGACAGAGATCCCCCACCCCCCAAAAAAAGCTTTTCTCATATTACCCTGACATTGTTTCTCCACAGACACAGAACTCTGTGTGCCCCGTGCTGCCTTCTCATAGGACACTCCCCTCAGACTGTCTCTTCTCAGGCTTCTGAAGCCCTGAAACGTGGGGCATAGGTTTATAGATCAAAACTTCTTTTCAATAATTCTCTTCCTCAACTGATAGATTATTTAATGTAGCCCAAAGTGACTCTTCACACTCCAGAAGTGTGACATGTCTACATAATAGGAGCTGGGAGCATGTGACATGTCTGCATTATAGGTGCTGTAAGCATGTAGAAATTGAGAGAGTCAGTCTGACTTGCAGGCGCTTAGGGTGCTGCCAGTCAGGTGCATGTTTGATTGAAAACTTCAAATTCACGAGCTGGAAATATGGCTCAGGAGTTAAGAGTGTGTGCTGATCTTGCGGAGTTCGGCTCCCAGCACCCATGTTCCCATCAGCAGCTCATAACTGCCTGGAGCTGCAGCTGCAGGACAATCTGATGCCTCTGGCCTCTGGCCTCCCTCAGACACCTGCACTCATGTGCACATACCTGCACACACAGACACAGAGTTTTAAAATAAGTCTTAAAAAGAAACTTTAAAGTCAAAGCTACCTGGGGTCTTAATCCTTTCAGCCAACAAGAAATAGGCCTTCTCAGAAGGTAGAGACAGGTGATCTCTGTGACTCTGGGGCCAGCCTGGGCAACATAGTGAGTTTCAGACTGTGCAGAGTTACATGGTGGGACCCTGGAGAGAGAGAGGGGGCGGGAGGGAGGAAGGAAGGAAGGAAGGGAGGAAGGAAGGAAGGAAGGAAGGAAGGAAGGAAGGAAGGAAGGAAGGAAGGAAGGAAGGGAGAGGGAGGGAGAGAGGGAGGGAGGGAGGAAGGAAGGAAAGGAGAGGGAGGGGGAGGGAGGGAAGGAGGGAGGGGGAGGGAGGGAGAGAAGATGATTGATGATACAAACCAACTCAGAAAATTTCGTGGCAGTGTTTGGAAGCCCTGGCAATCTGCGACATGAGTTTGAACATCATGAGAGTAGACTGAACATGCTTTATTTGAAGTCTTCAGAACAGCACTATTTTGGATTTGGGATGTTTTATTCAGATTATAAAATATTTGCAACCGGGCAGTGGTGACACATGCTTTTAATCCTAGCACTTGAGAGGCAGAAGCAGGTGAGTGAGTTCAAGGTCAGCCTGGTCTATAAGAGCTAGTTCCAGGAAAGCTAGGTAGGGCTGTTACACAGAGAAGCCCTGTTTTGAAACCCTCCCCCCAAAAAAGAATATTTGCATATATGGAAGGAAATTTACTAGAGTTCCATATATACTCTATATTTTATATATAACTGAAAATAAGTTCATGCAATATTTCTAGTAATTTTGTCATGTTTCTTGTTCTTAGGGAGCAGCTGCAGAGGACGGCCGATTAAAACGAGGTGATCAGATCTTAGCCGTCAATGGGGAGACCCTAAAAGGTGTTACTCATGAGCAAGCTGTCGCCATTCTAAAGCAGCAGAGAGGGGCTGTGGCCTTGACTGTGCTGCCCTGAGCTCTTGTCCTGATCCTGACGTCCAGACGAGAGTACAACAGACTTCTGTGGCTTCCGGTTGGGATGAAAGTTGCCTCAGCTAAAACCCAGCATCGTCACCGGCTCTGATTCTGTTTGCAGAAACAGGAGCTGCCGCCTCTGCTGCTCACCCACATCCCGCATTCCCACTGAGGCTGAACTGCAGCTCCTGTGGTTTCCTCTAATGAATGGAAACAAAGGTTTTGCTTGTCATCTTAACTCGTGATTTACTTATGCTAATTTGTCTCTTCAAATAAGGCAGAAAACATTAGCAGTGTGATTAACTTCCTCACAATGAACTATTCATGCTCTGCCGCTGGGAATTACTGCTGTCTCTTCTGTAGGACTCACAGTCAACTCCCCGTCTCAGGCTAGATCTGGATATGTTAGTCATTGATCCTGAGGAGTCCTCCACAGATTCTGTAATCCACCCTGCTTTCGGAAAGGCTTTGTTTCTGAGTTTCACAAGTGCACACTGCTTATCAAGTGCGCCTTGATCTCCCGCAGCCACCCTGGCTCACGTTGCTGGAAAACTTATTCAGAGTGATGAGCATCTTAGCAGGTGGTATCACCCTCCCTCTCTGCTGGAGACCACCGGCTAGGTATCCTCGACCTTGTTGGGAGTGAGAGACAAGTTCGGTTTGCCTTTCCCTTACCTCCATACCAGTAGCACAGTAGCTCAGCTTGCCCCAGCTCTGTGCTGCACTTGTAAAGTAACTGAGCAAGTGACCCGGGGTGGGGTGCTCAGCTTGAGTTTCCCAGTCTCCTCCTCCTATTGACCGAAGCTCTGCAGCTCAGAAAGCAACCATAGCGGAAGCACTGCTAGTACTCACTGGGTGCTGCAGAGTCTTCCATTGCACCTGACAGGCGCGTCCAGGGTCAGCCATGGCCGCAGTTCACGTTATCGCCATAACTCAGTGCTACACACTGTTCCATAGTCAACAGGATTTAATGGGCCCTGATGTAAAATGTTGTTTAATTAGTGAGGATTTTAACTGAGATTCCCTTTGAGTAGATGTAATCACAAAAGCGTTGATTCTTACTGTAATATTTTTGTGGCTATTCCAAAGTGCAGAGTGCCTGAGTTGTATGTTGACAATGCTTTTCCATGACTGGTAGTAAGTTTTTTGATTCCATAGGACTTTTAGAGTTTCTGATGTATCAAGATACGTGGTTTTGTTAGGATCCCACCTCCCAGCCTCAGTGCTCTGTGTAAAATAAGAACACCTCAAGCGGCAGAGACCAAATGAAGCCCCGATGAAAATGCACCTTAGAAGATAAAGGTAGCTGCATTGATGCTTTCAAAGTGTGATTCTGCTTCATTTTGATGGAATGACCTTAAATACACATTTTGAAATAATGCATTGTTGTTGTGTCTTTCTTTACACGTCATCCTTTTAGGGCATGTTACTAAGTCTATTAATGAAATAATTGTGATACTTTATGCATCAAGTCCTGCAGGGGCCCTGTCTCTTTCCACAGGGCTAGTGAGTAATTGCTGTGCCAAAGGCTTGCTGCCGTCAGAACTTACCGCACACCGAGAGGACAGGGATTGAAAAGCAGTCTTCTTAAACTCGTATATTATTATTTTTGGGGGGGTTGTTTAAGTCTGCTACTAATATCATTAGCTGGAGTTCACCAAAGAGGTAATATGAACTAGAAAACAATAACAAAAGTAGAGAATGTTTTTATGTATAGATATTTCTAAAGGCTCTAAACCAAGGCAGCTGGCTAAGGAGCAGGCAGAGACACGGTGTACACATTAATCTCTGCATCTACCTTTTTGTTCTGTAGTTCAGCCTTTCACAGTGTCCTGTTGCAGTCTGCAGTCTGGGCTGAGGCTGTAGCTCAGCAGGTAGAACGCCCTCTTCTGACTTCAGTGGGTACTGCAAGCACAGGGTGCACAGACCCACATGCAGGCAAGACACCTGTGCATATAAAATAAACTATATTTAAAAATAAGAAAATAAAAATTATGATCTTTAAAGAAGATTTATTTATGTGTGTTTGTGTGTGCCTGTGTGAGTTTTACATGCCGTACAGATGTAAGAGCCCAGGTGGGCCAGCACAGACCCTTAGATCTCCTTCCTATACCTGAGCTACAGTTGTGAGCCACCGTGAGAGTGCTCTACGGGAGCAATAAGTGCACTTATGCCTTAACCTTCTCTCCGACCTCCAACATTTCAATCTTGTATTTTTTTTAAGATGTGGTTTATCTTTTTAGTTATGGGGTGGTGTTCAGAGGAGCACAGAGGCATCAGATTCCTTAGGAGCTGCAGTTATACACAGTTGTGAACCAGCTGACATGCGTGCTGGGAACTGAACTCAGGTCTTCTGGAATAGCAGGAAGTGCGCTTAACTACTGAGCCATGTCTCCAGCCTCTTTGATTCTTTGGTTTTGGTTTTTAATTTTTGTTTTGTTTTTGTTTGTTTGTTTTGAGACAGGGGTCTCACTATGTAGCCCTAGCTGCCCTAGAATGCACTATATAGATTAGGGTGGCCTCAAACTCAAAGAAATCCACCTGCCTCCCTGTCTCTACCTATTGAGTGCCAGGATTAATGGCATGTGCCACCATGTCAGCCTAAATTATATATATATATATATGTCATATTCTTTTTTATTATTTATTATGTGTACATTGTTCTGCCTGTATTTCTGCCTGCAGGCCAGAAGAGGGCACAAGACCTCATTACAGATGGTTGTGAACCCCCATGTGGTTGCTGGGACTTGAACTCAGGACCTCTGGAAGAACAGTCAGTGTTCTTAACCTCTGAGCCATTTCTCCAGCCTCCTAAATTCCTTTTCACAAAATGAAAATAAAGCTTTTTAAAAAGAGACAACTGGCTTTGCTTACAGGAATGCTCCCTGACCTTGCTGCATCTGTGGAAGGCACAGCTTTACCATCAGTAAGTCTTCCCTGTGCACCTCTGTAATGTCCTGTCCAAAGTCCTAGCGAGCCTTCTACGGCAACAACTTCAACCACCTAGGAGAAAGCGCCATTTTAAAGAGAGTGGAGGGACTCTTGGGGAAATCCACACCGAAATCTTAGACTTTCCGCCCCAGAACCTTCTTTTTCTTAACCCTCTGCAGAAAGTCTGTGTTTCAAATGCTTTTCAATAAACATCAATTCTGCTTCCTATTGGCTCCTCTTCCTGAGTCCTTTTCTGTATGAAACCGAGGGTAGAGTTTTACCTGAGTCAGGATACCCGAAAGACTAAGGGAATTCGGTGCTGAAACCGAGTGCTCCAGCCGGGGAAGGCCACTGTGTTTAAGCACCTTTTAGGCAAGAATGAAATACTGGCAAGGGAGCCACATTCGCCTAAACTTGTCTCCTAGCTCTCATGGATGCGGAGCTTTGGAGTACAGAGGCCTGCGATGCCTCAGATAACCACGTGGTGGCGCAAGAGACACCGCGAGTTTGAGGCTTTTGACCAGCGCTCCAGGCAGGTAGGTGGGCAGAGAATCCGGAGTGATAGATCAGCCTGCAGTGTGTGGGTTCATGACTTTCTGAAACCCAGTTCTCAGGATGTCAGCGCCACATTCAACCATGTCCTCAACAGACAACACAGGAAGGAATGTATCCCTCACATTTTTTAGTCCCCAAGGACAGGTTCCCTTGCCTTCCAATTCTCCCCTTCTCATTGCAGCTGAATCAGTTGCCGTGACAACTGTGCAGTAATACATGAATGTGAGTATTTGGGGGCTTGGGGCCCCACCCCAACCCCTCTCCCCACTTCCAGGACAGGCACTGTTGGGGCGACTTGTTGATAGAACGTATGTTATTGTATGTATGTATGTGTGTAGCACATTCAAAATGCTATTGAGGATGAATTTAATAATTGCAAATTGAATAGTTAGTAAAACTGATCTTTGCTGAGGATGCAACTCAACTGATACAAAGCCCTGGGTTCCATCGCTGGCATAAACTAGGGACGGCGGCACATGCTTGTCATCTGGACATTCAGGTCACGGGAAGATCAGGAGTTCAAAGTCATCTTACGTTACATAGCAAGTTTGGGCCACATGAAACCCGTTTGTTTATACATAAAAGCCACAGATGAGATAGAATAAGGCTTTTCATGTATCTACAATATATATGAAGGGCTCAGGAGCTAGGAACTGGATGAGACATGTTTCTAGGACAGACATGGTGGTTCACACCATAGCCAAGCACTTAGGGGACGGAGGCAAGAGAATTTCTGCACACTGAGGCCAACTTGTTCTACGCAGCAAGTTCCAAGCCAGTCAGAACTCCACAATGAGACCTTGTCTCAAAAAAACCACACACACATTCACACGGTCATAACACATATACATAAAAAAGAACTCATCTTCAAAAGGTGAAATTTTCTAATAAACGGATAGAAGTCGAAAATATTATACTGAGTGCTCTTAACCACCATGCCACCTCTCCAACCCCTGGGCTTTTGTTTTTGAATCTCGATAGAAATGGCACACGGGCAGGAGGCCCCTACAGCTTCGGTTATCCGCTCTGCCAGATCTTATAGCCCTTGCCTGTCTCGGTCCAGCGTCCCTGCGTTACAGCCCTCTCTCTAAATTCTGCTCTGCTCAAAACTTTTGCCCCTGTGATTTGAGCCCCTCCTCCTGGCAAGACAAGAACAGATGAACAGCCACCCCTTAATAGCACCATATGATGAGATCAGTGTTCAATTTCCCTTTGCCCTCAAATGTTGTATAGGGTCGGGTGTCTCAGTCAGGATTCAAACAAGTTCAGCAAATTGAGGTCAGCTTATGAAACAGATGTCTTTGCTTTTGTTGTTGTTGCTGTTTTGTTTTGTTTTGTGACAGGGTTTCGCGTAGCCAGACTGGCCTCAAACCTGCGAAGCAGCTGAGGATGTACCGGAATGTTCAATACTCTTACCTCCTCTTTCCTAGTACTGAGATTATAGGCAATTGCCACTATGCCCAACCTGTTTGAAATTCCTTTTAAGGATTGCATGATTGAATTTTCAGCTATAATTTCTTCCCTGCCCTCTATTGCTTCATTTAAAAAGTATTTATTATTAGTGTGCATGTATGATGTGTCCGTGTGGGTACATGAATGTCACCGCACATGTATGGATGTCATAGGACAACTCTGTGGCACTGGTTGGTTCTCTTCTTCCTTTGTGTGGTTCCAGGAATGAAACTCAGGCTGCCAGGACTACAAGGCAAGCCCTTTCTCAGCAGAGACATCTCACTCTCCTTCTCTTTGATGTGACTTTGTTTAATTCGGTTTTCAGAGACAATGGTGTCTCTTGTAGCCCAGGCTAGCTTCAAACTACCTATATAGCTGAGGATGACCTGCCCTCCTCCCCATGTTCACAGAATACAGGTGCTTGCCAACTTAGCTTTTGTTGTTTACTGTTGAAGAAATTGGGCCACTTTGTGTAGCTCAGCAGTATAGCCTTGCCTAGCATATTTAAAGCCAAAAATTCCTCCAGCATTGCAAGAGAGAAACACAGAGAGAGAAATAGGGACTGGAGAAATGGCTCAGCGGACGAAGGTGCCTGCCACCAACCCTGATGGCCTGCGTTCGAGTTCCGGGACCAATTTGTTGGCAGGAGAGAAGTGACTGAGGAAAGTTAAAGTTGCTCTCTGACCATGTGGCACACTCACAGACCCCTACACAAATAGATGAAATATTAATAAAACAGCATTAAAATAAAAAAATAATGAGAATAGTTTTGCATGACTAATTCTACATTTTGAATTGTTGCCTGCATCCTTACAGTACACTCAATACTGCTCTGAATCATATTTTTCCTAAACCATACATGGAGAACCCAACCCTGATCGCGCGCGCATGTGTGTGTACATGTGTGTGTGTGTGTGTGTGTGCGTGTGTGTGTGTGTGTGTGTGTGTGTGTGTGTGTTTTGCTGAGGACAGGATCCAGGACATTGGCACATGCCAGGCACGTGCTCTACCACTGAGCTCTGTCTTTAGATTTCTTCTCCATCTTTGTTTGTTTGGTTTTGGTTTTTTTGTTTTGTTTTGTTTTGTTTTGTTTCAAGACAGGGTTCTCTGTGTAGCCCTGGCTGTTGTGGAACTTGCTTTGTAGGCCAGGCTGGCCTCAAACTCAGAGATTCGCCTACCTTTGCCTGGGATTAAATCCTCTGCTGGGATTAAAGCCCTTCACCACCACTGCTGGCTCATTTTATTTTTTATTTAAGGATTTTTTATTAATTGTGATTATTTACATGGAAATCCCATCCCATGCCTCCATCCCCCCCTCATTTTTTCTAATAGTTAGTCCCTAGTTGACGGAAGCTTGGGGAGCACTCAGAGGTGTGGCCTTGTTGGAGGAGGTGTGTCACTGTGGATGGATGGGCTTTGAGGTTTCAAAGACTGTCCTGGGTCTTTTTCTCTCTCTCTCCCTCATGGTTATGTCTCAAGATGGAAGTTCCCAGCTGCTGTTCACAGCCATGGTGGCTGCCTGCTGCCATGCTTGCCACCATGATGGTCACAGGCTCTAGCCTTAGGAAACTGTGAGCCCACGCTTAAGTTGTCTTGGTTACGGTGTCTCATCACAGCAACAGAAAAGTAACCAGGACAATGATGTCAAAGAGGAAGCAAATCCTTTTAAAAGTTCATTTCCATGAACTTAGTGAGCTGGCTGTGTGACCTAATGTGGCCCACCTTCCACCTGAGCTCTGTCACCCAGAACCCCAAAGGCTCCAACTCAGGACAAATGCCCAGCACACCCTTCTTCTTAAGACAAAGCCTCAGTGTTCAGCTCTGGTGGTTCTGGAACTCACCAGTGTACAGCAGGGTGGCCTCAAGCTCATAAAGAGACACTTGCCTATTCCTCTCAAGGGCTGTGATTAAAGGTATGTGCACCACATCCAGCAAAGCACTCTTCTTTGTTTTATTTATTCATTTTATTTTATGTGTGTTGCGTGTGTGTGCGTGTGTGCATGCACACCACACGTGTGCTTGGTGTCCTTGGAGGTCAGAGGAGGGCATCAGATCCTCTGAAACCAGAGTTACACAATGTTGTGAACCACCACGTGGGCCCTGGGAATTGAACCTGCGTCCTCTGCAAGAGCAACAGGTGCTCTTAACCACTGAGCCATCTGTCTAAAACCAACCTCCTTAATCCTACAGAAAGTGTGCTACATCTGGTCTGCTGTGGCAGGAGGGGTAGGCTCCCTTACATATTTCTTCATTCAACAAGAGGCTGTAGAACATGCTCATCACGATCCTGGAAATAGTGAATAAACCTGTGAGCGAGAAAGATATGAGTCTTGTCTGGTTGGAATCACATTCTGTAAGGGAGCAGGGAATAGGGTGACACGAAATGGAAATTCATTTTGAATACACTCCCGTAGGAGTGCCTGGAGTCAATCTGAGCTACATAGGAAATTCAAGGCTAGCCTGGGCTACATAGCAAGATCTTGTCTCAAAAAAGTGTTGGGGTAAAAACAGTAGTATGGTAGAGTTTGGGGAACGGAGGCGTGTGTGTATCTTCTTTAGGAAGGTTGGATTCAGAGGCCACTTAGAGAAGATTTTCCTTTTTGTTAAGGGACAGGTGTCATTATAGCACCCAAGCTAGCGCCAATTCATATGCACAAAGGTGTCCTCCTGTCTCCATAGTTGCTGGAGGTCGGTAGGTAGCTGTTGTCGCCATCCCTGCAGGAGTTAATATTTGACCTGAGACCAGGGGATGGAAAAAAAAAAAAATGGCAGCTTTGAAAAAAGTGAGAAAGTACGGATTGGCGCTGTAACCCAGTTGGAAGAGTGCTCTCCTGGTCCTTGCAAGGTCCCAGGTCTGCCCTGCCCCCCACTCCTTGCTCACAGGTCTGTAAACCAGCACTAGGGAAGTACAGGCAGGGGGATGAGGAGTTCAGAGTTCACCGCGAATGGAATTCCAGATTGAAGAGATTCTCTCAAAACATGAACTGGCAAGAGAGGCCATAGAGAGACAGCTAGTGCAAAGGCCCTGGAGCAGAGAGGTGAGGGCCAGAAATGTACTGAGAGGAAGGCATCAAGAAAGGAGCCGAGAGTAACTATTCCGTCCTGGGCGCTTAGTGTAGGCTTTGTTGCGCCCAGAACTTGGAGTCAGGACAGGGATGTGTGTGTGTTCGTGCGTTCCCCGGCTGGTTAGCGTGTTTTCAAATTTGCGCCCTAACTGGCCTCCAGAGTGTATGGGTTCTGGGCGTGGGCCACTGAGCCCCGCAGGCTCAGGCCCTACTGGGAGGGGGCTAGGGAAGCCGAGGGCGAGGGGGGTTGGGCCTAGAAACCTGCAAACTTCGCAGAGGGAGGGGAGGAGTCAGCACGCGACGACCGGCGAGTCCCTCCTGCGGTCAGACGCCGGGCCTGCTTTTGTTGGCGTGTGTGACCTCCCGGCTGGACCTCGTGGCTCCCAGGTAAGGCTGCTCAGGGCTAGGCCCCGGATGTCCCCGTGCTTCTCACCCTGCTCCGCCTGGCCGGCCCCGGGATGGGGAGTGAGGATCGCTCCTCCATCCGGAAAGTGGGGGACAGTGAGACAGCCGGGCGGGAGCTGCGCGAGGCGGAGGTGAGCTTGAGCTCAAGGCCGCCCCAGGGAGAGCTCTGCAGAGAGCCTGGGGTACCCGGGCTCTCAGGCCCTTCCAGCCTCCACTTTCCAACGCTTTCTCCCGTGTCTTTGACTGGGAAGGCGTTTCCATCAGTTTCTCTGCAAAGTTTGCTTTAAAAAAAATTGGACAGAATTCTCTTTCAAGTCATTAAAGATGCTATGCTAATGTAGCCTCGTGCACAGGACAGAAACCACCGTTCTCTGGCCTGCCCTTTGCCTCCATGAATTCGGATCCGGGTTGTTCCCTCCTTCTCCCTACCCGCCACCCTAGTGTCCCTGTTAATGACTTGTATATACTGTTTAAGCAAACACACATCTAAGAACTTTTACCCTTGACACGTGGGTGGTTTTCTACATACAGACTCACAACTTGACTTGGGATGCGCACTTAATTCCAGGTGCTGAGAGACGCGGCTGTGGGTGGACGGAACAAGTCCTGTGTTGCGGAGAGCTGGTACCTTAAGGTGCAGATTGGGTAAGCTGTAGAATGTGCTCGTGGGGCGCGGAGAAGGGCCCTCTGGAGTGGGACAGAAGTAGGGATGGGGCGTTGTCTGTATTCTGAGGTGGGATCCTTAACCTACTGTCGTGAATTTGTGATAGCATTGAAACTCACTGGGGATCGTCACCCTAGGAATCATTTTAAATCCCACAGTTTCAAGCAGAAAACAAGCCGGGCTTGGTGGCGCACGCCTTTAATCCCAGCCGAGGCAGGGGGATCTCGGAGTTTGAGGCCCGTCTGGGCTATAGAGTGAGTTCCAGGACAGCTAGGGCTACATAGAGAGATCCTGTCTCAAACAAACAAATACTAGAAACTGATAGGTAGCTCAGACCTGTGGTTCCACCTTCAGGGCCTGAGGGAAGAGGTTCCCTGAAGGCTCACTGGGACAGTGAGACCCTGTCTCAACACAAACAAGAGCCTACATAGTCCAACTTTTACCCCTGAGCTTTCTAGTAGGGTGAAGAACTGAGCGAAGCTGGCTGATTTCAGGCCAGCATTGGGGGCGAGCATTAAAGCTGGGAAGCTGGTCAGTTCTGGTGTGTTTCCCTTTGCGGTTTGCTGTTGTGGTCTGCCCTGTGGAGTTGCGAAATCTCATTCCTTTGGGAGCTGGTGCCACTGAAGTTCCAATTGGACTCCAACTGGCTGCCATTCTCCGGCCTCATCCTCCCAAGTCTGGGACCACGTGACACAGTAGCACGATTTACATCTTAAATAGTTTAGGAGTGCTTCCTTCGCACTTTACTTTAGGAAACCTACCAGTGAAGTTTTGCGGATCTGGCCTGAGGGGGGGGGGGAGGGCTTGGCTTCCTGTCTCTGGGAGAGCTGGAGCGCCTTCTTGGATTTGCATTTCCTTGGCTCTGGCCTGGCCCCTTTTGTCACTTTCTGTCCTCTTTTCAGATGTTTATTAACCCATTGCATTTACAAATCAGCAACTTGTTCTTTATTGTGTGGGTCCTCACGCTCAGCTTGCTTGCGGGCTGGCTTGTGGATTATCCCCACCGGAGAGGTTTAGGGTACTCGTAGCTGGGGGTGGGTGAGTAGCTGCATGGCTTGTGTCCTGGGTTCAGCATCCAGTATTGCATTACTTGCATTTGATTTAGTTAGATATGTGCTTTTGAGAGAGTCTCACAGAGCCCAACCTGACCTCCAAGTCATGTGGCCAAGTGGGGTTAAAGGCTTAGGCCACCAAGCCTGTCTTGTGGGGAGGTAAGCTCCCCACAAGATGTGAAGCTGAAGTTGGTCCCGAACTCCTATCCTTCTGCCTCTACCCAGCAAGTGCTGGCATGGCCCGCGCACCACTGTACCCTGTGCTGGTTTAGCACTGACCTGTGTCTGCCTTGGAGGCGCAAGGTGAAGGCCACAGCTGGGCAAGGATTCGGACACCAGAGAGGGAAGGAGCTTCTAACTTCAACCTCTGTCAGTGCATCTTCCAACCGACTTCGCCCTTAGTCCCTCTCGTTGGGATTTTGTCTTTTCCTTGTGTAGCCCTGCAGCTAATGCGCAGGTGCTGCTCTGCCATCTGAAGCTGCAGCATCTCATCTGTTCTGCTTCTCGTGTCCAACAGTTTGAAGCAAGCTCCAATTTCCTATGTTGGTACGTCACTCAAAAAAGCCACTAGTGGACAGTGGGGCTTCCGCTGAGTCAGTCAACCCCTGAGCTCTAGAGGACAGATCTTCTCTGCTCCAGTACTGCTTTTCAATTATTGATCTTGAGTCAAATGTGATGGCTTCTGTTTAATCCCAGCTCGGAGGAGGCTGAGGCAGGAGGATTGCTATTAGTTCATGGCCAGTCTGAACTACATAATGAGTTCTGGAGAAGCCTGGTTTTCTTCCATGCATGGGTTTTCTGCTGTAGATGGATGGATGTGTGTTTGACTTGTTTGGTTTTTGAGACAGGGTCAAACCAAAAGCCCTAAGGGGCCTGGTACTTGCTCTGTATATCCCAGCTTGGTTTCAACCCCAGGTGCTGGGATTTCATTTATTTAACACTTTTATTTAACTCTGGTGTCACTGCAAAAACCGCAGCTCTTATCTTAAAGGAAATAAGAGGTAGTTTATTATGGACCTGTTTTGGGTGACTGGAAACACAGATTTAGGTTACCGCTAATTCCATACTCCAGCTTGGAAGACGATCCTTTAAGTTTTACAGAAAAGAA
This sequence comes from Arvicola amphibius, assembly GCF_903992535.2. Lineage (NCBI taxonomy): Eukaryota > Metazoa > Chordata > Mammalia > Rodentia > Cricetidae > Arvicola > Arvicola amphibius. Next base: position 48,877,118 of record NC_052052.2, on the reverse strand, counting down.
AGTCATAAGTGAAGGCAAAAAATACATTTGGTGGGTACATCAGGGAGGCAGGTACAGTGGGCTTGGGGGAGCCTTTCTTTTAAAGGCGAGCATCACCGACCGCCGCCAGGCTAGGGAAGCGTTTCTATAGGCACAAGATACTATCTGATGACATTCTTAGTGCTTAGCTTTCAGGAAGCTAAGTCTAGAGGTCTGCTAAGTTAACAGATTCCAAAGGTTCTTATCTGTTAGTCACAAGACACGGGTAGTGGAGGACTGGTGTTCTGGACGGCTGGACTACCCCGCCATGAGGTCGTTAGCCTCTAGACCTGCAGCATTCCTGTCTCCCCTGTACCGCAGCTCTCATCCGCCAAGCAGCCTCTGCAGACCCAGCCTTTCAGGGGTTCCCCTGTGCACCAGGTGCAGAAGAGTGCCCTCTTTGGGTTTTGTTTGTTTCTGTGATCTCTTCAACTATATTGGCATCTTTTCGTGTTTAGTAATATTTTGGATTTTTCTACAAAATCTTAACTGTAGCTTCTCGATAAATATAAACTGTATAGCAGTTGGGTATATACAATTCCTGTTGGCCATTCAACAGGAACTCTGAGATGTTACAGGCTGATTTTGCTATGCTGGAGATCTGCGTTGGGGGGGCCCTGCAGAAGCTGGGTGTGTGTGTATTAATGGCCACACCCCTTTATATTCTTTTTTCTTTTTCTGGGGGAGGGCAAGGTTTAAGACAGGGTGCCTCTGAAAGCTGGGTTATAGGCTGGGCCCTGGTGGTGGCAGTCCTGTATCTCAGCTGCTCAAGAGGAAAAATCAAGAGTATCTCAAGTTCAAGGCCTGGCTGGGCCGCAGGGCTAAGTCAAGGCAGTCTGTCTCTACCTCCAGAGTGCTGGGATATTAAGTGTGGTGACTTGATTTACATTGATGGCAGCAGCACTGCAATGCCCCCCCCCCCCCCACTTGCCTCAGACACTGACGCTACACCCGAACCTAGATTTTCTTCTGCAGGGCAACATGGTCCTAATGAATAAACCCATCATGGTCTTGGTTATAAGCTTGCTTGATGCCAATGGGTTTGGTTGGCTAGTATGTGCTTTAATGGTTTTTGTGTGTCAGGCTGGGTCAAGAGCCTGCTTAGCACGCACAAGGCCTCGCTGCTGCTCTCCAGCTCCAGAACTCAATCCGCATGAAACTGCATCAATTTATTTTAGGAGACTGAAGAAACTCTCGTGGTCTTTGTCTTGTCTTTTAAACCTCATCATCCTTCATGTTATCCAGCCCCTTACGGTTACTGAAATAGTTTCCTTTTGCTCTTCTCTAGAATGTTGGGGTTTGGATGTAACTCAGAAAACTTTGAGGTCAGAGTTGGTAGCACCGGCCTGTATTCCCCGCATTGAGAGGCAGGTGGGGGAGTGATGCATACAAGTTTGGTTCTAGCAAGTTCTAGACCAAAATAAAGCAAAGCAAAACAAATTTGCTTCAGATTTCCAGGTTAAATATGAGAAGTTATCCCTCTGCTTTGTTACTGTTTAATTGCTTTTGAGACAAGGTCTCACTGTGTATCCCCCCTCCCCCCCCCCCCCCCCCCCCCCCCCCGAGGGCTGGAATTTTCTGTGTAGACCAGGCTAGTCAGCTAAACAGATCCACACAAGGTCTCACTGTATCCCCCTGGAGGGCTGGAATTTTCTGTGTAGACCAGGCTAGTCAGCTAAACAGATCCTCTGCTTCACTTTACATGTTATGTTTTAATTTTGTTTTATTTATTAGTTTCTTACTTATTTTTGGCTTCCGAGACAGGGGTTCCCTGTAGAGTCCTAGTTCTGCAGAAACTGAACACCAGCTGTCCTTGAACTCACAGAGACCCACCTACTTCTGCGCCCCCCCAACCCCCCCCCCCGTGCTGGGATTCAAGGCGAGTGCCAGTGCCACCACCGCCCAGCTGTTTTAACTACATTTTATTTGTGTGTGTCTCTGTGAACGCAGTGTGTTGAGAAACTCTTGTGGAAGTCGGGACGTTCTCCGAGTGTTCTATTCCTGGGCGTACTTACTTTGACTCTTCTATGGTTCTCATTTTCCGTGTGTGTGTGTGTGTGTGTGTGTGTGTGTGTGTGTTTGGTATTTCGTTTTTTGAGATAGTAACTCTAACCCAGGCTGCTCTATTTGGAGCAATCCTCCTGCTTCAGCTTCCCTAGTGCTGGGATCACTGTCCTGAGCCTCCATGGTTGATCTAAAGGGAATTAGGGGTGAGAGTGGTGTGTAAATAGAACCCAGGGCCTTTGCAAGCCCTCTTGACTAAAACCCTGTCTGCCTTTGTACCTTTATATACAGCGTAGAAAGTGACTTTGGCTCATAGACTTTGTTTTGCTCTTGGATTGTGTTAAGAACACAGAAGCATGGAGAACTACAAAGAATCTTAATGCTTTAAAACTTTTTCTCAAGAACTAGGGATCCAGCTCAGTGGTGGTATCCTTACCCACCTTGCAAAAGGCCCTGAGTTTAAGCCAAAATAAAAATCCAAACATTTAGTCTTGTGGTGGTGGCATACACCTTTAATCCCAACCTTGGGAGCAGAGGCTGGCAAATCTCTTGAGTTCCAGGACAGCCAGGGCTAAACAGAGAAATGCCATCTTAAGAGAGAGAGAGAGAGAGAGAGACAGAGACAGAAAAGAAAGAAGAAAGTCCAGACATTGTTATACGCTGGGTATGGTGCCTGCCTCTGGGAGCTAGAGGTGGCAGGTAACAAGAGGTTAAAGGCCAGCCTCAACTATGTAGCAAGTTTCAGGCCAGAGAGGGCTAAATGAGACCATGTATCAAAAAAGGCTTTGTTGTTGCTGCTCTCACAAAGTAAGGTGGCACGCACCTGTGGTCTCGGCACTCCAGGGGCAGGAGGAGACCCTAACCCACCCCCAGCCCATGTTTTCATTGCTCATGCTTAGTTTCAGGGTAGGAATCACCTGTAGGTAAGGAAGAATTGTTTCCTTTTGGCCCTGCGTGGTTCCCATAAGCCTGTGCGGCCAGCTTGGCAGACAGCCCAGTGTGATGGTGGTAGGGGCACTTTTAGGAGGCAGGGAGACTTGAGGTAAAACAAGAGAGATGCTGCCATCCCAGTGTCTTCCTCCCTGTGACTGTGATGAGCAGACACCACTTCCACAAGCTCCTAGCATGAGACATGCTGCTCCCAAAGGCCCAAGGTGGCCGAGCAGCCGTGGACTAAAAACACGGAACCCAAAGGAGCCTCTTTTTCCTTTGAGATGTTTGTCTTAGGCATTTTGTGACAGTAATAGAAACTTAAGAAGCCAAGTCAAAAGACCAGCTCAGTTCCCTCCTCTCCTTCCCATTCCGGCACATCTACACTCTCAGATACAATACAGTTTTGCTGCTCAAGATGTTTGGTTTCCATGGAATTGTGGGTCCTCCCAGTATCTGATCTAATGTCTGGTTTCTGGTTCTGCCCCTTGAGCCGTTAGTCCTCAGAAATTCCATGATTCTTCAGGCAGTGTGATTGTGGTTTGCTGTGTTGAGCCCACAGGTGGCGCATTCCTATGGTAACATTTACCTACCAGGTCAGTCCGATTCCATCCCAGCAGCTGTCCTCTGAGTGGGTGTCTCAGCAGGAAGAGATACTCATAGTTACTATAGCAAACGTTTTATTTTATTATGCTGAGGTTACATGGTCATCATACAAAGGTCACACAATAAATTCCTGACTCCCCAAGGCAGCTCACCTCTGTTTCTTTTGATGTGAGGGTCAGAATCCTGGGGGGCGGGGGAGAATCCAGATGTGCAGGGCAGAGCATTGCTCATGGTCTCTGCTTATGTCCAGTAGGTGTCATAGGGTTCTAGGTCTGTGTGTGGTGTCTTGAGTGAGTGATGTCACTGGGTTCTGGCTGTGAGGTGCAGCCTTGGCTGTAGTGGGATCCTAGCTAAGCTATAAAGGGCATTTGTAAAATTATGCTTATTACAATGGGAGTAGTCCTCTCTCCCACCTCTGTCCCCACAGTCTGAGGGTCTTTAAGCACAGACTGGGCCTGTGGGAGGGAGGAAGAGAACTGGAGTTTACTTTGGCTCCCTTACTTTTGCATTCTGCAAAAATAATGTTCTTAGGTTGACCTCAGCTGTTTGTGTTTTTTTTTGTTTTGTGTGTGATATGTAATGACTTCCTTTTTATTTTTCAATTTAATGCTTTTGTTATATTTTGTTTATTGTGCGTGGTTGTGCATGTGAGGTCAGAGAACAGTTTGTCAAATGACTTCTGTCTCTCCATATGGGTCCAGGGATCAAACTTTGATTGGTGGGCACCATTCATTCCCCTCGGCGCCAATCTACTATGTAGACCAGGCTAGCCTTGAACTCACAGAGAACCACCAACCTTTCTCCCCAGGTGCACTACCATGCCCACCTTGCGGGTTCTCTTAAATCTCTTTTTTAGACCTATTTTGTGTGTACTGTACTCCCAAGCTACGTCCCCAGCCCTTGTTTGTTTTGAAATGGGGGGGTCTCACTGCTATCTACACTCACCACCAACCCCTGGGCCCTACCTTGGTCTCCTAATTAGATGGGCTACAGGCATGAACTCTCAGGTCCACCTCTAAGTGGGTTTTCGTCACTGTGCATAAATTGTGAGTTCTGACCTTTATTTCCCCTTGTGATCATATCCATGTGTAAATCCCATTAGTAACCCTTTGTGCTAAATATTTATTAAGTACACATAGCATAGTTTTCTTAAGCATGTTCTGTCTTAAGTCTCTCGATAAAACTCAATAAGTAAGTTTTCATTTGTTTATATTTTAGATGACTTTTTTATTATTCTTTTTAGGATTTTGAATTTCTGAAGCCCTTTCCAGTGTTAGCGCATCCACGATGTCGGGTGTGCAATCAAAAGCAGCGGCCAGGCTTCAAAAGGAGCACAAGGAAAAGTTATTAGCAGACGCGGAGAGGGAAATGGCCTCCTCCGAGGATTTAAAGTACAACCACGTATCGGCAGCCATGATGAAGAAGTTTAACGCTCTAATGGAAATGCAAGACATGATGTTCGTAGAGATGAGAGAAAGCCTTAAAAATGACCTAAAGGAAATGCTGGTAAAACATACGCCACCCGAGGTGAAGAGTTTGGAGCAGCGAGCGCAGCAGGAAGGAAATGAGTCCGCCCCAGAGTGGCCAAAACCAGGAGAGAAAGTGGAGGAGGGAAGTTCTGGAACAGACGAGGACACCTGTGAAAACCTCACTGTGAAAAGCGAGGGGAAGAGCAAGCTGAGCAGGAAGCAGGACAAAAAACAACCCAGCAGCAGCCGCGATGTGAAACCATCTCCGGAGAGGATGGGAGAAGCCCGGCATCGTGTAGATGAGAGGTGTAGAGAGAGCAGGGGCCATGCAGACCTTCTAGAAAGAGGGGACCTGGAGAATGGGGAGAAAGAAACAAGCCATCGGAACAAGGAGAGCCTCCTGAAAGCCTCCGGAGAGGGCGGCGCGCCGGAAGAGGGAGCGGTCCTTAGGCTGGCTGCTGACTTCTCATCCGCCACGCTGGATGTTAACAAGCAGTGGGGCCGCATCTTCCGCCTTCTGAAGGAGACAGAGCTGGAACCCGAGCTGCAGTGCTCAGTTAAGCTAGTGTTTAAATGCGATGGCGAAGCAAAGACTTTCTCAGACCTTTCCAGCCTCCGAGAGTTTGCCAACAGAAAGCCTTTTCTGAAAGAACTACTGAAAGATGTACTCCCACAAAACGAAGCAAGAGGGAGAAGAAATCAGCTTCAAGAAAGACTGGTAAGCTTACAAGGATGTAGGATTCGAGTGTAAGAGTTGGTGCGATTCTTTAGAAAGCATAATGTGAAATGTTTAATATTAGCACATTAAGTTGGAAGCAAGAGTACTGTTGCAAGTTTGAGAGATGAGCAGGGGAATTAAAGTCTGTTTGATGGGAGTTCTAGAAATTGGTAGCAAAACGTTTGTGTTAAAATTTAAGGTTAAGCCAGGTAGTGGTGGCACAGGTTTTTAATACCAGCACTCGGGCAGAGGCAGGTGGATCTCTGAGTTCAAGGCCAGCCTGGTTTGCAAAAGCTAGTTCCAGGACAGCTAGGACTGTTAAACAGAGAAACCCTGTTTCGAGAAAACAAAAGAAAAAAAATGGAGTTAAACACTAAGAGTTTCTTTTAACTTACTAAAAGGGGGGCAAATGAGTGGGCGCAACCAAAGCTTTAAGCAGTGGGAATAGCAGTGGAACTATCAGGTGTTAACTGGGTTTAGTTTTTTTATAAAAAATATTATGTGTAATAGTGTTTGGCCTGCCTGGGCATCTGTGCATCAGGTGCCTGTCTTGCCTGATTCCCTCAGAGGCGGGAAAAGCGTCAGATCGAAACCCACATGGAGTCGCCCCACGCGGGTGTTGGGAACTGAACTTGGGTCCTCTGCGAGAGCTCTTAACCAGCCATCTCTTGCGCCCTTGTGCTGTCTTCTATCCTATCCTTGCTGTGTGCCCCAGGCTGGCCTCACCTTTAGAGGCTGGAGTTGTAGGTGTGCAGGCTGGTCTCTCTCTTTTTTCTTTTTCCTGGTGCATTTTGATTGATTGTAGAGGATATCTGTCATATGCATGCTGGTGGAGCCACTGCATGAACGTTCAGGAGATGCCATGGTCAGGTGTCCTTAGCCGTAAGATTTTACAGGTTATCGGGCTGGTGTGTGCCATAGCTCTGGTTTGGGTTTGTAGCTCCCCATTAGTAAACTTAGTTTTAAGGTAGCTTTTGTGAACATTGTGATTTTATTTTCATCTTGAGTTTTTCTTAAGTTTGTTTGTTTGTTTATTTTTGAGACAGGGTTTCGCTGTAGCTATGAGCTTGCCCTGGAACTAGCTCAGGCTGGCCTCGAACTCAGAGAGATCCTCCTGCCTCTGCCTCCCGAGTGCTGGAGTTAAAGGCGTGTGCCACCACCTCAGCTAGTTTTATTTTTTTTTTAATATGTGTATGATTTGCTTGCATATATGTATGTACACCATGTATGTGTTTGGTGCCTGAGGAAGCCAGAAGAGGTGGTAGGTCCTGGGGTTTTAGATGGTCATGAGCTACCATGGATGCTGGAAACTGAACCCAGGTCCTGTGTAGGAATAATTGCTCTTAGTCTCTGAGCCATCTCTCCGGCCCCTCATACTGAGTTTGTTTGGTTAGTTTGTTTTTGTTTTTCGAGACAGTGTTTCTCTTGTAACAGTCCTGGCTGTCCTGGAACTCACTCTGTAGACCAGTCTGGCTTTGAGCTCAGAGATCCCCTGCCTCTGCCTCCCAAGTGCTGGGATTAAAGGCTTGCGCCACCACCACCGAGCCTCATGCTGAGATTTTTAGCACACCTAGAATTTGTACCACTTTGTGTAAGGTAGGACTCAAACCTCAGTGTCCAGTTTCTTCCAGTTGCTTGCTATTTTTATTTGTTTGTTTTGATAAAGGCTCTCATTTAGCCTGGACTCTCCACTCCCGACCCTAGAGCCTCCATCTCTAGTGCTGGGATTACATGCACACCACTATGCCCATCTTTTGGTCACTATTTGGGAATATAGGGCTGGGTTATAGCTCAGATGGTAGGGTACATACTTAGCACGCACAAAGACCTGGGTTCAGTTCCCCAAAACCACATAATTAGGCATGGTTTCCGTGAGTGGTGGGGGTGGCAGCTGAGGCATGAGGACTGCAATGAATTTGAGACCAGCCTAGACCATTAGTTGTTGGGATGTTTTAACTCTTTGTTTTTTGAGGGGCCCACCAGCCAGCTCACAAATAAATCACACACAGAGGCTTATTATTATTTATAAATGCCCAGTTTTAGCTTAGCTTATTTCTAGCCAGTTTTCCTTAAATTACCCCATCACCTTTTGCTTCTGGGTGTTTTCCTTTTTTTACGTCTGTATACCTTACTTTTATTCCGTGACTGGCCCTACGTCCTCCTCCCTTTGGTCTCTAGTTGTTTCCCCTCTTCTGCCTTTCTCCTTCAATTTATACTCTGCCTGCTAGGCCCGCCTAGCCTTGCTTCTGCCTTGCTATTGGCCATTCAGCTCTTTATTAGGACCATCAGGTGTCTTAGACAGGCAAAGAATCACAGCTTCCCAGAGTTAAACAAATGCAGCATAAACAAAAGTCACACACCTTAAAATAATATTCCCCTACAATTAGTGACCCTATCTCAAACACACACACACACACAAATAACAAAATAAAATCAAAAAGTTAAAATTGTGGGCTGACGGGATGGCTCAGTGTGTATTAGTACTTGCCATACAAGCTTGATGACCTGGGGCCCACATGGTAGAACAGAGACGTAACTCCTTCCTGCAAGCTGCCTTTGGAAACCTCCATATGAATTCGATGGCACCACCTCCACACATATACACACCCACAAATACATACAATTTTAAAAAAATAGGTTAAATTGCTTTCGTGTTCGAGGGAAAGGTACATCACCATTCAGGTGACTCTGAGTTAGCAGGCCTTAATTCTAAGGGTTCTGCTAAACATGAAGAGCAATCATTAAATGTGCTTAGTCAGTCCCTGTGCAATGCATTACGTACTAGGGATTCAGAAGGTCGGAGCAGGCATGATGATCTTGTGGACTTGTTCTGAATAAATACTGCAGAAGAAGCCATTTGTTAGGGTCATCATAGGAAACGGAATCTATTTGGGAACCCATGTCTTTGAGAATAGGTGACTGGATGTTGGGGTCTACCACTGTCGGTGGGGTTCTCAAATCATACCATGCAGAAAGTCCTGCGTTTGATCTTCACCACAGGAAAAAAATATTTAAGTTATTTTACAGGCATTTGTTCTTTGTCATGGCAAATATAGTGAATTTAGAGGGTGAAATAGAAGTTTTAATTCATTGAAAGGTGTGACTTAAATTACTTTTTTAAACTTCTAGGGTAAAACTCTAGGAGACACAAAGCGTGAAGCTGGAAGAATAGCAAGCAATAGCTTGAGCTTCCTGTTCATCAACGAGGTAAACATTGCTAGTCCAAGCGTGAAGACTTCTGAAGAAGAGACGTTGGAACAGAAGGATAAAGAAACCCTCGAGTTGGAGAGGCAGGAGGTCTCGGGGCTAGAGGAAGGAGAAGTTCCAGAGATAGAGGGAGAAGAAGAAAGTTCAGAGGGAGAGGCCTCAGATATGGGGGATGAAGAGGGTTCAGAGTTGGGGGAGGAGGAGGAGGAAGAGGACTCAGAGCTGGAAGAAGAAGAGGGCTCAGAGTTGGGGGAGGAAGAACAGACCTCAGGAGAGGAGGAAGAGAGAGAAGAGCACTCAGAGATAGCGAAGGAGGAAGAGGCCTCTGTGCTCCATGAAACCCGAGGCTCAACCTTCCAGGGCCTTACTGTGGTAGAAGAGCACGGGGTTGAGAAAATCACCAGGAGTGGCGAGGAGATTGGCTTAATTAGCTTGGTGGTAGATTCCGAATCAGAAGAAGAAGGAAATGTGAAGACGCCTAAGACAAAGGAGACCTTCCATGGCCTGAGAGAACTTGCCTTTAGCTACTTGGTTTGGGACTCTAAGGAAAAAAAGCTGGTCAAGTGCCAGGAGGGAGGAGCAGCTGCCGTGATTGGTAAGGGATTCGGGACACCCTGCCTAACCTTGTACTTGGCTTCTCCATCAGAATCCCTAGAGGCAGGCAGTGATGGCGCTAAAAGCCGCTCGCGTACAAGCCTGAGTGTTCCCTCACAAGTCACTCCACTTTTAATGAACATGGAGAAAGGGAGATACAAGACCCCGCAAATAGAAGAGCTAACAGCCAAAGAAGCAGACCTGATCCATGAAACTGAAGAAAACTTTAGAAGAAGTATGATCGGTATTATCAGACAGATGCAAAGGGAGGTTGAAAATATTAAAAAACTTTACTTTTTCGATGTCTTAAATATGAAAAGTTCAATGGATGATCTGAATTCCTTAGCATGCATGATTGAAGCAAGAGTGAACGAACAAGAAGACGCAGTGGAAGGACTGACTAAGGAGACCATGCAACTGGCCAAGGAGATCGTGGACAAAGAGAGGCTGAGAGAGAGAGAGGACAGGTTGCGAAGCTCCAACATCCGAGTGATAGGAATCCCAGAAAAAGAAAACCGAGAAAATGGAGCAGAGGACATAATTAAGGAAATAATAGAAGAAAACTTTGCCGAGCTAGAAGACCAGAGTCTCGAGATCATCTGTGCTCACCGAATCCCTAATTCAGTGGATGAGCACAGACTCACACCTAGACACATCTTGGTGAAGTTTTGGAGTGCTGGTGACAAGCAGAAGATCCTAAAAGCTTCTAGAGCAAAAAAAGAAATAACCTACAGGGGGACAAAAATCAGACTGACAGCTGACTTATCACCCGGCACCATCGATGCCAGAAGCCAGTGGTCGGGGATCATAAAAGTTCTGCAGGAAGAAGGCTTTCAACCGAGAATCCTCTATCCGGCCAAGCTGGCATTTGATTTTAAGGGTAAAACCAAGGTCTTTTTTGATATTGAAGAATTTAAGAAGTTTATTTCTGATATACCCTTTTTGAAAGAACTGTTGAACAATATAATTTAACAGTTTGGAATGTTTTCTTTCCACCAAAGTGCATCGGGAAACTAAGTAAAATTGGACACTGAACCATCACATCTCTGTCCAGAAGGACGGATGGCTGGGATTTTTTTTCTTTCTTTCAGGGTAAGGAGGAAACAATTCACTACCTGAATGTTGGTTGAGTTAGCATATGTTACATTTTAAAATAGCTATCTACCCTGGTAAGGGGGCATCTTCCTGTGTAAACACACATAGGGAAGAGTCTAGAGGCTACAGTGGGATGGGCAGGCTGACTGAATCAACTTTGTCATTTGCCATTATGTGAAATTTTATATTAAAACTTGGAGTTCTAATATGTCATTTGTTTATGTAATATTCCTACTAATATTTTCAAAAGTACCTTGCCGTTACTGTGTATTGTCTAAGAGCCTCTACACTACATTGCTTCAAGCCATCTGTTGATGGAGTCTTTCCCGTAAAGGGTGACAGTGTGCGTATAGATAGTCCTTTGTTTGAGATTAATCCGTCTTCAGTAGGGATGCACTGAAGAAATCGGGGAGCTAAACAGAATGCTTTGTTTTACAATGACCTCTAGTCTCAGTTATCCTTGAATCCCTCTGTAGGACTACTCTCCTGCCTCAGCCTGCTGAGTGTTGGAATTTTGTGTCTAGTCCTGGGGCAAGTTCAGACAACTGATAGAGCCCTGCCTGCCATCCCTGTGAGGTTGGGAAGTCTACAGAAGATAGTGCCAGGCACCCTGGTTTTATTTTTTGCCACACTGGGGATGGGGCAAAGGGCCACTAGCTTGGTAGTTGTGCCCCCACCCTAATGTAAATGTCAGAGGGAAAATGGACACACTTGTCCTTCTGCTGTGTTGTCTCTTTCTCTTTAAACTGTTTTTATTTTACATGTATGGATGTTTAGTCTGCACATGTCTTTGTGTACTGTGTGCATGGCTGGTGCCCTTGGATGCCCTGGGACTAGGTGCCAGAACTTGAACCGAGGTCCTTTGGAAGAACAGGGTATACTTAGGACCACTGAGCCATCTCTCCAGCCGTGTGTTGTCTTTTGCTGTGCTGCTTCGTTTTGAGTGACAGCCAGGAAATTACCTCCATGTTTACTTTTTGATGTACCACCATAACAGATTACCACAAACCTGATGGTTAGTAACAGATTTAGGGACTGAGAGGATGGCCTAGTGGTTTAGGGCACTGGGTGCTCTTCCAAGTACCTACATGGCTGTTCACAACTATCTGTCAACTCCAGTTCCAGGAGATCCAGACTATCTTCTGGCTTCCATGGGTACCAGGCACAAGTATGGTGCATAGATATATAAATGCAGGCAAAGCATCCATACATGTATTGATCTTAAAAATGAACTTGAGCCCAGAGATCAGAAACCAGCCTGTGTGGCATAGGGAGATTCTTACACATAAAACAATAATATCAGGTCTTAAAGTTATAAAAATGGACTAAGTACATAGGCCTGTGGTCCCCAACATTATGAGAACACACTATCAAAGCCAGTCTGGCCTACAGGTGATGCCCCATCTCCTACAACAGTAAAAAGGAAACAGGATATGTGCTCCAATGTGAGTCTTTGTTTTGTCCATGAGGCAAAACCAATTGGACACAGGTTTGAAAAGATACTTATCTAGATTTAATTGTGTCCTCTTGTTGAGAGTTCTACCAGTGTTGGCTTCACCCTGGGCCCCAGGTTTAAGTTGGTGGTAGAGTATCTCCCTATATAGTGCATATCTGGGTGCGATCCGAGCGCCAGAAAAATGAGTGCTCTTAAGATTTCAGCCTTGGCCTACCAAGACGATCTGACTGAAAACAGAAGAGATGTCCTCAACCTACCCCAATGTCATCCTTGAGTTGCTTCTGGCAACATTGGGTTGGCCGGCCACTCTTTCTGTCCTTAGTGGAAGTGAAGTTGCTTGAAATCTTGCTGCTTGAAGGGGGCTGTAGTCTTTCAAAGTTCTTAGCTTTGTAGATGAGGGAAAGGCTGCCTAAGCCAAGTCCTGGAAGAGTAGGTCGCACCTGACTGCTTTGTTGGCCCAGGATAGGCCGTTTGTGACCAACTCGCTGTTAGCCCATCAGCCTTTTTCACACACACACACACACACACACACACACACACACACACACACATTAATAAAAGTTACAAAGGTCTGGGCAGTACTCAGGTTAGTCTCAGGCTGAAAGTCCACTGACTCTAGGCAACCCACTCTGGCCTTTCTGTGGGGACCAGTCACATACATTGAGTTGAGCATCTGGAGACTTTTCTTTCATCCTGACGTTTGGGAAAGTGATCCCCAGGCCAGAGCGAACGCAGAGCCCAAGTCTAAGACTCGAGACCTGCAGACTCCAGTGCAGGAGATGAGTTTGAGCAGAGGTGGTCTCCAGGTGGTTGGTGATGATCACATGACTCTCACCAAGGAGGTGGGCTGGGGCCACAGAGTGGCCTTGGTGACTCCAGCTATTTTGACCGGTTGAGATACTCAGCGACCTTCAGGGCCTTGGGTGGATGGATGGGAACCTTTGGGTCTGGATTCCTCGTGTGTTGCTTTCTTCTAAAGCCACTAGTTGGAAGGCAAGGCCATATTTTCCTGGTCTGGTTTTGTTTTTCATCTGCGGTGTTGCCCATCAAACCCAGCTTTACCAACGAGCTGCAAAGGCCAAATGTTTAGTTCAACATGAAGGCTTCCAGATAGAGAAGGGCTTAAAATTTTTAGTTTTTAGGGTTTTGTTTGTATGAAACTGTTATTATCAACCTGCCACTGATAGAAAGGAAAACCCAAGCATTAAAGAGGCAGTTAAGTCTAGGGCAAGGCAGTGCATGAAACTGCCTCAAGGGTGAGAGGAGAGAACTCCACCCCCAAGAATCTCGACAGGGGTTGGAAGGTAAAGTCTTCAAATCCCAGGCCAGAAACAAAACCACAAAATAAAACAAATCCGAAATGGGTGTGGTGGAGGCAGAGGGATTAGGTCTTTCATCCATGGTATGAATTAAAGACCAACCTGGGGCACATGAGCCCCTCAGGAAAGAAAACTAATGAAGCACTTGCAGACTAGAAGTCAAATGTCGCCCTCTGGGGTCTCCAGGAACCTCAGTCCTGTGACCCGCCATCTCTGCTTTGGTTCCCGTTTGTGGAGTCATACTTTCCACTTTGACATGGGTTCAGGGCCTCGAAAGTACTGTCAGGCTGGCACAACAAACACCATACCCCTGAGCCATCTCAAGTCCCAGGAAAGGCTTTTGATGAATGGCGTTTGTTGCACCTGCCGTTCTAAAGAGACTATATTTTTAAAAGTTGTAATTAGCCACGGGTTCTAATAGTAGGTAGTGTGTATATTTACTAAGGAAAATACCCGTGAACAAAATGTGTTAAGATAGTTCTAAAACTTCACATGCAACATCGGACGCTCCCAAAACACTTCGTCAATGCCCTCCTATGGCCTCTGCAACACACACGAGAAAGGTGAGTGTGGGCTTCTCACAAGATAGAATTGAATTTACGCACCTTAACAATAGCGCTATTTTATATATATATATATATATATATATATATATATATATATATATATATATATATATATATATATATATATAATGATTTGAGTCTTTGGGAGTGAAGTTGCCCTCAATGGTTCTTAAAATAAAATTAAAAAAAATAGATGCCTTAAAGAAAGATATTTAATGAGTGAGATTAGATTAGAAGCTGGTTTATGAGGTGTGTTGTACAAATTCACAGGCTCAAAATAAAAACCAGAGGTCAAATGAAGTCTTGAAGATTGACGCTATAAAGCAATCCCACACTAGCTGAGAACTGAGTATACTAAAGGGTTATTTATTTAGGGGTAGACTCAGATCACAGTCCTCTGCGCAAAAGGGGAACAAGAACCGAATCCAGCAGCCGGAAGAGAGAGCAGAGAGCCCTTGCAAGCTTCATGGCTGCCTTTATAATATAAGAGAGAATGCCCAAAGTGGGCTGGTATCTTAAAGGCTATTGGCTGAAGGACTTCCCACAGCAAAGTCTCAAGGCATGTGGTTTTTATTATAAATTTGATTCATAATCTTGTTTGTGAAATTCTACAGGAAACAAGTTCCCAGATGAGGAAGGCGATGTTGAATTCCAGCGTCTGCATTCTGACAGCATCGTTCAGTGCTAGTTCTGTTCTTATTTGAATCCCTTGTCTCACTGGGCACTGTGGCCTGGGACCTTGCATCTGGCCTGCCAGTATTCTTTTGACTCCACTGGGGTCAGCTGCCCTGATGCCTATGCCATGGCTCTCAATGCCACCATCCCTGGGCAGGCCTGGACAGGACAAGTGCGGGACACAGCTGGGAGCTTGTGTCCTTTGTAGTCACCATGTGGTGCCCGTCAGGCCCAGGTCTTGTCCCTGATTCTCTTCTGAATGGGAAATAAACACCCCTGAAGGAGAAATAAAAATTGACACAGTTACCAACAAATCACTTAGATTTCTTGTGTGGTGAATGAAGGAACCAGCCATGATAAGCTAAATATAAACAGATCACCCAAAGGAAGTTCTTTATTTCCAACCATTATCACCAGCCTGAGTAGGACTCAGCCATCAATCAGATAAGTTTAACGGAGGCTAGGTCTCAGTAGTTTAGCCTGAAGCAACACCTGGTTGCAGGAAGGACCATAAACTGAGATTACCTGAGCACCACCCTAGAACAGACCATCCAAAGGAAATGCCTAAGGTCCCAACTGCTGTTAATAGGATCACCTGCCAGCACACACTCACCAGGACACCCCTAGCAAATGTCAGCCACTCAGGGGTCCTAAACCTCAGAAACCCCTCACCCCCACCTTTACTACTATAAAAAGCCAACTCTAACTGAACTCGGGGCTCTCCGTTTATTCCAATACGTTGGACAAGCAAGAGTCTTGAGTTTGCAAACTTGCATAAAATAAAGGCTCTTTGCTTTTACATATGAGATTTGGTCTCTTTGTTGGCTTTTGGGGGACTTCGCAGATTTGAGCTTAGGGGTTAATGGTGGCTGAAGTTTCATTTTCTTCTCTTAGGATTTAAATTGAGGTTTCTTTTCTCTTTTGATGTGCATGTGTGTGTATGTGTGTCAGTGCCCTGAGATGCCAGAAGAGGGTGTTGGATCCCCTAGTGTTGGTGATACAGGCACCCACCTAATGTGGGTGCTCAGAGGTAAACTTGAGTCTTCTGCAACAACAGCAAGAACTCTTAATCCTGGAGCCATCCCTCCAGGCCTGAAGCTTCATTTTCTGAAGCTTCATGGTGAACGAGAACGTAGACCCTGCCTGTCCAAGAATCGACGTCCAATTTCATGCTGATGAGATCCCCCGTTTTTCACCAAGAATTGTGAATATTTCAACAAAGCACTTATGCAATTATAACAGAAGGCAGATTTACGTTGAACTACAGAGGAAGCTATGGCAATAAAGTCAAAAACAAATATAGCCTTATTCATGATTTTGTTCTGCCGGAATTAGTACTTGCACACAGCATGGTATGGTCCTGGCTGTGCTGAATGCTTCCTGCCTCCCGGAGACGGAGACGCAGTCTTTGCAGGAATTTGTTTCCTGGAAACAACGGGCGGTCCTGGCAGTGGGAAGCAGTGCGACAATAGACCAGCAGTAAAACTCTTCTCATCTTCTCCATATTAAAACACACAATTCAGCTGTGCCTGCGCACATACGGGGCCCTCCCAAAATCTGTTGTCGGAAACGTTTTCAGTCTTAGCTAATGGCTGAGAAATTACCACCAAAGCAACCTAATGCAACACTCACAAGTTCTCAAGGCAAGAGCTTGCAGGTCACTCAGGATGAAGGAGTTGAGTTGGCTTGAGCGTCACTCTCTCCTTCACCCACGTATGTCTCTGTCAGTCAGAGCCCCTCTTACCTCTCCGCCCCAACTTTAGAGGTGGAGGTCTCTGTGTTCAGAGCAGAGCCCAGGCATACCAGCAGCGGGAATGTAGAACTTTGGGGGAGATTGTGACTTGTTCTCGCCCCCTCTAATGCTGAATTTGGGCCATAGGAGAGTAGGGCCTGCTCTTTCTGGAGCCTTCTTCCCACCAGCACTTGCATTCTGCTCCTGGCATTCCCCGCTGGGAATCAGATGTGCAGGGGAGTGTGTTACAGGGAGCTTTCCCCCTGCATTCTCAACCTCTTGCTTTTCTTTCCCCTACACAATGATTTCTCCAGCTCAGCGCAGCCTTACCTTGGCTGCTCTCATGCATGCCCTCCCTGGCTCTCCTTTCCCGGGGCTCCATCTTTTCCAGGGTCCCAGTCCTTGAGTCCCTTTAAAAGGTTTCCTCTTTTTTCTTCTTTCCCCTCTACACAGAACCAACAGGGCTTCTAGGAACCCTTCCATACCATCAACTTCCACACCATCATCTGCCTAGCTCTCCCCACAGGTACAGTGCATGCTGACTCTTAAATTCCAAATCAATGACCAAACCAAAACATTTTAAAATATAAGTCTAAATACCGCCTAGTCTAAATAATTTGCATATCAGTACTTATTTGATTTGGGTACTTTTTTAAGAACCAGGGACTGACAAGAAATAAAGATTTAAATTTATTATTATTATTATTATTATTATTATTATTATTATTATATTTTAGTTTTTTGAGACAGGGTCTCACTGTATAGTCCTGGCTGTCCTAGAACTCCCCATGTAGAAAGCAAGCTGGCCTCAAACTCGTAGAGCTCCTGTGTCTGCCTCCCAAGTGCTGGGATTAAGTGTGCACCACCATGCCCAGCTTATTTATTTTTTTCTTTTGTGTTCTAGAAAGGTTTAGATAATAAGGCTACCTCCTAAAAGCTACAAGGTTTAGGTTTCCTTGCTAGGGCACACTTGTGATCCCAGATGGCAAATGGGAGGTGGAGGCAGGAGAATCAAGGGTTCAAGATTGGCTGTTCTCAGCTATGTTAAGTTCAGGACCAGGCCAACTTGATGCTCCGGAAGAATAATAACAAAAACAAATAAAATATCTGAAAAGTAAAAAGCTTAAGACTGGATGCTATTGTGTGATGTTAAGCTCTTTGGACTCTTTTGGGGGGCCCACCACCCAGCTCCCAAATAAATCTCACAGAGGCTTATTCTTAGTTATGAATGCCCAGCCTTAGTTTAGCTTGTTTCTTGCCAGTTTTTCTCAAATTATCCAGACTACTCTTTGCCTCTGGGCTTTCATCTTTATTTCTGTATACTTTTCTTTACTTCTTCCTCTGAGGCTTGCTGTGTAGCTGTGTAGCTGCCCTGCCCCCCCCTCCCCCCATGTTCTCTTCTCTTACTGTGCTTCCCTCTCCCAGACTTCTTCTGTTTATACTCTCTGCCTGCCAGCCCCGCCTATCCCTGCTCCTGCCTCACTATTGGCCATTCAATTCTTTATTAGGACCCTCAGGTGTTTTAGAGAGGCTAAGAATGGAAGCTTCACAGAGTTAAACAAATGCAGCATAAACAAGAGCAACACACCGTAAAAATAATATTCCCCAACAGGACTCAATCAATGACATGCTGACAGGGGAGGGGGAAGACGGGGGCTTTGCTCCCTTCATTGACAGCAGATACCGAGTTCTGTAAACTGAGTCCAATCCCATTGTGCTGGAAGCCCTTCCTAACCTCTCATAACTTATGGGTAGTCGGCCCTCTCCACTTGAATGCCACGGAGCTGGGCTCTTTGTGTTCTAGCTGTCTACTGGCTCCCCTTGGGCCCCAGTGTGCTGCATGCATTGCCAATCCTGCCTGACCCCTCTAGTGCACTAGAGCACCCATCCCCTCCACAGCAAGGCTCTCTGCAGGCTGGGAAAGGTTACCTGTGCCCTCATCTGTGATTTCCTCTCCTGGCAAAGGAATTCAACAGACACCCATCTGACAGACACCACTTTTTTCCTTCCTGAGTTGAAATCGGTGCTAAACAAGAGGTGATCAGAGAAGCAGCAGGATCAGGGGTCAAGGCATTGCTCAACAGAACTGAGCGCTCCCGAAACACCGTTTGCATTGAGACTCCCCTCTCCCACCACGGAGAAATCAAATTAGGAGTACAGAAATGCTGGATTTTCAGTTTCAGAAATCTGATTATTAAAGTGCTTGTCTAGGACATGGTAGCTTGTCCTTGCCAAATACCGGCTTGACTCGGAGTGTTTCAGCAAGGTAATCGACTCTCTTCTGCCGCCTCAGCAGTCTGCCAGGCTGAGGTTAATCCTAACAAGCAACAATGTTTAAGAAGCGCCAGCCAGTTTTCTGCTGCTTCTGAGGGGCTGTCACTCTTCCAGGTCTTACTAATGCAGATTTTCAGTGACTTAGGGCCTGCCTCCAGCCTAGCCTCTGAGAGGGACAACTTCCTGGAGGAGATGGCAGATGATAGGAGGGATTGTCACGTGGATGGGAAAAGAGGAATATATATATATTCACACACACAATACACACACATACATATATATTTATGTGTATGGATACTTTGCCTGCATGTATGTATCTGGAGGCCAGAAGAGGGCTTAGGATCCCCTGAGACTGGAGTTACAGTGCTCATAACCACTGAGCATCTCTCCAGTTCCAGGCCCTGGGTTCAGTCTCCAGCCATGAAAAACAGTATTCCTTGCCTTGATTTTACAACTTGCTTTGGCTAGGCACGAGCACAGGTGACTCTGTGTGCTAGAATCTCCGTGGTTGGATCATGATGACGCTCGATCTTCGTTAGCCTTGTTCCTGCCCGCATTAGGAAATGAGTTCGTTTCACCTGCAGCTTACAGGCACCTTCTTGGAGAATTGTTTGGTTGCTGGGAGGTTTGATTTCTCTTTAGCTGACCCGCTAGGGAACATTAAGTGAAAAATACCAGCCAATGCCTTCTTCTGAGTAATAGGCTTAGTCCGTGGTAGCCAGGTACGTGAGAAGCAGAAGCAGGGTCCGTGCACGTTGTTTCAGAGGCTTGCCACAGGTTTCCTGCAAACAGATGTCTCTCCGAGTTACTAAAAATGTGTCCTACTCGTGAAGACCATGGCTATGCAGTTTGATGTGGTGCGTGGCATATGTCTGCAACCCCAGCAAGTAGCCGGTTGAGGCAGAACTTTGTGGCTAGCCTGGACTTCAGAGGGAGACCCTATCTTGGCTGAACTTCGTAAAGCAAATGTCTAGGAAACATCCTTGCAGACAGTCCACAGGTCTTAAGCTTTAAACTTCCTACTGACCCTGCCCACTCCAAATAGTTTTTAGGCAAATTATTTCTTCCCAGAGAGCTAGTTTATTCTTGATGAGAAATGAGAGCACGTCTTTCATTGCTCCTGGGCTTGGGTGACCTTTCCCGGTAAATCAGTGTCCTCCCTTGCTAAGGCTGTTAGGAGCTACCATAGTATCATCACTGTGAGCTCCAGGGCAGGCTTCTTGCTTCCAGGTGACAGACTAGGAGGGGCATGAAAATGGTTACTAGGCTCATCAGAGGAGACCAGCAAATACCCAGGAACCATGTAGGTATCTGGGAGATGAGAGCTCATTTGACCTAGGCTGTCTCTCCTGGGCCATGTTGGAGCCAAGGCTAGACCAGCATGGGCTATGGAGTGAGATCCTGTTTCAAAAATCAAATCAAAACAAAAGAACAACGATTTATCTGACAAAGCCACTGGAAGCTAAGGGAGAGACGAGGCTGCAGAGCTGTTCGCGGGTCTGTTTCCCTAGGGACAGGCTTTCTCTCAGGAAGAACCCATTCCCAGGGGAACGGTGTAGCAGGTTCTGAAGGCCATTGGTGGTCGAGTTCAAAGGCTAAACTTGGTTCTAGAATCAGTGGCTATTGGGGACTGTGGACCCCCAGACCCTGAATTTCCTGTGACCCCTTGTCTGCTGGAGTAAACAACTTATTTTGCAGCTACTCTGAGCAAACAACTTGTTTTCCTGTGTTTGCAGATGCTCTGAGCACTAGACTGGGGAGGGTGGGCTTGCAGCTGAGAGTTAGGGCATGGCTATTGGTCAAGGAGACCATATATAAGCTGCCCTGAAACACATAAAGAAGGCATTCTTGATTCAAAGGGGCATTCTTGTTTCAAGGATGACATCTCTTTCTCTCTCTCTCTCTCTCTCTCTCTCTCTCTCTCTCTCTGTGTGTGTGTGTGTGTATGTGTGTGTGCGCGCGTACGTGTGTTTGTGTGTGTGTGTGTGTGTGTGTGTGTGTTTCAGTCTCCAGTCCCTTGCCTGGCTCGTGAACCCTACCGTAGTGCATAGCTCATAGAGCAGGCATTGCACTACAAGTGGCTTCAAAATTTATAGTTTCCTGAAATTGGTACAGCGGCTCTCCTCGGATGTCACAGCACTTCAGAGGTAGAGACAGGAGGATGAGGAGTTCAAGGTCTTCTTTGGCTACTTAGTGAGTTTTAGGCCAGCTTTGACTAAGCAGAATTGTCTCTTCTACAGGGCTTCTATAGGGCTCTCGCCCCAGCTCTCCAGATCTTTCAGCTGCGGACTCATCAGAACCCACTCCCCTGCCATCAGGGTCTTGTGCTCAGAGCAGCTGCAGGCTGCTCAGAGCAGAGGAAACAAGTTGTTTACAAGAAATTCAGGGTCTGGTGGTCCACAGTCTCCAACATGCATACAGTTACAAAAAAATTCATGAGATCTCAAATAGTTCACAATGTCTCTTGCCCCCATCCCCCCATCTGTTGTCCGCCCTCCCCCCATTCTTCCTGCCACATCCTCAGGACACTATTCCAGCTTGGATGTCATCTTTCCCCTTGCTTTCCACAGCACTGGGAGCTTGCTAGAATGCAGAATCTCAGGCCCAGCCCAGACTCAAAAATAGGGACCTGTATTTTTAACAAGACTTACCGACAATCTATGTGGACATTAGACATCAAGATGCAACACACTGCACAGTAGTCAGTGAGGGAGGTTGTGCCAGGTAAGATGTCCAAGCACCCAGGAGTGATGTGCATATCTATAGTCCCAGCGTTTTGAAAAACCCCAACCCTGGTCTCCATCTTAAGTTTTTTTTTTTTTTTTTGTGATCACCTAGGGAAAAACAGGATACCTATGAGTAGCAGAAGCAGCCTTGAGACCAGCTGCACCTGCCAGGGGAGCAAAACAGGATATCTGTGGGCGGCAGGAGAAGTCTTGAGAAAAACACTCAGTCCTTTGTGTATCAAAGCTCAAGAGGCAGAAACTGGCTAAAAACTGGCTTAATTTAGACTTGTTTTTGTTCTTAAGGTTCTGACAACTTGGTAACAGCTTTAAGTGCACAATCTATATAGTTAATATAGGTTATAAAATATGCTGAACCAGAGAATGCTGACAGTTTACTGTACAATAGGTTTACCAGTTAGTGCTGTGGACCATTTCTACCAAAAGGAAATGCACTTGTTTTTATCCTGTTTCCTGTTAGACTTGTTTTTATCCTGTTAGACTTGTTTTTATCCTGTTAGACTTGTTTTCATCCTGATGTTGATCCCTCCCATATGTTAATTTGAGTTGACCAATGATATTGCTGTTACTATGGTTCCCTATTATGTAACCCTGATACCCTATAAATGCTTGCTGGAAGAATACCAAGGGGGCTCAGTCTCACTGGAGTATTGAGTTCCCCGTTGGCGCCTTCACCATTAAAGAACCTCTTGCTGTTTGCATCCATTGGCATGCCTTATTGAGTCTGGGGGACCCTTCCCTGAACCCTAGAAATTAGGGCCTTTCAGTTTGAGAGGCAAAGGCAGGAAAAGTGCTGTGAGTTTGAGGCAAACTAGGACCACATAATAAGGGGGGAGGAAAGAAAAATAACATTTTTAAAAGTGTTCAGTAAGTTTTCTGTGAAACTTAAGAACACCCTGCATCTTCTATAGGAAGGCTGCACAGGAGTTCCGGAGGCTGTGTTTAGTTAGTGAGGTCACTGTGCTGGAGATCCAACCCAGGGTCCCAAAAGAAAGTTTCTTCCTCCAGCCATTGAGGCAATGCAGAACTCAGACATCTGTGCACTGAACAGAGGCCCCTTTCTTCCCAGAAAGGCTGAAATATAGCCATTCTGACGTCACAACTGTCCCAGTCTTAAACACTGCCTAAGGGAAGACCATGACCCTGACAGACTGACAAGTCAGACAGCATCTTAATTTTTAGCCCCTGAAGCAGCTGTGTACCTTAAGCTATGTCCTTCTTCTGCAACCAGGCACCCTGTCCCTAGCTTGGGGCACTAGCGAGTCAAGAAGAGATCTGAAGGTGCAGCAAGGAAATTTTGTCACAGAGCCTGTCTTAGTCAAGGTTACTATTGCTATGAAGAAACACCATGACCAAAAGGAAGCTGGGAAAGAAAGGGTTTATTTGACTTATACTTCTATATCATAGTCTGTCATTGACAGAAGCCAGGGCGGGAACTCAATCAGGGCAAGACTTGGAGGTCCTAGCAGATACAGAGGCCATATGGAGGAGCTGCCTACTGGCTTGTTCCTCATGGCTTCCTCAGCCTGCTTTCTTTTCTGTTGTTGTTGCTTGGTTTTTGTTTTTTGTTGTTGTTTTGTTTTTCAAGATAGGGTCTCTCTGGGAACTCACTCTATAGAGCAGGTTGACCTCGAACTCACAGAGACCCACCTGCCTCTACCTCCCAAGTGCTGGGACCACCACCCAGTTACAGCCTGCTTTCTTACAGAACCAACCCAGGCCCACTAGCCTGGGGGTGGCCCCACAAACAGTGGGCTGGGCTCTACACCATTAACTGCTAATTAAGAAAATGCCTTACAGGCTTGCCTAGAGCCTTATCTTATGGAGGCGTTTTCTCAATTGAGTTTCCCTTTTCTTAGATGATTCTAGTTTGTGTCAAGTTGACATGGAACTACTAAGCCTAGAAACTGATTGGTGGGTTTGAAATTCTGGACCTGAAGTTTACTAGGCTGTATGGTCCTTGGATGAGTTAGTTATTCAGCTCTCTCTGTCTCTGTTTCTTCAAATGTAAACTCGGGGAAATAGTAGCGCTTACCCCTAAGGTTACTGTGAGAAGTGAATAGTTTTATCTAGAGCCCCCTCCCACTCCCTTTTTTTGGTTTTCAAGCAGGGTTTCTCTGTGTAACAGCCCTGAATGTCCTGGAACTTGTTTCATAGACAAGACTGAACTCAAACTCACAGAGATCCACCAAATTCATGGCTGGGTCTTTCTAAGTACAGCTGTCCCTGTATTCAAGGGGTCACATCTAGGACATTCTAAGGATACCAGAATCTAGACACCCAAGTCCTTTATATAAAAAAAATGGCATCATGTTCTTCTATAACTCATACATTTCTTACATGTGCTTTAGTTAGTTACTAAGTTTTGCAGAAGTTTGGGAATCAAACTTCTGATTTTTCTTTCTTTACCCTTACGTGAATCTCTGTTCATGTATGTTCCCAGGTGTGCAGGTGCCTGAGAAGACCAGAAGAGGACACTGTCACTTCTGGTGGCACTTGGCCAGATGCATATGGGTGCCTAGAACTGGACTCAGGTCTTCTGCCAGAGCAGGACGCGCTGTTAACCTCTGAGCCCTCTCTCCATTCCTTAGCTTTTGCTTTAGTTTGTTGTTAATAGATTTAAACCTTAGGGTTAAGGGAAGAAAGGCTCAGGGAGGAAGGAGTTGGTGCGTGGCTTCAAGTCAGAGCGATGCCCATGTCATTTAAACCTGCGTTAGATGCTGAGGCCTAATGTAATGGAAATGCTATTGAAACTGTTGTCACTGTATTGTTTAGGAAGTGACAAGAAGTCTATGTTCAGGACACATGAAAAGCCACTGCTTTTTATTCATAATTGTTTGGATCTATAGACGTAGAACTTACAGATTCAGAAGGGTATCGGCTCCATGAACGCAAGCTGTTTTTATTATGATGATGATTTTTAAGATAGGGTCTCACTACTCTGGCTGTTCTGGACTTCACTGTGTAGTCATGGCTGCCTCAGACTCACAGAGATCCACTTGCCTTTCCTCTGCCACCCAAGTAAAGATCTACACCACTACACCCAGGGCTAGCTGCTGTTGTTGGAGGCAGGGTCTAGCGAGAACCCCAGCTTGGTAGCTCATGCTGTTATAGGGGCTGCCCATTGCTATGGGATATTGTTTTAACTGGGCAAAGATGTGCTACGTTTGTTTACACTGCAGAATATTACTTTAACTGTGTAAGGCGTGTTACTATTGTTTCTGCTGCAATTGTTTAATCATGAAAAAATGTGTGGCATTTGTTTCACCTTGCCTGCCTAAGGCACCTGATTGGTTGAATAAAGAGTTGACCTACCAATAGGCAGGAGAAAGGATAGGCAGGGCTGGCGGGCAGATAGGATAAACAGGAGGAGAAATATAGAAAGAAGAGAAAGGGAAGAGAAAAGAAGGAGGAGAGAATGGGGACATGCCCCAGGCAAGAAGCCAGACTGACTTCAGTCAGCTAGACATAGAGAAGCCGTGAAAGTATGAGATACAAAAGTAAAGAAGGTAAAGAACCCCCAGGGCAAAAGGTAGATAGAGAGAAACAGGTTAATTTAAACTAAAGGAGCTAGCCAAAAACCAGCCCAAGCTAGTCTGAGCATTCGAAACTAATAATAAGTCTCCGTTTCATGATTTGAGAGCTGGTTGGTGACTCAAATGAAAAAGCCTGGTGCAGCTCACTGTGTGCATGCACCAAGTGGCCAGCTGCTTCTAGGACCAAGGGAGTTCCAGTCCCCTCATTGCAGATCATATAGCCAAGTAGTAAGTGGTCCAGACTGTCCCATGGGCACCTGCCCTCCCTGCTTCCTGTCATGGTGCTGTGCACCTACAGGGGATAGGAGAAGAAATGAGAAGAAATACCAGCGGGGAAGTTCCTTTAGTTGAGGGTAGGTATCTATAGGGATCTTCCCAAAGGAGCACAGGTTGTCCTGGTTTTAACTTGCTTTGCTCTGAACGTCTGCTCCAAGCACATGGCTGATGCATGACCAGGAGCTTCAAAGCTCTGTATGTTACAACCCAGATACCAACGGGGCTGGAGTTACTTACTAGATACCAGCTTCAGAGTTCTTAGCAGATGGCCCATTGGCTCTGGTGGTGCCTGGGGTCCATGTTTTTTTTTGGGGGGGGGCACAGGGGAATCCCTGTGATGCAAGCTGGGATGACCGACCTCCCTCCCATCCCCTGTCTACTCCACCAGCATCCTTTGCCCATCTGTTCCCCTTCAACCCATCTTGACCTCTTCTCATGTAAATGCACCCTCTCCTGGAATCCACTGCCCTCCGGTGACACTCCCTTCTCACAGACTAGCCACCACCGCTGCAGGAGGCTGTGCTCTCTCAAGTTGCTCAAACAATTCAGTGGTCTTGCCCAGATTCCTACCAGCAGTATGCTTAAAGAGCGGTTGCCCAGGCATGTACGGCTCATATCCTGGAATCTGATGGGGTACCATAGGCGATGCTTTCTGTATGGCTGTAGGCTGGCAACTCCACCATCACTGTGGATCAGGGGCTAGTACATGTAGACATCCATGACACTCAGCTGGGAGACAAACTTTTCTTTTTCTTTTCTTTCCCCCGGGACAGGGTTTCTCTGTGTGGCTTTCTTTGGCTGTCCTGGATCTCGCTCTATAGAACAGGGTAGACTCAAACTCGGAGATCTGCCTGCCTCTGCCTCCTGAGTGCTGGAATTAAAGGTGTGCACTACCACAACCTGGCATCAGAAAGGCTTTTCTATTCTAATGTCAAAGATGTAGTCTATTTCGGGAGGGGTTCCAATGGACAATGGTTCATGCAATCGAGAAGGCTTTTGGATTATGCCAAATGAGGAACAGGCAGCCCAGAGCAGATGTGACAGGACCCCAGCTCCTTCTGACTCCTGTTCTGTTTGGGGGGCATTAGCCTCATCTTGATGGCTACAGCATCCTAGCCAGAGGGAAAGGGACTGAAGTCTGTGCATGTCACTTTACACATATCTCATTACCCACATGTAGTAAAGACGCCATAGCAAACTGCAAGGGAAGCAGGGACGTAGAGTCCCTATCCCTGGTAGTGAGTTACCAAGCTTACAACTAAGGAAGCACAATAGGATAGTCCTGGGGATGACGGTGACACCAACTCTACTCCTACCCAGTTTGTGACCACATCCTGGTACACCCCACTCCTGGTGTCTTTCCCAGCAGTGCTTACATTTAGCTCCACTCTTACTGCTTTGTCCCCAGGGGCTCCCAACAGGCTCCCCACTGACCCTTTGCTGGTAGCGTCACCTCTGATTGGCTGCCTTCAGTGTTTAGCGATTCTTCAATGGCTCCCACAACCTATAGCAACGCCTCACCCTTCCCTGCCAGGACTGAACCCAAGCACTTCAAACATACAAGTGCTCGCTCGCGCTCTCTCTCTCTCTCTCTCTCTCTCTCTCTCTCTCTCTCTCTCTCTCTCTCTCTCTCTCTCTCTCTCTCTCTCTCTCTCAGCTACATTTCCAGCCGAGCAGTGGGCTTAAAAATGTTTTCAAATTACATTTATTTATTCATTCGGTGTGTGCAGTGTTCATGTGGAGGATAACTTCCTGACCAGAAGACAACATGGCCGAGTTGGTTCTCCCTTTCCGCCATGTGGTTCTGGGAATCAAACTCAGAACCTCAGGCCTGGCAGCAAGCACCTTCACCTGCCTCGCCCTCAGCAGCAGGATTGTAAGAGCGAAATTTAGCACACAACACACATGTGTGGTTTTCTGAAAGGAGTTTGGATTCTTAAAGCTGCCTGTGAGATAGTCCCCTCAGGTTTAGGCTCAAGTCCAAATCTCTCATATCAAAACACAATAAACAAGACCATATGTCTTCCTTGCTCTCAAATCTCCTCTCCCATGGACTGAAACTGAAGTCATCAGAAATCGTGCCGCTGTGGGGCCACACGGCTTTGCTCGTCCTCAGTCCCACTGCTCTCTCTAGAGCACTCTGACTCACCCTGTAGGAGAGGTGAAAGTCTCTCCTCTGAGGTCCACAGCACTTCATCCCGTCTCCTAGTACAGGGGAGTGTTAAGCTTTTAGGGGTGGATGCCCTTAGGACACATTGGAGCACATTATCAACGGTAAGTAAGGTATCTCTCCTAAGACCCAGGGCAGCTGTCACAAGATGACTGTTCAAAAACCCCGACTTCACCTTGCTCCTATATCCAGCTCTGATCCCTTTCTCCTCCTCCAGGCTCCTGCCATCTGCCTCTCCGGACTCTGAAACGGTGGGCTAATACATACCCCCTTTTTCTTCATAAGTGCCTGTCCTTTGGTAGTTTGTCATAGCAAAAAAGAATTAGCTAATTTAGGTCTGTACTGCCAACTCCCAAGAATCAAGAGCAAAGAAATTCTGAGACCAATCGAGAGGCAACATTTTAATTTATATACAATAAGGACAGGGCCAGAGCTGGAGCTTGGTTGGGGCCTGACCACATCGGCATCCTCTGGGCCTAGTTAGACACCCAGACATTCAGGCCTCATTTCAGACCTATTGCATAACAAGATCCTGGGGACTGGATACACATTAGCCTTTGCAAAGGCAAGGAGCTAACACTTATTAATGTATGCATTTGCTTTTTCATTGTGTTTTGACATTGTAATAAACCCTCTTAAAGCTTTTTTTTTTTTTAAAGCTCATCTGTTGCTCCAATCTTCCCATGTCTGAGCAGCATCCACACATGGGACTTTGGGCATGCCTCACAAATCACACTGTGGGAAGAAGTTTGCTGCAGAGTTCCCGAAGCCAGTCTTCCTGGGTTATCATCTGGAGTCTGAAACTTCCACAAGCAAACAGGCATTCCAGCTTAAAGGAGAAGTCTTGCTTTTGAGTTTTCAGCGTTCAGATCCCCAACTTTGATACTCTTGCTTTTCCATAAAGATGACTTTTGCATGAGGCTGTCAGCGCTTTTCATGAGTCAGCCCCAGAGGATATGGAAGCACAGGACAGAACGGTCCCTGGGAGAGACGTCAGTCCAGAGAGAGTTCTGTCCAGCCCCAGCTGGCTACTGCTACAGCCTGGGCTGGACTTCTGTGCAGCCAGGAGCCTGGAAATTCTCAGCCAGTACCTGCCCATAGCAATGGGTGAACAACGCTGGCTTCTACAGCGACTCGTTCCCAGCAAGAAGCTGGTCCACTCATTTGCTTCTTTCATAGGCTGGGAACAGCTGAAATAACTGAACGCCACCAACATGCTAACCATCGGATTGGATTTTCTGCTTACTTCCGTGGACAAAACTGGAGCCGCTGGAGGACTCTCAAGAGTCCTGCCTTGACGCTGACATCACTGGACTTTATCCTACCCTGCCTAAGTTTAGAGTCCTCTCCCATTCTCTCTAGACATGCATATTCAGTGGGATATATTTGTATATATGCTTGATGCAAAAAAAAAAGACAGTGCGCTTTTAGACTGTATGTAAAAAGTATTGCTTGTCTACGGTGCAAGTGTGCCCTTACCCACCTGCTTACTACACAGGACTGCGAACAGTCACGAGGGATTCAAGGCTGAAGATGTTTGGAGTTTCTGGACAATCCCACCCCAGCCTCTCCTCTGCACTTCACACTCTGCGCTGAAGCCCGTGTAGTTTGGAGGGCTTGGCCTAAGTCAAAAAACTACTAAGCATCCTAATGAGCAGATTCCTATGATGGGAATGTATTGTGCATATTTGACATAGCTTCTTCACCTTCAAAAGGTGGCCTTTTGCCTGTGACCCCGGCCCCCTCTAAGGGCAAGGGAGGAGTTCAGAAAAGGAGCCTTTTGTTCCTGGCTGTTAGCTCTTCTGCAGCTTCTACAGCCCCAGGGAAGTGCCCTGCTCCAAGTGGGCCTGCAGAAGTTCTGCGATTTCCACATGGGCAGGTGAATTCAGGATGATGGACAAAGCTGTTCGGCCAGCCTGTAGGGAAGGAAGAAAAAAAAAATGTCATCCCATCTGCCTCTTGTCCCACTGAGAAGTGTTGAGAGGGATGTCACAAACATTAGGTGACCCAGGAGGGGCGTGACTCAGATGGCATGCGGACTGTGAGAAATAGGGTCACGAGACATGAGGACCCTTCCACACACGCCGTCCTTGGTCGTGGGGAGCCTGTGGGAACAGAAAAGGGGTTGCCAGACCCTCAGCACTAAAGAAAACTGGAAAATATAGGAAAGAAAATATTCTTTCTTGTCCTTTCTCTTTCCTCCTGTGCAAATGGATTGCTACCGCTAAAGCAGAGAGAGGGAAGCACGCATCAGTCTTGAATGCCTTTTATTGTAACTTACTATGGTGTGCTAGATGGCTTCCCACTGCTAATCTTCATAACTCATCTGTCTCACTCTGTTTTAACAGCCCATAATACACTAGCAATTTCCCACTTATCGGAAGCTTGTTGGTTTCTATATGCCCACAAGTCATACACTCACTGAAAAGGCCTTTTCTCATGCACGCGTGTGCGCGCGTGTGTGTGTGTGTGTGTGTGTGAGCATGTTCACCTGTGCACGTGCACATGTATGTGTGTGCATGTGGACGCCCCAGCTCAGCACTGGGCATTGTTCCTCAGGTGCCATCTACCTTGCTCCTTTTGAGATAGTCTCACAATGGCCTGGACCTGGCCAGATAGGAAAGGCTAGCTGGCCAGTGAGCCTCATTGCTAGCATGCACTACATGCCCAGATGTTTTTTACAGCTGTGGGTTCTGGGGATTGAACCCTGGTCCTCACGATCACATTACAAGCACTTTCTGGACTGAGCTATATCTCCCAGCACCCTCCCATTGTTAACTGTTTCCCTAGGAGCAGCCGTGAGCTCAGGACGCTTGTACGTGTTCATTCCTGACATGAAGTCCCTGCAGCACTTTCTCCACCGCATGGCCCGCTATGCCGAGCTTGAGGTAAAGAAGCTGGGCCTGTGGCGCTGTCCTGAGGCAGGACTGCTATTGGCTGTACAGAGATAGAGGGAAAGCCCACATGCCGGGTGTTGGAGGGTGAGCTCCACCCGAGCAGCCCAGCCGGTCTCTTATTGAGTGAACACAGTCCTACAGTCAGAATTCTGAATGCTAAACGGCTTTGAAAACCACACTTATCTTGGTGACTGACTGAGAGGTGACAGCCTGAGGCTGCTCTGATACTTACTATCCATTTTACTCTCGCTGTAACTGTATCGACTTCCTGAAATGTGACAAGTCTCTCAGAGGAGCAGGTGTGGCCCATATTAACATGTCGAGCTCTTTGGGCTTCCCCCTTTGCAGCAGGATGGAACCCAGCTGCCACTGAGGCACCAAAACCATTTGCAGCAGAGGAAGAAGGGAGAGTGGGAGGTGCTCCAAGGGAGGAATACACTATTGTTTTGAAGCAGGGTCTCCTATAACCCACAGTGGCCGGGAACCAAGTGAGGCTGGCCCTGGACTCCTGTTCTTTCTGCTTCCACCTCTCGAGTGCTTAGAGTACAGGCCTGTATGCCATCACCCAATTCAGTGTGTGCGGGGGTTCAGACACAGTGGCCTCTGACATGCGAGGTCAGTTCCCTATCAACGGAGCTACACCCACCCCCTCCTTTTTGCTTCTATTCTTAAGTGTGTGTATGGGGGGGTTATGTGGGGGGGGTTATGTGGTGTGTGTGGGTTATGTGTCTGTAGGGGGTATGTGCATGTGAGTGGGGGGGGTTATGTGTGTGTGTAGGTTATGTGGGGGGATATGTGTCTATGTGTGTGTGGGTATGTGCATGTGAGTGTGTGTAGGGGGTTATGTGTCTGAGTGTGGGTTATGTGTGTGTGTGTGTGTGTGTGCAGGGTATGTTCATGTGTCTCTGTGGGGGGGTTATGTGACTGTGGCAGGATTGTGTGTGGGGGGTTATGTGTGTGGGGGGGGTTATGTGTCTGTTGGGGGGATTGTGTGTGTGTGGGTTACATGTGTGTGAGGGAGGTTATGTGCATGTATGTGTGGGTGCTCAGAGAATGGGAGCCCCTGGGACTTAAGAGGAATTGTGAGCTACTTGATACACTCTTAGTCTCAAAGACATCTATCTCTTGCTTTCTTTTGAAATAGTGACTAACTGTGTACCCCAGGCTAGGGTCTTATTTGCTGGGCCACCCTCCCTGCACTTTTCTATTTAGGCTGGAATCTGGGAGATCACTTGATCAGTTCTGGTCTCTGTAAGTTCAAGGGCTCAGTCTGGCCTGGTCCCTGCTACATCTGGGCACAGGTGGGCTGCCCGGCCTCGCTCAGCCCTAAGCGTAGCTGGAAGACGGGCTGCACAGGCAGAGGTGTTTGGTTCAAACTGATAAAGAAACCACGAAATCCTAAGGAGTCTTTTCTTCCTCTGAGCAAACCTGGAACAAGGCAGAGCTTTTAAGTAGGGAGTCCCTACACTGTTGCTGGGAGGGAGCTTTCATCAGGGAGTCCTGCATCGTGGGGGGAGGGAGGGGCGAGGAGCAGGGCTGTCCTCCCTCCTCTCTGCTCCACACTGGCCTTTGCCATTCAGAGCTTTATGTAAACAGTGTGTGAGAGAGGACTGTTACCATGGGAAAGTGCCACAGGGCCAGTCCCAGAGGCTATGCATTGCATCTTCTGACAGATTCCATCTGGAGGTTCCAGCCTCCATCTGTGGGCTTCTCAGCTGAAGACATAGAGGACGGGAAGTGGAGAAAAAGAGACCACCTAGGAAGAGAGCATCCCTTATATGTACACACCTCCTGCAGAGGAAGGAAGGATGCATGAGGGCCCATGCATCATAGCTGGGTCTATGGATCTCTACTTAACAATACTATAGGCTGGCCATGCACTGACTGGGCTGAAGAGGGGAGGGTTTGCACAGACAGCCCATGTGTGTGTGTGTGTGTGTGTGTGTGTGTGTGTGTGTGTATGTGTGGTGTGTGTGTGCGCGTGCATGCATATGCCTTCCTGTGTGTGCTGTAGTGGAGGTGTCTTTCAATATGGCAAAACCTCATGAACCCACTACATATCAGGTAAAGAAGAGCAAGGCACAATCTCTGTCTCAAAAATGTTCCCATTTGATGGATGTGGTGAAACACCTTACAAATAAGGAGAAGCTGGCAACCGGTGCTCAGGCCCACTATCAGAGTTTGTCATGCTCAAGGTCCCCAGAGAAGGTATAGTGACAGCCTCACCCCCACCGGCCCTTGCCTCTTAAGCCTAGGGGAAGTGCCTGCAGCTCTGTCTTTTTATTGCACTTTGTTGATAAGAGGAAGCAATTTCAGAACAGGATTCTCTCTCCAAATGAGTCTCCAGAAGACCTGTGCTGTGGACATCTGCGTCCCCAAAGAGAGATGACAGCTGACCGCTGATATGGCTGTTATGTTGGAACTGGCGCCAGGTACCAACCTTGATCCTTGATGGCCCCAGCAACAATTATCTTCTCACACTGCTGCTGGAAACCCTGTGCTCCCCCTGGCCCTGAGGAAGCTGCAGTGGGAATCCTCAGTTAGGCCTGACTCAGGCAGATGGAATGCGATAGGGCCCTGGGAGGGGGGAAAGGAAGGATGGGACTCCTACAAGCCCCCGTTCAAGACCTCGTCGACTGGCTTTTCCCTTCAGCTCACCTCAACATCTAGTACTGAGCCCCGCCAATCCAGACCCAGGCCTGCAGTGATCGGCTTCTCAGCGTTCCCTGACTCTCCCTGCATCAACCCTTGACCAAGCTTTTTGAGACAGGGTTTCTCTGTGTAGCCCTGGGTGTCCTGGAACCTGCTCTGTAGACCAGATTTATCTTTGAACTCAGAGACCCACCTGCTTCTGCCTCCCAAATGCTGGTATTAAAGGCGTGCACCACCATGTCTGGCTCAGGCCAGGTTACTCATAATTCCTTATTGCTCCTGTGTTTATCAATATCCCTAGCCCTAGATGACAGGATCACTCCCTCCTCTACTTGTGACAAGTAAAGGTGTCTCTAGACACTGCCAAAGCTCCTTTGGATGAATATCACCCCCTCCTGAGTAATACAAGACTGACTCAGAACTGGTGGCCAGCTGGCTTCTCCCTTGGGGGCAGTCTCCCTCCTCTGGCTCCCCTAACTTCGGATCTTCATCTTCCTGACTCCCTGCAGACACGTGCAAAGGCCAAGCCTCCCCTGCAACCTGTTGTACTGAGACTTTGCTCTAGGTGTCACAGTTCCAGCCAGCGTGACTTATAAACATTGAACATTTAGTTAGCTCATCTCTAGACTCATTTTACAGCCATGTACAGAGGCTTAGGGTTCACTTATGGAAAGGCACAGAGTCCCTGAACTCAGATTCAGACCCGTGAATGCTGGATTTCAAGTCAGTTCTATCAGTCGTACTTGAGCTGGCTCCCCCACGGTTTTCCTCCACCTCCAGAAAGCCAGGGAGTTCTCTCTTACCTGTGGCTACCACAGGGGCCCAGGAAGGGATCCCATTTCATGACTTATTACTCTGGCCAGTTAGGGACTTCCAAGACTCAAGCCTGCTTGGCCTGTCCCATAGGTTTCTCTTCTCAGGCCTCTTTCAGGTAAGTACAGTGGTCACTTCTTTGTGGCCCTGGGCTACTATTGTTCAGGCATACTCCAGATTAAGGCAGCCCACAGAGGACACTCCAACATAGATCCTCTGTCTCACTATGTGTTTGGAAAAGGAAGCTACACTCCCAGATTCCCTGCTCCCAATCCTATGGGAAAACAGGAGGTCCGGTGCTCTCTGAAGTGCTCAGAAATGGCTCCATGGAAAGGCAGGCTGTACAGTAGGGCTGACTGTTGGGGTTGAGCCTGACTTGCTGATGGTGTACTCTCTGTAGCTCCAACAGGGTCCAGGAAGACGTATTATCCCTGCATAGCAAGGGGCTCTCTTTGCCTCTCTAGATTTTTGTTCCCTTTGAACTGTGGGTTTTAAGCACAAAGATGTCTGTTTATAGCATTAAATTATGATGCCAACATTTACGACACTAGAGTCTGGCCCGGGCTTGACTCTGCTCTGAGAACTGCTAGCTGTATTCTTAGGACAGGAGTGTAACATCCCTTGGCCCTGTAAAATGAAGAGCAGCTTGTTGTATTCTTGAATAGATCAGGGATGACATGCAGCAGAAGATTAGCTGCCACAAGTGCTCTAGAAATGCAACACACTGTCATGATCAGCAGAGAGGTCACTCTTGGGACTGAATCCCTAAGTTTAGGTCATTCATTCAGTCGTTAGTAAGTCACTGAGCTGTGGCAAGCCCTGTAACATAAGAAGGGTTCCACAGAAAGACTGGTCTCCTTCCATGGGAGAGATGGTGTGTCCATCATGGGTGTGAGTCTAGGGCTTAATGGAGTTGCAGCCTACCAGCTGGGCAACGTGAGCATGGACCCAACCATTTGGTGATTCTGCTTCCTCCAGCAGATGACGGCCGCAGTGGAACGGACCTCACAGGGTTGTCATGAGAGCGACATTCTTGGATCCACGGTTAACACTACACATGATGGTTATCTTCCCTGCCCCAGCAGCCCTCGTCTTATGAGGTAGTTTGTTTAAGGGGACTGGCACTGACTGTGTGACGTCAGGCAGGCTCGCTTGGGATTTGTGTCATGGAGGTATTGTGAATTTAATGACTACAGAGTTGTTTCTATAAACTTGGTGCCATCCTCTGGATGCCCAGAGTCTGCCCTGGACACAGAGCTTAGCCGCTGCCCCAAAGTCACATACTAGTCTCACCAGAGGCGGCTCAGGGCTAAGCTAGGCCTGGACACATTTCCTAAGCATCGTGGTTTTTTGTTTTGTTTTGTTTTGAGACAGGGTTTCTCTGTAACTTTGGAGCCTGTCCTGGAACTCCTTCTGTAGACCAGGCTGGCCTCGAGCTCACAGAGATCCACCTGTCTCTGCCTCCCAGGTGCTGGGATTAAGGTGTGCGCCATCACTGCCCCGCTAAGCACAGTGTTTTTAGTTTTGTGAGTTTCCCAGCACCGAGGTTCTGAGCGTTTACCATCCATTATCTCGTTTAAACCCTACACCAGCCTTATGAGGTTAACTTTATTACTACAGCCATATGGTTTCTTAAATTCTGATGGCTGGCGAGACACTTTTCAGGACAGGTGTTAAATACCCACTGGATAACTGCCTGTAAATCTTACCTTGTCAGTCAGGCTGCTGTTGCAGGCTGGATGTGCCAGGAGCAGTCGCACCAAGTCGGCGTTGCCTTGGTGACAGGCCAGCATGAGGGCAGACGATCCGTCATGGTCCTGCAGGTTGACATCTGCCTGGCAGCTCAGTAGCGCTTGGACCATGTCCTCCCGATCGTGGCTAACCCCCAGCATCAGCGCAGTCTGCCCCCCCTGCACAAAGAGCGACAGGCAAAGGCTGAAGCTGGGTGCGTCCAGCAAAACTTCTCAAGGAAACGGCCACCGACCAGATCGTCCCTCTGCTTGTGTCGTGGGACACATCCTTCCTTTCTGGCTAACTTCTGCTTTCCCATGACTCTAGTCAAACCCTATACCCTTTCCAAAGCCGCGCCTGGCTTCCCAGCCTGGGCAGCATCATGAGGCACGTACTGACTGCTTTCTAATTTCTCTTTACGCTTAGGGGCTAAGAAGTTGACAGCAGGGACTGTTCTTATTTACTTATTTGAGTTTTCTTCTTGTAGTATAGAGGAGTAACTTCAGGGCCCCACACATGCTAGAGAGGTGCTCTGCTACTGGGTCCCCCCTCCCCCCAGGGACAGTTGTTTTTGTGCCAGTCTTCCCACGGTCTAGCACGGAGCCTGTGAGTGATGTCCTGACTGACGGAGGGCGGAGGGCGTGAAGGCTGTGGCTTCAGCCCATTCCTCCTTTCCCTGGGAAGCCGCAGTCTGCTCAGGGCCTCTTGGGTTTTGTTTAATGATTACCTGGAACCCTCTTGTCTCAACAAGACCTCTGTTTGCAGGCCCTGCATTGTTCCTAACCCCTGACCGGTGACAGTATGGTTATCTTTTAGATCCCCACGGTCACCAGTGGATGTAGCAATGGGTTAGACTCAGAGAACCAACCCAAGTTGTGTCTCTGTAGCTGAAGCTTGGTTTTCCTTTGCTTGAACATTAATTATACAATTATTTTTCCTGCTGGGCAGTGGTGGCACGTGCCTTTAATCCCAGAACTCTGAGGGAGAGGCAGTTGGATCTCTGGGAGTTTGAGGCCAGCCTGGTTTATAGAGCGAGTTCTAGGACAGGTAGGGCTACACAGAAAAACCCATCTCAAAACAAAACAAAACAAACAAACAAACAAAAAACCCACAACTTTTTCCTTGTGTGCTTTATGTGGTTCTTGCGGCAATCAAGTAGGATAAAAAGTATACATCCAGAAACATGAGGTGGTCATTTTTCTGATTATAAGGTGACAATTATTTTTATTTACACAGGTCTGCTACATGTTCCTATATTTTCTTTTTTTAAAAAAAATATTTATTTATTATGTACACAGTGTTCAGCCTCCATGTATGCCTGCAGGCCAGAAGAGGGCACCAGATCTCAGTACAGATGGTTGTGAGCCACCATGTGGTTGCTGGGAATTGAACTCAGGACCTCCAGAAGAGCAGCCATTGCTCTTAACCTCTGAGCCATCTCTCCAGCCCCTCCTATATTTTCTTATAGCCTTTCCCTACGACTTACTGTATTTTGCCAACCCTTTTTGGATTTGAAGGTCAAGCTTGTCTCTCCAATGGGATATCAGGTTGCCAAGAATAAGGCAAGGTCTATGCCTGCTCTCCCTCTATGGCAGTGGTTCTCAACCTTCCCGATGCTGCTTAATAAGGAACGCTTTAATACAGTTCCTTATGTTATGGTGACCCCCAACCATAAAATCATTTTCATTGCTACTTCATAACGGTAACTTTGTTACCATTATAAATCATAATGTGAATATCTGTGTTTCCTGATGGTCTTAAGTGACCCCTGTGTAAGGGTCACTCGACTTAAAGAGGTCATGACCCAGAGGTTGAGTACTGCTGCTCCAAATGACGTCCAAAGCACTGAGGACATAGTGCTCACTACATAAGGGAGGGGGTTTGCAGTCAGACATGTCCTGGCTCTGCTAC
Organism: Arvicola amphibius; assembly: GCF_903992535.2. NCBI lineage: Eukaryota > Metazoa > Chordata > Mammalia > Rodentia > Cricetidae > Arvicola > Arvicola amphibius. The sequence continues at coordinate 48,839,725 of NC_052052.2, read as the reverse complement.
TCAGCACTTGTGTGGACTAGACACATGTAAGATCATCTCTGCAGGCCGGGCGGTGGTGGCGCACGCCTTTAATCCCAGCACTCAGGAGGCAGAGGCAGGCGGATCTCTGAGTTCGAGGCCAGCCTGGTCTACAAGAGCTAGTTCCAGGACAGGCTCTAGAAACTACAGGGAAACCCTGTCTCGAAAAAACAAAAAAAACAAAAAAAAAACAAAACAAAAAAAAAAGATCATCTCTGCACTCTCTACTGATAAGGGAGGACGGGGGTGAAGCCTAGCAAGTTAGGAAGCGTCCACTGTCATCTCTAAGAGGTAGAGACTGCGCAGCGCCGCTCAGTAGGTGGGTATCAATAACTATTTTGAATCCCCATTTCTCTGGAACCCTGACAGATCTTTCCAGGGCTTGCCAGTTTGCCTTTGAGAGGGTGATTGCTCAGCCTGAAGGTAATGGTTGCTCACTAGATTAATAAGGCCTGAGGTTTCCTCTCCCCAGCCCCCATGAAAGCCAGGTGAGACGGCAGGCAGCCCTCTTGAGTCTCGGGGTGGGGGCTCCTCCTCACCTTCCTTCTGGTCTAGATGAATACAACTTAGTTCAGTAGTTGGTCATTTCAGAGTGGCACTATACACCAGGCCCTGCAGCGACCTTGGAGATACGAAGACAGGAAGAGGTGTCCCTCAGAGACTCCCAGCTCACTCCCATCCTGCTGGCCATGGCCACCTCCCCTCAGAGTCCCGGGGGAGCCAAGGAGAACAGCTGCAGCTGTGGATCCCCAGCTTTTCCTTGGTGACCCTCCTAGAACCCATTGTACCTCAGGAAAGAGGAGGGATTGACTTTGGTCATGGTGAGCATCCCCTCTTCCAGTTAAAAAAAAAATCAGCATGCTTGTTAGGATAATACTAATGAAAATAAAAACACTGTGAATTGTCTTCTGGAATGGGAGTTGTGTGTGACTGAGGAGACTCGGAAAGCCAGAAAGCGAGTTACAAATACCTGTGTCCTGCCGTCAGTAGGGAGCTGTTTGTTAGACAGCAGCAACATTCCCCAAATGATGTTTCCTCTGAGTGTGTGTGTGTGTGTGTGTGTGTGTGTGCAGTACGTACGTGCAAAGCAGTGTGTGCAGGTGTATGAAAATCATGCTCTACAACTCTCCATCTTATTCCTTTGCTATGGAGGCCAAAGGTCAGAGAGTTTGGGACTGGTTTTTAGTTCATTCAAGGTTATTGTGCTTCCAACTCAAACAAAGATCTCACCTAGTTGTGAAGCAGAGTTCTGCTCTCTCAAGGCTATTATCTACAGGTGTGGCTAGTTGTCAGCTCTCCTGCTCCTGAAATAGGGAAGTAGTTGGTTCCTAACTAAAACAACAGTCTAAGAATCCAACTAAAGCCGGGCGGTGGTGGCGCACGCCTTTAATCCCAGCACTCGGGAGGCAGAGGCAGACGGATCTCTGTGAGTTCAAGGCCAGCCTGGTCTACAAGAGCTAGTTCCAGGACAGGCTCCAAAGCCACAGAGAAACTCTTGTCTCGAAAAACAAACAAAAAAAAAAAAAAAAAAATCCAACTAAGCTCCAGCTCCCTTTATGGAAATAACTTGGGATTTCACCTAGGGAGTGGTTTGCCTACAGAGTGTTTGGTATAGGGCATGAGTCTAGGGCGTGAGCTATGAATGTAGCCTGTGACTTTCATTTGTATGTTAACATAGTCTTTTGTTTTACTCCTATGTTTTTAGGGTCAGGGGTATATTAACCAGTTGGAAATTAAAGATGGGTGCATTTTCAGTACTCACTAAAAAATTCCCTCCTGATACTATCCTACATGTCTCTGCGTTTTATTATTTTCGCTTGCATCTTCATATTCTTTACTATATTTCTAAATTCCCATGCCTCCCCTCTGGAAGAGGGTGTTTTGCCGAGGCTAGCCCCTGACACTTTGCTGGCAGCCAGCAGCCTCTGCAATCCTCCTGTCTCTGCTCCCCACAGACCTGGGGTTACAGGTGTGTGTAGAGCCATGCCCACCTTTTTTAATATGAGTATGGAGATCCAAATGCTTGAGCAGCAAGTGTCCTAACCACCGAACCATCTCCGGGATCCCTGAAAGCTCTTGGATGAGGTGTGCAAAGTGAGCCATCCAGACTCCTGCCTGCAGTTTTGGAGAGTGTAGAAGAGGGGGCTCAACACAAATATTTAAAATTTTTAGTATTATTATTTTTTTCTGTGTATATGTGTTTTGCCTGCATATATGTCTGTGTTGTGGAACAATCTTTTTGTACATTGTAAAGGTGTCACTCTGATTGGCTTAACAAAAAGCTGAACGACCAATAGCTAGACAGATTTCCGGGCACAGAGGATGCTGGGAAGAAGAAGGACAGAACTGCAGCTAGGCAGGGAGGAAGCAGGAAAGCAGGATGAACAGTACAGAGTAAAGGTAATAAAACCATGAGGCAGAAAGTAAATTAATAGAAATGGGTTAATTTAAGTTTTAAGAGCTGGTGGGATGAACCTAGGCTATTGGCCAAGCTTTCATAATTAATAATAAGTCTCTGTGTCGTGATTTGGGAGCTGGCTGGCAGGATAGAAAAATTTGATTACATGTCTGTGCCCAAGGAGATCAGAAGAGAGATCAGATATCCTGGAATTGGAGTTCTAGATGGCTGGGAATTGAACCTGGGTCTTCTGGGAGAGCATCCACTGCTCCCTGAACCATACATCCGGTTCCCAGGTGAGCTTTTAAAGTATGTTTACACAGCAAATAGCTTTTGAAGAGGCAGTGCCTCCTAAGACAGGTCAGGCTTGCTTTTGCCTATTATAAAAGATTCAAGTTCTCCAAACTCAGGGTCCTCTCCTCTAACACAGGTGCTACAGCTTGCTAACAAGTGTCCTCGTGTGTTAAAAAGGCTGGTTACCTAACCTCTTCCCCTCCTCCCTTCCTCTTTTCTTTCTCTCTGCAAGAGGTAGTAGATTTCTCTACTGTGTGTTCCTGCCATGACATTCTGTCTCACCACTGGCAAAAAGGCAATGGGACAGAGCAGCCAGGGACTGAGTCTCAGAAATCAAGAGCCTAGACAAACCTTTCCTTTGTATAAGTCCCTGGGAAAGACCCAGCCCCTCAAACAAGCACCCACTGCCACTAGCTACACCCTTTTATTATAAGTGACTGTATTTCAGGTATCGCTTATTCTGCTTGGTTGGAAGGTAAGGAAAGACAGGAGATGTTTGAGACCCGGTTACTTTAAGGACCAAAGAAGCATGTCCGTCATATTGCTCAATTCCAACAGAATTCTGCCTTGATCCTCTGGGTAAGACGAGGCCTGGGAGGCAGGGATCCTCATAGCCCCTGGGAGTGAGGGACTGGTGGCCTTACTCCTGCTCCTTCCTGCCCTGCTACACACACTCTCTCTCCCTCAGTTTAATGGACATTCATGACTGTATTAAAACAGCTTCGGGGGGCAGAGAGATGGCTCTGTGACTAAGGATATGTGTTGCTCTGACACACAACATGAGTTTGGTTTTCTGTACCCAAGTGGGGCAGCTCGCAACTGCCTGGAAATCCAGTTCCTGGGGATCTGACACCTCTGGCCTCAATAGGCACCTGTAAGCACCTGGTAGACACACTCACATATACATTTAAAAATAATAAAATAGCTGGCTGTGGTGGCACACGTCTTTTGTCTCAGCACTTGGGAGGCAGAGGCAGGCAGATCTCTGAGTGCGAAGCCAGCCTGGTGGTCTACAGAGCAAGTTCTAGGGCAGCCAGGGCTACACACGGAAACCCTGTCTTAAAACAACAACAACAACAACAAAATCTTTTTAAAAAGGCTTTAGAGAGGAGATGATCAGCAATAACTCTAAAGTACTGAGCTTCCTAAATGTGTCCTGGGTCAAGATCTGGTGAGCCACAGAGGTGAGGGGCTACAGAAGCCAGCCAGCAAAGTCCTTCCCAAGAGGCTACCATTAGAATTTGGTTGGAGAAGTTAGGGAAGTTAAATCCAGGTGGATTTTGCCCGGTTTTAGTTTGGAATACAGACCAGATGGCTCAGAGACACCTGTGCCAGCTTGTCTATGTCCCAAGAGCCTGTAAGGAAGATCAAGTATTGAGATTTTGGATAGATGCCATTTGACGGCCCCAGCATTCTGGAGTGGGAAACGCTCCATGGATCTAAACTGAACTCCTCACCTGACTGTCAGAGTAAAACTGGGGGGGAGGGTGTTATGTTTGCCGAGAAGCAGAGAGATCAAGAGCTCTCCACCTACCTGGGTGGCTTGGATGTTTACATTCCCCTCTTGCAAGAGCTTCCAGACGACAGCCATGTCTTCCTTTGTCTCTGCAGAAGCCAAGGGAGTGATCATCACAGCGGTGTAGCCAGCTTTGTTCTGATGATCCACGTTGCAGACACCTGCAAGGGAAGGAAGGGGTGCTGGAACAGCCCGGGTTGGAGCCAAACTGCACCTTAATGGTTCCACAGAGCACTGCTTGCTAGCTGAGACACCATGGACTAGTGTTTCCACAGCAAATTCACTGCCTTACATTTTTAGCAGCCATTAGAAGTGGCTAATTTTCTCTACAGGTTTTTTGAGGATGCCCAACAAGGGAGGACCACAAAAGGGCCAAAGACAGACAAGGTGTCAATGACAATGACTTTATTTCGAAAGCCTGGGCACAACAGTCTTCCTAGATGAGGACATTAAAAGCCAGAGAGGTCACATAAACTATCCACACAATGGAGGAGGTTTGACCAGGATTTGGAACTGCCTGGCAATGGATCCCATTCCTCTTAGAGCCACACAACACTCACAGGTGTGCCTACAGGCTCACTCTTGCTAGCTCATATTGTGGGGAGCTCAACATAAGGGTCAAGCCTGTAGGGCCTACCCAAGGGCTCATGTATCAGGGATATGAAAATAATACAGGTTGGGCTGGTTCAGCGGTTAAGAGCACTGGCTGCTTTTCTAGAGGTCCCGAGTTCAGTTCCATCAACCACATGGTGGCTCACAACCGACTAGAATGAGATCTGGTGCCTTCTTCTGCAGAACACTGTATACATAAATAAATCTTTTTTGTTTGTTTTGGAGACAGGGTTTCTCTGTGTAGTCTTGGCTGTCCTGGAACTTACTCTGTAGACCAAGCTTACTTCGAACTCACAGAGATCCATTTACCTCTGCCTCCTGAGTGCTGGGATTAAAGGCATGCACTACCACTACCCAGCTCATAAATAAATCTTGAAAGAGAGAAAGAGAGAAAGAGAAAGGAAGGAAGGAAGGGAGGGAGGAAGGAAGAAAGGAAGGAATACAGGACAAACAGAAAATTTTTGAAGAAAGAAAAGAACTTCCTAATTCTTGTACTGGAACAATGGGGAATATAGCTTTCATGATAAGATGATAAACTAAGACATTTTTAAGATGAGGCGGTAAAGGATAATTTAAAAGACACTCCTGAGACCCACCCCCAGGGATACACTTTCATGTTCTTCTGTATCAAAGAAGCAGCAGGATTTCTACACAAAGACTGAGACCTGGGATTCAAATGACCCCATGCCAGGACAGTTTTGGGTGGAAACTCACTCCATCTTGTGTTGTTCTTCATTGCAGAAAGTTGTGTGACTGAGGCAAAATTAAATCTGTCTCAGTAGATCCTGCTGTATCCTCCTCTGCTAAGAGGGAATGACAATGGAACCTACCTTTTAGGACTATTACCAAATTTATGGTCAATATAAGTAAATCACCAAGAACAGTACATAGTAAATACCAGAGACCATCAGCAGCTATTGTTATAGCCATTCAGAATGACACTCATGTAGACTGGGATATTCGTTATAACAAAACTGGCTTATAAAAAGATGTCAGTTAGGGGTACCTATAAGTTCTGTGAGAGAGAAAAAATATTGCTTCATCTCATTTAAAGAATATTTCGGAAGTGTGCCATTGGAACACAGACACCAGCAGACACAGAAAACCGAACCTGGCTCATTAGCCACAGTTTTCTCCCTGAGGCCCCAACCACCGTCATGACAGGCAGATGACAAAGGCTGTATGACAGCTCTATTCATCACAACTGTGCCCTAATAAAGAAGCAGACACCTTGGGCCAGCCAGGTGGCTCAATGGGTAAAGGCACCTGCCACCAACCTGACAACCTGGGTTCAGTCCTGGGTCCTGGATAGTAGGAGAGAGATGACCCTCACGAGTTGTCCTCTGACCTCTGTCTACATGCACACTGTAGCACATGTGTCCCCACCCCCATAAATAAATGTAATTTAAAAAAGAAGTGGATACCCATGCTGTCTTCTTAATATATTTAAATTGCTACCCCTGACTGTTTCATGTTTGCTCTAAGAAGTGTTGATGCCCAGGCTTTCTTGCCTCTCTTTAGAAACATGATTTATCGCACAGTAGAGTGATGTCTCTCCCCTCTCCAGAGCACAGAAGGAGCTGAGCACCCATGTTCTTCCAGCAGCTGCTTCTGAGCAATGTCTAATGAGCAAATCAATCATTCATGGAGGAACGAGAGGGGAAGGCTCTCAACTGAGCATGCTTCCCCTCAATGAGCCGCAGTGGCATTCAGGCAAAATAAAGGGTACATTACTAACGGTTGCCTACAGAGAGGAGCTTTATGGTTCCCTCCTCAATAATGACTCACTTGTCATGTACTTTCTGAGCGTGTCACAACTGCCCTCTGAAGGGAGCCCAGGTTTGGGAGTGCGGCAGTTCTGTCGCGGACACCTCTTTCACTGATGTTGAGGAATGACACATTCAGCTCATTTTCCTCAGCAAGCCTTCAGACTCTTTGCTTGTACTTACTCAGCTATTTCAGTGCTGTGTCTTTGGCAAGGCACCTTCTGATCAGTTTAATAAAAAAGTGGCTATTAGCTAAGCAGGAGGTATAGGCGGGAGAGCCAGAGAAAGGCTGCTGGGAAAAAGAAGAATGGAGAAGCCAGCCAGATGCAGAATGAGTCAGACATATAAAATGGGAGAGAAGTACATGGTAGAATGTAGATTAATAAAAAATATGGGTTAGTTTACGTTATAAGAGCTAGTTAGGAATAACGCTAAGCTACCAGCTGAGATTTCATAGTTAATAAGAGTCTCATGTGGTTATTTGGGAGCTGGATGGTAGGACAGAAAAAGTTTGACTACATCCTGTGCCCAATGTCCAGTCTTGTATATCCACATAAGGTGTAACAAAACTTTTAAAAAAAGTTCAGAACACGGGGTTAAACATATCTTCCTGGTTGACTGTGGTCTCTCAGGTAGGTGTGGTGCTAATGGCATATAGAGATGTGGCTCTTCTAAGAGGTCTGCTACCAATTACTTGAATGGAATTTATGAACAATGGGCAGCAAACTACTCATTCGTATGAGACCAGGTAGAAACACCCACATCAGTGTGAACCCAGAAATTTCCCAGGCTGGGATGGTAAACACAGTTCCCACCAGTCCCTCCATCCATCATGAGGCTAGGCCTTAAAGGAACTGAGGTGGTGAAGCCAGCTGTCAGCCACCAACTAAGCTACATGGAAGTTTAAGATTTTACTCATGCGAGCCGGGCGGTGGTGGCGCACGCCTTTAATCCCAGCACTCGGGAGGCAGAGGCAGGAGGATCTCTGTGAGTTCGAGACCAGCCTGGTCTACAAGAGCTAGTTCCAGGACAGGCTCTAAAGCTGCAGAGAAACCCTGTCTCGAGAAACCAAAAAAAAAAAAAAAAAAAAAGATATTACTCATGCAGACAGAAAAGGTTACAGATACACAGTAAAGCAGGTTCAGATAAAAAAAAATCCTATAAACAGGTGATAGTGTGTTTAACAATGTGCATAGGCTTAAGGAAAAAAGAAAAAGTATAGACAGTTATAAGAATAAATAAATAAATAATAGTCTAGAAATAATGACATCTTTAAAGAAAGAGTAAAGTAATAAAAAGAAACCCAGGATCCTATACTATTGTGTTGTCTTAAGATCTTTTGGTCATTGATGAGCAAACAATAGCTGCTGAGAGACACTGGATTATAAAAGCTACTAAATTAAACCAACACACATACACATACACATGTACCTATAGAGAATTTAATGAAGAACAACCTATATATTTTAAAAATGCCTTATCTTCAAAATGGAAGCCAAAAAATATGCTGCATTGGAGAAGAGGTTATATTTCTGTTTCCACAGAGAATGAAAGGCTATGGAGTCATTCAAGGTGAAAGAAGATCAGGTTTGACCAGAGAAGACCCCCCCCTAAAAATCCTCGCTACAGATGTAAAGAAATATACCTAGAAAAACTATAAGACAGGTGACAAACATTTTATGTGCTCAATCATAAAACAAAAGAATCATCTTTGGCTGACTTGTACACAATGCACAGTCCATACTTGCATTAATTCAGATATGTATGGTAGCTTTGAAAGTTTATGTGTTTTCAGAGCAAGGGGACCAGAAACCAGGTAACCCAGTATCAGAATGCCTCTGTTGCAGTTTCCTCTGAGTTCAGCATCCAAAACAGCTTTAAGATTGCTCACTGACATGGTCCAGCCTCACAGACCGTTCTAGCCAGAACTTGACCTTTATCTTAATTTTCCCATGTTCTCCTGAAGATGCCAGCACCCACAGACAACAGGAAGCAGTCTAGAGACCATGACCCCCACATTCCCAAGTGGTGGAGTGGATGGCTTTTGGTCTTTCAATGGGTTATAGAAGTTTGCAATCACTTTGGGGGGATGGTAACAAGTTGTTATTGGTCATGGTGAGGAAAAACGCTAAACAAAAGAGTTAGATTCAAGGATCTCTTTCTGAAGGAAAAAAAGGGTATGTAATATAGAAATGATGAGATAAAGCAGGCAGTGGTGCACACACCTTTAATCCCAGCACCCGGGAGGCAGAGGCAGGCGGATCTCTGAGTTCGAGGCCAGCCTGGTCTACAAGAGCTAGTTCCAGGACAGGCTCTAGAAACTACAGGGAAACCCTGTCTCGAAAAATAATAAAAAAAAAAAGCTACAGCGAAACCCTGCCTCGAAAAACCAATAAATAAATAAATAAATAAATAAATAAATAAAATAAAAAATGAAATAAAGGGTGGAATGTTGAGTCTACTTTTAAACAATCACTAATCTCAAATATTTTACATCAGTGTGGATTTTTGCCTATTGATACAAATTTTTTATTAAATTATATACTTTTACAAATTTTCACCTCCTCCCCTCCTCCCAATTCCCCTCTGAGCCATCTCTCCAGCTCCATGTTTCTATTCTTATCTATGTACCTATGTAGTCATTTAAAAGGTTGTGTGAAATTTTAGTCTTTAAGAGCTATTTAGGATAATAAGTACAGGCTAATAGTCATCTATAACTATCAAACTTATAGTCATGTTAGTCATGTTAGGTTTTCAAGGTCATACAGAGATATATTTTAGATAGATAGGTGATCTTCAAACACTTTGAAAACCTACAGAATATGGCATTTAAAGTGTTTTAATAACGCTTTTCATGACAGTGAGACATGTCTATTACTGACAGACTAATTTAACTTCAAAAAAGGGTGATGGACATTGAAGAACCTCCACATGGAGTTTGCTTTCTTTGTGGCAAAAGCTAGCTAGCCATTTGGGCAAGAAACTGCCCTTGCCTTGGCTGCTGACGGTATGGGTGTTCAAACAGGATAAGCAAGACCAAAAGAAAGCAACGACCTAACTTTGCCAGGACACAGCATTTTCCACACCTGGTCCTTCCTGTCTTGTAGTATTATTACCTTCTCAGCCACCTGTGCTTGACAGATCCTGCAGTTTCTCCGCACACCTTACAGCTGCTGACAGATCCTGCTGTTCTCCGCACACCTCACACTGCTGACAGATCCTGCGGTTCTCCGCACACCTTACAGCTAGTTGGTCTCGTTCACCCTTTTGACATGAACCTGGGTCCTCTGGAGGGTGCAGCTTGCTCTTTCCACCTACTGAAAACCTGCACTTTCTCTCTGTGGACCCCTACGTGCCCTCTAGGTCTGCCTGCCACATCCTCCACTGTGGCTAACCCAGTCCTACCATGAGGTCACTCTTCCTGAAGGATTTATTTGCCATGTGCTTTCTACACAAAAACCCGCTCAGCTTCCCAGTACCTTCCAACAGGGTTCAGATACCATCAGTATCCAACGTCTTGCATGCGTGGCTCCAGCTTAGCTTCCAAACCTTCATTCACCTACTGTACAAACCAGAAGCCTTTTGTTCCCCAGGGAGGTTTTCTTTCCCATGTTCCACATGTTCTCTTCTCCTAACACATTCCTCAGGCTGCTCCAGGCTCCTATCCTGTTCTCTGAATTAGGTGCTATCTCACTTCTGCATCTTGAACTCTGGTCTAGATCTCTCTCTTCTGAGGCACCATCCCACCCCCACTCTGACTTTTTAAATTTATTATTTTGGCATTTTATCTGTATAAGTGCTGCTGCCTGCGTGTATGTATGTCTACCACATGCATGCCTGCACCGGCCCAGGCCAGAAGAGGGCATCAGAGCTCCAGGAACTAGAGCTACAGACAGGTGTGTGGTGGTTTGAAAGAAAAATAGCCCCCCCCCCCCACACACCAGCAGGGAGTGGCACTGTTAGGAGGTTGTGGTCTTGTTGGAAGAAGGTGTCACTGTGGGGGTGGAATTGAGGGTCTCATATATGCTCAAGCCATTCCCAGTGTCACAGTCTTAATTCCTGTTGCCTACATATCAACATGTAGCAGCTACCTCTCTAGCACCATGTCTGTCTGCATGCCGCTGTGTCCCACCATAATGATAATAGACTGAATCTCTGAACTGTAAGCAAGTCCGCCTCTGTTAAATGTTTTCTTTGTAAGAGTTGTCCCTGGTCATGGTGTCTCTTCATAGCAGTAGAAACCCTAAGATGAGGTGTGCGCCTCCATGTGGGTGTTGGAAAATAAACCTGGGTCCTCTGGAGGTGCAGACTGTTCTTAAATGATGAGCCATCTTTCCAGGCCCCAACCCTGAGTTAAGCTATAGCTTCTGAGAAACAGAGGGCTCGCTCACTTCTGCATCCCTGATTATAAGGTATACAAGTCATAAGAATCACAGATACTTGATGAAAGATGCATGCGTCAAATTGGTAAATTGGAGTCATTCTTTGATAATAGTATTTTTATGGAGACAAGAGGAGGTGACCTTTCCTGAGGTGGTGGAGCTGGACAGACCAAACGCAAAATCTGCCTTATGACCCGAACAAATTCTATGGCCCCAAGCTCAGTTGCTCAACTGCAGCACGAGAGGGACCGTACTGATGACACCCACAGGGACGAGAGACACTGAAGAATACATGACAGAGCACAGGCAATGGGGACTTGGTTCTGGGGTACTAAGACGGGATGTTCGGAGATTAGCGTGGGTCCTGTTGTGAAGAAGACATGCGAGCTTGTGGAGCTTTCCGAAATAAGAAACAAAACAACAAAACACAACTTTAATCCCAGCACGTGGGAGGCAGAGGCAGGTGAATCTCTGTGAGTTTAAGGCCAGCCTGAGCTATCCTGTGAAATACTGCTTTGAGCCCTGACATTACCCCTGTCCTCCCCCCCCCCCCAAAAAAAAAAAGCATTTGCCAGTCTGGCCCTGTTCCTGGACAAGAGGAACTCAGAGTGATGAGAAAGGAGTGTGACATAAGAAGCCCCACGCTGTAGTCCCAGGTACTTAGCAGACTGAAGCAGGGCGATGATTTGACTCCAGGCATTCAGGATAGCTTGAGCAACATAAAAAGATACCATTTTATAAGAACAAAGCCATGGGCCTTCAAAGAGGGACGCAGGTGTCACAGCGCCGTCTCTGACCTGTGTCCAGCAGCAGCTTCACGATGGCGAAGTTGGAATGAGACACGCTGTAGTGAAGGGCTGTGTTCCCGCTCGCGTCAGCCAGGTTGACAAGCAGCTTCAGAAGATGTGGGGAACGAGGGCTGGACCTCGAGGAGTAAGCGGCCACCACGGCAGGGCTAGATAACTTCCTGGCTGGACCACGGAACCACTCTTGGCTGATGGTATTCGACTTTGCCTCTGAACAGTGGAAGATTCTGATTACGAGAGATCTCCTAGGTCAACTCTCGCAGGCACCTGGATAGGTCAGCGGTGGATGCCTCTGCCTCTCTGTCTATTCTCACACTTCCCTGTGGTCCCTCCTGTTTTATCTGGGGGATCCGAGATGGCAGGACCAAGATCCTGCTGCACACTTGATGCTGGTCTGATTCTCCCAGCCCTCTACTTCCCACCATTGGCAATTATTACAAAATAAATAGCAAGTAGAAGAAGGAGCTCTGTGTGTAACAAGCCCAAATGTGGAAGGGCCACATGTTTCTAGATATTTATCTAATGAACAAGAGATGCTATTGGTTGTGTGGCTATTATTTTTTGTCTTGTTTTGTTTTGTTTTGTTTTGTTTTGTTTTTTGAGACAGGGGGTTTCTCTGTAGCTTTGGAGCCTGTCCTGGACTAGCTCTTGTAGACCAGGCTGGCCTTGAACTCACAGAGATCTGCCTGCTTCGGCCTCCCAAGTGCTGGGATTAAAGGCGGGAGCCACTACCGCCCTGCTGGATGTGGCTATTATAAATGATTTTATTCTTATTCTAGAAGAGGATCCAGGTTTAGGTCATTAAATTCACATGACCAGATACAAGCCCTGGCTCAGCCGTGTGACCATATACTCCCATGGAATATTTCGTGTCCCTGTTATCAAAATGGGGCTGGCTTCCTTTGTTCCGTGGTTCTCTGGGGTGAGTGTAATTTTAAAAACCGACTTTGTCTCTTAGGCAGGGGCAGAGATGGCAGGGGTGGAAGGGGCTTCACATCCTGTTTTGGGTTTAATGTGGGCCTTTGTTCACATATCCGAGCAGAAACTCAGAATTTGTGGCTGAAACATTTCTCTCTATCAGAATATCTTCTTTATCTAGGGCATCAAGAAAATCTGAAGGAAAACCCTGGTATCATGAACACAGTGGTAGACTTTGAACACGAGCTGAAGCTGGTGGGTGTGCTTGCTGATCATGCATCCAGTTCTCAGCACCCACTTAAAAGCAGGCACCATGGCAGTGGAGGCAGGAGAAAGTTCAAAGTCGCGCTTGGCTGTATAATAGTCTGAGATCAGGTTGGACTGGTAAGACCTTATCTCAAAAGCAATGAATGAAGAATGAACGGTTAAAAAACAGAGCTTAGTTCTGTAATTTGAGTATCAGGAGCCTCCATCAACATCCATCTCACGTACTGGCTCCTTAACAGTCTGGGGAATGCTGTTTGCCAAATCAACTAAGATTAAAAAGGAAAAAAAAAAAACCGAGACTGGGTTGGGTGAGTAACAAACACTGCTGAATCGATCATATTTAATCTCTGGGCTGCTCTGCCGAGGGAGAAAATGGGCTTTGAAGGTGCTTACAGGTTTTTCCACTTTGGGTCTGACAGCTATCTCCTGGTTCAGGCCAGTAGCTCTTGATTAAAAATAGAATGCAAGAATTACAGGTTCAAATCTCCACGGGACAGAAGGGTGGGACAGATCAAATGGAGATATGGTTTTATTTTTGGTTTCCTGACCCATTAATAGCCATTGAGCAAAGCAGTAACATGGTAGTATCAAATGTGAGAACTTAGGGGTGATGGAGACAGGCTACCAATCACTGCCGTTTATTGCTGAGGAAACCAGCCCTGTGCGTTGAGTTAACTGCCTTCGGAAGAGGTCCTGGAAGTAAAACCCAGGTCACATTCTACATGTCTTTCTCCACTTTACCCATGGTTTTGTTGAACTGCAAGGCACTTTGAAGTCTAAGCCACCGAGTTTAGTAGCAGGCACTTGGCTATGACTTTTAGAAATAGTTGGTAAAATACCTCTGACCCTAAAGTGACCTAAAAATGGCTGGCTTTCTTATATAGAATCTTCTAATTCTCTCAGCCTCCATCTCCTGAGGGGGACCGCACTTGGTAAATCACAGAATGCCTTGATGAATGGGACTCTGCGCGCGCCACAACACACACACATACACACACACTGCCACCTTCAGGTAAGGGACGCAAAGTCATCCCATTGGAACCCCTGTGTGACAGTGAGAAGTCCCAGTACCAGGAGATGATCGGTGGTGGCCCCGGTTTCTGGCAGGTGTTGGCTTAGTGCCTGGCTATGCGTTAAGAAATTCCTCTGAGGGTTTACACCTAAGAGAAAACAGAGAGATTATATCATTGAGCAATGCTGACAGAAAAGACATACACTCTCCACCTTCGACAGCTGAAACGCTCAAGCTGGGCGACTTCTCCACAATGAGGGGCATTCCTAAGAACATGCCACTCAGAGCTCTACGTTGCTCGGCCTCTGAGCACTTCTGAAGGGTCAGGTGCTGTCATTTCATGCTGCTCTTGGCAGGGCCTGGAGCAGATAGGGAAGGCACGGGGGTAAAGGCCCCCAATGCCAGTTATTGTCATGCCAGGAAGGGAAAAGTGATCCCTTCCTGCCTGGGTGCCCAAAAACCCAAAGAGCCCAATCCACGCTAGCAGTTTCTTTGAAGAAACTTGACGAAATGTTCAGCATCCTTAGCCATCAGGGAAATGCAAATCAAAATAACTCTGAGATACCATCTTACACCAGTCAGAATGGCTAAGATCAAAGACACCAATGATAACTTATGCTGGAGAGAATGTGGAGCAAGGGGAACACTCCTCCATTGCTGGTGGGAATACAAACTTGTACAACCACTCTGGAAATCAGTATAGTGGTTCCTCAGAAAAGAGTGAATCAACCTACCTCAGGACCCAACAATACCACTCTTGGGCATATACCCAAAGGATGCTCAATCATACCACGAGGACATGTGCTCAGCTGTGTTCAGAGCAGCATTACTTGTAATAGCCAGAACTTGGAAACAATCTTCTCTGAGGAGTGGATGGGGGATAGGGGAGGAAGATGGATGGAATGGGAGGAGGGGAGGGAGTAGGAACTGGGATTGGCATATAAAATGAGAAAAGATAGTTGTTGGGGTTTTTTTAAAGCAAAAAAAAAAAAAAGAATCAGAAGGCCTAGGCCCAAATTCTTGCCCTACTCAGGGCCCTCACCTTACCTCCCAGTGCCAATGTTTCCACCTCTGTGAAGCAAGAATGATGGGAAGTGCTACTTCTGGGATTGCTGAGATGAGTCCCGAAATACGTGTGAAGTCTGCCCTGTTTACAGCACCAACAAATGCTGGTTGTCTAGAACTTGGGCCGTTTGAGTTGTTCCTCATGGGGGCAGAGGTCACATTTGTTTGGTTCACTCAGCAGAGGGGTTGACACAAAACAGACCCTCAAGAAACATTGCTCAAGGGATGGGTGAAAGTGTACACAACACAATGGGCCTGGATGAAGGAGAAATATGCTCTTGCCCCTCTTTAGAGCAGCACGTGTCCCAATGCTACCTATGCAACTCACCTCTCAGGCCTCAGGTGAGAGACCTCCTCCCCAGACCCACTTGTCTGGCCTGAGTTACCGGCGCCTTCCGTGACACCTTGCCCAGTCTCACGGGCGGGATGTGTGTCTCTGTCCTGTCTGGGCTCTGAGCAATCACGTCTCTTCTCAATCTCACCGTCAGACGCGTCCTCAGGGGAGGTGTCCTCCCCACTGGTCTCCTCGCTGGACGTGGTCTCATAGCTAGAAAAAGGCAGAAGGCCATTTGATCCATCCTTCTTGACCAGGGCCAGTGGTGTATGTCAACACCGGTACCTGCTACTGAAACCCTAATGTCCGAGCCGGAGACCAGCCCAAGTCCAGGTTAACTCCTTATATCTACCTGAGATTCCAGAACTACCTCACTTCTCTGCATGGCCAGGAATCCTCCTTTAGCCTCCCTGTTCCAGCCTGGATTACATCTGATAGCCATGAGCCCCTCAATACCCGCTCTAATACACAGACTCTAATGTGATAATGACCACAAATAAAAGGGCAGTGAAGGGAAGAAGACCGACTTCATGTTGAACACAGGTTCTAGCTGGGCATAGTGGTTTGTACCTGCAATTTCGGCACTCAGGGGACAGAGGTAGGAGAACCGAGTACTTGGCTATTTTTGAGACTCTGTCTCAAAAATAAAGTGTGTGTGTGTGTGTGTGTGTGAGAGAGAGAGAGAGAGAGAGAGAGAGAGAGAGAGAGAGAGAGAGAGAGAGAGAGAGAGAGAGGGGGTCTTAACCTTGGCTACACACTAGAACCTTTGGAGTCTTTAGCATTCTCAGTATGTGGACTGTACCCCACGCTAACTACACTAGTCTCCATGACTGCAATCGAGAATTTCCAAAGCTTGGTGTCTCTGGTGTGCAGCCATGCTGAAAACCATGGTTCTAGAGATTCAAATACTGACCAGTGATCAGGAGAAGACTCCGTGGGCAGG
This sequence comes from Arvicola amphibius, assembly GCF_903992535.2. Lineage (NCBI taxonomy): Eukaryota > Metazoa > Chordata > Mammalia > Rodentia > Cricetidae > Arvicola > Arvicola amphibius. The sequence goes on along the minus strand of NC_052052.2, from coordinate 48,823,394 downwards.
GCAAGCAAAGAAGAAGAAAGGAACATGGCCAAGCCATCAAGGCTCTTCTGGGTCTGGGCTAGAACCCATTCAGGTTTCTATAGCAATCGGTACTTCCTTGTCAAAATAGCCAATCACAGTTTCCTTTCCTTATTTTTTTTAAATTATATTACATCTATTTATTCATTAGTATCCTGTCTCTGTCTCTGTCTCTCTCTCTCTCACACACAGTGTGTATATGGAGGTCAGAGGACAGTCTGAGGGAGTCAGTTCTCTCCTTCTGCCTTATGGGTCCTGGGGATTGAACTCAGGTCCTCAGCCTTGGTGGCAAGTACTTTAGCCTGCTGAGCTCTCTTTGTTTCTTGACTTACCTGTGAGTAACAACCAGGTTGTACTTGCCTTTTTTTAAAAATATTTTAAAACCCACCTAGCATACAGCTGTCTTTTAATGAACAGTGAAATGACCAATTTAGGATCAGCGGGGTACAAGTTAAGAGGATACCATTCAACCACAAGCCGCATACACCCCAGGTTATATTGCTTAGTGATGTCACAGCTTGTGCAGTGTTCTGATGCCCACAGTGATGAAATCCCCAAGGGTGCCTTCCCCAGAATTCATTCTTATTGCTGGATGATACATGACCATAACTAACGGCCAGTCTCCCAGTCTAGAGAAGGCGTGGCTTATGTCCTGTAGCAATGGACTAGTTGTTTTTGTTGTATTTGCAGAAGAAAAACATAAGTGGACTGGGCTTGGGGCTGTAGTGGTAGATAGAGTACCTGCTATTGTGTGCAAGGCGTGGGTTCGAGTCTCAGCAACAGAAGGAAACAAAGAGATCAAACTTGAAGTTCAACAAACTGTAGAGCTTTGTGCTAGTGTTGTGTTCAAGTCAGAGGCCTTCCTCAGAGTGCCCAGAGACCCTGAAACTCCCACAAGCCACCTAAAGGTGGGCCCTGAGGAGACCAGGACAAGCCATCAAAAGCAGAGGTTCCAAGAGACCATTGCAAGCTGAGCAAGGAGTCATAAACACTTGCAAAACCCAACAGGGCCATGGAGACGTGAATCCCTGCAGAAGAATGAGACCCCCAGGTACAAGGGTGCTAGGGACACAGTGGATTAGGTAGCAGGAAAGGCGGTCGGTGCTTCATAGGCGAGCTTACCCACCGTTAACCCCAACAAACTGAGGTTCTTTTGGTCCCATTACCTCCGCACGGAAGCATAGTCGTTCTTTTTCAATTATGGATTTAATGGCTGGTCGACGGAGAGATCTCTAGGCAGACCAATATCACAGGTGAGAAAAGACCTTGGGGCAGTCAGACCAGGAATTCTTGCTTTAAGAGGATATGGGTTAGATGAAGAGGGAGAAAGGAATAGGGGTAGATAATGCAGACTGGATGTTTTCGGGCTGTTAGTCGGAGGCCTTGTGTTCAATGTTTGTAGAACTGTCCCTTGGGAACAGATGTCCGCTCTTTGTATGTGGATGACCAGAGTAGCTATCTTATCGCTAACACTTCTCAAACCATTTGTGTAGTGTCAGCGTTATCTCAGGGCTGGGAAATGTGGTCTCACACGTGCACATGGAACGTTACGGCAGAACTTCAGGTCTCTGGATGCTGCGCTCTGCACCAACTCTATCAAAGGCATATCTCATAGGTCCTTCCTGCATAGGGTGTAGTTGCCACCTAGATTGACACTGGACTCGTGACTTGATATGTGAACTGGGTCACAAATCTTGTGCTATGTAATGGTGCAGGAAGACAGCCCCCCCCAAAGGCAAAACTAGAAGTAGCCGAGAAAGCGAGACATGGCGGATTGGTGACCTGTGTTGTGCAAGGCGCTCTATGGTTCAGCTTTGTGCACAGTGAATGAGCGTGTGCTTGTCTCAATCATTCCTGCTTCAGCTAATGGGTGACTTCTATACATGAGCATCCCTTCCTCTCTCCTTCCTTCCCCCCCTTGCCTTCCCTCCTTCCAGCCATTCCTTCCCCTTCCTTATCTTCCCACACCCCAAATATCAAATGAACGATTCAGGCCTCATTATAATGCCCGCTTCAAATTCAAGCTAGAGAAAACCTCTGATGTGAAAAGCCAGAAAAGAAGGTGGGAACTGCCGGAGTCCCAGGAAGTAAGAAGGAGACCCGGGAGGAGTGAACAGGTCAGTACCATTCCTGAGCTTTGACACGGACTATACATAATGCATCAGAGACAAGCACCCTCTGGGAAGGCTTGCTGCTGCAGGCTTGGCGATGGCTTTCCCTCTACGCTGGGGTACCTCTGTGCCTGTGCTATCTACTTAGATTTAATGTGGAAGCCCTGGCAGCTAGACACAATCCCGTAACAAGGCCTGCGACAGTATCAGTTTTTATTTCCCTGAGCACCTTGGGGTGTTAAAATCTTTTTCAAAAACAGACTCATAATTAAAGCCCCTAGTCCCCGCACTAAAGGAGAAGCAGGGCCCAGGTATCAGTATTTACCCAGTGACGGTGGAGTGGTGGAAGAGGGAGGGGCAGGAGGTTCCTTCTGCTCTGGGGCCTGGCTGAGTAGGGCAGAGAGCAGTAGGTTGAGGGAGACTGACAGCTGGCTCTGGATGCTGCTGAGCTTGGAGGGCAGGCTGCTTGATGGCACTGGCTAGCTCGGGGTACCCATGCTCCAGGCAGTTCCACTGCGTCCTGCAGTAGCTTCCTGGATCTTCTTAACATACTGCCCAGTTGTGGCGTCCTGCGGCGAACTCGCCGTCCTTCCTGGACGCTCTGCCCCATGGGAGTTCCGAGCTGGCCTCCCTCCCTGATCAACCGCTGCAGTCCCTCTGTGGCTGCTCCAGGATAGGCTCCTGTCGGCCGTGCCTCATGTCCTCGGCCACCCGCCTGTGTGGCCTCTCTCCTGCTCAAAGATAAATCTATCTTTCTTCGATCCTGAGGCTCCATGAGAGAGGCAGCTACTAAGGACGAGGCAAGGACCTGCTCAGGTCCCCTTGACAGTGACACTTGGGACAGCAGCACAGGCTCTTCAGGGCTCTGACGGCCTTGCTTGTGACTATTATGGACCCATGGGAAGCCATTCTTCTCTGCTCTAGATGCCCAGCATTCAGGATCTGGGCTTCTCAGCAGGTTGACACCAATGTTCTTGTCACATGATTCTCTGGGGATGAGTTCAAGGAGAGGGTCAGTGTTCACCGCGGCGTCAGTCCGGTCCAGAGCATTGCTGTCCTTCCCTTGACTAAACTTTTCTTCTAACTGGGCTACAGCACACTCTAACTCTTTAATCCTCTGTTCCCTAGCCTTGGTCTCCTCTTGCTGCTGCGTGAGGGCAGCTCTGACCTGGGCAATCTCCTCTGTTTTTCCTGACAGCTTGTCCTCAAGGGCCGAGATCTGATTCTTCAGGCTGGAGGTGTTGCCAGAGTCTGTCTCTACCAGGCCCAGGCTTTCCTCTGTTGCCTGGATACCAATGTTCCTTACATCCACCTCGATGGGTGGAGGAGGTGGGATCTCACTGATATTGAGCTCAATTTCCTCAAGGGAGAGCTCATTCTCAGGGATGGGGGATGGCAGAGGGGGTGGGCTGGGCGTGGACGAGCCAGGAGTTTAACAACACCCCCTCTGCTTACGACTTGTGCTGATTTCCACATCCCCTAGAACCATGGTACGTTCTGGACTGAGGAGGGAGACCTGGCTGAGAGAGGTGACTTGAAGCCTTTATGTCATCTTCTTCAGGCTCAGCCCCCTCCCAGACCAGCTCTGGAATTGCTGGTTCCAGCTCTCCCAACTCTCTGTCTGTTGACTGGGGTTGTTTGCTTCAAAACCTGTGAAGCCTTTTGTGGGGTCAAAGGTACCATCACAGACACGACCGTGCCTTCCCCTGAAGCTGAGGGAGGGCAAGAAGTACGGAAGGACCTGAGGTCAGACCGGACTCATCGGGGGCTCGGTTCTCTGCAGCAGCGTAGCAGGCATGCTGGATGCCCTCAAAAGCTGGGTGCCGTCCACTCCCACCATCTCCCAGAGGCCCATCTCCGCCTGCCTGGTAGCCTCTGCCAAAAGGGTCTTCCTGTGATAGCCAGCTCACTGCCATGCGCTGAGGCCCCGGAGACATCACCCAGTGGCAAGTGACCGGGATTGCTCCTGGGTTCCCAGGGATATCTTTCTGGGCACCAGAGGAGACCATTTTTGCTGGGGAGAAGCGGCGTGGGTGCGAGGCCCACTATTGGGGAAGGGCTGAAGGTGTCGAGGCAAGTACTAACTTAGCCTGCTTGCTTTCTGTGGATGGAATCCTTTTGATGGTGTGTCCTTTCTCAATTCATCCACATATTTGAGGAAGTCCAAGTCCAAATGAAAGCCTATACGGGGTCTCCACAGAGTAAGGGTGGCTCTTTAGACGATCTTTCTCTTCATCCCCCTGAGAGGGATTGGTCCTTGGCTGGGAGATATGAGACATAAAGAGAGAGCACCAAGTTAACATGATGCTGAATGTCTGTGACCTTACCATCACATTACCTCCAGTGCTCTAGCCTTCGAAGGATGCTGCAGAGCCTATGGGCTTGGTGCCTGTGCTGGGATATCATCTTATCAAATCAATGTTATTAGCCAATTCCTGGGCTTCTTATTTTCAATATGCCACCTTCTGTTGTTATCATGGAATCTACCTGCAGATAAGGAAAACAAAATTGTCTAACACTGTTTCTCTGGGTTGCATCGTGTAACTGCTGAGAGCCAAAGCCCAGCAATTTGTCAAAGGAGGGAACCAGCTGACATTGATGGACACGGAAGATTCTGCAGGATGAGACACACAGTTTTCTCAGCATTCAAAAAAGACACTGGAATGCCTCAAAATAGGTTCCAGCAAATCTTGCAAAAGGCTAATCTATTGATAATTTATAACACCACTATATTTCTTAAGCTCCTGGGGTGCCTAAGTCCCTGGCTACCTAAGACCAACAGAAAAATGGAGTAGGTAATCATAGGCACCAAGTTTTTTTCTTCCTCCTGAAAACTGACTAGGAGGGAACATGAGAGTTCCACTTCAAAAGGTCCATGCTAATGAGGAACGCCACCCTGCCCGGATTGGGAGACAGTTGTCAACAGAGGAGTCTCATAAAAGCCAAGGGTCAGATATATCTTCCTAGATAAGTGGGTCCCATGGCCTCTTAGGGGCACCTAAGCCAGGCTTCCTTAGGCCAGGCCACGAACATATCCCTCCTGACTCCCACAGGAGACAGGAGGAACCTGTCAGTCCAGTGACTACTTGAAGTCATTGGGGACTTGGCATAGATTATTATCACCCCCCCCCCCCCACACACACAGCACCTGGTTAACTAAATCCTTTGGAGCTCTTCATATAACACCCTTGTTTACCTCTGAACATGGGGTGAGAAACACACTGTGAGAAAATTGAGCTTAGAAGTCAAGACTACAAAGCCTAGCAGGGTATGGGTGGGTGCCCATCTGTAATCTCCGCACTCACCGCTGAGCAGGAATTTAAAATTCCAGGCTAGCCTAACTATAGAGTGATACTTTGTTTCAAAAGGAAAAAAACCTCACTAGAGAAACAAAAGAGAATACTGGAGACGCAAGTCTATAATCTACTCTGTGACCTTGGGAAACCTACTCAGCTTCCCTGTGTCTCATCCTCCATAAAGTGGGAATAATAATGTAAGATTAATATAAGATTACTGTGAGGCCTACTTAATTAATAATGAATACGATACACTCAGTCCCGTGCCTGGTGCATGATAAACGTTCTCAGTATTATAGTTACTGTTTTTTGTGGAAGCCCAAAATGTAAAGAACTGAGGTCCCCTGATGGAAGTCAATGTCTCTGACTCTCCACTGGGAACAAAGGAGGATCTGCACATATTCGCTGAAATTAGTGCAAAAATACATAAAACATCAGCAATTTGATCCATATACTTCAGCTTACTATTTACAAAGTACGCAAGTGTCAGTTGCTGAATTATACATTCTAGAGACACAAAGAGAAGTCAGTAACAGCCATTTCTCTCGAAGGCTTTATGATCGAATACGGCAGCAGCAAAGTGTAATGTGCTGAGTAACTGTACACAGTTTACAGTTGCCTTCTTTGCGGACTTTTTCCCTTTCTCTGGAAGTATTTTCTTGGATATGGAGGAAAAAATTTGCCTTGCTAATGGAGGGAGACTTCACAAGAGTGACACAAAATGGGGTATTATATGAGCAAATATGAATCTGCCAGAATAAGAAGGCAAAAGACTTTGTAAGATGTTAATATCCTGGATCAGGGGTTAAGAGCACTGACTACTCTTCCAGAGGACCCAGGTTCAATTCCCAGCACCCACATGGCAGCTCACAGCTGTCTGTACTTACAGTTCCAGGGGACCAGACACCCATGGAAAAATACCTACACACATAAAAATTAAAAAAAAAATAATCTCAAAGATGGCTCCATCAGTTCTTAGCCCCTTTAGACAAGCAAGCTAATTCCATAAAGAAAGGGGAAATCTATTTCTTCACAACTTTGAATCTGCTGTCATACAATGCTTTGACCAAAAGAACATGGCAGGGATAATGCTAACAGAACCCTAAAGTTAGGCTATAAAGAGACTGGCAGTTCCTACCAGGGGCCTCTCAGAATGCACATATGTTGGGAAGCCAGCTACCATGTAAGAGGCTGTCATGATGTGAGGATGTCTAAGCAGCTTCCCATAGAAGCCATCTGGAGAAGAAGGGATGGACATAGGGAGAGAGAGAGAGAGAGAGAGAGAGAGAGAGAGAGAGAGAGAGAGAGAGAGAGAGAGAGAGAGAGAATATGACTGCCCTAGTCAAAGGCCCGGCATAAGTAGAAAGGTCACCAAGGAGCATCAGACTTCGACTACAGGAAGGACCCCAAGCGAGGAGCTCTCAGCTAAATCTAGACCAGTAATTAATTACTGTAGCAAGCCAGTAAGTTCAGAGTAGTCCACTCTGCAGAAACAGGCAGTCATTCTCTAGGTAGAAGTCAGGGAAACAGCAAAGCACAGAGCTGTGAGAGCTCACACAGCACAGCCCGGACTGGGTAAAGATTTCTATGGCCACAACTTAAAGTGTGGGTGTGAAAAGTAAGGAGAGAAAGACAAAATGGGGAAAGTGAAGAAAAGCTGAATCATGCAGCAACTCGTAGGCAATGCCAACCACGTCATCATCTTGGTGATCCCATGGGGTCCTACATGCCACCCACCTCCCTGTATTCTTCCTTTTCTCCCAGGGCAAGAGCAGTGGTGGAGCTTGAGCTGTTATGCATAGGACCCAACCTCAACCTTAAGTTGGGCTCTTGTCAGTTCTGTCTGGTGACAGGTACGTAGGAGCTTGGGCGTGGGGTCAAGGCAAGGAGTACTTAGACTAGTCTCTGTTCAAAATGAAAGTTAGATCAGGTAAACCAACCTCCCTACTTATGTGACTCTGGAAAAAGAATCTCATTTGTTTATGCCCTAGTTCCTCCCTCTGTAAAGTAGAGGAAATATTGCCTGACTAGTGGACCGACTATGTGGGCTCCTAGTGCGGCTCCTATAGGCAGAGATGGGGAAGTTCTGATGAGAGAGGACTGACTGTGGATTCTCTCCCTGGATTATCTAAACTCTGTGAGCATCAGAGCTTGACAGTGTGTGTGTGTGTGTGTGTGTGTGTGTGTGTGTGTGTGTGTGTAAGTCCCCCAAATAACCGGAGAAACCAGGACAATGGATTCGGGGAGAAGAAAAAAGCAAGCTACGAAAGATTCAGAGCTACTAGGAGCCATCTTACTCTAAAAGCAAAGTTGGTTAGTAGGCACTTGGAAAAAAACAGCAAACATAGCCATTAAATAGACAGACAGACAGACGGACAGACACACACACGGGTGGAGTGTAGGAAAGGGAATGAAGAAGGGGGGAGTGGGCAATCATTACCTCAACTAGGTGCATGAAATATAATAGGTGAATGAATCAGAAAACAAAGCTCAAATGAAGCATAATTAATAAAAACTCAGAGATGGACATTGGGGTTCAAACTGGAGACCAGAAAAGCAAAGCAGCCAGTCACTGGCTCTTACCTTGACCTCAGTCCAAAAAATGGCTATCTTGCCTCCAGGAAACCTCAGAATGAGACTGTGACTGAGAGCTGTCTCCTCCCGTTTTATATTCCTCTCTAGTTCTGGGATTAAGGGCATGCACCCCTACCACCTAGTTTCTATGGCAAGCTAGTGTGGCTACTGGGATTAAAAGTATGTGTCATTGCTGCCTGGTCTATAAGGCTGTTTTACTTTTCTGATCCTCAGGCAAGCTTTATTTATTAAAATACAAATGAGATGCCACTACACTCAAATGTTTGTCATCAGTTTCTGAAGGAAATGGGGAAACAGAGCTAAGAGAAAGAGTCCAAAAGCAAAGCCGGAAAAGAGAGGATATTAAGTGAACTTCTTTGCAAGTCGAGGTAGCTCAGGACGGGTTGCCCAGGTCTTTAGTGCCAGCACACAGAAGGCACGAGGTAGGAGGCAGGCAGATCTCTGCAAGTTCAAGGTCAGTCTGGTCTATATAGCAAGGCTCTGGTCAGCCAGGGATACACCATGAGACCCTGCCTAAAATAAAAGAAGTCAAGATCCAGAGGATGTACCCAAAGGAAGGGGCCCCTTCCTTGAATTACTGGGGGTGTCATTGGATCACTAGACAGAGTGACATTGAGGAAGCAGAGCAGGGATGCAGTGGGAGAGCATCGCTCTGTGGGAAGTGGCAGCCTCCTGAAACATAGGGCAATGTGTTTGGAGGGAAGCAAGAGGCAGGGCTGCAGCTGACTTCCAGGTCTAGGTCCTGCCACTAGTAAGGGCCATGTGACCGAAAGGTGGTGGGCTCTCCCATTTCCTGATACTGGAAAAAGGCATCTATCCCATCAGAATTGGGAGCCTGGGCTCTAGGGCCTGCAGCATGTTTCCTGGGAGGGATCATTCACAATGCGAGATAGCTGTTACTCAGTGATCTTATGCGCAGCATCTTGCTTCCTTCTGTATGTGAGAGGCAAAATTATATATTAAGCTTTAATTACTATGCCTCAGAGATCCATGAAACAAAAAACGCCTCTGATCTGCAAGCCCCTTGCCCAAGGGACAGATAGTTCCCTGAAATGCTGGAGGCTGTTGTTAATGGGAGATAGCAAGCCAGATGTTTTCACTCCCCTGAACAGGTTTGTTTGACTCATCTGCACCAGCTGTGTTGGATCACTTGTGGGCAAGAGGTCCATAGGCAGGAAATACATCAGGATGTCTGCTTGCCCCTGATTGGACCTGATGGGAAATGCAATGAATTATGGGCTTTTCTTCTTAAGCCACTGCAAACAGCGACTCAGGGCCATTTCCCACGAACCTGGTTATGGACCTGGTCAGAGCCCATTCACCTGGCCAGTATTTAATTAAAGCTTGCTTCAAATTTGTCTTTTAACTGTGGTAGTGTATCTTATTCTCCATCAGTGGGATTAACATGTACCAAGCCTGGGAGACAGTTTATTAATACCTATTATAGATGAGAGATGACAGATAGTTTGGGAAAAAATGCCCAATATTAAACTCTTCTAGTCCCGGGTCCATGTATTGTCCTTATGGCTTTGGCTTTGGCTGAGGGTTAGGGGCCATCAGTCTTGACACAGAAACATGAACACCGACTGCCCACTGAGATTTGTCTGCCCTTCCTGTGCTTGACTCCTCTGCCTCCATGTGGCAACAATGCCCTGCTGTCATCCTGGATTGCAAGTGACATGTGGTTAAGTCATTTACTGATGGCCCAGGAGTTAAACGATCAGATGCACAAGCAAGGCCATTTTAAACCATCCAACCCCCACCTAGCCATCTAGGAGATCACGTGAATGGACCCAGGAGACATCAGTCACAGCAGCCGAAACCCAACAACTTACACAATATTTTGAGAAATAATAAATGTTGTTTAAGTCACATACCTTCATATTCTCTCATATGTTAAAAAAAGTGATGAGGAGACCTATTGCATTCTTGGTAGGTGGATGATTAGAAAACTTTGAAATTACATATGTTAAATGTTTTTTACTTCACAAGACTTCACTCTTACCAGGTGGTGGTGTATGTATCCCAGTCCTGGGGAGGCAGAGGCAGGCAGATCTTTGTGAGTTCGAGGTCAGCCTGGTCTATAGAGCGAGTTTAAGACAGCCAGAGCTGTTACACAGAGAAACCCTGTCTCAACCCCCCCCCCCCCGCCAAAAAAGAGACCACCACTCTCATTCTTTACCGCCCACCATGGTCCACTGTGGAAGCAGGTGTTCTAGGTCCCCACGCTGTGCGCCTGGAGATTTGTCTGCCTCCCACAGACCTCTCAGAGCATTCCAGGGACTGGTGGTGATGAACCCAAACCAACTAACCCTTTAAACCAGGGAAGAGAACAGGGACCTGCCTACCGTCTGCCTTCTCCATCATAGGAATCCAACGCTCAGTCTCTCAGGGCGCCTCTCATCCGCTGAGGTCTGCGTGATCTGTGGAGAGCTCTGAAAGAAAAGAAAAGGAAGTGCTAATAAGTTAAAGCTGAGGAAAAGTCAAAGCAAGCAACACTCAGTTTGGCCTTTCTCTGGGCAATACCCGCAAACTAGTTTTCCAAAGTGGGAGGGGAAAAGCGTGCCGTGTTCCCAAGCCCGATTTTGGGTGTGACTTCCCAGAATGCCTGCGGTAGCTGACACTCAAGGGGGCACTCAGCCCAACCCCCTCGTTTGGCAAATGAGGGAACTGAGGTGAATTGCTCCAAGGCCTCTCAGCAGACTGTCCACCAAGCTAGAAGTCCAGGGTGTCTGGCAACTAGTATGGGGTTCTTTCTGGACCTGGTAAAAGAATAGAATCCATCTTGTGGAAACTCTATATCTTGTGGAGCACCTATAGATGATTTAAGGAATTCTAACCAAATCAAGACAAAGATGCGGTAATGTCAAGATAGACAAGAAGCTGATACCTCGGGGTGCTTTATAACCGTGGGCAGGATGGGGGAAGCTCAACCCATCTGACCAGAAGACATCTGGAACTTCCCAAGCAGAATGTTGTCCTTGCTCTGAATTAGTCAACCTCAAGATTAGGTTTAAGATTAAGATTAGTCAATCCTCAGTTTTAATCCATTCCCAGAACCCTCTCTAGCTCCTCTCCTATTACAATACATCACCCAGAAACTGGTTTTTTTTTTTATGATTATCAGCCAATTTACATTAGAATAGTGAATTATCTCCAGCAGCAAAAGCAGTATTGTTTCAGGAAATTTAGTGTGCCTGGCAATAGTAAGAACAGAGACCAGTGGGCTAGTGAAGAGGGGAACTCTAGGAATGAGGAGTGACCCTCTGGGACACACACACATCAGAGGGTGGGAAAGCGAAAACCGGTGACTCAGGATTGTCCAACACTGAGTGTGACATAAACTGTGTGAGAGCTGTCTGTGTCTCCCAAGCCTGGTCCCCGCTTTCTACCTGGGATCCTTCACACAATCGACAATGCACTTGCCACGGGGCTTCTTCCTCTGATGTCTGGTTGAGCCTCAAAGGGCAGACATGTTCTGGGGAAGCAGAGACACTCCAGCAAATGCCGATGCTGACCACCGAGCACTTGACCAGCAAGCACTTGATTCTAGAAGGGAGTAGCGCTGGAGTAGACAAGCCAGGGAGGACCAAGGTCACAGTGGTGGGGGGTCTCAGAGCTAAGAGCGGCCTTGAAGGAGAACAATGGAAAAACATGGAAGGTTCTAATCTGGGGTTGAGAGAGGGCTGGCCCTGTGGTGAAGAGGACACTCTTAGGCAAAGACTCTGCTACCTCTCTCATGACACCATGGGGGTGGAATAGCAAGCAGGGGAGGGTTGGTAGTGAGAAGTGATTTTCGGTCCTCTTTCCCCTTAATCTTTCTTTATTCTGCCTCCTGTTCCCCCATATCCTGAGCCATTACCAAGCCATAGGTAGAGCTGGAAGCACTTAACATACTTGAATTATCTCATACAGTCCTCGCCTTAACCCAGTAGGGCTATTATTCTCATTGTTGATAGAGGAGACTGAGGCTAAGAGCGAAGGCCCACAACCAGCACAGTGTGACAACCAGCAGGTGACACAGTGTGACAACCAGCAGGTGACGCAGTGTGACAACTAGCAGGTGACGCAGTGTGACAACCAGCAGGTGACACAGTGTGACAACCAGTAGGTGACACGGTGACAACCAGCAGGTGACGCAGTGTGACAACCAGCAGGTGATGCAGTGTGACAGAGGCTCCAGCCTAGCCAGCTCTGTTCTAGAGCTACCGTGGCTGTAAACTTACCTGTCCGTCCTGTGGGCCAGCCCAGTTCGCCGTTGTTGTGACTGTCCCTTGTTTCCTTTGGCTAGGCTTCTGAACGCGGGTCATCAAACGTGGGATCAAATGACTTCAGGGGATTATTGCACACACATTAAGCCCGATTTCAGGATGAAAAATTCTACGGAGGCCTCTAAGGTTTCCCTCAACTTGCATTTTACTAAAACTAATCACATTGAGGCTACAGATTCTAAGTGGAGTTGAAAGCCAGCTCTCTGAGGAAGGGCCCCACAACTTTTCATTCTAAAGGACTCAACACACAGAAAGGAAATGAAGGAATTTGCCCTTTCCTTCCCCACTCCCCCACCTGAGCCGGGTCCACTTTCCTCCAAGGTTCTTACAGTACACGTGGCGGAGTTCAGCTCAGGAGGATTCCCTGGAGTTGGGCGTGTGTTTGACGGTTAGGCAAGTGGAAAAGGACAACCACCACACCATCCCATACACTACTCCATTCAAACACAACGCGAGTATGACGATTTGCTGGGTGTAGCTCCCCCTTTAAATCCCACAAGTGTTTGGTGCATATAAGCTTTGATACACAGCGTTTTCAAGCCAGCCTGCTAGGCTGCATCCCCAGTCTGAAGATCTTTTACCATCTGCTGCTGTTGTCTCTGGTTTGTCCCAGTCTCAAGGATCCCCCATTAGGATCCAGCCTTTCTTGCTAGCTCATTACATTCTCAACCTTTTGAGAATACATAGCTTTACCTCTCTCTGGCTCTTTTCTCATTATCAGCAAGTTTCTGAAGGTCAGAATTCTCCCAAGCTGCATCCTGTATCCGACTCTCCATGTTTAAAATGTGTTGGACATACTGTGCATGGTTGTTGAACGAGTAAAAGAGGGAGCAAGTTTATTGGCCTTCAAACGGAACCCACGGAGAGAAATGAACAGGTGACAAGCACTGGGTGTCACTTCACGACCTCCCCCAATGCAAGCAAGCCTGGGAGCTGGCTCTACATTATTGACGAGGACACTGAGGCAGCCAGAGGCTATGTGGCCCACCTAAAGTTCCCCAGTTAATTAGGGGCAGGATGGCAAGTGTCCTTCAAAACTTAAGGGGCAGTGAGGAAGAAGGACCAAGACAGTCAGTGTCAGCAATGATGGTCCCTGTGCAGCCAGACCCTATCAGAAACGGTTTTCTCGGATCAGCCCAACTCCTGCATGGCTTCACCCACTCCATCCCCCATCCACATTTACTCCTTTTTATGATGCCATTTTCAAACCTCATCTAACCTCAAGTCGAAATATAAAGAAAGCTTCCCTTCCTTAGTCCTGAAACTGAGACCCGTGTCTGCATTTTTTTCCCCTTCAAACCCCTCTTTATTCTGCAATAATAAAAATGCCGCTTTTCATCACAGAACAGGCTGCATGCCAAAACAAATAGCACCTTGGATTTCCTTGAAAAGAGAGCTTGGCTCAATGCACAGCCTCACTGCCACAGAACTTGGACAATTCCACCTTACAAAGTCAAGTATTTAGCATGATAGCACACCAAATAGCAGCCCCGCTGGTCCCTTCGTGGTCACCTGGCAGAGACAAAGCCCTCTTTCCAAAGGAGAAAAGGATGCCTCTCATACCTGGGGGGCGACCCTGCCCTGGTCATGTGATGAGACAAGAGCTTTCATTCCCCATCCTAGGACCCCAATTTTCCAAGTGGTACTGGAAGCATCTGGTGGCTCGGCTCATGTGTGTGTGTGAATGGGGTGGGGGGGCTGAAGCTGGAGTACCAAAGAAGTGAGCTGCACTCCTAAAAGATTCTACCTGCTGAGTTCTTAGCCAGGCTCCCTTCCCACCCACCAGGAAATGGGATGGGAGAGGACTTGGGCTCAGCAAGGCACACATTAACACAATCGCATTAATTCTATCTCTACATTTTTCTTCAAATATTTCTCACACTGCAGTTGCTGCATCTGGGGCTTCTTGGAGAAGAGAGGCCAGTTGGGAAGCAAGCTGTGTACACAGCATTCTCCCCAAGCACCCCTCCATTCTGCAGCGCCCTAGAAGCAAGGACTGGGCTCTCCAGAGGCCTGCTTCAAGTTACAGGAATGGAGCTGACTTCAGCACAGCCGGGTCCGCTTCCCAGCTGTTTGCTAAAGGACTCGGTCAGGTGACCCGTGACCTTGCTGGAAAAGCAAATACCAACTTCCTTTTTGCTCTCTGGAATAAGCAAACTGGGTCAGAAACAAATTTACTGCTTGGTAAGTTAATACTGGATCAGACAGGAAAAGGGAGAATGCCTAGATCTCTTAGATACAAACCTTGTTTTACAGGGACATACCTAAAGACACCCCCCAACACACACACACACACACACACACACACACACACACACACACTCTTCTTTTTCCTTGATGCCTCCAAATCTGGGAACTCAGAAGGAGCTCCTTCCTTCACCCTATAGTCCATCAATCTGCAATAGTGCTGTAGCCTCCTAAGGACTGGAAACCCGTCTGACTTCATGGCTGCCATCCTAGTTCTGCCTTAGAAGCACCCTTCCCATTCCCCACTCCCAGGGTGCTGGAACCAGCAAGGCTCGGATCATTAAGTGACTGAAAAGTCAGCTGGCAGGGTGGGGCAACGATAGAATAATGCCCAGTGAATTCCCAGGGCCAGACTAGCAGTTCCCATGTCCCGCTGACCCACCAGTCTGATGCCCTGGAACCCCAAGATGCACTCCGTTTGGCAGGGGGGAAAAAGCAAGTACTAAGTGACTAGCAAACTTCTTTGCTGTGGTTCTTGCCTCCCCTCTCTCCACTTCCCCCACTCCCCAACACACCCTGCCTGCAGAATTTCTACCTGCTGGAAGGCCCAGCAATTTAGGGAGGACAGAGTTTAAGGGCCAGGCAGAGGCAGCTGCCTGGGGAGGGAAGTCACAGAGCAGTCACAGCAGACAAGACCCGGGGGCCAACCTGGAGCTGTTAGAGCTTCCAGAGGAGAGGTATGTGTGAGGTGAGGCCCAGGCTCTCCAAACCTGACCCTGCTCCTTTTCCTACTGAAGACAGACATGGGTGACCTGGTCCAACAGAGGCCCCGAGTCATGCTTCTTTTATACAGGCCCAAGCAACAGTATTCGAGAGACAGGAACCCCTTGGTGCCACCAGGGTTCTAACTGGCCCTGTAAGACCTGTTACAGCAACTCTCTCTCATATATATACAGTAACTACTGGGGTACTTTCCAGCTCAGCCCAGACTCACATCAACCTTGTGCTGAACTTGATGCTGGCACTGTCACCCCAGCCTGAACTGCCACCTACATCTCCCTAATACACATAGCAAGCACTTCCTTTCCATTCTGTGTCCCCATTATCCCCACACCAGTGCTTAGAGCAGCCAGGCCAGGGTCTAGTATTCCTAGCATACAAGTAAAGAAAAGTAATGGAATTGTGTTCTCCTCAGTCTTTGCCTTGGCAAAGTTCCAAGCATCTTGCTTTATCTAGAGATGAAAAGACTTTCTGAAGGGCACCGGGTGATGCGTACGGCTGTAGACAAGGCTATAGAGTTGGCATGTATGCTTTCCCAATTGTTAGAAGTGTTTGGTCATCCAAGCACCAGACAGTCAGCTAGAAAAGGATCCACAATGTAGCCTGGATGCTAAGGTTATATGTGAAATGCACCAAGGAGCAAATTTGCTCTGGGATACATTTGAAAGTCCTACTATACATTGTTGCAGAATATTAGTTTAGGACGTGTTGCATTTATTTATATTGTGGAATATTCATTTAATGATGCAAAGATGTGTTGCATTCTTTTATGTTGCATTTATTTAACTCTGTAAAGCTGTGTTACTTTGCCTGCCTACAACACCTGATTGGTCTAGTAAACAGCTGAACAGGGAATACCTAGGCAGGAGAGAGAAATAGATGGGGCAGGCAGGCAGAGAGAATAAATAGGAGGAGAAATCTAGAAAATAGGGAAGGAGCAAGAAAAGGAGAAGGAGAGGAGGACGCCAGGGGCCAGTAACCTAGTCATACAGCCAGCCACAGAGTAAGAAGAAAAGAAACATATATAGAAAAAAGAAAGGTAAAAAACCCAGGATAAAATGTAGTTAAAGAGAAATGGTAGGTAATTTAAGTTAGAAAAGCTGGCTAGAAACAAGGCAAGCTAAGGCCGGATATTCGTAAGTAAAATTAAGTCTCTGTGTATTTATTTGGGAGCTGGGTGGCAGGCCCCCAAAGAGTAAAAATCAAAACAAACAAACAAAAAACCTCAACTTCAGTCCATTATCTCTGAACTGTCAGCTAGAAACACAAAACACGATAAGAAAAGTCCCTCTGTTTGTCCCATGCCTCTCCAGGTAGCCACCGGCCCTCTGCTCTGTGGGTCTAAGACAGGTATCGTCTTTCCCGTCCTCAGGACAAAGTCCTCCATGTCCACCCCGGAGCCCTTTTCCTTGAGGCTGCACACCTCAAAGGCTGTACCACCTTGTTGGCCTGGCCAGGTCCTGCCTGTCCTCTGAGCCCCACACATCTTTCCCAGGTGCAACGGTCATCTTGCCACTGTCCCCCTGCCTGCCTGTCCTCTGCCACAGAGGGGCTGCCTCTGGGTCTGTGTCCCTGACCCCCACCACAGTCTCCAGAAAGCACGTGAAACGATTTTATCCACAACCCCTATAGACAGACACTCCCTATGTGCCTCTCAACAGAGTGAAGGGACTAAGCGGGATCTCACAGGTAAGGGAAGGGTAGAAAGAAGGGAGAGCTCTATCAAGGGTGCAGTGGTATAGTTAGATATTCTGTGGTAGAAGTATAGCCTGATGGATAGATAGGCCAATTTCCCTGAGTTGACCACTGCCTGATAAATATACCAATCATGCTAGGGGCCTTAGGATGGCTGAGTCGGTAAAGGTGCCTGCTGCCAAACTTGACAAATCCAGTCCCATCCCACTACCCATGTGACGCAAAGAGAGAGGCCACTCCCACAAGGTGTCCTCTGACCACCTCATAGAATGAGTGCATGTGCACACGCATGTGCACGCACACAACCTAAATCCTTTCAAAGAAAAAAAAATCAAATATTAAAAGTCAAAAAGAAACGGGATGCTTAAGAGATGGGTCAGTGGTTAAGAGCACTTGCTGAGCAGTCATGAGGACAGGGAGGTGACAAATGGGACGTTACGCTAATGTCTGTAACTCCAGTCTCACCGTAACTCCAGCTTCAAACGACCCAAAGCACCTCTTGGCCTTTGCACAGTACCTGCACACACCCATACACCTATGTACTCACACAGATTCTGCACATAGAAATAAAATAAAGCTAAAAAAATACCCCCCCAAAATAAAACAATAACAACAACAACAAAAAAACCTACGGCCATCACCAAAACAACAAAAACGGCAAACAACAACACTAGGCAGGAAGTACTAGGCCCTTGGCAGTGCCACTAATCAGCCTTAGACATTAGGATAAAAGACACAGAACTGGGGCTGGTGGCAAACGTGCGATCTAGGATTTGGGAGGAGAATCAGAGCTTGGGACCAAATGAGGCTTCTTAACATCAGAGATACTGTGTATGCACAGGTCTTTCTAATCTCTCGCTGGAGCAAAACGGTACTCAGTACTGGCCCTCAGAGAGATATCCATCCAGGCTCTGGGCTGAATGTCTGCATCTCACAAAAGAGAAGTTCTCTGGCATCTCTATAACCCATCAAGTGCCCTCACTCGAAATCCAAGAGTCAGGCAGAACAGTCAAGGTGGCCCTTGGCTTTCCAGATGGGGAAACTATGTGTATTCATAGGGCTACAGAGCTCAGGCCAGGCCCAGCAGGTGCATTCAAGTCAGCTTTCCTCTTCCCACTAAACAACACAGCCCAAACCAGCTGAACAGGGCCCCCAGGCACACAGGCCACGTGTGCGGCCTTGAGGGGAGATCTTCCAGGGCTCTCCAGCAGCAGGGGTGGAGCGGGGCGTCTGGGCTGCTTTGGGAAGATGTCTCTGCAATCAGGCGTACTCCCCACCTCTGTACTTCCCCCTTCAGACATACAGTTAACCTTGTGACCTCTGAATCACCAGAGAATTCCCGAGACTGAACACATTTCTCTTGAGTGACTTTTCCGTGGAGAACTGTTAACAAGAGAGAGGCTTCATTCTTTTTGCAATGGAGGGATACTCAGTTTCTGTGGCCAGTGCTCCTTCTGTTCCATGATGGAAAAAAGTTGAACTGTCCGGATGCACTGAAATGGGGTTTGGCAAGATTCAACCCCCAAGCATGTGGCTATGTCTAAGAGGTCCCTTGGGCTTCTGTACTTTCTTCAGAAAGGGTGATTATTTGCTGCGTCTACTCTGACACAGGCTAGGGAGCGGCATCTTCCAGTGTATCAGGTACACATGGACCAAAACTGCCTCTCAGAGCAGGCTCAGCTTGGCCACAGTTTCCCATGGAATGAAACTAAATGGGAAGAGAGAGAAATCACCAGGGGAAGTCAGGGGTAGAATAATCCAGGCAGGTGAGTCACTCAAATGATGGACTCCTTAAAGCAAGGGGGAAGTGTCTGGAGTCAGAAAGGTGGCAAAAATCATGTGGATTGGGACGGGTGGGGCGTAGACCTTCATCTATATCTGTCCTGCTTTCTAGAATGAACTTAACCTTTGACTGAAACACACTGTAAAACCAAGATGCAAATAGACAAGGAAAAGGGGTAGAACAGACAACTCACCAAAGAAAATATGCAAATGGACAATATCTTAAAATACTTAATTTTATAAGTTAAACATGAAAAAGATACCCTTTTATTTTTTTCTCTTTTTGTACTACTGGGGATTGAACTTAGGGCCTCACGCATGCAAAGTAAATACCCTACCACTAAGCTAAGCCCCAGTCTCAGAATGATTGGCAAATCACTCTGGTTTATGCTTGGCATTGTAGGTCCAATCCAAACGCTATCTGCTGTTATTTTTGTAAGAGAAGCACAAAGCCGAGGTTCTGAGACTGTCAGTCACAAAGTCTGAATCTCTGTTTTTCTAATGCTAACACACTGTTGTAAGCTTTGAACACACTCTCTTACATATTATATTAAAACATAAACAATCAACAAAAACGTTTCCAAGGGAAGGTCCTGAGTGTTAGTTCAGCACATGATGAGGCCCCCTCCCACCTCAGCAGCTCACAGCAGAAACATGGCCTGGTGTCAATGCCCAGACACAGTGGATTATCTCCTAGCACCTGGCCTGTGTGCCTGGAGGCCCTGTTCAGCTGGTTTGGGTGTTTAGGGAAATAAAAGCCAAAGGCAACAGAAGCGTTCTTAAGTGTAAGCAGAACAGAGAGCGGCCTATAGTCTCTTCAGAAAATAGGTACACTAGCAATTACTATAATACAAATTCAATCGTGACTTCCATATTGCATTTAAAATCTAATCACATAGGCACCTGAACATGTGGTCGTGGTTGCTTTATTGTAATTACCGCACATGGCTGCACAGGACATCATTGACGTGTGCCTTGTTTCCCAAACCCTCTCCCTGCTGGGAGTGATTCTGCCTTGCACTTTCTCTGTGCTAGCCCGTCAGCCAGCCGGCAGGTGGTCCTCGAGGAAAGTGTCCAGGGAAGATGGCAGTTTCAGACGGCTGCAATACAACTGCATGGGCTTTGGAGAAACATGCGTTGCAAGGGTGTGAGCCTCAGACCTGCAGCCATTCTCCTGCCTCTGCCTCCTGAGTGCTGGGATTACAACATTACCATGCACCGCCATGTCCAGTTTATATTATTCTAAATATTAACTTCTTATCGGATGTATTTGAAAACTACTCTGTTCTGCTGGAATGCTTCAGTTTCATGCATGCTAGATATACACTCTACTGCCATCTTTAATTCCTTTTGGTGGACCAGAAGCTCCTTGATGGCGAGAGCTAAGCCTTTTTCTGGCTCATGGTCATCTGTGGTGTCCATTTTTTTCTTTTGTTTTGGATAGGGTAATCATGCAGCCCAGGCTGACCTCAAAGCCGCTGTGTAACCAAGGATGACTTGAACACCCAATCTTCCTCCTAAGTGCTGGTATCATAGGCATGTATGATCACTCTTAACTTCGGGGGTTCTTAAAAAGAATCCTAAAATCTGGGCAATGGTGGTGCATGCCTTTAATTCTAACACTTGGGAGGCAGAGTCAGGCAGATCTCTGAGTTTGAGGTCAGCCAGGGCTACACAGGGAAACTTTGTCCTGAAAAACAAAAAATTCAAAATAAATCAATAAACAAACAAATTTTCTTTTTTAAAAAAAGGATCCTGGAAACACCCTACTATCTCTAAAATCTGTAATTCTCATTGCAAAGTCCCTGCTCTAGTGGAAGGGGGTAAGAGTTCCCAAAGAGCTGTATGTGAATTCTGATTCTTAAAGGTAAGCGACATAGCAATGTGATTTTATTGTTATAAAGGATTAGGAGCAAAATACATTAATTAATTAAAAACTGGCATTAACAAAGAGAAATCGTCTGTAACACTAACCATCTACTCTGCAAAGAAGAATGGGCCCCCCCACCACCAAACAATACTGCAAAACTCCCGGAAATTCACACAGGCCACGGTCTGGAATTCCTGCCATTCTTAAAAAGGGTGTTTTGTTATTAGTGGAGAAGGTATCTGTGCTTTTCCCAGCCAGCCTGAACTCTGTAAACACTCTTCCCATGCCCAGGACTCTCTCCTTAGAGTCCCACGTCTAAAGTTGGAACTGGAACTCATAGTGCCAACCCACTTCACTTAGGACCCGGCCAATGAGTACCCAGGCCAGACTCCCAACAGACAGGCAGTACCCGGAAGAAGAGAGGTCACTGGGTAGTGTCTGGGAGGCCAGTGGAGTAACACCCTGCTACTTGATTGACATCCTTTCGTGCACTCCTCTTCTGCAAGCTTGCTAGAGTGTGTTAAAGGCTCGCAACTATGGCCTTTACCTGCTTTAAGACCTGGATGCTAATTATCCTTATTCTTTTAGCTTTGATTACTTGTAAAATCATATTTGAAAATTTTTGTGAATTTGCTATCTTGAGAGTTTACTCTATCACCTCTTCATTTTTTAATCCTTTATTACCACTCCCTACGGGAACATCGGAATGAATGGACTCAGTAGGACCACGAGGATTTTTGCTTTTCACGCTGTGCACTGCTGTCTAGATAGTTTGCAAGCCAGAACTTGGAGTAAATGGTTTACCAGGAAGTCATCTCCACTCCTCCTTCCTGGGTCCTTCTGTGAAAGCATCTCATGTCAGAGACCGACACCCTGCACCTCTATGGGCAGTTGCAATACCTAGCATTACTGTCCTTGGTCAGAATCCAACTGAAACCTCCAGAGGCACCAACATGGATGCCTAGCATGAGCCCCAGGGACAGACTGTTCAGAGCTTTTCGTGGGCTGTGGCTTCTATCTTCTGGGTAGGGAGGAAGGTTTTTCTTGGATCAAATACACACAGCCTGCCCACTCAGGAATCTGTCTAAACAAAACTGAAGATGAAAAGTAATCCCCAGATAGCTGGGCGTTACCAATATTGTCCTTTTCTCTTTAATTGCACAATACCCAATCTAGCCTCTTACTAGTTCAGTATGCGAATAGACATCTGTCATGTGTGTCAAGCAAGAATGATGGATATTTAATCTCAGCAACTTGCCAGCCGAGGCAAGGGTGGGTATCATCAGAGATGAACCACCAAGATGAGGAACTCTAGAAATTTCTATCAGTTTGAGTGCTTCTTGGAAGCAAATGGAACTCACTTGGTATGCTATCTGGCATTACTCAGCAAAGTTGGGTACTATTGTGATCTGGGTTCTGTTCTGTTATACTTAATGTAGGTGCTATAGTTCAATGTATTTCTCAAAGTTCATGAGTTGGAATTTAAACCATGGCAATGGTGTTGGGGGGTGGGACCTAACAAGAGGTAATGGGGTCACCAGGGGTGTGCTCCCATGAGTAGATGAATGAGAGGGTTATCAGTTGAGAGAGTAGGCTCACATAAAAAGCAAGTTTGACCTTCACTTGCTCAATTGTTCGTTCCCTTTCTTTCCCCTCTGCTTTCCTTCACCTGGTGACCAAGTGGTACAACCCAAAGTCCCTCTGCAGATACCATACTGTGGTGCTATCTTGTTTGTATAAATAAACCTTGCCTGAAGATCAGAGGGCAGAGCTAGCCACTAGCTAACCATAGAGGTCTGGAGGTCTGTAAAGACAGGAAGTGAAGTGGCTGGGCGGAGAGAGGAAGTGATACGACGGGAGGAGACTGGAGCTCAGTCTCTTTTCGGCTGGAAAGTTGAGTAGGTAAGGAGGCTGTGGTTTGCTCCTTAGTCTCTCTGATCTCTCAGCATTCCCCCTATATCTGACTCTGGACTTTTACTATTAAGATCTATTAGAACGCGAGTGTGCTACATCACACCATGCTCTTAGTCTTCCCAGGCCCAGAACAATGAGTCAAGTAAATTCCTGTTTGTGATAAATTACTCAGTTTCAGATATTCTCTTACCTAGACTTATCTTAGAAAACAGACTAAAATAGCAGGCAGAGTCACTAAGGAATCATATTCTGGAAGTCACACCCCAGGTTTAAACCATCCGTCAGCAGCTCAGAGCTACCACACGATGACTGGGCATGCGGAACACAGTACAGGCCGACTTTCGTTAGGCTTCTCCCTACATCATCCCTCAAGCCACCCCATGGCCTCTTTCAAGTCAAGATTTCTCTTCCTGCTTCTGCAAACCTTTCCCAGCTCCACTCTAGGGATTTGCAAGCAGGGACTGTCCATCCCGTCATTTTCACTGGCTCTACTGCTGAGAGAAGAGACATCTCTAACAGGACCTTGGACATCACCTCCATTCCTAGACATGTGTTTGTCAGACACCACAGCCACGATCAGATTTTGCTTTCTAGGCTCCAGGTCCAGCGCTTAGTATTAGGAACTCGTGCCATGGTGCTTGTGTGCCTCATGCTTTGGAGGATACTGACTTAATGACTTCTCGGAAAAACAATATGGCTGCTATTCCCAGTTTGCATGGAGAATAATGGAGCTTTCATTGTGGTGACTGCTTGCCAGAGCACTGCTCATACTCCCACTGGTAACCTTTGCTTGCAGCCTCTGGCTACGGAGGCGGAACCAAACACAATAATAAGAACCGTTGCCAATGTCAATTAAGCACCTTCTCTGTATTCCTCCTTTACTCGAGCCTCCCGAGCACCTGGGGCCACGCAGTTATGACTCCTCTGCAAATAAGATAAAGATGGCTGCCTCGTGACCCAGTCGGAGCTCAGTGTTGTGCTCAAAGGAACAGCGGCTAAGCAGATAAAAAAATTAATTGGAAGCAATCCAAACCTTCACTGCCGTCTCCAGAGAAAATACCAAAGAGGAAGAGCATGCTTAGTGCAAAGCAAAACTTCTACTTTCCTCTTGGCTATTCTGGGCACCTTGCTAAAGCAGTGCAGCTGCTCCAGCCGCAGAGAACTTTGCTCCCAGCATCCTTTGCATAGACACATCTCCTGGCGCCTCACACAGTCCTTCCCACCTGTCACAATTCACCTCCACCAGGTTCTCTCTGCCCTCTCCCCAGGAATTCCAGTGCTGGCTCCACTATCCAGGCCTTTGTTCTCTCTGGAGAACATCTACACAGTAACAGAGTAATAGAGAAGCGGGCTGTGCCTGGCATTTCCTCATAAGGCTTCACAGGTAAAGTTATGAATACTCACTAACGGTTTTATTATCCATTATAACTGTTTTATGGTGAGAGAACTAGGGCTTAAATATAATACAGGTACTTATATTGTTATAATAATACTTATTAAGTGCACACTGCCCTGCAGAAATGCTGGAAATGCTCACCTAGCTGACTAACGGTCATATTAGGTAGATTATATCCTTCTCATGGATAGCCGGTTCAAGGGCGCAGATCTAGTATGAGAGAGTTTATCTGACATCATGGAGCAAGCTCTTCAGTGCAGAATGGACCCTTTGGACTCTAGTTTCTGTAACTGTCTGTGGAACAAAAATGTGTGGAGCCCAAATGGAAAGAGAAGAAACCAGACATTGGCAAAGGTGGTTGGAGAGATGATTTTAGTGGGTAAGAGCACTGGCTGCTCTTCCAGAGGGCCTGGATCCAATTTTAAGCACTTACATGGGGCTTCATAACTGTCTGCAACTCCAGTTCCTGGGGAGCTTGTGACATCCTCCTCTGACCACCTTGGGCGTGTGGTCAGACATACATACAGGCAAAACACCCACACACATAAAATAATAGATGGTCAGCAAAGAAAGGAGTCTAGACTTGGGTTCCGTCACAATCATGCTCCCGGGTATCAAGTGACTGTTAAAATATAAATATTTTCTGGGGATACAATATGTCCAGAAATAAATTTATTTGCCAAGGAATAGAGTGGAAGATGCAGTCTTACTTAATCAATAAAAACACAACTAGGTTTCAAATACCCTTCAAAGGTTCCAAGGAGACTTGGAGTGTGGAAGAGCTATTTAGCAGACAGCAGCAGTTGCGCTACGTGGTCATCAATTTTATATACAATGTGATTTGCAACTGTCAAAATTTCTATTTCAAAGGCATTTTTTGAGCCACAAACAAGGGTTTTTGGGTCGCCAATTAATTTTGTTTTGCTGTCATTCACTGAGTCGTAGAGAGCTGGACTGACATCCAAGGTTCCTGCCTTGCATAACTAGAGAGATGCATCTCCTGCCCACGGGGCATCTCCCCACAAAGCCAGGGGATGCCACTATAGCAGTTCTGGGTGGAGGGTCTGTGTCCGAGTCACCTGCCCAAGGACGATAAAGACCATGAGCTACTACTCCAAGGCCAAGAATTGAACTGGAAGCTTGCCCTGGTCCTGCTCACAACCCTTCATCTCCTATGAACCTGTGGCATGAGAGTAATGGGCATGGGGAGATCGAAGGACACAGGGCCGGAATCTGATTAAACCAGCCCTCCAGGCGATGCCCCTGCACCTTCTGCTTGGCTTGCTTGTTTGTGACGGGGCTTGCTTCATAGCCCAGGCTGGCCTCAAATTTTCTGTTTTCATCTCAGTTTTCTTACTACTGAAATTATGGGCTTATGGCACCATGCCCCCCCCTTGCCTACTTTACATCTGTTTTTATATAATAAATAGAATATTTATTTTCTATACTTATTCATATCTATTGTGTACAAATTAAATCTAGGTTCCACATTTGAAAGAAAATAAGGATTCTTTTTAATTTTTAAAACAATCTTATTTTACATACCAATCCCAGTTCCCTCTACCTCCTGTGCTTCCCCTTCCCCCACCTTCTCCTTACCCCACCCCCTATCCACTCCGCAGAGATGGGGAGGCCTCCCATGGGGAGTCAACAAAGTCTGTCACATCACTTCTGAGCAAAGTATTCCTCCATAGGGAACAGACTCCAAAGAGCCAGTTCATGCACTGGGAATAAATGCTGGTTCCACTGCTAGTGGCCCCACAGACTGCCCATGCCACACAACTGTCACCCACATTCAGAGAGCCTAGCTCGGTCTTATGCTGGTTCCCCAGCTGTCAGTCCGGGGTCAGTGAGCTCCCACTAGCTTTTCTGTGGGTTTCCCCATCACGGTCTTGACCCCTTTGTTCATAATATTGCTCCCCCTTCTCAATGATCGGACTCCAGGAGCTCAGCACATAATTGTTTTTCCGAGTCTGCCTTATTTCACTTAATATAATGATTTCCAGGTGCATTCATTTTTTTTCCCATGACTTCATTTTTATGACTGTATAAAATCCCATTGTGTATACACATTACATTTTCTTTATCCATTCATCTGTTCACAAGCATCTATTCTGGCTCTATTTTTTGAGTATTGCAATTAGGACAGCAACAAACACGCTGTATGTTGCTTTATATTTCTTTGGGTGTATAGCCAGAAGTGGTATCAGTAAGTCACAATGGTGCATCTATTTTAGTTTTTGAGAAATTCCCACACTGATTTCCACATTGGCTGCACAAGACTGCATTCCTATTTGCCATGAGTAAGTGATCTTTCACGACGCTCTCAGTACTGTCCGAGATTTAATCTGCATGCCTCTGATAGCTCCCAAAAGAAGAAACGAGAATACCCAATACATATTTGAAAGGGTGTTTATGCCATACGCCCATAATTGCAGTAGTAAGAAAACTGAGATGAAAACAGAAAATTTGAGGCCAGATTTAATCTTCATGCCTCTGATAGCTCCCAAAAGAAGAAACGAGAATACCCAATACATATTTGAGAGGGTGTTTAAATTCCTTAGCTAGGTATTCAGCGCATCAGCCCATTTATTGCCCGGATGGTGTGTCTGTGTTTAACGTTTGTAGTTCTTTATATGTACTGGATATAATTCCCTGTCTCATGAGTAGCCGGCAACACTGCCCTGTTCTCTGGATGCCTCTTCACGCTGGTGATTGTTGTTGGCCTTGCTGCACGGAAGTGTCTTGATTTCATGTAGTCTCATTTGTCAACTCTTGGCATCATCACGTGTAGCATTAGCCTCCTTCTCAGAGAGTCCTTGGCTATACCTGTCTTAACGGCTATTGTCCTAGAGTTCCCTCCGGCGATTTCAAACTTTCAGGCCTTACATCGAGGTCATTGATCCATTCTGCACTGATTTTGGTGCAGGGTGAGAGGCGAAATAAGTTTTCACTCTTCTGCTCAGAAATTGCTTTCCCAGTCCCTTTGCCTACTTAAAAAAATATTTTACGAACTCCCGTTTGGTGCCTTGCAAACCATATTCTGCTGAGATCTCCTGACGAGCTTGCTAATGTGTACGCGCTGGTTCGATGCAAGATTTCCATAAGGAAGAGACACTTGTGTGGCAGCCCTAAGTAGCACAGAGGTGAAGGAGCATCTGGTTTAGAGGGCCAGGAAGGGAGCTCTGCCTACCTCAGAGCTCCAGAGTTTGCAAATGATTTGCCCTTGGGCGAGTCTTTCTACCTCTGGCCAGGCTCCCTCAGCTATGAGAGGGAGCTACAAACAGCTACTTACTACCTGAGACTGCTCACACGGCTCCATGACTGTTTGTTCTTCTCGTCTCATGTATCCATGTGTGAACGTGCGTGTGCGTGTACACGTGGAGGAGAAAGAGCCAGGTCAGGTGCTTCCCTCTGACACCCTGCAGCTTATTTTTGGAGACGAATTCTCTCCCTGAACCTGGAGCACACCAATTTGGCAAGATTAACTGGCCAGCTAATCCCCAGGGATCCTCTT
This sequence comes from Arvicola amphibius, assembly GCF_903992535.2. Classification (NCBI taxonomy): domain Eukaryota; kingdom Metazoa; phylum Chordata; class Mammalia; order Rodentia; family Cricetidae; genus Arvicola; species Arvicola amphibius. The sequence continues at coordinate 48,795,962 of NC_052052.2, read as the reverse complement.
GTCTCTGGCTCCCCAGTAGGACTGCAGGCTTCATCAGCCTGTGGCCAGCTTTTGAATCTGGTGCTAGAGATCCAAATTCAGGGCTCACACTGCACAGCAGGTATCTTTCCAGCAGAGCCATCTCCCCAGCCAGTTTTTATTGTTTGCTTGTTAGTCCTCTCTCGCATATGTGTGTGTGTGTATTTACATAGGATCTCAATATGTAATTCAGACTTGCCAGGAACTCACTCCACAGCCCACACTGTCCTCAAACTCAGCCTCCCAAGTGCTTGGGATTCCAAGCATAAGTTACAGTGTCCAGCTATTCTTCACACTGTTTGGCATGTAGAGAACGCCATTGTTCTGGGGAGGGAGGGAGACAGTCGGTGCTCAGCAGTTGCTGGTTGCTTTGTCCTTGTTTATGGAGAATTGGGCCCCCGGCCAAGCAATAAACCATTGTCTCTTACTTCTGCCTGGCACTCTCCTCTGTGCCGGCACTGCCTGTCTTTTTCCTACCTGGAGATCCGGAAGTCGAAGCACAGACACGTTCAGTGAGTCAATCGCGGTCACAAAGCCCACGCAGGGCAGAACCGATGTTGCAGTCAGGGTTCCCGGTGAAGTTTACTAGCTATATTGTGGCATGCTTCAGGCCACAGTTGTCCAAAAGGCCTGGGCTGGGGGAAGCTGTTGGGTGGCTGAGAATGGAGAATTGGCAGGAGAACTTCAGTTGTCAAAGTGAGGAACAGGCAGGGGCAGGGCCTTCAAAGCAGGAGTAGCAGTTATGCTCAAAAGAAGGAATGAAGTCACATCCCCAAGGTCTTCAGATCCTTGACAACCAGGAATGGAGCTAAAGCGATGAAGGCTGCATCTTCTCCTGTCTACCACAGGGCTGACCCACAGCCATGCCCCATAAGGATACGGCACTTGGATCAATTGATCACTCACGTGATCCATTTTGAGGGCAGCAAGTGATTTGAAATTTGGCCTATGGAACGTACTAGAACCCGTGAGCAGATTTTCTCCTTGGGGGCTGCTCTTCTCTAAAAGAAGGAGCCATGTTCAACACAGAAGAACAACAGGACTATTTCCCTTGGATCACAGCCAGCACACACAAGGCCTCCTTTTCTTCAGCAGGCGTTTGGCATGCGCGTGAAGCCTGCAGCCTTCATCTATATGAATGAAATGATGAGCATACCATAGCACAAGTGTGGCGGTAACTTTGGGGAGTCAGTTCTCTCCTGCCACTCTCTGGGTTCTGGGGATAAAACCCAGGCCGTCGGGCTTACCCACCAACCATCTCAACAATCCCACGGCGGCTACAATCTGAAATGCAGGCACAGGCATAGACAGTGTTGCACAGCTGGTAGCCGCCTGCATTGGCTTTGCTGTCCTGAACTGTTTTCAGCTTTGGGACAGATAGGGCAATGCCTTCTGTGCTGTCTCTGCCTTGTCAAGCAGCCTTTGCCATGTGCAGAGAACACAGTCGGTTCTGTGTAAGAACAGGCAGAAGCAGAGTCACGGAGCATAAGAACTGGACCAGCCTGTGAGGTTAACTGGCCCATCTTCCTCGTTTCACCAAAACAGAGCAAGCGATGATATGCCCTGTCCAAATGTAGCAATGAACACCCACTAAGGACAACCTACTTTCTTCTAGTCAAGAGAATGGAATCTACCTCTGGGTGGAGACATGTCACTGTCCCTTAAAACCAATCACCCAGCCAAGGGACCACCCCAGGAAAGCAGATTCACCTGACAGGATGCTAAGAAGATGGGAGGAATATTTGTTCCTTTAATGAGATAATGTACTTTTCCTCCCCTGAAACTCTGTCCCTAGCACGGTCCCCCTCCTCCCCCGCCCCCAGAGCTGCTATGACATTCTGTCTGTCTACCTTCCTGAGATCTTTTCTTCTGGATGCTGGCCAGAGAGAGAGAGCTTAAGTGCTTCTTCTGGTGCTTTGAATCTTTTTAAAAAATAATTTATTTTCTTTTATTTGCATTAATATTTTGCCTGCATGTATATCTGTGTGAGAATGTCAGATCTTGGAGTTAGAGACAGCTGTGAGCTGTCAAGCAGGTGCTGGGATTTGAACCTGGGTTGTCGGGAAGAGCAGTCAGTGGTCTTAACCACTGAGCCATCTCTCTGGCTCTTTAACTCTTTCTCTGAAGCTCTCTCTCTCCCCCCCCCCCTTACAAATGGTGCATTTTCCACTCTTCTGAGTCTCCATCTCCCACCCCCCACCCCAAGGCAGCTGAGGTTTCCATCTTGCCTGCCCTGAGGTTTTACTTTTAAACACTAATAAGAATGTCTAGGAGCTTTCTTCTGAGTCCACTCTTAAATTCCTTAACTGAGATGAAGACTCCACAGCAGCTGGGCGCTTTAGTCATTTTGTTTTGTGGTTTACAAAGAGGAAACTACACATAGGGAGAGTGTTGTAGACGGTTTGTGTCCCGGGTCATTTTAAATCCACCCCTGGCTGTGATGGTGTCAGGAGTGGGGCTCTGGTGGCTGGGGTGAGATTAGGTCTCCTACAAGAATTTCTAGAGAGCTGCCTTGCCCCTACCACCACATCAACACATTGAGAGCATGTCTGAGAGCCAGGAAGCAGCCAATTAAACCTTTGATCTAGGATTTCCAGCCTCTTCAGCTGCAAGGTTGTTTGTTTGTTTGTTTGTTTGTTTGTTTGTTTTCTCTTGAGACAGTGTTTCTCAAAACCTCTCCTGACTATCTTGGAACTCACTCTGTAGACCAGGCTGGCTTTGAACTCACAGAGATCTGCCTGCTTTTGTTTTAAGCTAACCAGTGTACAGCAGTTTGTAACAGCAGCCCAAGTGGACCCAGCCAGAGGTTAAGTGATTTCCAGACATCAACAACTGGAGGAGCGAAGACTTAAACCCAGTGACTTTCTCTGGTCACAGAGGCCGTGGCTTTCACCCAAAGGCTTGGTAGATGGGGAGAGTTTCTGGAGGTAGGGAAGGAAGACTTGTCTCTGGTGAGTCCCTGAGGTGAAGATGAGGGTGTCTAAGCCACATGATACACGCTTTCTCTTCTCAAGAGAGCTAATGGCAGAGCGTGAAGGGTTTGGTAGGATCTGGGAACTTGGGGAAAGCAGCTGAGGTTTGTATCAGGCAGTGGGGAGAGTGGGGTGAGAGGTCATTGGGACAAACATCCGGGGGAGGGGGGTCACATACAGATGAAGCCAAAGGCCAGGGATTTCACAAAGATCTTCTCTTGCGTTAGGGAAGTGGGGCGATAAAGCTTAACCTAGAAGGGTCAGGGTGTTGTAGGGCACAAAAGAGGATACACATAGTAGCCAAGGAGGGAATTGGGAAGCAGGGTGTTTTTAATATCCTGCCATCCGTGTTAACAGGCATAGTGGCAAGGACGAGCATGTAGCTGTGGTGTGTGACAGCTGAGGTCTGCTGATTGGCTACCCTATCTATCTCTCATTAAAAGGGGGCCCGGAAGCTTTCCAACACTCGTGGGTTTTCTTTAATAGTGAAGGCCCATGACTCCCCACCAACTTCCTGTGCCTACAGCACTAGGAAGGGGCTAGCCTGAACAAAACGCTCTGTGGGGGGGGGGGGGGCTTCAAAAGCTTGCTATGAAACATTAATGCAAATCTCTCTCTCTTTCTCTTAATATTGAGTACATATTAAGACTTTTGTTCTTAAAAATTTGTGAGCGGTGCAGCTGCCAGCCCAGCGGGCTGGCGTAGCTGCCCGAGACTCGCGGAACACATGTGACCAAGGCGGCGGGTGAACAGACGGTGTGGCGGCGGGTTAACAGCGCAGACACAGAAAATAGATATAAAGCTTTGTTAAAGGAGAGAGGGAGAGGGAGCGGGAGGGAGAGGGAGCGGGAGAGGGAGAGGGAAGAGGGGATAAATAGGCGTGTGTGCACGCAAAAGGGGACAGTGAGAAGAGAGAGAGGGAAGAGAAAAGATTCAGGATGACTCCGAGAGACCAGAGGTCGCTGGGAGTGGGCGTGGAAAGGGGCGGGGACCAAAAGAATAACAAAGACATCTTGGATATATTAGTCTAAATAAGATACATTTACAATGAATTCTAGCTGTTGTTATTCTGTGTTCTAGTAAATGCTTCAGATGAGACCCAAACTATATTGCTATTGGCACAAACTGGTCTTTAAGGCAACAGTGGTATTAATTCAGGTTAGACGTACAAGTATGGCCACTTAAGCAAGGAGCTTATGAAAACAGATCTCTCTGCTCTTCTGAGAGAGGGGGGGGTGGAGGTAGAGCTGGTGAAGTCTGATAGGAGATGGCAAGGAAGGGCCAGAAAGACGTGGCCTGGATGAGGAGAGGGCTCCTCTTTGGGTGTGTGAAGATTCCATGATCCACCACTGAGAGGGGCAAGAAAGGCACCATGCATCCGAAGTGAATTCAAATGTCTACAAGGTTCCCGGACTCCAGTGACCACAAGGACTGACCTTGGCTCCGCTTCTGATCCCAAATCCCCTTTGGTGTCCTGGCTCAGTACCAGGCCATTCACAACCAACTTCCTTTATGCCCCATTCCCCCACCTTCCCATCCCCCACCCCCCCATGAGCTCTGTTTCCTCCAGGAGCCTGAGAGCCACCCCCTCCACTTGTTTCCATAGGTCTCTCCCAGAACACAGATGCCAAACAATTCCTGCCTTCCAAAGAGTTTTCCCTGGGGTCAGGGAAGTCACTCAGTGGGTAAAGGCACTAGCCACCGGCCTAAATACCCAGGTTTGGTTCCTAGAACCCACAGGGTGGCAGGAGAAAACCTATTCCCTCAAATTGCCCTTTGACCTCTGCACGTGTGCCGTGGCATACTTCCTTACACACATACATCACATAACATCCCATACACATACAATTAAAAATGTCTCCAACCCCCGAATGCCTAGAGCTAGGGCTGACCCCCACCCCCTCCCCTGCAGGAGACGTCTGGTAGCAATTAGGAAGGCAGCAACGCAGCAAGTCAGCGTGACTTCGGGGGCCCAAAGTAGAGACCCTAACTCAGACTTGCCTGTTGGTTTCTGTTGTTGTTGGGTTTGTTTGTTTGTTTGTTTGAGTTTAAGGCGTGTCCAAACTTGTCTGGGCTTTTGCTTCTTCACTTTTTGGCCTCACAGTGCTGATTTAAATCTATAGTCTTGGCTGGTGGTATTAATGAGGTAACGGGAGTAGGTGCGCTCTGTGAAAGGAGGGGTCACCTAAAGGAAAGGGACTGCACGTGGTTCCCACTCAGGCAGATCACAAGCACCGGGAACTCCAGCTCCAGGCAATGGTGGCAGGGGCTGGTGGTGGCAGTGGTGGTGGTGGTAGAGGGTGGGTACACTTACACATACCCACTTATCCACGCACAAACACTAACTAAACATAATAAAAATACATTTTAAAAGGAAAGAAAGATCCTTTTGGAATATAGCCGTGGCAATGAGGTGGCGTGGAAGAAGGAAGCTGGGGTGCAGGACAAGGTGCTCAGACAGGGCCTGCGTTCTCTGTTCTGCTAAGGGGCTGGCTTTCCCCACTAGCAGGAAAGCACCCTACCCCCACTCCCAAAGGACAGCAAAGGCAGGCCACGGCCTTTTCATCAGAGAACACATGCCTAGCTAGCTTTAAGACTCTTCCTTTAGTTGAGTTAAAAAAAAAAAGGGGGGGGGCATTCCGGGGAAGACACCCCAGACAAGACCTGAATTCTGCTGTTAATGAACTACTTGAGATTTTAAGACTATCCGGCACCAAAACCAAGATTTTATACAGTGAAAAGCGATAATTCATCCCAGACGGGCTCTCCCTCCAAGCCCCCCCCCCCCAGCAGGGTGAGGAGTGGAGAATGCGGAATTCTAAGAATGGAAGGCGTAGGCAGGGCTGGCGCTTGTCTGTCCTGCAGTGGGCCGGGATCACTGAACCCCCAGAACTGCACCGAGGGCAGTCAGATCCCATTTTAAAAATTCACCGTGGCACTTTGAAGGAAGGAACTGCTATCCCCATTTTACAGAGGAGGAAAGCTGAGGCTGTGGAGGGGCACAGTTCTAAGTCTGCTTTTTACAGTCAGGTATGTTTCCTATGAAGGCTCTCTCTATACACGCCTGGACATAATGAGTAACCTGCCTTTTGCTCAAGATAAAGCATCAGAGGATATGTGCGGTGGGGCAGTAAAGCCCTCTTTTGATTTATAAAATGTCCATCTAGACATCAACAGCTGTCTTTCCATCCATCCGTCCGTCCGTCCGTCTGTCCGTCCATCCATCCATCCATCCCCTATCTCAGTAAAGATAGTTTTACATATGGACAGTACTAAGTCTAGAACAGCGCGCTCCAAACCTTCCCCCACCCCCACCCACCAGCTCTTTACAGTTTGGAATTTTCTCCTTTATTTGAAATATTTGCTGTGAACTGATATGATCAAGAGTTCAGCCTCGGGCCCCACCATTTGCATCCTTCCTGGTGTGGTACCCGCCCTTTCATTTCCTACCCACCCAGGCCACAAGGCGCCCATCCACCACAAATGCTTACTTCTTTATTGACAATTAAACTTTCTCCAAAGAGTGGGTAGCACTCACTGCCCGATCTGATAAAGGGATCACAAAGCCCGGCCTTTGGAGTTTCCTTTCTCCTCCCTTGTAATGAATTATTTGGTACTTTCTGGGCTCGTGACATTGATGCCCGAGGGATACTGTGGTGAAGATCTCAGGCAGGCTAAGTGGCTGTGGACCCACAGTTAGTACCTGAACTGCTCAGCTTCGGGATGCAGCGGCCATCTGGAGATTAATTCAAGGCTGGCATTTCCACACTAGATTTTTCTTTCCTCAGAAGACACGAGTGTGGACTTATGTAAAATCTGGTTTTTTAATATTGACAGAATTCTTCTTTAAAATACTATAGAGATCAAAATACATTGCATGAGATTCTAAGAAAATTAATAAAAATAGTTTTAAAAATACTGGGCAGGCAAAACAAACAGACGCCACCATGTGAGGCAGCATCTGCAGCAAGATAAAGAATGTGTCTGGGGCCACAGTTCCAGCCCAACCTCCAACTTCTCTGCCATAAACATGGTCCCTGCCTCACCCGGACCTAGGCAGCCTCTGCCTCTGCCAGTGTCATCTCTGCTCCGCTATGGTGTCCTTCAGGGATCTGCTTCAGTAGCCTGTCTCCTTAACCCCCAAGTCCCAACCTCAGTTAACACTGCCTGCCTAGGGTCCCTTAGAAATTGCTCCTCTGTTGAAGAGCAGAAGGAGAAAGAATATGAGCAAGGAAGTCAGGACCACGAGAAGTTGGTTCACCCTCTGAGACAGTGTGCTTGAGCTAATGGGAGCTCACCAAATCCAGCTGGACTGGGACTGAACAAGCATGGGATCAAACTGGACCCTCTGAATGTGGCTGACAATTGGGCAGACTGAGAAGCCAATGATAATGGCGCTGAGATTTGACTCTACTGCATTCTGGTTTTTTGGAATTCTATTCTATTTGGATGCACACCTTTCTAGGCCTGGATATAGGAGGGAGGGCCTTGGACTTCCCACAGAGCAGGGTACCCTGCCCTCTCTTAGGATTGGATGGGAAGCAGGAAGGTGAGTGGGGGAGCAGGAGGGAAGTGGGAGGAGGGGAGGAAGTGGAAATTTTGATTGGTATTATTTATAAAGTAATAAGAAAGATATCAAAAAAAGAGAAACTGTTCCTCTGCTTCCGTTTGTGTTTCTCTGGGTCTCCAGCACCCCCTACACTCTGACTACTGCTTTCTCTCCACGCTGAAAGGATTTGGCAGCCAATCATGAGTTTGGGTGAGTCTGGGACACTGTGGCCATCTTCAGCCTTCTGTGTATCTATAGCTTTGCATGCCTTGTAGATGCTCTTCTTGGGAGAATCCCCTCCACTGGAATTCTCCTCCTTTCTTAGTCTATGGTTCCTATCGAGCCCTGTGGACAGCTTTACCTGTTGGCACACACCCACTTCACCCCACGCCTCAGACAGCATTGATCTCCTCCCTCTGCCTGTGCCCCCACAGCATCTGTGCAGTGTCTCAGTCCCCATGAGAAACCGAGGAACTCCGTCTCCAGTTGCCCATCTGTTCTGATGGAGCACGAATGCCTAGCCTAGTGTGGTGCCTAGCCCCATGCCCATGATCAGGCAACATTACCGGCTATTAGGAAGCAAGGAGGAGAGGGGCAGGAAGGAAAAGACCATGAGCAAAAGGAGGAGGAGAGGAAAAACGAGGTCACAGGGCACAGAGAAATGTGAGATCTGGGGTTCAGTCATTAAGAGAAGACCCAGGTTTGGTTCCCAGTACCCCACGGTGACTCACAACAGCCTGTTTATTCTCTTCAAGGGCATCTCCCATCTCTTTTATCCTCCTTGGGCACTAGGCACACACATGGTACACATATATATTCAGGCAAAAATAATCATATATATAAATTTTTAAGAGAGCCAGCTCTTTGGCTGAGATCAAAGCCGCTGTACTGTGTGTGCTGTAGGCAAATGTTCCCAGCCACTATCTCTACCCCGGCATGCAGGAAGCTTTCGGCTTCTGGGCCCAGGAACCAGCATTCTCCCCCATGAACTCTTTGCTCCTGGTCTCCAGCTTTCTGGAAAAAGATCTTCCACTTTACTCAGGCGCTGTTTTGAGAAGCCAGCTGCAGTTATGACTTGGTAGGCAGGAGCCTTCCGGAGGCTGATGAGAAGCCAACCACAGAGGCTCGGGGCAGACTATGTGTCTGAACTGGGCACGTTTCTGATACCCAGGCAATGGTCTGTCCAGACAGTGTTCACACAGTGGGCTTTCCTGAGTCAGGACAAGTTGGGGACTCTCAGAAATCCTAAGAAACGAGGCTCTGGTGTCTAGTACGACTCTGGAAGCAATACTCTTGCCTTCCCTTTAACAGTCTAGTGGAGGGCCAGGCTACTCCTCCCCTGGAGCCACTCGCTGACCTAGGCAGGAGACAGCCAGGGAACCACAGAGAAAGCCGCCCTGCCTGTTTTCTCCTGAGTCTGCACGTCTCTAACCACTCATTCCCATGATTCCCACCCTTGTATCAACATGAAGAGAGGCTGGTCTCCTCACCCGTCACCAGCCAAGCCAGCAAGAAGCAGCAGAGCTGTGTGCCAGACATTCCAGTGCCTTGGTGGATAAACTGAGAGAAAGGTGGCTAGCCTGCCTTACCCAGACTTCATCTGGGCAGCTAGGAGGAGGAGAAAGAGGAAGAAGAAGAAGAGGAGAGGAGGAGGAAGAAGAAGAGGAGGAAGAAAAGGAGGACCTATCATCCTAGCCTCTCCTCCCACTTTTCCTGTTCCTTACTGACCCACCAGAAGGAGCACCTATAGGATAACTCTAAGAGCATCACTGTGGTTACCACAAGGTGGTTCATATGCTTGGACACTTCCTTCCCACAGTTATGACATTGGAAGACTGCAGCCCGGGCATGAGGGCACCAGTCCAGGCTAGCTCTGGTGAGGCCTGTTTCCAGTGCACAGGCTGTCAACTTCTTGATGTATCCTCATAAATAAGAAATTTAATAAGAAATTCAAGAAATCAGAACGCTCTCTGGGGCTCCTTTGATAAGAAGCTGTCCCCTTCACAAGGGCTCTACCCTTCTATTCCATCTGCCTTCCAGAAACCTGGATCCTAACGCCAACGCGCTGGCGGGGGGGGGGGGGGGGATCTCAGAATGAACCAGGGAGACACAAACATCCATATGGCTGCATGAGACCATACTGAGAGACGTGGGTAGGCCAGGCGTCCACAGTGGGTTCCGCTCAGCAAATCCTCAAAGAAAACAGTGAGGTGTGATTTCAAACCAACCCGACCAACAAGAAAATGGCGTTTAAGACGATTTTATAATCAGGATTTAAGAAAATTAGAAAAGAACCCCACATGAAGAGGTCACATCTCTTACACAGGTAAAATACCTTTTAAAAACCTAGAAGAAAACCGGTGGTGGCGCACGCCTTTAATCCCAGCACTCGGGAGGCAGAGGCAGGCGGATCTCTGTGAGTTCGAGGCCAGCCTGGTCTACAAGAGCTAGCTCCAGGACAGCCATGACTGTTACACAAAGAAACCCTGTCTTGAAAACAAAAGAAAAACAAACAAAAAACCTAGAAGAGCTTGGCATGATGGGGCATGCCTTTAATCCCAGCATTTGGGAGGCAGAGACAAACCCATCTCTGTGAGTTTGAGGTTAGCAAGTTCCCGATCAGCAACGGTTACATAGTGAGACCCTACCTCAAACAAACAAGCAAACAAACAAATATGTAACCTAATAGAATAAGGAACTCACTAACAATCTCAATGATTTGAAAAAGGTGAGGGAAAAGCCAATTTTAAAGGCTACATATGGGCCAAGCATCTTGGGTATCCCGTAAAAATCTGTTATCCTGTTTTACAGTAGGATCCTCCCTAACAGGAAGTGCTCTGGCCTTTCGCCCATTTTGAACCACGCTGTGGTGGGCCAGCAGACTGCACGGGAACAATAGTTCTCTGAAGAAGGCCCAGTAGTCCAAAAGAATGGCTCCAATGCGGGGAATGTCAGGCCTCAGCTCTAGTCGTTGGCGGAGCTCCCGGGCTGGAGCCTTTTGGCACCGCTGGGCATTATCCATGAGCCCAGTTAACACAGGACTCCATTCAGTGACTGGAAATGCTGAGGGGCAGGGATAAAGATGAGGGAGAAGGTTAGGCCAGAGAGGGCTAGCCTTGGGCCAGGGTAAAAGGGACACAGGCCTGTCTCTGCAGAAAAATATATTCCTTGAATGTCCCCTGTCCAAAATATCATTTCACTCTGTAGTATGGAAGACACATGGTCACCCTGGCAGGTAGGGCAAGGAGTTGGGACAAGAGGCTTGGTGCTCTCATCTAGTTTAGCCACACAGTCCCTGTGCTACCCATGCCTATACCTGCCCTTGCTGGTCCTCAGCATCCTCAGGTGATGAAGAGGTAACCAAGGCAACCAGAGCAGTTCCTTCCACCTTCAACAACACACATTTGTTGGAGTGCCGTGAGCCTATATTGTGGATGGCAGCACCACTGGAGGAAAGAGGCTATGCTGAGGGAGGAAGAAACAGGGCACAAAAAGAGGGGGAAAATGAGCCCCGGGTGATAGAGCCCCAAACAGGTATCTGACTCAGGGAAGGGAGGATGCGGACGTGTTCCAAGAATGAGTTCCATAAAAAGGAAGGAAGGGCACCAGCCATTCACTTGTATCTAGTGGGAAGACGTTTTAGTGAGATGCTCAAGGTGAGGCTGAGCACTGGGACAGGGCAGAGAGACAGTAACCATAGTAATACCAACCAAGTTCTTCCCAGAGGCTACAGGAACTGACATGAGGTGTGAAGCCTGCTGTATAGGCAAGGTCTGAGGGGCACCCAGAAGCCCTTGTAACAGAGCCTGAGTGACTAGGGAGGAGGCAAACTGCCAGTCTAAAATGAGAGTGCCCTAGACGGAAACTTTTCCTCAGTCCCTTCTGGTTCCGCTGGACCATTTCTCTCCTGCCCACCAGTTCCCGCAGCCTCTTATAATCATTTGGAGGCTTAATATTAATTATAAGTGTTTAGCCTATGGCTCAGGCTTCTTATCAGCTAGCTCTACATATAAATTAACCCATTTCTAATAATATGTGCCTCACCACGTGCCCTTTGACGTACGGGTAATGCTCCAGCATCTTACTCCTCTGGCACCTGCTCGGGTCTCCCTGACCCCACTTTCTTTTCTTCCTGTATCTGTTTGGATTTCCCGCCTAGCTATATTTTGTCCTACCATAGGCCAAAGCAACTTCTTCATTAATCAATCATAATAAAACATATTCACAGCATACAGAGGGGCATCCCATATCAGAGTAGAGGCACGTAAATGAAAGGCCTAATAAATGGTGAGCAAACGCGGATGTGGGGGAGTAAGGAAGTATTAGTATTTCCATCTCTCAGATGGTCAGAGTCAGGTGACAAAGGCAGAATTAAAACTCAGTTCTGCCCAACTCCAGGGCACTGGTAACTTTTATTTTGTTCTTGTTCCCACAGTCTCTGTGCCCTTGCTTTGGTTAAGGGTGAGGAAGGGAAGGGAAGGTGTCTAAAAACAGAGAAAAGACTAAAAAGATCAGTCGTGGGCAAATAATATAGATAGTAAGCACTTTCCTACTGAGACAAGATGGCGGCAGAGTTTTCCAAGTGTATTTTCCTCTGATTGCCCAAAGAAATTGGTTTAAAAGCAAAGGGTTCCAAAATTAGACAATTCTTGGCTGAACTTCTGGGTCCCTCCAATGTTGTTTAAGCAAACATTTAATTTCTTGAGCCCTCATTTGGCTCATCAACACCATGTGAACAGTTCTACCTTGTTAGTTAGTTAGTAAAGATCAATGACTTTGAGGTCTTGCTACAATGTATCAGAAACATATTAAACATTCCATAGAAGGGTGTAGAAAGTGGATAGAGTACCGCATGCCTCTAGCCCAGCCCTCAGGAGGCTGAAACTGGATATTTGATGCTTGCCTGGATTCTATAGTGAGACCCAGTCTCCAAATAAATAAATAAAAACTAGCAAAAAAAAAAAAATCCAATTATTTCTCTAATGCTGCTGTAGTGATTCTCCCCACTCCTGGCTCCTCACAATCAACATCTGGTCTGTCTCCTACCTCTCCACGCTGCCCCCATCTTTTCCTCTGTTCCAAACCACTTCCAAGAGGCTTCTTCCTTTGCATTTCTTCCTGAGGCTGGAGAGTACCTTTGATCAAGCGAGTTGTTAGTTTGTCTGCACAAAACCATCAAGGCTGAGGCAGATGGCTATCCACCGGCTGATTATTTCAATGGGCTGGTTTGCCTGAGATCAGCAGAGCCATCCCAGCAGGGCCTGGTGGGTTTGTGGGCTGCCAGGAAGGACCTAACGAGTTTCCCACGTGTGCTTTCTAAGTTAACCCCGGGGATGTGCATCCAAGCCTTCTACCCAAGCCACAAACCGAGCCTTTGAGAAGTTGCCAACTATTAAGTGAAATTTACTACCACTCAGGAATGCCTCCCACTAACTAGAGAGAGATAGTGGAGTCCATGAAAGGTCAGGGTGGGAAGCTGAGTCTGAAGTGTACTGACTTCCTGTCAGGACGCCTGACGGCTCCTCCCTATGGACCCTTTCTCAGGATGCTTTCAAATGCATAAAAAATTTACATAACTTGACTACAAAGAAAACCAATATAAGTAAAATATAATTATTACAATTTAAAAAACCAACTGTGTGATGTAGCAATATGTGTTTTACTTTATTAACACATTAAATTACACGTTTTAGAAGCTGGCGTAGTGACTACTGGCATCTCAAACACAGTCGACATAAATAATATTTCAAGGTATCTATAGCAACTAAAATGCAATATGAAGCAATCTATTATTTTATAGTGATATGATTACTCTACACAAACAGGGGTTTATTGCCATCACTGATAACTGAAAACCAAATGTTGGGTAACTAGTAAAGTCATTCCCTCTTTTCCCCTCCACACCCCCACAGGTGGGTCATGACTTTTAATATTTATTTATTAAAAGATCATACGAAAGAAATATGAAAACAATGTGTTAAAAATTCAAACACTAGCAAGGTAAAGGCATCTGCCATCAAGTTTGATGACCTAAGTTTAGGACCTAGGACCAACATGGTGGAGGGGAGAGCATGACATGGTACTGGATACACACACACACACACACATACACACACACATACACACACACATACACACACACATACACACACACATACACACACACACACACACACGCACGCTAAATAAATCAATTAAAACGCAAACAATAAAATTAATTAAAACTAAAAATTAATTAATTAAAACTAAATAAAGCCAACTAAAACTCAAACGATGATGATAAAATTTCATTAGCAATGATAAAATGTTCTCCCTCTGAAATGTTCAAATGCTCTCCCTCCACATATAGTCACCATCATAACTGGCAAATGTAGACCTGGTTAGCTATCTAATCAGCTACCACCCTGCTTGTAACTGTGTCTAACTTTCCCCCAAGATTAGGGGGCTACCTTCTCCAGGGTGGAAGGGACTTGAGGCAAGGAACAGACAATGAGGGAAGCATTTGGAAACCTGAGAGCCCCTGCCAGCGTTCTGTGAGAGCAGCAGGGGCTTTCACTCAGAACTGTTGCTGCTGTACCTCCGTGGAAGGGAAGCGGCACCAAGAACCACTCTTCATCTTTAAGGAACAAATTCTCCCCATGCCACATCTCTCTGATCCCTTGTCACTTGACATCAGAGCCCCAGCCCAGAAACACATACCAAAGGAAACTCAGCAGACATAAAGACACATGCACACACACACCCAAATGTACAAACATGTACACTCACATGTTCACACACATACATATATGAACACTCAAAATACAGTCACACATGCTCCCATCCATATATAATTGGTAGCCAACAAGTTTTATCTAGTCTAGGAAGAAATTGAGGAGGGGGCCTGGGACTTGGAATTGTTGTTCTCTCCCACATTCTCTATGCCCCCAGAAAGCTCTCTGTGGGCTAGGAGTAAGCAAGCCCGTGGGGTGGGTGCTCCTGGGGGAAGATTTAGTGGGCACTTCTTCCTTGAAGCAGGAATACATTTCTTCAGGGTCAATGAGCTACAGCTGTCTGGGTATCACATGATCACCTACATCGACTCTACTGAGAAATGTGACAGGTGTATTTTTAGAAGAGGACCCCTCTTTCTTTTCATCTGTAGGCACTGGGAGCCATTCCCAGCAAGGCCTAGCAGAAGCCTGTGAGTCTAACCTTCATCCGGGAGATTTGCATTCTGAGGCACAGAGAAGTCAGGCTTTAGCTGTAAATCACACAAGTCTAGGCTCCCATTCCAGATCCCTTGGCCTTCAAGCTTCCTCCCATGCACTCTACTGAAAGAAGGGCACAAATGGGTTCTCTCCCTGAGCCCCAGGGCTAGACAGCTCTGCCCGACCCAGTGTCAGTTCCAAGGTCCTTAGCACAGCTGTCGACCTTTCTGCCCATTGTTTCCACATCTGTGCACTGGAGAGTTTGAGTGTGCAAACCAAGCATGGCTGTGAGGACTGAGCATGCCCGATTGGACACACATTTGCACTATTCCTGTATCTTGTTCCTGTTTCACACCCAGAATGGAGTGGATCTGCGACAACTGTGTCAATCAGCATGGTCTCCCAAATCCAGGGGGGAAACGACCATCATCAAATCCATTCACCTCAGAGAGTCCAGGCCCCCTTGAGACAACTGGAACATGCGCAAGGTCAGTTTTTCTAGGTCTTATCCTTCCATTTCCATGCAGGGCCGAGAATGAACTACTAGGCTAGCCAGTCCCGAGATCTGACTTTTATAAATTAGCATAATTTTGGATCCAGAAGTCCTAACTGTCCATCCCCTACCTCCTTAGGAACGAAGCAGTGAAGTTACCTCTTCCTCTTGGCTACAGATCTGAACCATGTGCCCTGGCACAAACTCTTAAGCGATTGGAACCAGTCCAGTACAGGTCTGGTACATGACAGAAGCATGCTGCAGTTTTGTTGACTGAATTAAGATGCACACAGGAATGGGAAAACCTGAAGCAGGTGCCTTGCTGCAAAATGCATGGGGTGGCAGGCCAGACTCTGGTGGCGGCAAGCAAGCAAGCACTCCATCACCTTTTTAGCCGGCTCTGTGGGAAGAGGCATTTGACAAGGCCAATAGCTGAGCCTCAGTCTGGCGCATCAGACTCAATTCAGGGCTCAGAAGATACCTGGAGTACGTCTGCTCCTCCTCCGACTGATCAGATGCAATAACAAATGCTGTAGGCCAGGGAGGTAAACAGGACAAGGAAATGGGTCATCTGTCTTCTTAATTGTCAACTCTGCTCCTAATAGGATTTTTCTCCCTGTTCTAGCTTAGGCCGATGCTACCCCGAGACAAGCCAAGGTATCCATCTTGTGGTCGTGAATAGTGGCCTTCACAAAATGCCAGGGATGAAATGAGGCTGCTGTGTGGCTGGGCACCATTACCAGAAGGAGCCTGAGCTCTTAGCTCAGTAGCTGGGAATCTTTGCTCCTACCTTGCTGTGGGAGCTCGGCAGTTACCGCACCTCTCTGACCTCCGTTTTCTGGAAAATTACAGCCCAAAGTGTAGGAAATGGTGGTGGTGGGGGGGAACCATGTGAGAACCGTATGCACGGCATTATGAAGTTATATGCATGCACGGGAGAAGAGCGTCCGTAATTTCTACCGTAGTCTCAACGATATACGCGTGCCACCCCTCCCCATTAGAAAGCCAAGAAGTACCAGATGATGTCCATCCAAAGATAATCTGCTGAGCACTTCCAATGAATCCTCACTCTGGGCCAGGCACTTGATACTCAGATACGACAGCAGAGTCCTGCTTATGGGGTCCTCAGTGCCACCGATGCTCAGGGCCACAGGAACATGTCCTGCTGGACATGTTTCCCATTGAAAGCCAAGAAAAGGCAACGTTTAACTCTATGTTAAGCTTCTAAAGAGACGCTTAAAGCTTGATGTTGAAGTTGCTGGCAGCACGTGCAGTCGCTGGGTAAGTGGAGAGTGTTTTAGATAGGCCGCCGGGGGGCAAAGGCAATGTGTGGTCTAGGAGCTGCCTCGGTTGTAATTTGGAGTAGAACACGGCAGCTGCAGAAGGCCGTGGGAGGGCTAGAAGGCAGAAATGAGGCTAGAGAGGTTGGCAGGGGCCATGTCAGGTAATGCCATGAGGGCACACCCCCCATCCCTCCACCCCCTCCCTCTCCACCTGCACATGGGTCTGATTGCACAGGACTGGATGAGCCACCACTTCCAGCATGTATTTCCCTGAATGCTGAGCAAAGGCTTTCGCCAGCTGTGAGTTGAACGCGACAGCAGGAAACAGGACAGGAATGAACCATTGCTCTGGACCCTCTGGGTTTTAACTGAGGTGTAGGGAGAAAGCTCCTGTCAAACTGTTTTTCCTGTAAACTTTACCTAACCAGGGGCTCCTGATAGTCCAATGTCATGGCTGAGAAAGGCAGACATTGATTAGGCCAGGCAGTAGAACGCTAAGGGACATGTGCACTGGGTCCTTGGTCCTCACCCAGCAAACAAAGGCTTTCCGCTCCTGCACAGGACTCTCTCTGCTGCTAGGCAGGGCCTTCTCACAGGCGGCTTCTGTCTTAAAGTCTTTCCACCTTCAGTCTTCAGACTGACACTCAACCCATCGCCAGTTCTCAGGGTACCCAAGTTTAGAATCAAAGAACCCAGCTATGCAGAATTCTACACCGGAGTGATGTGGCTCGCCTCCGTCTTGGTCACTGGACAGCAAGCTCCTTGATACCAGTGTATATATAGTTCTGTTTACTTTGGTATCTGGAACCCTTGCCTGACGCCTGGTTCTGAACTTTGGTGCTTTTGATCGGACCTTGAATCATTCCCACAACTCATTGCTTCTGAGACACATATGGTGCCTTCAGGTAGGAGGCTGGGCTTGAAAGGCAATGTCAAAGTGAACGCTCCTTCTGCTTCCGAGGGTAGCTAGCCACATGCTTTTCTGTGCCTTGTCCTGAGAGGCTAAAGAACCCTATTTGGTTTATTCAGGCAGGTCCTTTGGAATTGCACTCTTGGCTGCAGGGGATCCTGCCATGGCCCTCTTGGGTGTGTAGGGCTTTGCACAAGCACCAGAGGTCATCCTTGAAATAGATGCTATTACACCTCTGTCTCCTGGAAAATGCCTATCCTCATCCTACAAGTCTGCTTCCCAGGGTACTTGGGAAGCAGTAGACTGGATTTCTGCAGCCCAGGCGAGTGCACAGGGCAAGAGTAGGTTCCTGCCAGGTGTAGAACACATGGACTTTCCAGCTCCTGTCTGTAATTGGCCAGTCTGCAGCGACAAAGTGCTAGGGTCAAAGATTTGACCTTAAAGGCAATGGGAAGGGGAAGGGGGCTAATCAAGGGGCGTGTGGGCTTGGCAAAGTATCTTCAGCCCGCACCTAGCACACGGATCCAGGGCGGCCCTACTCCCTCTGGCCAAGGTCGCATCCCATCAGAGCTCTAGAAACTTCAGCCAGCAGCAGAATGGTGAGGGCTGGGAACCAGGCGCGGTGTTTTGCAAGAGGAACGAGACTCGGGGATTTGCAGGTAGTCCCAGAACCCAGCGGAGAGGCGCCCCCAAGTCCTGCAAGCTGCATCCAGACCGCAGCGTCCCTCTGAGGACAGCTGCGAGGGTCTGCACCACCTGAGTCTCAAGGACGACGCGGTCCCCCTTCCACCGTCCCCTCAGTCCCTAGAGCAGAAAAGCAAGAGCGGCTACCCTCCTGAACTGTCGCCGACCCTCTGGACGCCCGGCTCAGGCTGCCGCAGCCTCTGCGGGGACGCGGCGCTAGCAGGGGTCGCGGAGGGCGACGGGCGCAGCCTGGGTCGTGCGGGGACCAGAGGGCGCCAGACCGCTTACCTTGGCGAGCCGCTGGGTTCTGGTAGGAAGCGACCACCGTGCGGCGGCAGCGCGGGCGCCCACCCGGCTTCGGGGTGCACGCAGCTGCGTCTGCACGGTCTTCTGTGGCACGATCCTCCCTCCTCTGCACCGTCCGCGTCCTGGCACTCACCGCGCGCCGCCGCACCCTGGCGCGCACACCCTCCGGTCGCCCTGTGGCCGGCGGGCTGGGCCTGGAGTCGGGGCGCACTCGCCGAGGGCACACCCACCGCGCAGGCTGCGGGACTGGGAGCGCGGGAGCCGGATCCCCGCTGCCGCCACCCGAATCCCCGCCTTCCTGACGCGGCGCGGGTTTTGGTGTGTAGGAAGGGGCAGAATTGCGACACCGAGGGGAGGGTCTTAGCCTTGAACAGAGTTAAGGAGAAAAACTTTTTGAAAAGAAACCAGAAAAGTCCTAGCCTGTATAAGGCGCTTTTCTGATCTCCCCAGGACCTCGTGCGGTTCTCTAAGTTCGTCTAGAGTCTAGAGGTTTCTGTCCCCACAATGATAGAGAATCAGTATCAGACAGGTTATTTATTTTTTATTTTTTTGTTTTTCGAGACAGGGTTTCTCTGTGACTTTGGAGCCTGTCCTGGAACTAGCTCTTGTAGACCAGGCTGGTCTCGAACTCACAGAGATCCGCCTGCCTCTGCCTCCCGAGTGCTGGGATTAAAGGCGTGCGCCACCACGGACAGGTTATTAACTGCCCAAGTCAGGCCCGACGATTGAGCTCCTGTGAGCAGTGTGGGAGTGTGAGGGTTGTCCATGATGGGACTTAGATGTCCCCTAGGCCGTTTCTTTTCAATTTCCTTCCAAATCAATGCCGCAGCCTCACTAAAAATCCTCAGTCTCTCTTCGACAACTTTGCGTCATTTCAAAGTCACTAACCTTGAATGGACAGATATCTAACGACCACTTCAGGCACCAGAAAGAGAAGTGGGGTGACTTCTCCTACCCCTTACAGTGCGGCCCAACAGAAGGGCGGGGAGATGGCAGCGCATAGGTCTCCAGAGCCCAGCTTTGACCCACCTGGCTCACCTTCCTAGTACCCACGCCCGGGGAAACAGTCTAAGGAGTTTTATTTTTGACATTGTGACCCAGATGGGATAGATAATTTGAATCAAGGGACATTTAATTTCCGTTTTGACAGAAACATTATTAAGATGACTTCGTTTCCACGAAGCTTTCAGGATAGCAGTAATAAATGAGAATGGAAACTTGTTCTCGGAGCTGGGACCCAAAAAAGGAGTCGGGGGCGGGGCTGTAGCTCAAGGGAGAACAGCCTCAGACACTGAAGGCCCGGTTGGTTTTTGTCATCCTGTGAAAGGTCGGAGCAGCTCGTTTTTCCCAGAGAAGCCAGAAACCCAGGTACTTAACTCGGGTCTCTCAGTTTTTTGACCACTCCTTTTAAGTCCGGTGCTAAAGAGATAGCCTAGCAGCTAGAAGCAGGTGCTTCTCTAGCAGAGGACCCAAGTTGGGTTCCAGCATTGGCATAATAGCTCAAGACTGGTAACTTTAGCTTCAGGGTACAGTACCCCTCTTCTGGCCTCCCGGCACATCAGCCTTGTGTGTACATGGAACACATAACCCGGTGTAGGTAAAATATTTATACATAGCCAGGCGGTGGTGGCGCAGGCCTTTAATCCCAGCACTCGGGAGGCAGAGGCAGGCGGATCTCTGTGAGTTTGAGACCAGCCTGGTCTACAAGAGCTAGCTTCAGGACAGGCTCTAAAGCTGCAGAGAAACCCCATCTCGAAAAACCAAAAAAAAAAAAAAATATTTATACATATAAAACAAAAATAAATAGATCTTATTTTTAAAATGCAAACCCTCATCCCTATAGCCAGGACTTTAAGCTCCTGAATTTGTGCTTCACGAGGTTTGGTTTGGCCTCTCAACATCTTTCTGACATAGATCCAGTGTAGACCACTTTTTCCTTTTGGAGGAGTGGGGGTGAGGGTAGAGACAGGGTTTCTCTGTGTAGCCCTGACTATCCTGGAACTCACTCTGTAGACCAGGCTGGCCTCAAACTCACAGAGATCCACCAGCCTCTCCTTGTGAGGGAACACTTGTCTGCCTTGGACGCCTTCCACGGCTAACTCAAGGTCACACACGCTACTTGACTGAGCTGGAACGGAACCCCAGGCTCTTTAAGTCTCGGTCTTGGAACCCTTCTGCACTCCCAGATACCTCGAAGAATTTGTTCCTTGATTTCTGGGCATTGTGAGCCTAATTAGGCATGGGGCTGGCACTGGGGTGTGGAGCCACGGCACCTTTCCGGGGAAGATGGAGGCCAGTGCCAGACTTGCCATCCTCGAAAGCAGTTCAGCCCGATGACTCAGAGGCGGAGCTGCGTCTCTAGGGTAGAGCTGAGTCACAGGACTCACTGGAACAGCCAGGAGGTCTGAGACCCAGACCAAGGCACCAAGAAAGGGGGGAGTGCACTAAGCAAACATAGCCACCCTGGACCCCCTCAACCCCCTCCCTGTGCCAAGCAAGAGCCACAGGCACAGAAAAGAAGCCTGAGCTAGAACGTTCGCTATTTCCTGTCATGGCAGCGAAGTAACTGAGTCAAACTAGAAAACGGACACTTGCAGGGGCATGGGAGGAAGGGACCCCTCCCAGGCAGCAGATCTTCTAGAATGTCAGGTTTGGACACCCCCACTGCAAACCAACCGGGCCTCTCAGACAGTGAGTATTCCTGCTGGAAGCTGATTTAGGATGACTGGGCACAGCTCTCTGCTGCAGCCTGAGCCTTGCTGCAATCAGGACCCAGTGCAGACAGAAGTGTGTGTGGGGGGGAGGGTGGGGGAAATGGCATGGCTCCCTTCCCTGATTCCCTCTTTGCTAGAGAGTGGAGTGCAGGAAGATTAGTGTGTATTCACATCCGTCCTGTGCCAGACACTGTGATGGACATATTATTTTCATTCCCTGTCTCGCTGATATCCTCACCATATCTATGAAATGGCTGTCACTCTCTTGCTGAAGGCAATGAGGCAAAAGCAGGAAGGTGGGTGCCAACTTTGGTATTGGTGACTAGAAGATGCAACATTCAGGTCTTGCTCCAAGAGCAGACTGCACAGCTGCGAGCAGCATGGGTTAGCAGACATCGTCCACATGCAGGAACTCCTATGGTCACCGGAGTGCTGACAACCATTATAGAACAGCTCTCGGAGGGGGGTTCTGCACTGCAGACTGTCAAATTCCCATTCTTCTCTCTGATCCTGTCCTGCACATAGATTCAAACTCTGAGATAATGAATAATGAATCGTTGATCTTAGAGGAAGTGCAAAGACAGACTCCTATGAGCCCCTGGTCACATTTTCATCAATCCCCCAATATATGCAATAATCTCCCCTTATCCGCAAGAAATACATTCTTCCGAGACCCTCTTGAGGATGCCTTGGATAGTACAGAATTCTATGGATATTACATTTTTCCTATTTCTGTATATCTCCAGTCAAGTTTAATTTATACGCCAGACATAAAATGAACATTAATAATAAAACAGAATAGCCATAAGAGTACAATGAATATTGCGTGAATTCAGTCTCTCCCCCTCTCAAAACATCTTCGTGTACCACACTCACCCTATACAGATGATGGGAGTGACGTGTATGATGTAAGCGTTGTGAAGTGTGTCCTCTCACATGAACCCCGCGGTACCAGGAGACCTGCTCTGGTGACCACAACGGCTACCAAGGACTGGGTAACGGTGACAGTGTGGGTGTACTGGACCCTGGGACCATTCTCATGCAGAGTAGGATGGCACTCAGCACACTGAGTCCTCATGCAATCCAGAACGGTACTCAATTTAAAACTGATACCTGGTTTACTTCTGGCACCTCCTAGGTAATATTTTTGGTCTGCGGTTGATGCAGAAATCAAAGTCAAGGAGGAATACTGTATACTTGTTTTACAGGACTTTCCGTCTAAAGACCCCTGTTTCAGTGTTCGTCGTTGACTCATTTGCACAGCACTTGTGGCCATCAAGTACTAGAATTCACGCCGAGCACAGCTCATCTCACACATACATGATTTCTTCATACATGTCACAGCCTTCACAAGCTTAGCAACACTAGACAGCGCTCGAACACTAAGGCTGGGAACTGTTTTAAACAGTAACAACCAAAACCCCAGGGTTTGCAAACCTGGGCTCTAGCTAAGTCAGGAGCGGGAGTATGAGAGACAGACAGAGGGAGAGGCAGAGTGCTGACCGGTTTAGCTCAGCTGGGAGCAAGTATGTCTGAGAGCTCAAATCCCACCCCTCCTTCACACGCACAAGGGACTGAGAAAGCGCTCTGGGTCAGGAATGAACCTACACAGGGAAAATTTAACAAGTAGGCATGCTCGAAAAAAAAAAATGTCTGCCGATGAAGAATACACACTGTGGGTTTCATGTGCACACACACGCTTTACAATTTACAAGCCATCATCAAACATAAAGTGCAGTCGACGTAGCCAATGAAACCTCTTGGGAAGCTGCTGGCGCTGTTTGCCGAGTTCTTGTATCAGAGCTAATGTCCCCAACACACAACTGACAAAGTATGAGTCTAGCATGATTGTTGACTGACGCTTTTGTTTACGTTATGGGATATTATGAAGCTCAAGCAGCAAAGATGCATGCTGGGAACTTGACTCATGTTTTTGGTGGCATAGATGATTTCTCTGAGTCAGAAGCCCATCGAGCACATCCCAAAGTGTTGGTGCTGGTTGTAATGTAACAGCGTCAACCGTGATGCGTTTCCAAGTTCCATCTGCCTTATTAAACCTCCTCCTTTACATCCCTAGGTCTGGAACGCTGTTGAAGTTTTATGTCAACATAAAATTTCCTTTAGGATAAATATACAGGAGCAAGAGCCATGTCACATGACCCAGCCCTGTTTAACTTTAGAAGAAATTTTCAAACTACTTCCCACAGCAGCGGTACCATCTTCCTCCATCACTCCCAAAGCACAAGCGACCAGTCTTCTCTTACCTTCACCAGCCCTTGGATTTGCATTTCCCTACTGGCTAATGACCTTGACCCTCTCCAGGCCTGACCTTGACCCTCTCCAGTCACATGCTCCTTGACCGTCAGCTCTATCTTTTCGCTTGTTTTGAAACATTATCTTATCTACCCAAGGCTGGCCTCATAGCTGAAGATAACCTTGAAATTTCTGGTTCTCCTGCCTTCACCTCTTGGGTACTGGGATTGACAGGCACGGACCCATGCTTGGGACACTGGGCCTGCTACTGACTGAGTCACATCTCCAGCCTTTTGTTTGCCTTTAATATATCTTATTTAATTTTAAGTTTGAGTAATTTCATTTTTAATAATAACTATGTGTAACTTTGACTCATAAATTCCCTGAAAATTTAATAATCTGTTATTGAGCCAGAAGAAGCTGAATTCAGCACAGCACCAGCCCACTCTCTCTGTGCTTCTAGCTCCTCTCCTTAGGAGAAGACCCAAGCAATGGCTGAGAAAAGATGGTGGGGGAGGGATAGGTGCTGGCCATCCTCTCAGATCCTCTCCTCAGGGCCCAGGTGGACATCCTCTCTCTCCCTGCTCCTTTTCTGTCACCTCTAAGAGTCGGCCGCTTCTGGCCCAGCGTCCCTCAGAATCTCAGCGCTCAGTCCAGGAACAACCTAGACCTCTGCTGTCGACAGCACCCAGCTCTCTCTGCGCAGCTAGGTCCCCTGTGCTCAGGTGCTCTGCTCCCACGGCAACTGCAGTGGCTGATTCTGATCCCCAGGGTCATGCTGGATCCCAACCCAGTTGTACACATGCTGGAAGGGCCGAAGGGTTAATGTCCCAAGGAGCGAAGAGAGAGCCTCAGAGATGGTCTTTCCTCCCTGACTGAACAACCTCTTCCACCGGCCTAACTGAGTCTGGCATCTTCCTGTGAGTCTGCCTTGTAGCCCAGCACCCCGTTTTCCTTTCTCGTTCTAATTTCCTGGGTCCTGGGTCCCCCAAGACTGCTTTCCCCCAAGGAGTTTGCCCAAGGATTTTGAGGGTTTAGTTTTCTAGGGCACCCAGCTAGCACCCAGTCACCAAGTCACTTATTTATGACAGCTGAAACTATACACACTGTCTAGTTCTCTAAGAAGAACTAAACTACAGGCGGTGCGGGGCTCGTTCCTCTGGTGGGTTGTCGCAATCTGGCTCAACACATGTTTGCAAGCCCTGGCTCCTGGTGTTTGTGAGCGAATAGATGGCTAAGCACCCATTGTCTGGAGAGCTAATGAAGAGTAAAGAGACTGCAGGTAGGTAAAAGAATTGATGGCCCCCAGTATTCTCTTCCTTGCCTATGATTTAGCAATATGTTTAGACTGACGTTTTATACTGCACTCTGAATTCTAATTCAAAATCTTATCAGTAGTAAATTTAAAAAGAATATGCGCATCACATACTGCATACAAAAGTCATTTTGCTACATTGTACATAAGATATTTATTGTAGATTAAAATTTTTTTAAAAAAGCCATCGATAGGTTTCTATACTTTATCACTTTTATGTTCTAAAAAACATTTTATTGAATTTATTGAATGCATGAAGGCCCGGGTTCAGTCCTCAGCACTATAGAAGCTGGGCATGGTGGCACATGGCTAACCTCCCAGCACTCAGAGGTGAAGGTGGGAGGATCAGAGAAGCTCAAAGTCATCCATGGCTATATGTGTGAATATGTGGGTGTGAGGTCAGCTTGGGATACGTGAAAATGTGAAGAAGGAGAAGGAGGAGGAGAGAAGGAAACAAGAAAGAAAAAGAGAGAGAGAGGTGGGAGACGCCTTAGAGAAAGGAGTATATGTATGTATATGCATGTTTATGTATGTATATACATACCACAGGGCATAATCAGGAATGGATACAGTTGTACTATCCATAATTTCCCCAGACTGAGAGTTCCTTACACTCCTATTCATTGTGGGATGGACAAATCAGCTGGGGCTTAGCTGATTCAGAAGACTGCACAGCAGTGAAAATGAACAGATATTACAAACAGCATAGATAACGCCCACAAAAGGGAGCAATGAACAGGAATTACAGAATCCATTGTTTAACATTCAGCCACACAAAACCACTCAAGAGTGGTTGAAATGAGAGCACTACTTACTTCCCGGAAGCAGGGCCTGAGGGGCTGGGGAGGGGCAGTATTCTATGTCTGTAGTGTGATTACTACAGACATTAGTAGTAATCACAATGTGATTTCACAATGTGATTACTACTAAGACACTGCTTGTGAAAACACATTGACTTATAGCTTTATTATTTGTGCATTTCCCTCTCTGTGTTATAGATCGATATATAAAATTGTATTTAAAATTAACTAAAGACATTTCAACTTTAAGGACTACCCCCTCACCCCCCCACACACACACCCAGATAACTAGAAATTCTGGCCACCTCATTATAGTGGTTTTGGCAATAAATTTTGCCGGATATGCAAATGATTCACTGCTGATTAATAGGTAAAAGCTGGCTAAAACCCAGAGTTTTAACAGACAGGCACACACTGAGCAAGGAGTCTGATGTTAAGTTGGGAGGTGGAGTGCATGCATCAGATGAAAACAGTCGCTCATCAAAGTCACCTTGCTCATATCTCCACACAGCTGACCGCACGCTGTTTGACTGCCCCTGTACGTAGGATTCCTCCAGCTTCCAGTTCTCGCCACCTTCCAATCACTACAGTCTCTGCAGAGGACAGTCCTGCGGAGCTCTTTATCTATTAATAGCCACCTCCTAATCTGAGTCCAGATGCCACTGGTAAGAAATCCCCTTCAGATCAGGCGATGGTCTCTGAGAGGACTCCCAGCGATTCCCCTCTTGCTGGTATGTGCATCCTTGTGTAATTCCCCCACCGCAGGCTGGACATAGTAATCCCTGTCCAGCAGCTAGGCTACACATAGGTTGGGATACAAAAGCTTGGCTTCTGTTCTGGTCTCCATCTTTTCTCTGGTCACTCTTTACGTCTCAACATCCTCGCTTCGGGGAAAGGAGAAGCCAGCTGCCCAGCTTGGAATAGACCTGCCTTTGGCTAGCAGCCAGTGGGGATTTGAGGTCTGTCAATTATTAAGTGAGTGTGCTCAGGGCGAGTCCTCTTCCAAGTCAAATGTTCAGATAACAGCAGCCCAGAGTCAGGCACCCATCTATACTGTACCCAGATTATTGGCCCAAATAAACTGGGTGCTAATGTAAACTTATCGTTTAAACAGTTAAAAGTTAGAGCAATTTATTACACAGCAAGAACACAGCCCACCTTAGCCCCAACCCGGCCCCAGGTGGGAGTCTTTCCATATATTACCCAAGGCTTCCCACAATCTTCTAATTTGAAAATAACAACAAATAAAAGGGAACACGCACACAGTAAACAAGTATAAACTTGGGAAACTAGGTGTGAGAGGTAAGAGAAAAGGATGGCCCAAATTTTTGGTCCCCTAAGAGAAAGAGGCCAAAGAAAGAATCAGTCTATAGTGGAAGATGGCGTGTTTAGCTTTGTACCTGTCTAAACTATTTATCTTTGAGCATGCTCGCTAGGCTCATGGGCAGCAAGTCTGGAACTTTGGAAGAAGCTTTTTCTGGAGAGAGACTTGGGAGTTAGGGCTGTATATATAGTAATTGAAACTACAGGAGAGGAGCCAAACATCTAATATCTTATGCATTGATAGACACACTATGGGGTGTTGTCATCAGGAGGGGGGCAGAAGTGCACATGAGGAGGTGGGCAGAGGGACAGACGGGTTTTTCTAGAGCTAAAATAATGCAGCAACCAAGGTAAACGGATAAAGATCTTCACAAGGGGGCCATCAACAGCCCAAACACATTTAAGTCAAGCCATTAACTTGAAAATATCTGTGATCTGAATGAGAATGGCTCCCATAGGCTCATGTGTGAATATTTGGTCCCTGGTTGATGAGATTATTTAGGAAGGATTAGGGTAGCCTTGTTGGGGGAAGTATGTCACTGGGGGCAGGTTTTGAGGTTTCAAAAGACACATGCCATTCCCTATCTCCTCACATCACTCCTCTGCCTCATAATTATGTCTCAAGATGTGAGTTCTCAACTGCTGCTCCAGCCCTTGCCTGTATGCCTGCATGCCTGCATGCCTGCATGCTGCTGCCATTCTCTGAGCCGTGATGGTCATGGCCTCTAACCCCCCAAAACCACAAACCCCAGATAACTCTTTCTTCTTTGAGTTGCCTTGGCCATGGTGTTTTCTCCCAGCAATAGACAAGTAACTAAGACCCCATCCTTTTATTTAGTAGCTGGAAGATCACTGACTTCTGTAGTTAATTGTACTTCTCAAAGATGCTAAGTAGTATTTCCCATCCTACATGCTCTTTAAAAACTCTTTTTAAAAAATTAGGGTCTCGCCTTGTAGCTCTGTCTGGCCTGGAACTCACTATGTAGACTAGCTGTCCTCGAATACACAGAGATCTACCTGCCTCGGCCTACCTGGTGCTGGGATTAAAGGCTCACGTCTCCGGGCCTGATCCACAATGCAATCTCATCACCATCCCAGTGAGAGATGAGGGCTTTACCATCTTCCTTTAATTCTGGGTGTCTTGTGACTTCTTTGAGCAATGAAGTGTAGCAGAAGGGATGCTGTGGGGCTTCTCAGGCATAAATGGTGACACCATTTCTTCCCTATTCACTGGCAGACTAGAGCATCTCATGTAAGAACCCAGACTACCCTGAGACCACTCTCTAGTGAGAAGGCTAAGCCACCTAGAGAGGCTGTGAATAGGTCTCTGGCTGAGGGACCTAGTCTTGATATCATCATCCTCACTCAAAGTTAGTTGTAAAAACCTCTAGATGATTCTAACCCATAGCTGTAAAGTCACTCTCAGATTTCAAAGTCTTCCAGATGAAGCTTTGGATTCACAAAGAAGAGACAATCCAACTTCCTGGCTTTCAGAATCCATGAGCATCATAAGTTGGCCATTGTATGCCAATAGTTCCTAACCCTGTGACTTTAGAGAAGGCAGTGTCCGTGGGGTGGTCAGAAGAGATGGCGTCACGCAGTGGGCTAGGAACCTGCCGTAGCTGAGGAAGACGGTGACAGAATAAACGGAGGAAAGTTAGGAAATTCAAAGTGGGGGATGACCAAGGAGGGCTTAGGGAGTTCCTGTTCGGTGGAGTACCCAGGAAAGGCAGAGAGAAGAAAATATCAGCAGGGACAGAGGGGACACTGAGGAGGTAACCGACGGGGGCTGTGCAGGGCAAGAGCAAAGTGCTGGCTTGAGGGTTTTCACTGAGACCAGAAGAAAGCAATGGAATTTGTTGGGAAGGAAAGGCTGAACGATATAACAGAGTTGTGGCCAAGAGAAGTATGGGCTGGAGAAGTGGAAGGTCCGAAGGACTGGGGTTCCCTGCAGGTCAAGATGCAGGTGTCCTGAGAATGAGACAGGAAGAACAGAAGGGAGAATGAACCAGAGAGGGAGACCCCAGCTCATGGCCAAGAACTTGCTGAGCTCTGGGACTGGTGACTGACAGAGTGGAGACGAAGTCCCAGGAAGGAAGTCTCAGCAGTTCGTCCTGTCAACCCAGGATGTAAAATCTCCAGGGATGACGATGATGTCCACGAACCAGGCCTTGAGCAGTTATGAAGAGTGCTGGCCAGTTGTCAGTGTGCAGGAGGAGGATGGGGGGCTGGACAGAGCTGTGAGAAAGGAGACATGTGTAGACACGCAGTAGTGTGGAAGAGAGAGCCAGGACAATCCAGCTGCAGCTTCTGCCTCCGAGTTTCACGGATCCGGTGAACAACCTTCCCTTGATGGGCTGCAGAAGAAATGAAAACTTCTGTTAAGACGAACATGAGAGACACTTCTGTGAGGATGTGGGGGAAAGACACGAAATGAGTGGCCGTGGGAAGAAGGCAAAGGCTAAGACAGGCAGGGGCCTTTATTTTTTTGTTCTGGAGCCCTTTTTTTCTTTGGGGGTCTATCATAGAGCATTCAGCAGCTACATCCTGTTTTAGAAGACCCTTGAGGGTCAACTTCTCAGTCCCCCATGCCCAGGTCTTTTCTCTCCAGTTCAGCTTCCCTCCCCTAAGTTACTCCACTAGAGTCTGGAGGTGCCCTGATGTTGTGTTCCATGGCTAGCTGACTGTCTGGCAAAGCAGTGCCTCCAAGACTCCTTAGACAGCCCAGGCATCTTGACTCAGGAAGTTACAAAGAGCAATGGCTCTTCCTGTTATGACTTGTGCTATAAATGAAAAAAGGGAAAATATGAGTGAATTCTTGAACTCTCATGAGAGGAAGACAATAAAAAACCATGTAACCACCCAACTGGAAGCTCATTTTAAAATAACTTTCTTCAGCTATTTTAAGACAGAAACAGACAGGCTCTTATTCATAACCCTGGTAAAGGATGCCTGGGAGACAGGGTTCCTCTAGCCTCTGCCCTGAAGAGTCCCAGGGCAACAAAGAAAGGAGTGTGAGCCTGACTCTAAACAGGCCCACACCTGTCACCCCGGTAGGCCATTCCACATTGCCATTTCTCAGTTTCTTCTTATATCCTTTGCCTTTCATGGAGTGCATACAAGTCATTGCAGAGGCCAGAGCAGAAGTCTTTTCTGGGTCTGAGCGCTGGGCTTCCAGGTTGCTTCCACTCGGGACACCTGGGTCAGGAGGCCTGTTATCATCTTCATCTCAGGGATACAGAGCAGTGGCTTAGGAAAGAACATCTCACCCCCCCCCCCCCCCGGGGTCTCAGAAAGAGAACCTGGGAGGTGACACAACCAAGCTCCCAAGTTTCCCTAAGAAATCACTTCAGGATTGCCTCTTCATTATGAGACATCAATCATCCAGAGCCGTCAAAATCTGTCACCCTCTCTCCACCTTCACCGTGCTCCTTGGGGACCTTGTTGTGGCAAGGCATGGGGACATTCATCTGCAACATCAACACTGGAGAAGAGGATTGAGAGAGCTCAAGATCAGCCTCGGCTACACTGTGTCCAAATGCGCAATGCGATACAATAAATACAATTTTTTTTATTTAAAAAGTAACCAGTTTCCCTTCAAATCAGGCTGGCCCTGGTGGATTTCATTCTCCAGAACTTCCTATCCCATCAGACCCTGTACCTCAAGAGAAGGAGAGGGAGGGTGAGCTAAGGCTGTGCAGGGCATCCCTGAGAACCCGGTTTCTCCTGGACCATGTGTCTCTGCCTTTCTCTTGATCTTTCCCAAAGTCAGGCTTCTTCCTTCATATCCTCGGCTAACCTGTTCTCCCTGGACTCTGATTCTCTCTTTGCACCACCCTCCTTGTCCACACTACATACAGAAATTTGCAATAGAGTCTCCTTGACCTGGCTCCTTTTTTTTTTTTTTTTTTTTTTTTTTTTGAGACAGGGTTTCTCTGTGTAGCCTTGGCTGTCCTGGGACTCACTCTGTAGACCAGACTGGCCTTGATCTCACAGAGATCTGCCTACCTCTACCTCCCAAGGGCTGGGATTTAAGGTGTGCGCTACCACCACCACCACCTGGCTCCTTGTTTTGTGCTGAGCCGTAGTCGGCTAGGTCAGTAACCATGACTGTGGTTGCCTCTTTTCCTTGCTATGATGAGCAGCCAGAAGCAGAGCGGAACAAGCCCAGCTGGGCTGAGGAAAGATTCCCTACGCCCACTTCACCTGAGACTGTTTGTCAAACTGTCCTATTGGAAGGAACAATGTCAAAGTTTTTACATATACTTCTAAAATTCCCATTGGCCCCGAGGCCTCTTGGAGTCTTTATAAACGTTTTCACTTCTAGAAATTATAAACCACCGGCCCTGACAATCCCTACGGACACATAGCTGAGTTCCCTCTTGACCTCTCCACCACCCAAATCTACCTACCCTGGGGCCCCTACCTGGGGTTCCTCTGCAGCTGTTGCCAGGTGGTCACCTTTGCCTCCCACCACACGTGCCGCTCTTCGGACACTTGCCCTGTGGGCTGCTGCCATGTCTCTTGCCTCCTACTGCCAGTCTCCAAGCACAGCCCAGCATTCCAGATACAGCACAGTGGTGGCTCAGGGAATGTCTTCAGGGCAGCTATGCCCCTGCTGGCTTCCCACTCAGAGGTGATTTCAGGGCTCAGGCTCCTGACAACTCAGAGGACTCGGGTGTCTCTGCTTGATCCATTGTAACTCACAGGTCATCTATCCCAGGGCACAGACACAGGGCATGTGAGTTGGGAACTGGAGAAGGACAGCGTGTCCCTCCACACCCTCTGTGAGCCTCTGCTCCCTGACAATGCTTTTCCTCCTGGGGAAAGTTTTACCCAGGAGACTTCATGTTCTCTCAGGCTCAGAGCCCTGGGAGAGGTCTGCCCTGTGTGGATTACTCTCAGTGGCAGTTATTCCTCTCTTGGCAATTGAAAGACTTCATTCTTCTTAGGCCAATCTGGTGTGAAGAGGGACACACGCACACTCACGCACACGTATACACACACACACACACGATTGTATGGCCAAGGTGGGTCAGTCTAGCTTGTCTTCTCATCTCAAGAGCACCGCTGAGCTGGTCACAGTTTTCTTACCTGTGAAATGGGAGTCGTGCTAGTTCCCTCTGTGTGGAGCTGGTGTGAGAAGTTATCAGGTGACGCACCTAGTGCTCAACACTGTGCCTGCACCTGGCAACTGAGTCCATTACCATTATGGGGTTCTGTTGTGTCTTACTTCCTCTGTCTTTATTGTGAGTTCCTTCTGTTTTTTGCCGGGTTTCTTTTTTCTGTTGACTATTTGTAGGTCAGTGAAATGAATGGGTGGATTAGCGAGTGAGTGTAAAATAAGCATCTCTACAAGTTCCCAATGGGGAAGAGTTTACTAATAATGCTCAGAGAGAAGGGATTTTATGCATTTATGCCCCCTTTTCCCATGGAGACACAGTGTGACACTGACCATAGCTACAGCTCCCTAAACTCACCTCCGTTTCTGCTCTGATGTCATCTTTGGAATACATTCCTTCTCTAACCGTCCTTGAGGTGAGTCAGGCAAAGAAGAGAGTTCCTAATGTCTGTTTTGGATCTTGAGTTTCTAGCCATTACTACACAGGCATCACCAATCCATCCATCATTAATCCACCCATAACCCATCCTTCCATCTGTCATCCATCCATCCACCCATCCACCCATCCACCCATCCACCCATCCATCCACCCATCCATCCATCCATCCATCCATCCATCCATCCAGTTAAAGCCTTTCTGAGCATCTACAAGACAGGGATAATTGATGTGAGTTTAAGTCACGTGAACCATGTCAGGTTCCTGGAACATCATGAGCTCATTAATATTTACTCCATGGATTCTATTTATTTACTAATGAGCCAACTTCAGGAGAATCTTAATGCTTTGAACTGTGCCATCCCTGAGACTGGATGATGTCCAATGAGCCTGCCCTTTGTTTTGATGCTCTGAAAGTGTGGGTGTCAGGAGTGCACTGACCTCCAGGAAGACCAATAAGAAAATTCAAAGGAGAAAGGCTTCAGAGGCTCCATGGGTGATGGAATGCACAACAGGAGCCTGGCGGGGCTGCAACAGGAACTTAGGATCAGCCCATCACCTCCTCCCAGAGTCTGCCTCTCTTCCCTCTGCCCACTTAGGCCAGAATCTCCCTTCTCCCCCAATGAAGCTTTGGTATGACATCTCTGTGGGGAGCCCTGGCCTGATTATAGGGAGTGGGCTGTAAAACACCTAAGGCCTGGGATTAAGAAAATATTGACTCCTGATGACAATGAAGTAAAACTGATTAGGTCTGACATTTGTGCAATACTTCACACAATGCTATCCCATCGCAATCTTGTATGCCAGGAAACACGGGCATTTTTATATCCACTTTTAGACTGGAGACACTAACTCAGCCACAGACTGGATGCTTAGGACATCATGTGTGGCTCCCATCCCTGAATCTATATCCAGAGACTTTCCCTCACATTGTAGAGATCTCCTTTTCATACGGCCCCAAGACACTGGAACAAAGCGAACACATGAACCTATAGGAGTCATTCTCATTCAAACCACCGTTAACCTCCTGTGGCCCTACTAGGGGCATCAAATGGGGTGTATTATAAACCTTCCCACTACAACTCTGGATTCCAAGAACCCAAGGTCACCACTTTCTACCCCCCCCCCCCCCCGCCCCCCAGCCAACACTACCTAAGGACTCCTGGCCACAGCATGGAACTAGAAAACCCTCCTGCCCCTTTTCATTCAACTCTGTATTCTTCCTTCATGCTCTCACCCCTGGTCTACAACTCAGCAGACTGTGGCCCTGACTAAAACACCACTTGGAAAGACTTCTCTCAGCTGTTTGGAAATTAAACATGCAAATTGATTTTTTCTAGAGCGTCTGCCACTGTGCTTCGAGCTTGACACTGAGTGGCCGGGGCTGACCAGCCACAGACTGTCACAATCAGTGGATGTGGCCGTCACCAAAAACCAACTGTTCTGGGCACATCCCCATCCAGCTACCCTGACAGTAACTTCCCAAGGACAGTGCCTCAGCAGCTGAGACTAAAAAGATGAGGGTTGTGGCCTAAATGGGCAGAGGGAGGATCTTGGGTAGAGGAAGCCTCATCTGTACATAGCAGGCTGCAAAGAACATTGAGTTGGGGGACAGGGCACCAGAAGGGGTCCAGTAGCTGCAGGCAGGAACAGAAGGAGGTGGGCAGAAGAAAGTAGAAAGCCCAAGTTCCCAGGCCCCAAGTGGCAGGGGAATGATGCTGGAGGACATGGAGTCTTTCCCTATGAGCAATGGGAGGCCTGTGGGAAGTTTTAGGACTCTGCATGGCTATGCTTGTGTCTAGCTGGAGTGTGACGAATGAGTTGGGAGGGGAGAGAACAGAAGGACTAAGCTAGAGAGTTTTCTCTTTCTATTGAGTTTTCAACAGCTTCAAAAACATCTGAACAGGGATGGCGTGATGGCTCAGTGGCTAAGAGCACCAGCTGCTTTTCCAGAGGACCTGGGGTCCATCTCTAGGACCTGGATGGCAGCTCACAACTGTCTGTAACTTAATGACTTTTACAGGGATGGTTAGGAGTTTGTTGGACAGCTTTGTCAACTTTGTTGGTAAGAAAATCGTTGTCTGGGGATTCAGCACAATCAGTGACAGAGATATTAACCCACAACAGAGTGCCCACAGCTGGTGGGCACTCAGTGAATATCCCCATAGCGATTCCCTGGCTCTTTTGGGTGGGGCTACTGTAATGGTCTGTCCTGTCCCTGCCCACTCCCTCCCCCTACATCCTGTCTGCTTCCATCTCTCTCCCGAAGAGGCAGCTTCTGCCTTGCTCCCTTCTCCCCACTTCTCCTCCCCTCCCTCTCTGCCCTTCCTCCATCTCTCCTCCCCCTTCCCCTTACCCCTCCATAACCCACTAAATAAATACCCACTTCCTCTGCATGGTGTGCCTACCTATCTTGGTCTCTCACCCACCATGCTGCTCCATGTCTAGGACCCGCTGGCCCTCATGGCCTGTGGGCCATTTGGGGGTTCCCTACCTGGGACCTGGCTGCCTTCGTGATCCGCCATGGTCTCATGGCCTACTGCCCGCTGCCTGCCATTTCTAGGGGACCTGCAACATTTCTGCCACTGTGCCCCTCTAGGAATGGTACCCTTTTATTTTTACCACAACAGCCACCTCATCCTGTCCTGTCTTTTTCCAGATGCCAACCTATCCAGTTGCCCGACACCCTGATAATTATAAATGGATGGTAAGCTGGAATAGCTTTGCCCTTTAAAGCAGATAGACCTAACTTCAAACTATGTCTTTTCCACTTTAACATATAAGGTAGATTGCCTTGGTTTTTTAGATTCTCTATTTCCCATTTGTATGAGATTACTGAGGCCATGCTGCAACAGCACTGATGGGAAGATGCATCTCCGAAACTCTCTGTCCTGGCCTTGCAGCTGCATTTGGGCAAACCATACTGCTGCTCAGCTATTTGATGCCCTCAGAACCTTGACTGTGGGCATGCTCAGAGAGCTCCATGACCATCCTTGCTCCTTCTTGTCTACTTTCTGTGGGCTTCTTTTTGGGAGTCCACAGAAGTGGGCCCACTCCACCTCTTTCAGAGGTCAGAAAGTTCAAGCTTAATTCCTGCTCCTTCAAGGATATGACAGGAAGCTTGACCTAGGGAATAGCTGCCTACAGGATGTTTGGTCTAATGGTGTAAGAGGGTCTTCTTCCTATGTGTTACTTTCATTGGTTAAATAAAGAGACTGCCTTGGCCTAGTTGATAGGGCGAACTTAGATAGGTGGGGAGACAGAACAGAATTCTGGGAGGAAGAAGGCAGTGGGGCAGATGCCATGGCTCTCCTCTCCGAGATGGACGCTGGTTAGACTCATGCCGGTAAGCCACAGTCAAGTGGTGATAGACATTAATGGTGATGGGTTAAACAAAGATGTGAGAGTTAGCCAATAAGAGGCTAGAGCTAATGGGCCAGGCAGCAATTTAATTAATACAATTTCTGTGTGGTTATTTCGGGGGGGGGGGGCGGTTAAGCTAGCTGGGCACCTATTACAACAGTCTAAGGTGTGGTCATTGCGTGTCATGCTTAAACAACAAAATACTTAACTCACGATATAGTTGCTTGATGCTTCAAGTATTGAAGAGGTAATTGCTCTGTTTGTTCTTTGTATCATGCAAAAGCAGTCTTTTGCCTCCCTCCTCCCCTTTTGGGACTGGGATATATAAGCATATGGAAAATAAACGTGGGTGAATTCAGTGTACGCTGGATTGCCCTCCTGGTTCTATTCTGTGTCTCTGTTCCTTTTCTTTCATATCTCTGTTTCTCCTGCCTAATATTTTGAATCCTCACACCTCTACCATGGAACATGTGAGCCTCATGGAGGCTGGACCCCGACACTTCTTGTTTGTTTCATTCCGTTACCATTATCCCAGCCAAGCGTTGCAACACTGGCAGCCCCAGCCTTCCCCCGTGGCAGTAGGAAGCCAGTGGACAGCTTTTCTAATGTTAAGTGAATAGACCTTAGCAGGTCCAGCCCCAGCACAGGCCTAGTGGGACCATGCTCCACATTCTCAGGGAAGCTTATCTGAGCCACTCTTCGAAACCTCTGACTGAGGCATTTCAACCCTCCTTGTGGTCTCATCCCTGGGGTAACACCGCTCCCCACAGCTGCTTCCTCTGTTCTTGCTTTCTTTGAATGTGTCCTCCTAAGATTTGTTTGTTAAAATCTGAACACTCGTTGGCTGGTGGCAGCGCACGCCTGCAATCCCATCCCTCAGGAGGCAGGGTGAGGACAGAGCAAGTACATGTCTCCATGCCAGGTGAGTCCTGTCCACACATTGAACCTGAACACTTTTTAAAGCTGCCACACATGGAACCCAGGCCCTTGCACCTGCTAGGCAAGCTCTTTACCACTACACTCGTTGGAACTTTGGTTCCAGCCCATGTTAAATTCTCGGTCGTGTTTATAGTTATGATTTCTTATGAGTTTCTAGCATCATGTATCTACCCACCCACTTACTAAGCATGTGTGATTTACTGTCACTTGTCAGGCTCCAAGTAAGGCATTTGACACAGTACTGAATAAGACCCAACCCAGCCCTCATGGAGCTCAGTGTGGATGGAGGGGGTGGGCACAGTGGCCACTCTGGCAACAGCTCCTGGCACCTCTTCTAGTCCACTTTCCTTGCTGACCTCACCAGCATTCTCTGGCGGGCACATTTCCAAGTACCGCTGACAGATCTCTAGAAGCAATCGTTACGAAGAGGTTAACTCAGTATCTCTTTGTGTTACTGTTTATTTGAGTTTCCCATCCTCTTTAGCTGTAAATTACTCAGGATTGATTTCCTCACATGGCTCATTCTGACATCAGTTTGAACCCTTTTTAGCACTGTGGCTGGGACATGAAGAAATGCCCCTAAAAAGACGGTGAGAGAAGTAATCCGTCTATGCCGCTACATCCCCTGACTGCAGACGCTGAAGCCGCTACCGTGCTAAGCACAAAGACACAAGGATAGGGAAGCCAGCAGGTCCCTGACCTAATGAATGGATGTCTGGTTCATTGACAGGAACTCCTGTGACCTCTGAGGAAGGTGGCACCGGCACCTTACTGTGATACAGGCCCTTCTGAGTGTCCTTTACCTCTTTCCTGCTGAGCCAGAGTGGGAGATGGCAGCTCACTGTGGTTTAGCTTGTCCTGTATGCTCCCAGCTGGTGGCCGTGGCTGGATTTAAAATAGCAAGCATCTGCATTTTTAATGTTGACTGGAATTGGAAGAACAGTGATAACCTTTCCAAACCGATATTGGTTTTTCCGTGATCGGGCTGCACTGGCCTCCTGCGATGCTTAAATGGAAAGTTTAAAGCCTCTTCAGTAGCGCAGAGAGTGCAGAATCCTTCCAGGGTGCCGACACTGCTGGTCTTCTGGAAGCTTCCCTCCCAGTTCATAGCTGTTCCCTCCCTATCTTAGTCCTCAGCCTGGAGGGGAGACAGTGTGAGGACCAGGACCCACCCCCCCACACACACACCTGGTCCAAGGAGTGGGAGATGACACACAGGACCATGAGGAAGTTCAGAGGTTCTGAACCAGAGCCCTGGCTTCAGAACTGCTCCAGATGCCTCTGTGCACCTCACCACCTGGGAGCTCGGACAAGCTGCTCGTCTCCCCAGTCCTCTTCTTGCTCACTCGTGACCCAGGACAAAGAAAGCCTACTTCACAAGTTGTGCTGATGCACTGCGCACAGTGGCCTTTGTCCTTGTCCCCACAATTACACACCGGAGGTGAGAATGCTGGACTCCTACGGTTTGGCTAAAAGCAAGACTTATTTTCATATCTACTTTATTCTGATTTTCCTAAATAAAATGGGCTGTGACAGCCTGTCTGCATACTTAATGGCATCTTCATTTCAGTTTTCTGCTTTTTTGAAGTTTGGTTTTGGGTTAGGCAAGCACTCTACCACTGATCCCCACCCCCTGACCTTTCTCTATATTTATTGTAGTGAAATTCATACATTTGTCCCATGGTGTAGCCAACAGACAAATGTGGCGACTAAATAAAAATTAATTAAAATGGTATAAAATTGACAGTTAGCGCCTTAGGTGCAGCTACCATGCTCAGGGACTCTGTGGTCACACAGAACTCATGTCCACTACAGACGGAGGATGTTCAGGTTATCACAGAAAGCCCCAATGGCGAGTTCTAAGTCAAAGAGCATGAGAATGAAGGAGAGGAGGCATGGCTTGTGGGTTTCCTGTGTCTGCTGTACCAAATCGGGGCTATCTTAGTGGTTAAAAATACGGCAGATTTCTCTCATTCACGTTACCATGTATATTGCTGACATCCTTGTTCAGGTGATGGTCAGAAAGTCTTGTTGCTGAGACTTCATGGCGCAGTTCCTGACATTTCCAGGGACACCAAACTTCCTGGTCCCCTGGCTCTTGCAGCCTTTCTGCTCCCTGCTCCCTCTTCAGAAACGATCCCTGAGCCTTAGGTGCAGGACTTGTGTTGTAGATGTATCAGGGGGGACTGGAAACCCCTGAGAGTTTCCTGTTGAAAGACCACACTTCCCAGTTTCCCCTTTGGACTACAGAAGTCATTTCCGCCCTTATGGGGGCCCACATCCCAGTCTCTTCTGTGGGCATTTTGGCCATCTGCACAGATGGATGACAGAATTATCCTTTGCTGTGAATACACATGGTCCTGACTGAGGCCGAGCCTCTCTCTTTCCAGCTTCTGTGTCTCAACAGTCTTCTCAAATAATCTAACAGCCACAGTCCTGCATTCTGATTGGTTGTGGTTTTCTGCAATGGTCTCTGTCTGTTGTAAGATAAGTGTCCTTGATGAGGGGTAAGAACTGAAAAGGGATGGTGCTGGTTTAGTATAGTGTGGGTTCTCCTCCAAGATCCATGGCTTCCCTAGCCCTGCATAAGAGAGATGAGAACACCAACTGGTTATCAATACAAAATGGTCAGCCCTGAGAACAAGTGACATTATACAGACTGAATAGGCTGTATTTATATATTTAGGAACACACAAACACACACACACATATGCACACACACATATGTAACAATAATTAAAGAAAAAGAGGCTGTGAATTTGAAGAAGCGTAAGGGGTAGGGTTTGGAGGGAGAACAGGAAAGGGGAAATGATGTAATTACGTTATAATCTCAAAAAACCTTTTAAAAATAACAGATTTAGTTCCTTGTAGTTCTGGATGCCTGA
Organism: Arvicola amphibius; assembly: GCF_903992535.2. Taxonomy (NCBI): domain Eukaryota; kingdom Metazoa; phylum Chordata; class Mammalia; order Rodentia; family Cricetidae; genus Arvicola; species Arvicola amphibius. Next base: position 48,756,407 of record NC_052052.2, on the reverse strand, counting down.
AGGCCTAAAATCTGTTCTACATGACTAAAACCAAGGTGTTGGTGACCTGGCTCCTGGTAGAGATCATAACGCCACACAGGGAGTCCAGAATCAGACTCAAGAGCCCTGTTCAATCACATTTGCAAAGTCTCTTTTGTCTTGTTAAGGTGACAGCCACAGATCCCCAGACTGCCATGAATGTAGGTATTGTGGGTCTGATCTCCTCCAGATAAGCAGAGGAGGTAAGGTAAGGTGCCAAAAGAAACATACTATTCTTCCAGAACATTCCTCATTCATGCCCGTCCTTGCACATGTTCACCCAGGTGTGGAAATTGATGTGAACATTTGTACATTCTGAGGGAGGAGGAAAATTCTCTACTCTGAAAGAGGCAGTGTGAAGAAAAATTTAAATTTAACTTGGCATGATGTACCTTCCCATTTAAAGCTCAGTGTGAGCATTTCACCCCATTCAGGACAGACAGAGGGTTCTTTGCAACCCCCTGGAGCAGCGTCCCATCTGCAGTGCCTTCCCTCGGCATACAAAAGTAGTTCTTGCTAGTGTTTCCAGGCTCCTTCCCATCTCTACCTGACCTGACTCCTCTTGGAGGAGTGTGCACACACAGGGGCAGCTGTACTGCGGAGGCGGAGGGCCGGCCTCTCTGTCCAACTTTGCACCCTCCACTCCTTTCTTCCCTGTTTCTGCTGCACATACCCTTCGTGGGGCACCCGAGAGGTACCTTCTCTGTCTGTGGATGTTGGTCTAAACAGTTCATCGCATCCTGCTTACTGAGCCTTCTCCAGTTCCACCAGACGGATGATGGTCTTGGTGGTCTCTCCTTTCTCCAGAATCTTATTCATTGCCCAGAGCACTGCCCTTTTTTACCCTGTCTCCTGCTCTGTCTACACTGCCCTCCCCCTAGTGGTGACTCACAAACTCTAAGGGAAAAAAACACCAATATCATTGTGTGTGTGTATGTGTGTGTGTGTGTGTGTGTGTGTGTGTGTGTGTGTTTCATCAAAGAACACTGATTTCGTAAAGTAAAATTCCAAACAGACATTTCCATGTATTAGTCTGTCTCCTCTAAGGAAATACCCAAGAATGGCTGATAAAATAAAGAAAAGAAATGTATGCGCTTCAGAGTTCTGGAGGCCCAGGGCATTGTTTCTGGCATCTGCTTGTCTCGGTAAGGACTTTGTGCAGATGACATCACCATGATGGAAACTGGCACAGGAATGAAGGTCACACAACAGGACAAGAAGTCAATGGAGCTGAGGAATAACCACGTTATTACAGTTACCATGAAGATTAACTGGGCTCTCCCATGAGCTCCCACGAGCGCCAACTACCTTCTCCCTTCTAAGGGCCTTCTGCAGTGACCTAAGAACTTACTGCCACCCCTACTTCTACTTCTTAGGGGGTCCAACACATGAACATTGGGAGAAGTCACATCCAAACCAGAGCAACACGCACAGATGTACGTGCAGGCAAAACACCAGTACACATAAAGCGAAATAAATTTTAAAAAGAGATACAATCATAAAAGCTAAAACCAAAAGAGACATTTTAAAAAGATCAGTGACTCAGAATTGTTTAACAACGCATTCATGTAATACCGTTTTGTAGTGGGCAAAATGTCTGCCATAAAATTTGAAGGCCTAGTAAATGTAAACTATATTTCACATTGTCTACAATGTAACGTAACTTGAAAATGCTGTGATTTCTGCAGAAGCTGTCTCCGATACTGCCAAATACTGTTGTGATCTGTGTTGCCTACGTTACGACTGCTCAGTTTCATTTAGGAAATGAAGATGCCTGGGCTGGAGGGTGGCTCAGCGTTAAAGGCAAGGCTCACAACCAGAGCTTTAAGAAAATGGAGCTATCCAAAGTGCCTTCTAATCCATCCATCCATCCATCCATCCATCCATCCATCCATCCATCTATCCATCCATCCAGGTATTTACTGAGAACATACTATCTTCCTGGTGTTGCTCCAACATAGGCAGCTTTGGCCTTCATTAAAGCTTCCTCCTTGCTTTGTGTCTGATGACAAATTGATTCCCACCACTGTCAATAGTCACTTCAAATAAAATCACCATGTGCCCTGAAGCGGCGAAGGCTGCAGGCTACTCCGGAGGGAAACCCAGGTTTGTTTCCCCACACAGCGCTTTTATCACCCGACAAACACCAACACCGTTCTGTGTGCTTCCGATTAGAGACACCTCAGTCAACCCGCGGTTCTTTCATCAATAGTGAACTCAGAGCGCTCGGGTCTGGACTAAGCTTGCCAGACACACGCGTGTTCTCTGGAATCTCCTAGCATCTCAGAACCGTGCTTCAGCACAAACCTTGGGCTGTTTCCGTGGTGAGATCAGTGACAGAAAGCACAAAAAGGCAAAAACCGCGGCTCTGACCACGTCCCCAAAGGGAGCACCTTCATAGAAGGTGCCGAGTCAAGAAGCAGAGCCCCTGCCTGACCTGTGGTGGTAGGTCAAGTGACCCACGTTTTGCCACTCTGGGTGTATACATCGACCTCAATCAAGGGCTGCAATTCTTCTCTTGCAGACCGTAAATACGCTTTAGAAAGCAGGTAAATTCAAGAAACATAGAATGATATGGCCCGAGTAAGGCTCTCCAGTATTGTAGGCTATGGTCCATGGGGTGCAGAAAAGCATAACGAAGTGCGGGGTGAGGGGGCGTATTCTGAAGGACGAAGCTACCGCGTTTGGTTAGAAACCGGCTATTGGTGGAGAAGAGAGAGGAACAGAGGCTTTTGTTGGAGGTGGCTGTGCACCTGGGGTCATGTTTGCGGAGACAGGGAAGAGTCGCCATTGCTAAGAACCAGGTTTGCACCACAGAGTCTGAAGCTTCCAACGCGAACACACTGGCCTGATCTACCCAGGGCGGCCCTTCAAAGGTCCTATGGTCTTTCATTAAACTGGCTGGTCCTAGGGCAGAAAAAGAACTACTCTGACCTGGGAATGGTCTTCAGAGACCCCAAAGGTAGGCAAGACCTGGCACTTGTGGAACATTTCCCTTCTTCTACAGGATTTCTGTCTCCTGAACAGTATTGGGATACCTGCATTTGTTAACTTAGCCAACCCATGAGATGGCCAAGGATGATTGACAGTCATGCTGGAAGAATACAGAAAAGGAAGTTGTCCTAGAATTCCCTTATTCTTCTCTAACCACTGTAGTGAGGAGCAGTGGGCCACGTTCCCACCGCCCCGCTCCCAGCCTCCTGGCTAGTTTATGCCCTGAAATAACAACACACAAACTGTATTCATTTAAACACTGCCTGGCCCATTAGTTTCAGCCTCTTACTTACATCTTGATTAATCCATATCTAATAATCTGTGTAGCACCACGAAGTGGTGCCTTACCGGGAAGATTCTAGTATGTCCATCTTGGGCCAGAGCTTCATTGCATCTGTCCCAGAGAGGAGAGGTGGGGCAATTGTCTGAGCCATCTACCTCACTTCCTTCTTCCTGTTCTGTCTACTCCACCTATCTAAATCCTGCCCTATCAAAAAGCCAAGGCAGTTTCTTTATTAGCCAATGAGAGTTCTCCATCAGACCACGGATCCTGTGGCTCACAAACCTGCATAATAAAGACTCTCAGATGGAGCTTTGAGATTCTACCCCAAAGCAAGTGGAAGCTAAGGTAAGGCTCTACTTGCGGGGGGGGGCAATGTGGGTTCAGGGAGAGAATCCAGTTCTCTTATAACACTGCTTAGAGGAAAAGAAGCAAATCCAGGGCAAAGGAAGCTAGGGTTGGGCAGGGATGTTCAATCTGAGCCCTATCTGAAGGGGCTAAGTCTAAGGACTCTATCCAAGCCCAAATCCTAAGCTGTACCACCATCCTCTAAAAGATTTCCTTGATGGCTGCACAGTTGTAAGACCCAAGAAGCTGGCGGTCAAGGAAAAAGCCTGCCTCCTCTGTCTTCTTCCTAGGTCCCATGGGAGTGGCTTCCTTCTATAACATGACCAGAAGCAAAGAGGGTGGCCCACAAGGAATTGGAGCAATGCCCCTGATCTACTGTGCACAGACTTTTAGGAGACAAGGAACCACACCTGACAGTTGAAAAAAAAAAACTGCCCTCTAGTAAAGAAAGTAGGTGCCCAATGTCTGGATGTCAGGGTCCTTGTCCCTGCATCCAGCAAGCTGCCCCTTTTGTGAGCATTTTGAAAGCAGGGCAATTTCCTCACTATCCTGAAGGCCAGCAGCCTGGAGCCTGGCATGCAGGGAACTGTCATAACTATCTGGAGAAAGGAGGAAAGTACAAGGAATAGGGAAAGACTGTCAGAAATACCAATGACAGCATTTCAGACTGACCAACGTCTTGAAGAATCATGCAAGGCAAACTCCTTGCTTGTAGACAGAACGTTATATAACTTTCAGTTCATTAGTCCTTCAGTGTATCTGATGGAGATGAATCCTGTGCATGATGCTGAACCGCTGACAGGAATGAATGACACCCCTCACTCTCCGCAGGCTCAGCTGTGAGAGGCGATGCAGACTCCACAGGAACACAATGAGCTGACCACAGAGGAAAAGTGGTAATTCCACTCCTGCCTGTGGCTAGATAGGCCTGGAGTGGGGAGGCCGCGTGAAGGGAAGGACACCTGTGCTGGCACTCGGGCCCTTGTACGCTCAGAGGTGAGGAAAGGGGAAGCCATTGAGAAGCAGGAGTTAGGCTTCCCAGAGAGCTACAGGTGACCAATGAGACTTCAGAGATGGAGACAGTGATAACAGAGTGATGGGGGTGGATCTGGAGGGGCTGGAAGGCCAGGGAGGACCCGAAAGCTTCTGAGAAAGAAAATGAAGCAACCAGGACCATCCTCCAGAAAGATGAAGTCACCAGAGAGGAGTGAGAAGCCGTGGGGAAGGAAGCAGGATGCATGGCCCAGGCAGTAAGTGCGAGCCTGACCAGGGGCAGGGAGAGTGGGATGGAGAACAGGTGAGAATCTTAGAAATGTTCTTATATTGGTACAGCTAGGCCTGAGAGGCGCATCATCCTGCATCCCCATCTATGCTTCCTCCTGCATAGGATGTTGGGTGAGGAATAGAAGGATGTGTTTGAAGTTTATCCAAAGTTTCAAGTTTGAACGTTGACATCACTCACTGAGAATGTCAACAAGGGAAGTTAAGGGATTTTTTTCTTTTAATGGATTGAGTTCTGAGCATTCTCACAGGACCATGGGAAGAGGCCCAGGAACTTGGAGCCCAGAAGAGTGGGTTAGGAATCTTCAGGGTGTAGGAGACCGAGGAAGCTGTGAAGGTGGACGATCAACCTTCAGCTAATTGGGGATGGGAGGATGACTCATACCAAGCAATCAGAAACCAGCAAGTAGGAAAGAAGATGTCAAAAACACCAGGAATGTGTCTGAAATAGTCAAGGGCAGGAAGGGAAGAGGAGTGACAGCTGGAAATGCTAAGTCACATAGCAACCACTAAAGCGTTCCTCTGGGAGAAAGGGGCTTAAAGAGGAGAAGGGGACACAGGCAAGAACAAAGAAAGGAGGGGGCAGCGCTGGGAGAGGGGAGTGTGTGCTATGATGTCACAGCGAGGACACTCAGCCAGGGGACAGCCTCCCCAAAGTGCTTAGGGCCAAAGAAAAAGCCCCACTGATTTGAAACCAGTTTTGACTGCTTCTGGAAGGAGGGACCAAAATGGAAGGCTGGAGGGTGATACCCCTCACTTTTGCCCTTTTGGATATGTCTACCCTATCCACCAATAGCTCCCCACCCCCAGTGGTTTAAATCCATTATTTGGTTTGGGCAGACCAATGGGGATGTCAAGTCCAGCAGGGAGTCAAAGGGACCTCAAGCCTAAATGGATTCTTGGCCTGCGTTTATGGTATAAAATAGGCCCAGTCTCCAGTTGAGGGATCGGGGCTTAGGCTGTGCTTCTGGGGATCCTGTCTTTGGAGAAACTGAAGAAGAGAAAGAACCATTCAGACAGCAGGAAGAGGAGTTAGGTGGCCTGGGCACAGGGCAAGGCAGCTTCCAGCAGCATGGAGCATGCCCTGCCGGACTGGTGAGCTGCATGCAGAGGGAAGCGTTCTCCTTGCTCACATGGCTCAGGAAGGCCATCTGCAGTGACAACTTCAAATGCTAAGGATGCTGACAGAGGAGGATGGTGAGGTTGAGGCCAGCTTGGTCTACCTGAGCTACTGAATGACACTGTATCTCAAAAATAAGCAAACAAAAAAGAAAGGATAAATCAGATATAATGGAAGTCATATGTGACCAACCAACAGCTAAGATACTGAGCCAGGAAGGGCTGAAGTCCTTCTAAGGCCTAGAAAGAATAAACAGTCTAAGCCCCAATCCCTCAACTTCGTGAGACTTTCTAGAGTGAAACAGGTTACTTGAGGCAGCCTGAGACTCCGTCCCGGAGCCGTGATCACGCATTCATATTTGCCTCAAGAATAAGCTATCCCGTGTTCTCTGTAAGCTGTGCTTTGTTTCCGCAGAGCACACTATACAAAGGTTCATCCAAATGGCAAGCAGGTCAGTTCTCACACTCTGCTGCCTCTAGGGTGCAGGCTCATGTCATGGACACAATTTCACTTTCTATTTGATTATATAAAATATATTGCAATGTGCATATATATATATATATATATGCATGGCCTCAGTTTACTAACCTCAACAACTTACTCCGAGGCTTGAAGGGTCTCTAGAAGGCACTTCAGCTTGGTACGCAATCACTGAAGCTGCTGGAAGCGATTCCCACTCCCCTTTGCAAAGAAACTGGAGACCAGCAGCTCTCAGGGCAGGGATGCGCAAATGTCCGTGGCAGCTGAGGCCCTCACGTTGCCTTTGTTTATTACAGTGGCCGTGGTCTTGTCCTCCAGCGACCAAAACCCAAATAAACCTGTTTATTTTTCTGACCTATAACTAATGTGTAAACACTGGGGCCCCGTGGCTCTTCCGGTGGCCCATGTGCTGGTCCTGCTCTTCTGTCACAGAAAGGGTAGGTGGCTATGACTGGCAGGCATCTCGAAGTTTTGACTTCGGGGGTCATCGAATCCCCATTTTTCTTTAGCAAACACATAGCAGGCGTTTCCAGATCGACTGACTCCAGACACCTGGTGTAGGCTTCATTTAGGCTAAGGATATTGTAGGAAGGCAGCAGCCAGAAGGACAAGAACCAAGGCAGCCTGCTGCTTGGGTCCATAAGAACTTCCTGCAAACTTTCCCCCAAACGTTTATCTCACATCATGCTGGAACTGATGTGTCGACGTAGCTAGACAGGAACATAAAACTACTTTAGAACACAGACCAACAGTTACGAACAATGAGATGTAGACCAAGGGCAGAAGGCCGACTGTCCGTGAGATTATCACCTACCAACGCTGGGAAGTGGCTAGGAGTCTGTGAGAGACAAGCAAGGCTCATGACAAGTCCTGGGAAAGTTTGGTTACTGGCACGGTATTGCCTTTTTGAGACCCTGGGGACAGCCACAGTTTCCAGGAACCTAGCCCCTCATTCATAATGGGCTCCAATGGACCAATACAATTTATAAACTTTTGTGTTGTGGAATATTTGTACACTGTGTGAAGGTGTATTGCTGTGATTGGTGTAATAAAAAGCTGAATGGCCAATAGCTAGGCAGGTGGTATAGGCGGGACTTCCAGGCAGAGAGAGAGGAAGGAGGAGGAATCTAGGCATGCGAAGGAGATACTAGGAGACATAGGGAGGAAACAGGAGGTTCATGATGTAAAAGAAGTAACACCGTAGGTAGAATGTAGATTAATATAAATGGGTTAATTTAAGTTATAAGAGCTAGTTAGGAATAAGCCTAAGCTAAAGGCTAAGTTTTCATAATTAATAAGTCTCCATGTTGTTATTTGTGAGCTAGTGGCCCGAAGAAAAATCTGACTACACCTTTGACTATGTTGAAAGATAAAAATAGAAAAGAAATATAGTAATAGAAGCAGAAATAAAATTAAAGACTCTATATCACTTAACAGGATTATAAGGAAGTATTATCAAAGTGTTTTTAAACAGAAAATTTCATTGTGTACATGCATCTGGGTGCCCTCAGAGGCCAGAAAGTGTCAGACCCTCTGGAGCTGGAGTTAAAAGTAGTTGTGACCCACCCAGTGTGGGTGCTGCCCTCTGGAAGAGCAGCAACCTGTCCTAACTGCTGAACTGTCTCAGATCAAATTAAAGCCTTCTCCCAACAGAGGGGGCAGAATAGACGAACAGCCCAGATTCCAAGGAAGAGGCACAAATGATGAATCCAAGAAATTTAGAAAAGTAAACAGTAGGATTAATAGAAAAGCCAAACATTATAAAAAATATTTAGAAAAGCCAAAATATTATAAACAAACTCAAATGGTTTAATAATAAATATAAACGATCAAAAAAAATTATTAAAAGAAAAACTCAAGCCGGGCGGTGGTGGCGCACGCCTTTAATCCCAGCACTCGGGAGGCAGAGGCAGGCGGATCTCTGTGAGTTCGAGACCAGCCTGGTCTACAAGAGCTAGTTCCAGGACAGGCTCCAAAGCCACAGAGAAACCCTGTCTCGAAAAACCAAAAAAAAAAAAAAAAAAAAAAAGAAAAAAAAAGAAAAAGAAAAAAAAGAAAAACTCAAATTCAATTTTAAGAACAAAATTTCTAGTCCTATGTTACTCATAGGAATATGCAGAATCACAGCAACATATATTGATCATAGAGGCTTGAGAAAGGACTCAATATAAATAGTCCGACGAAAATTAAGCTGATGTACAAAGACTGCAACAGATAAGGAAGCTTTAGGGGCAAAGTTGATACTGCTAAGAGGGTTGCTCTGCTTTGAACGTGTCCCCCTCGCCAACCCCCAAATCTGAATGATTCCTATGTGATAGACTGAAGAGGCAGGCCATGAAGGGGCGGCCAGGCTGGGAGGCTCCCCCTTCATGGACCCCTGCAGCATCCACCCATCCAATTTGCTCTTCTGCCTTCCACCACGTGAGGGCGCGGCTAGAAGGCCCTTGTCAGTTCTCGTTGGGGGCGTGGTCTTGGACTGCCCCGCCTCTGGGCTATTCTGAGTAAATTTCTGCTCTCCGCAGATTAATTACCCAACGCGTAGTAGTTTTATAAACCACAAAGTGAACTAAGATAATAATCAATGTAAGAGCAGCCTACCAAGAAGATGTAGCAATTATAAACCTGATGTACTTTCAGCATACGTCTTAGTCCCTTCATGCTGCTATGACAAAATCCTCTAGACTGGGTAATTTTTGTTTCTCACAGTCCCGGAGCCTGGGCAGTTCAAGATGAAGACACCAACAGGTTTGGTGTGTGGCCAGGGTCATTGCTCAAGGAAGTACCTTCTGGTGTTCTAAACGGAAGAAAGGCAGAACCGAGCACTGTCCTCACGGGCCAGGAGACGCTGAAGGGCAGAAGGCACCAGAGCACTTCTCCCCTTTCTCACGGTACACTGACGCAAACACCAGGCTCAACCCTGCTGACTCAACACCATAATCTTGGATCTCAAGTCCCAGCATGTGTGGTTTGGAGAGACATATGTCGGTGATGGAAGAAATCCTGCCGTACCCCTATAATCTGAACATACTTAAAATTGATCTTCTAGTAATTCTAAAACTTCACCTATTAAGTTCAGGCTTTCGCATATTGAGTGTTCAGACTTTTGAATTATAAGAGGTAGTGAATGAAATTTTTTAATTGCTAATACTGTTAATTGAAAGGTCACCTACAGCATTGTAACGCCACGTACTGTGTCCGCTACAGTCAGATGCATGCTCTCCCTAAGATGTGTTTGTATGATCTATGCCGATTCACTTTTCTTTCTGTATGTAATACCAGTCTGCCTTAATGAATGAAAATTTTCCCATTGATTAACTAGTAAGGGCAAAGGTCAAGATACATTTTAAGCACATTGTATTTATTAAACAGTTATAAAACATATTGAGGTTTATGAAATGTATTCAGGCTGATTTCAGGAGTACATTCATTTTGAGCCTAGAAGACCTTATCTCAGAGAAAGAGATAATACTTGGAAATTATGTATGTAAAAAGCACATGGCGACCATGAGAAAATACACTTATAAAAATACTGACAGTGACAGATTACATAAGCCCAGTGAATAAAATTTTAATTCAAACCCAAGCTGATATAAATAAATGCATTGACACTTTTATTTATTTATTTATTTTGAGACAGGGTTTCTCTGTAGCTTTGGAGCCTATCCTGGAACTAGTTTTTGTAGACTAGGCTGGCTTCGAACTCACAGAGATCTGCCTGCCTCTGCCTCCAGAGTGCTGGGATCATTCTTATGACAGAATACCAATCATCCAATGTTGACTGCATGGTGCAGTTAGACAGGAACTATTTGACAAGCTTCACATCAATACTTAATTCAAGTGAGAGTTATCAATGAAGCCAGGCATGGTGGTATACATCTCTTATCCTGGGACTTGGGAGGATTTAGTAGGAAGATGGGGGATTTGGTAGTAGCCTAGGCTAAATAATGCATTCTAGGCCTGTTGTGAAATATTATTTGAAGATGTGTTACATCCGTTTATTCTGTAAAATATTTGTTTAATGATGCAAAGATGTGTTGCATCCTTTTATATTGCGTTTGTTTAAACTCTGTGAAGCTGTGTTACTTTGCCTGTCTGGAACACCTGATTGGTCTAATAAACAGCTGAATGGTCAAAAGCACGGCAAGAGAAGGATAGGCAGGGCTGCCAGGCAGAGGGAATAGAAAGAACAGGAAGAGCAAAAAGGAGTAGAGAGGATGCCAGGGACCAGCCACCCGGCCAAACAGCCAGCATGGAGTAAGAAGTAAAGAAAGACATGTAGAATAGAGAAAGGTAAATGCCCAGAGGCAAAAGGTAGATGGGATAACTTAAGTTAAGAAAAGCTAGCTAAAAACCAAGCTAAGGATGGGCATTCATAAGAATAAGTCTCTGTATATTTATCTGGGAGCTAGGTAGCAGGCCCCCAAGTAGTAAAGAGCAAAGAAGAAAAAAAAAAAAAAAACCAACAACACAAGCCAGCTTGAGTTATGTTATAACACGAGATCCTATCTCAAGAAAACAAAGAAATAAACAACCCATAACAACACAAAAACATTATCTATGGATGCTAAGATGTGTATAACATTTTGAGGAGGCCAGAAAGATGGTTCAGTGGTGGGAAGTGCTTGCCTCCATGACTAATGAGCTGAGTTCAACCCCCCAAAGCCCCCATTGTTATTTATTAAACTCACATGGTGGAAGGGAAAAGGGAATTCCTGCAGCTTTTTCTCCGCCCTCCATATGAATGCACTGCTCCCTAAATAAATATAAAAGCCAGGATAACTCCACAGTCTCAAGGCATCTCCGCACAGCACACTAATCACAGAGAAGAACAGTAATGTCAGAGAGGAGAAGTCTGGAGAATGCCCGTGTATCCTGGGGATAGAGTTCGGTATCCCAGCAACACAAGAGACCAGTGTACCTGACCTGTGCACAGCATCACTTCCTGCCGAAGACACAAAATTTGAACCGAATCGTGAGGAGACATCAGATAAACCTGAACTGGGGGACATCTCCCAAAATAATGGGCGTATGGTCCATAAAATATAAATGCAACATGTGATTCTGGCTTAGGACCTAAAATGGCATTCTTCCTCTGCAGGGCAGGATGTAGTTAAGATAACCGACAAGTGGCAGATGACATCTGTCTTTTTGTTAGGTGACAGGTATCACTATTAACCTCCTGAATTTGACGGTTGTGTGGTGGTGATGTAAGAGACTATCTTAGGAATCCTACACTGCTGGCTGGGGAGGGAAAGGGCATCTTGTCTGGAACTTACTCTCTTATAAAAGCAAGTGTGGCAGGGTTAGTGTTCGGGGAATGAATGAAGAATTTCCTTAAATTCCTGATACAGTTCTTAAAACAATTATACATGTTATGTGACGTATGTGTGCATGCATTTATGATTGTGTGTGTGCCCATCTGTGTATGTGTGTGCGTGCACATGCGTGCAGAGGTCAAATAAAAATTTTAGTGGAGTTGATTCTCTCCTTCAACCTTGTGGATCATAGGACTCAAACTCGGGTCATCAAGCTTGGTGGCAAATGCCCTTATTCACTGAGCCATCTCTCTAGCCCATGACGTTATGATTCCTTTTAAAATTTATTTCTACATTTTTACTATTATTTTATATTTATAAATGTCTGCATGTGTGTCTGTATCTTTGTTTACATGTATCTCTGTATACCACCCACATGCCTGGTACCTATGGAGGCCAGAAGAGAGCGTCAGATCCCCTGGAATTAGAGTTACAGATAGCTCTAAACTACCACATGCATTCTGGGAATTGGACCTGAGTCTTCTGCAAGAACAGCAGCTAGAACTCTTAACCACTGAACCATCCCTCCAGCCCTGCTGCTACAATCTTAAAATTGTTTGCTCAGTGTAAAATTATTTTAAAGTAAAAAGTTATCAAATTAGTGCATTTGCTTTACTACCAAGATACTGACTTTTAAAATATGGTTTTTAAGGCAGGCGGTAGTGGCGTGCCTTTAACCCCCAGTACTCGGGAGGCCAGGGCTACACACTGAAACCTTGTCTTGAAAAACAATAAATTAAAATAAGCATTTTACTTATATTTTTAAAATTTAAGAATACATTTATTATGTGTTCATATATGCGTATGTGTACCAGAAAAGTAAAGCAGAAAAGCTTTACACTTGATCAAGGAGATGAGATGACAATTATATCCATGCAACATGTGTTCTTTACAAAAGCATCCCTCATGGGCAGACAATGCCACATTTCTTCCAGAAATGGCCTCACTGCTTCCTTCTTAATGTGCTTTCTGTCCCCACAGTTGCACCCCACCTCCACAGGAAGCCCCCTAGAGTCCACCAGCTGGGTCACTCACTGGCTGTGCAATTTCTTCTGGGCAGTGAGAAATGGTGGTGATTTTTTTTTTTTTTTGATAGCTAAAACATTTTCCATCTTGGGAAGCAATAAAGTCCACGGCAGATGCAGACTACATTTTCAAACCTCTTGCTCATTACAGAGATATGCATCTAAGGAACCTTGGGCCGAGTTCTGGGGCCGCTCTTTTGAAATTCAAACAAAAAGGAACTTGTTTCTGAGCTCATGAGGGAAGGTCTGGAAGCTCCATTAATTTTAATAATGATTTCCAATTAATTCATTAGTCATTTCCTGATTTTCTGAAACAATTTGGTTTCAAAGTGCCTACCCCTTACCATGGGTAAAGCTATGATGGATTGATTCTCTATGCTAAACTTTCAGTCCTTTATGCAAATGCAGACAGAAGCCTGGGCCTGGCTTGACATGCATCATTTGCAACAATAGTCTATTTGTGGGCTTTGGAATGAAGAGGCCCAGTGCTCCCAGGGGATTTTAAGCAGTTAGTGATACATGGAATCATAGCAGGTGCTTCTCCTGGCTGAGGCCCAACACCTGATAACACGGGGATATCCCTAAGGTCACAGCGGGAACATGTCCGAATTCTCCAGCTAAGCCTTTTAGGGTAATCACAGCTTCACTGTCGTGGGGTGGCAGCAGGGTCAGGGAAGTTAAGTTGTGATGTGGGGTGGGTTAGGGAGAGTGTTCTGGAACTTGCTTTCTTGCCTTCTTTGCCCTTGTAAACCAGGGACCATATCACCACGGCCCCTCCCTTGTGGCTGGGATGCCTCACTCCTTAGGGGACTGACTGTACCTTCAATACTATTCTGGAGCAGCTGGTGCCTGCACTCCGCCTTGAACTGCCATGGTGCAGAGGTTTTAGCTGTTCAATAAGGTGACCATCTAGTTTTAGAAAATAAGGAAATACCTCAATCCACAGCTAATAAACTACTTTCCAGTCTATAAAAGGATTTCCCAGAAAGTCTTTCTGTAAACGGAACTTTCCTGATAAGTAGGAGGAGATTTAACATGCAGCCAACAAGGCTCAGCTGCAAAGTTCTTCGCTTGCAGAGGCCCCTTAAGGTGGTGGGATCAGATAGCCTGCTTCCATGGCCATATGAGCTCACTTTTTCTTTCTTTCCTTTTTCCTGCCTTCCTTCCTGTCTTTTTCATCTTTCTTTCTTTCCTTCTTCCTCTTTCTTTCTTTCTGTCTGTCTGTCTGTCTGTCTGTCTGTCTGTCTGTCTGTCTGTCTTTCCTTATCCCTCCTTCCTTCTTTCCTTTCTTCCTTTCTGTCTATCTGTCTCTCCCCCCCCCCTTTCAAAAGTATGATATTTTCACTACTATTGATTACGGCCGTTATTTCTCTGTGGAAGCTTCCCCTCCACACCGCCTTTTCCTTATGCCCTTGGTTATGGGGTCGCTGAACCCAATTAAAAATCTATCTTAATTATTTACTCGTGCGTGTGCCGGGGAGTGTTGTATCCCCAGGAGCTGGAATTACAGGCAGCTGCGAGCAATGATGGGGGTGCTGGGAACTGAAACAGGAGCCAGCACTCTTAGGTGTGAGTTCTCAGGCCTCTCAGAGCAATCGTAAGACTCAGGTAAAGGCGCATGAGTTAGTGCTAAGCCATTTGTCTGGGTTTAGGATGTTTCCATGTAGCTCAAATTCACTCCACTAGGCAGTGTTAGATCCTTGGGTCCAGCAAATGCCCTGAGCTTTCAGCACATACCGAGCTCTAAATGAGTGACACAGAAAGGGGCAGGTATCAGGTGAAGAAGGACAAACATGTTAGAAGTCTGCTGCGTGGAGAAAAATGAGCCTTGGCTGGACCTTGTTCCTGGATGAAAGGAAGGGTCCTTCCGGGAAAGTCGCACTTCCATCATAAAGGAAAGCAGCCCTTATCGCGCGCCGTGTGTGTGTGTGTGTGTGTGTGTGTGTGTGTGTGTGTGTGTGTGTGTGTGTGTGTGTGGGGGTGTGTGTGTGTGTGTGTGTGTGTGTGTTTAGAAATTTCTGTCCACTCAACAAAGCCTGACAGCTGCTTCATGTCCCCTTATTTGAAGGAGCTGGAACCTACCATTTCTCAGGAGATCCATCTCTGAAAAATGAAAGGTAAGTAAGTGAAGTATTTAAATGTTTTGAGAAATGAAAATATTTAGAAAGATCCAGAGGAGAATCTTCTATAAAACAGGCACTTGTTTCCAGATTATTATTTTATAAATTCCAGGGTTATAGGTATTAGTTTATTTATTCGGAGCCTTTTTTTCATGCCGGCTCATGGGTAAAGGGTATCTGATGTGTATTATTTTATCTTCACATTAACCCATTGAGGGAGTCACTACAATTGTCTGACATTTGGTGACAAACTAGTCATTATTTTGAGGGGTTTTATAACCTGCCAAGCCCCACCCCCAGCTCTGAAGTCGTAGAGCAGTCTTGGAGAGCTACATTCTAAACCGTGCAAAGGGCTATGTCTCTAGTCCCAGTCCTTGAGACGCTGGGGGGGGGGGGGCTACCAAGACCGGGAATTCAATATCAGCCTGAACAACCCCTGAGACCTCATTGCAAAATATGAAAGAGAGCTGGTGATGTCTCAGTGAGAAGCCATGTGCTTAAGATGGGCAAAATTCTAAATTAGATCTCTTTAGCACCAGGAGAGAGAGAGAGAGAGAGAGAGAGAGAGAGAGAGAGAGAGAGAGAGAGAGAGAGAGAGAGGAGAGAGAGAGGAGAGAGAGAGAGAGGAGGGAGGGAGGGAGGGAGGGAGGGAGGGGGGAGGGAGGGAGGGAGGGAGGGAGGGAGGAAGGGAGGGAAGGAGAGAGAGAGAGGTGAACCAGGCAGTAATGATGTACACCTTTGATCCCAGTACTTGAAAGACAGTGGCAGGTGGATCTCCAGGAGTTCAAGACCAGTCTGATCCACAGAGGGAGTTCCAGGACAGTCAAGGCTACACAGAGAACTCTGTCTCATAACAAACAAACAAATAAAAATACATAAATAAGAACAATAGAATCATTTCATAGAAGAACTTTAGTTTACGTAGGAAGTTGTAAACATTAGACAGGCACCGTTTTACAATCTGTATGAAACTCTATGTAGTCATCAGTACGTACTGACATCACAAAACTGAGACAAATACACCAGACTCTTGGTGGAGTAAGCACCATCTCCTGTGTTCTTTCCAATTAAAACAAAACCATACAAATAAATAAGTAAATGATCGATGAAGCTTGATTCCCACCAAAGATCTTCATTAGATACAGAAACTGCAGGAGAGAGAAGTTGGTAATAGTATGTTGGGAACCCCATCCGCAGCCTGTGAACAGTCCACAGGAAAAGCCGCCTGGTTCTTTAACATGTTAGTAGCAAGACATTTTAAAAGGAGGAGGAGCTAAAAAGGAAAACCCACGAATATAAGGCAACTTAAGAAAAATAATCTATCAATGAGTGGGTTCTGATTCTAATAAGGACTCAAAATTATTTTAGAACTGAAGGCAAACCCACAGAAATTACTAAATTATTTGATAAAAATTAAGCTGTTGTTCATTTTCCATATAGGTTAATGCTATTGTTGGGGTTTTCATTTTAAAAAATTATTTAACTTTATTTTATGTGCATTGGTGTAAAGGTATCAGACCCCCTAGAACTGTAGTTACAGACAGTTGTAAAGCTGCCATGTGGGTGCTGGGAATTGAACCTAGATCCTCTGGGAGAACAGTCAGTGCTCTTAACCACTGAGCCACCTCTCCAGCCCCACCCCTTTTTAAAAAGATTTATTAATTTATTATGTATACAGAGTTCTGCCTGCATGGATGCCTGCATGCCGGAAGAGGGCACCAGATATCATTATAGATGGCTATGAGCTGCCTTGAGGTTGCTCAGAATTGAATTCAGGACCTCTGGAAAAGCAGCCAGTGGTCCCAACTTCTGAGCCATCTCTCCAGCCTAGGGTTTTTATTCTTTATATTTTAGGCATATATATTAAAATCTTAAGACTACACTTGCAGGGATCATTTCTATAGTTCATTACTAAAATATTTATAGAGAAAATATGTTATCTGGGATCTGTTCCAAAAATTCAGTAAGGGAGGAGAAGGCTAGGAATGCAAATTAAAAAAACCATCCTTGTATTAATGTATTCATCTTTAGCCAGTTCACAGAGACAAAAAAGGATAGTGTTACCAGGAGAGGAAATATGGAGGTTCTTTAATAAATAGAGAATTTCAGTTCAGAATGATAAAAAAATCTGGAATGTTATAGAATATTATTTTTAACTAGGCAAAGATGTGTTACATTTGTTTATGCTGCAGAATATTATTTTAACTGTGTGAAGGTGTGTTGCTTTTGTTTATGCTGCATTTGTTTAATTATGAAAAGATGTGTTACATTTGTTTCACCTTGCCTGCCTAAGACACCTGATTGGTCTAATAAGAACTGAACAACCAATAGCTAGGCAGGAGAAAGGATGGGCAGGGCTAGCTGGCAGAGAGAATAAATAGGAGGATCAACCTAGGCTGGGAGAAAAGAGGAGGAGAGAATGAGGGACACATTTGGGGCAAGAAGTCAGGCAGGCACAGAGCAGCAGTGAAAGTAAGAAAGGGAATAAACCCCGAGGCAAAAGGTAGATAAAGAGAAACAGGTTAATTTAAGTTAAAAGAGTCAACCAGAAACATGTCTAAGATAGGGTGAGCATTCAAAACTAATAATTAGTCTCTGTGTCCTGATTTGGGAGCTGGTTGGTGGCCCAAAAGAACAAGCCTGGTATACTAGAGAATTCTGGAGACTTAACTCAGTTGGCAGATGTGGGCCTGGCATATGCACGGCCCAGAGTCAAATATGCACACAGAGTATTGACAAAGGTGTCTCAGTTTTGTGCTGTGCTGCCTCATTTTCATTGTTATGTGCTGTCAGCCCTTCTCACATGCAGATTCTCCCAGGCCCTCTGAAAAGGTGTCCTCTAAGCATTGCAGCATGCCTCGTGTACTCAGAGACACAGCTTGTTCAAGGTCCAGCCAAATCCAACTCACACATCTGACTCTGGAACTCAGGACTCCATCCTACTTCCAAAGCTTTTGCTGATAAAAATGCATGCACAAGAGAATGCTAAAAATAAATAAGGTCTCTGAGAAGGAGCCAACAGTTGAGATTGGAACCTGGGCTAGAATAGTTATTCCATTAAGCATTGCTTTAGAGCTAAGCCTCCCAATAGCCAAGGCAAAATGAAAAATACGATGCATTGTATGGTGTTTGAGTTTTAAAGACAAACTTTACTGTCCTTCCCTTCCCTAGAACCAGGCATGTGCCTGCTCATTTACTCTTCAGCAAAAGTCAGGCTCTTCCTGGTCCTTCAAAAGACACACTTGAGATCTAATGTTCCCATGCCATTGACAGGTAATAAATTGTGTGTGTGTTTCTGTTTCCTTCCTTTCCGCCTTCCTTCCCTCGCTCCTTCCCTCCCTCCCTCCCTCGCTCCTCCTTCTTCCTTCCTTCCTCCTTCCTTCCTTCCTTCCTTCCTCCTTCCTTCCTTCCTTCCTTCCTTCCTTCCTTCCTTCCTCCTTCCTTCCTTCCTTCCTTCCTTCCTTCTTCCTTCCTTCCTTCCTCCTTCCTCCTTCCTTCCTTCCTTCCTTCCTTCCTTCCTTCCTTCCTTCCTTCCTTCCTAATTTAGAAAAAGAAGAAAGACATTGTTCTTGACACCAAACTCTAAGCTAAATTGTGCATGTGTTTTCTTAAAGAAGGGACACTGGGCATGCTGTGAAACAATGTCTTCATAAGCTGGGACATGTCACAATCCACATGGCCACTTCTGGTGTCAGCCCCTAACATAGGCAGGAACTGGAGGGTTATAAGTATCATGGGTCTCCCGCATAGCCATGAACTACTATGCTCTGTCCAGCCACACATAGGTAATAGCATTATTATACATAGAACTCCATATTGCTATGTATTGTACTCTGATATGATCAAGAACTCTCAGGCTCAAGGACCTGAGAAGACATTTAAATTATGAGATTTTAAAATCTTGTTCATTGTGTCGGTATAGATTTCTAAAAATTTTGAAAAATAAATTTAAAAAAAATCCTTCAGTAGACTTCAGTAGCAGAACATGTTGATATATTGTCACACAATAAGGTGGCACAAGCAGGAAGGACAGGATCCCTTGGCTTCCAGGGAAGTGAGCCAGAAATGGGAGGTCAGAGCTGTTCACGGAGACTGAGGAAAAGACCAGCTGGATGAGGAGAACATCAGTTGTCACATGCCAGGTCCTTCATGAGAAGGGTTTCTCTGTTGGTAGTCTATAACGGCTTTCCCACAATGGATCAGTGAATTTCCCAGAAAGTGTAACTTGATGCACACGCTACTTTGGGGGTGTCTTTACCAGCAGCACATCTCCTAACATCTCTGCTGTGGATATTATTTTAAGGTGTGTGACTTTTGTTCCTGCTGCGCTTGTTTAACTCTGTGAAGCTGTGATTCTTTGCCTGTCTAAAATGACTGAGGGGCCTCATAAAGAGCTGGGTGGCCAATAGCAAGGCAAGGCAGGGCTGACAGGCAGAGAGTATAAATAGAAGAAGAAATCTGGGAGACGAGAACAAGCGGAGGAGAACGTCAGGGGTCAGTCACCCAGCTAGGCATGGAGTAAGAAGGAAAGTAAGATATAGAAAAGTAAGAAAAAGAAAAAGCCCAAAGGCCAAAGGTAGATGGGATAATTTAAGAAAAGCTAGCTTGGTGAGGGGTGCGTTCACCCATGGAGACGGTGGGACAGAACTAACGGGAGATCACCAACTCCAGTTGGAATGGGACCGATGGATCATGAGACCAAACCGGACTCTCTGAATGTGGCCGACGATGGAGGCTGACTGAGAAGCCAAGGACAATGGCGCTGGGCTTTGATTCTTCTGCATGGACGGGCTCTGTGGGAGCCTTCTCAGCTTGGTTGATCACCTTCCTGGACCTGGGGGGAGTTGGGAGGACCTTGGTCTTAACATAGAGTAGGGAACCCCGATGGCTCCTTGGCCTGGAGAGGGAGGGAGGGGGGGTATGGGTGGAAGGGAGGGGAGGGAAGGGAGAGGAGGAGGGGAGGAGATGGAAATTTTTAAATATAAAAAAAATAAACCATATTAAAAGAAAAAAGAAAAAAGAAAAGCTGGCTTGGAACAAGTCAAGCTAAGGCCAGGCATTCGTAACTAAGAATAAGCCTCCATGTGTGATTTATTTGGCCACTGGGTAGTGGGGTCCCCAAAAGGGCAAAAGAGTAAAACATCACACAGCACATCTCTAGGAGAGCATTCTTCCTGATGCTGCTGAAGACAATGGGCACGTGTAGGAGAACTAACTCTGGCTCACGTCCGCGGTAAGGGGGACACCATCCTTACGATATGCTTTCACCTTGTTTTCTACTTGAAATGCTCCTTTTCCCTTAAACAAGGCCCTCTGCTTCAAAAGGGTTGTTTGTGCAAGAAAGCCTGTTTATATTTTGGTCTTACATTTATCACGAAGAACACATTCTGAAAGCATATTTCGCTGTGATAAAGACATTTCTGAGATTAGAAAACTCAAGTACAGAAGATTAAAAATTCTTCTTTGGGGCTGGTGGAATGTTTCAGTGGGTGAAAGTCCCTGCATAGTCTTTGATCCCCAGTATTCAAGGTGGAAGAAGAGAAGCGACTCTCAGAAATTGTTCTCTGGCTTCCACATATATGTGCCAGCACACACCACACACACACACACACACACACACACACACACACACGCGCGCGCGCATACGCTAAGTAATGTTTAAGTTATATTTTGTGGGTTTTTTGCTTGTTTTTGTTTTGTTTTTTTTTTCCATGGAGTGAACTATGAGAAGCACACAAACCCTCATACAGAACTGTTTGTAAGGCCCCGGGACAACCATAAAGCTAAAATCCTAAGCAAGGAATGTGACTGTCCCTCTACAGTGGATTAATGGGTACAGCTTGCAGGGCCTTCCAGGAAGGTTATCTGCTCCCCCACTTCCCTGCTGGCATCTTAGTTCAGCACCCGCGAAAAGCAAGGGTGTTAGATGCAAATTTCCCCAAAGGTAAGAATCCCAGGATGGTGGGGATATGTGGGTGCATGCTGAGGTGGCTGACCCCTCGGTGGGTCACTGTGATTAAATCAGCAGAGTGGGAACCCAGTAACCAGGTTTTTGCTGTTATTTCTATACTGCTTGCTCATCTCTAAACCAGACTTTTAGATCATGATCTTCAAGAAAGTTGGCAGATGACAAGAGCTCTTCTTGGGTCTGCTATTCTGTGACGGACTCAGTGAGCGGAAAGTACTGGCTGGCCAAGGTGGGGCATGAGGGAGTCATTCTGATACCAATGCCTATGCGGCGTGGCGTCTGTATAAACTGGCCTGTGACTGAGGCCTGGGTAACAACATGGCAAGGCGTGTGAGAACCAACAACCGGATTTGTTTGGCGCTGAAGAGAACTGTGAACAGCTTCCCTCTTTAAGTCTCCTGATGTGTCCCGATGAGGTGCCCTGCTGTCCACATTCTTCCCTAAACCTGAGCCTTGTCACCTTAAACATGGAAGAAAGGTTTCAGAAACACAGCTGCTCCACTCATGAGACCTGATCCGTAAACGGTGGTGGCCTGAGGTCAAACCTCTGGTCCTCTCCTCTTGCTTCTCGGGAAGCCAGTGAGTCCTCTGAGATCGACCGGTTTCATTCAGAAACTACTTGGAAGAATGAAAGGGGCCAATGGTGGCTAATGTTCCAAGCGACCCTTAGAAAGCCCACCGAGAAAACTAAAGGATGCTTACAGGGGCTGGCTCAGCTTCACTTATCCCGAGTGTCTTCAGATGCATGTACTCCGGCCCAAGCCAGTGAGTCAGGAGGGGGGGAGGGCAGAGTGATGCTTTCGGAAGACCCTGGAAGCGCTACCTTTTCTCCTTCTCCTTTGCAGTGTTGTTGGTTTAACCCAGTGCCTCGTGCATGCCAGGCAAGCCCTCCACTCCACATCCCCAGTTCTCACCCATTTAAAAAAGATTGTTAGAGACAGAGTCTCCCTTCGTTGCCCAGGCTGGGCTCAGTCTCATTCGGTAGCCCAGGCAGGCTTCAGACTTTCAGTCTGCCTGCCTCAGCCTCCCAGGTCTAGTATTCCAGGTTTGGACCACAATGTTTAGCTTATAGGAACACCTTTTTTTTCTTAGATTTTTATTTTATGTGTATTAACTGTTTTGCCTGCATGTGTATTTGTTTAACTTAGGAAGGCCTGGTTCCCACAGAAGGTTAGAAAAGAGTGTCGGATCCTCTGGAACTGGAGTTTCAGCTGGCTGTGAGCCACCTTGTAGGTGTTGAAAATCAAATCCAGGTCCTCTGCAAGAGCAGCAAAGGATGAGCCGTCTCTCCATTCCCCTCTGGTCATCTTTCAGCATGGAAGAACTGACTCTGGTTTTGGCCACGGGGATGCTCCGGGCCTGGACCACCAGCTGAGGCTATCATTGCTGGTGTCCAAGGGCCACGCTGTTACCCAGGACCATAGTGATCTGAATGGCCTGACACCTACTCGGGACCATGGTGATTCTGGGCCTGAGCGGCGGTCAAGGGCCGTGTCTGAGTCTGTGGTCCTACTGCAGCTAGGTTGGTGTTGATGTCCCTGGCCTGAGTTACCACTGGGGACCCAGTGGTCTGATCTGAGCTGATCCCAGTGGTCTAAGCTCCTGAGAGCTGGTCCTGCCCCTCACTGGCTGCCTCAGTGGGAGAGCTATCTCTGGTCCCAGGAGAACTGGCCCTAGTGGCATGGGTGTAGGAAAGCTGGCCCTGGGAGAACTGCCTGCCCCCTCACTGGCCTCTGCAGCAGAAGAGCTGGCCCCACCCCTGGCCATGTGCTCTGGAGAGCTGATTCTGACCCTCACTGAAGGAGAGCTGTCCCAAGGGAGGCCCAGACTGACCAACTCAGTTACCACTCAGGCCCATATCCAGGGCTCTGAGTTGGCCCATCCTAGTGTATTTTTAAAAATTTATTTTACTTTATATAATGCGTGTGTGTGTGTGTGTGTGTGTGTGTGTGTGTGTCTGTATGTGTGTATATGCTATGTGAGTGTAGTATCTGAAGAGGCCAAAAGAGAGCATCAGATCCCATGCTGCTGAAATTAGGCATTTGTGAACAACCCCATGGTGTATATGCTGGGAACCAAACTTGGATTTTCTCAAAGAACAGTGTGCATTAACTCATGAGCCACCTCTCCAACTTCCATATCATGTATTTTAATCTGTTGTCACCATCCTAATCCACTGACTCCCTTCCTCTTTTCAGCTAGCACACCTTTTACTTTTGTATCTTTGTGTGGACTTGTATCCATCTGTGTGTGTGTGTGTGTGTGTGTGTGTGAGAGAGAGAGAGAGGGAGAGAGAGAGAGAGAGAGAGAGAGAGAGAGAGAGAGCGAGAGAGAGAGAGAGAGAGAGAGAGAATGAGCTTAATTATGGTTGCTTACAGGAATATGGGTGAGGTTTTTACTAGAGCACAGGCAACTTACAGTGGTTACGTCACTGGAAAAGAAAGTCTCTCCCACTCCCAAGCAACCGTTAATGCCTGTAGACTCTGAGAGGTGTGTGTCCTCATAAGACCGTCCTCCCCATGATGAACATTGACGGGTTCAGTCCTGCAGGGCTTGTGCAGGTGATCACGGCTGTTATAAATTCTGCGATACATTTTATCTTAAAGGGAAAAAGAAGCATTTCCAAGATCTGTCCATTGGGAAGGCTAAAGCTAAAGCCTAGTAGAATGGACGGAGCCCATGTAGTTGGTCCTCATATCTGTGGGTTCCACACCTTTGAATGCAGCCAAACTTATACAGAAAATATTTAGGAAAAAATTGCCTCTGTACTAGTTATTAATCCATAAATAATTGCTGTGGCAGTTATTTTTATGGTTGTATTTGGTATTATAAGTAAGGTAGAGGTGATTTAAAGTATGTGGGAGGGTGTAACAGGCTGCAAAAATATACCCTACCGTTCTAAATAAGGAATTGCACATCAGCAGATCTGGGTCCCTATAGGAGTCAGGCAAAAACTGGAATCAACCCAAGGTGGAGGGGAAACGTACTCAGCTTGTGTTTTCCCACATTCTACTTTCTGCAGGAAGGAGCAGCTGGATCCTTGGGGAATGATGAGTGATTCCAAATCTCAGACATGAAGGCTCAAGAGAAACCTGCCACTCTAAAATGCAAGGACGAGGACTCTTAGCAGAGGGTCTCACCAGACAAGGACACAGTGCCTTGGACAGCAGCAAGAAAATCACTCAAAAGAAAACAAAACTATCAGATGTACTGAGAAACCTTGTGTTTATTCTGCAATACTTGAAATTTGTATTGATATTTGGATTGTGGGGAACTGCCACATTTTGATTATTGATTAATAAAAGGTTCAAAAATTTAGCATCTTTTTGTAGACATGTCCTCCAATCCATAGTGAATAAGAAGTTTCTTTTTTTTCTTTTTAAAGATTTATTTTATTTATGTGTATGTATATGTGGCTGCTTGCGTTTATGAGCAGCACATGAGTGCAAGTACCCAGGATGGCCAGAAGGGGGCATCAGGTCCTTTGGCTCTGAAGAGACAAGTGGTTGTGAGCTGCCCAGCTTCAGCTCTGGAAACGGAACCTGAGACTTCTGCAAGAACAGCATCTCCAGCCATTGTTCCGGCCTCCTTTTTTTGTTTGTTTGCTTGTTTGTTTGCAAAAAGGTTTCTTTTAGATAGTGTTCCAGTTAAATGAATTACTTAAAAAAAATCTCAATCGACTATCCGTAATTTATACTTCCCAAAAGATCCCAAAGCTGACCTGGAACTTGTTGTGTAACCCAGGCTTGCTTTGTACATATGATTTTCCAAAGCAGCACCAAGCCAGGCATGATGACACTAGACTTTTATCCAACACTTGGGAAGCAGAAGCCGGTGGATCTCTGAATTCAAGGCCAACCTGGTCTGCAGAGTAAGTTCCAGGACAACCAGGGCTACACAGAGAAACCCTGTCTTGGTGGGAGGGGTGGAGAGTGAGGGTGGAGATGGAAGTAGAATCATTCCTTCTCTTGGAAGACTTCACCTTGCACATTCTTGAGACGGCCTAAGGATGCCCTACTTTGTTCCTGCTTCTGTGGGTTGAGGTAAGCTTGGCGGTGGCAGCATCAGAAGTGACCGTGCTCTGTCACTGATACCATGTTGAACTCTTTAAAACTAGTGGACCAAATAAATACTGAAGAGCCAATAAATACTGAAGAGCCACTTAAGCCCCCACAGCTGTCGCGTGACTCCCCTGTTGCTTGACAGGATGAAGGGTTATAGAGGACTGCGTATAAATTGGAAGACAGCGTTTTCTCTCTCTGTCTTCATTTAATACCCAGGATGTTTTTATATTTCAGTCTGAACCCAGAAGGAAGATTGTGGGCTCCGGGCCAGCGTCTCCCCCCTTTCAGGACCGACTTTTCTTCCTGTTTCTTTATAGAGTCCAGAAGAGCAGAAAAACCTGGAACACATTATGCACCTCTGACAGAAATAAAATACAAACGTGCTGTGTCAATTTCCCACGGACGCCAAAACCTGATCCTCATTTTATTTTCAAAAACGTGGGGGATGTTTGGCTAAATACCCAGCCCACCACAACTGAGCAAGCAGGGTGTACTGCGCATGAGCTGTAAACCAAGTTCAGTCTCCAGGGCTTCCTTGCCCTAAGTTTCTAAGGCCCTGCCCCACAGTGGAATTCCAGGACCCACATCCTAGGTCCCAGGAGGTTTGCAAAGTTCCCTTCTTTGCAAAGCCCCGGATTCTTGGCATGTACTAAAGTGTGTGGGGGATCCTTCATGATAAGTAACGCAGAAAAAAGACGTGCAATAAAACAAGCGCTTTCTGAACAGGAAGAAGAGCAGACCGAAGCGGAGCCCCCAGATGGTTCTGTTTGCTGTGCTGCGCGTCTTTGTTCTGCACTATGCTTCCTGCCCGAGTGTTGTGCTCTTTTCGTTAATTTGGATTTGAACCAAATTGGATTCTTATCCGAGAGCCAAGCCCCAGGGTGAGGAAGTTGCCGTTAGAAACAAAAATAAATTAAGAGGCTAGCACTGAGCAACGCAGGCAAACATTTTTTTTTTATTAAAAAAACAAAAACAAAAACAACTTAAGGTGGGGGTCTCACTATGTAGTCCTGGCTGGCCTGGAACTCACCGTGTAGACCAAGCTGGACTCACAGGCACTGACATCCACCTGCCTTTGCCTCCTCAGTGTTGGGATCAAAGGTGTGCATGCACACCTGGCCCAGAGCGGCTCTTCTTGATGTCGACTTTCAGTAAAGCCCTTGGGAGCAGCGGCTAACTTTCTTCCTTGTCTAACAGCTGAAGGACCTGGATCTTAAGAAGTAGCAATTATCACCTGACAGATAGGTGACTCCCACGCTTCTGCCCGCAGTCACCATGATAAACCTTTTTTGTTTGTTTTTGTTTTAATTAGGAGGCTTTGTAAAGATTTATTTGCTTTAAAATTGTAAGAAATTTCTAGGGTAAATGTCATGGCTGCCAGGCTTGGTATGAAAAGGGACAAACTGCCGTAGTCACTTACACACGCCAGACACCATGCAGCTACAGGATGTAGGTTGTAGACCTGTGTCCTTGCAGCTGGGCACACAGGCTTTGATGTTTCAAGGAGCTCCTGCCAATTTGACCCTGGGTAGGTGCTTTGCGGGTAACCAAGCAACCAAAAGGGGCAATCCTGCTGAGATAACTCCTGCCTCGGTGGCTGTTTTCGTGGTCATGAACACACATTTGTGAGTACCTTACCAAGAAGGCCACTTTTCTCAGTGTTTCTCCTATGGGAGGAACATTGACCTGTGACCATTTCTTTCTGAGTCCTCTAAATGCTGCTGTGCCCAAGAGCTCAGTCTCCGGGCATCTTTTCCAGTTATTGCTGTCCATCCATGTGCTGGGGGGCAGCAGCACAGGAAATTTACCAGTGGGCATATACTCAAAAAAGACTGATTCTCTCTCCCCCAGCAACTACCCACTGCCAAAAACTCAGTAAGGTGTGAGGCCTGGAGATCCTCCTCCATCTATGTTGGGATTTTGGTTGGCTTGATCCTGTGATCTTGTGCCATGAGTTTGCAACTGTAATAGCCATGCCATGCCCAGAAGACAGCACTCCACAGCCCCTCTGCTTCCTCTGGCTCTGGCATTCCTTCCATCTCCTCTTCCACATTTCCTGAGCCTTGGTGGTGGTGGAGCTAGCACAAATATCTCATTTAGGACTGAACGTCTAATCTTTTCATCTGTCTTTTAAGCAGTGATGTATCTCTGTACTGACCGCTATCTACTGTACAAAGAAGCTTCCATGGCCAAGGTTGAGAAAAACCCAGGTCTATTGGTAGAAGCTGTGCCCAGGTCTATTGGTAGAAACCATCCCCAGGTCTATTGGTAGAAGCTGTCAGCACCAGGAATTGGGCAGGTCAAGTCATCAGTTAGATTTTTTTATTCACCCTCCCACCCCAGTATCTATATCCCAAACTTCATAGGTAGAAACTGCCCTCCAAGGTGACAGTATGGCGGTGACTAGGTTATGAGAGTGGGCTCATCAGGAACAGGACTAGCACTCCCAACAAAAGAAGATACAGTGAGAAGACGGCCACCTACGAACCAGACACCAAATAGGCTGGCACCCCGATCTCAGACTTTCTAGCCTCCAGAGCTAGAAAGTTATTTATAGGCACCCAGGCTGTGGTAGTTTGAGACAGAAGCCAAATGGGCTAGAATAGCAAGAGAAGCTTTGCTTTTCAGGGGTAGGTTCTAAGCTTTCTTTTTTTTTAAAAAAAACTGTGTCTTCTCGGCTGGGTTCTGATACCAAGTGTGTATCACTTACAATGCCAGCCATTAAGAACACGGACTCCTAGCCCTGCCTTGAACACAAGCATCCAGAAGGATTCTGTCTCTTCTCCTACCATCTACTTCAAAGCCATCCACTCTCTAATTTTACCCATAAGCACCCTGCTGATACTGGCTTGAGAAGGCCATGTCTTTCCTAGCTCTGTGGTGCCTCCCTGCTCGTTGGGAACTGCCAGTCATTCCTCTCACTGTGAGTCCTGCAGCCCTGCATGGATGCTCTGTCTGACGGGAGGTGGGACTCACCTGGTGATTCTCCTCTCTTCTTGTTCTTCCTTTCTTTTCGTTCTTCACCGCTGCTTTCTAAACTTCTTCTTTTTAAGGCACTGTAAAAATATGTCAACGCCGTGGAGAGCCTCTTCTAGGAACAAAAATTCTAGAAAGTCTACACACACAAACTGCAATGAGTCATGTCAAGAGGTTTCCTCCACTCGGCCTTCTCTCATTAGGGCATGCTGGCAACTCCTAGGTCTTCAATGGCAAGCATTCTTCCAAACTCCAAAATTGTATGCCCAATTTAAATGAAAAATGTATCTGTCTCAAAGCATCATAGTTATACTCAGTGTGTCAGAAAGTGACCCAAATAGCCTCCCAGTCTCTGTTCATTCTTTTCCATAATAGCCCATCTCATGCTAACAATGTCATTCCCCAATCATCGAGGAGGGAGAAACCTGCTCTTCTCTGCCTTCCCACTTCTGCTTCTTTGGCTCTTATATTCTAATCTCATACAAGGATTGCTGGAGGAGTCATCATTTGGTCTTCCTGTCACGTAGTCCATCCTCCACACTACAGCAAAGTACATCTTCATTATCTCTGTGTCAGTGCCATTGCTTATGGTAGTACTTCAGCAAGCGTGTCTCAATGAATGAGAGTATTTGCATGGTTAATGCAATTGAAGAAAAAAGTAGAAGTTGTGTTTAATGATATTTCAGAATCCCCCACTATGCTAAAATGCATTTTGAAGCTTCATGTGAGATATATGAAATAAAGTTGTGATCTCTAATCACTGACATGTTACCTGGTCACCTGCTATATGTGTATCAAAGAATCTATAGGTAGAGAATTTCTGACTGTCCCGATGTGACAACTCAGCTTGGTCCCTGATGCTGTCCTTACGCAAGTTGGTATCTGCTCATCCATCTAGACCTGGTTCTGCACATCGCCTCTATGACTTCCATCTCCACTTTGCCTGGGCTCTACTGAGAGTCAGTGACCACACCTACTGGTTTGTTAGTACTAACTGCCTGCATGACCTCTTTGTTTCTGTATCAACCCTTGCCTAATAAAACTACTTTAGAAATTTCTTGAATGCTGCTGTGACTCTAACCCTTATAGCCATTTTCTCTGTGTGTGTGCATGTGTGTGTATGTCTGCTTTTCTTTATATATTATTATTTATATATTATTTTTCTATAAATATAAAATATTTATTACTTTTAATTTCATGCATTATTTTATTTTGTATACTAATATATATTATTTATATATTTTATGCATAAACATTTTATATTTATATGTAATATACTATTTATATACTTTATAATATGTAATATAAAACTATATAAAGTATACGATAATACATTATATATAATTACTTTTAGTATATATTAATAAATATATTTATCACTATAGATTACAGAATATATGTATTATAGAATAGATATATATTACTCTTCCTGTGTATGTTTATGTCTACATACACACGCATACACACATTGTGTGATGAGAGAGTTAATGTTAGTAGTTAAGACTGGAATAAAAGTCAGGTGGTGGTGGCACATGCCTTTAATTCCAGCACCTGGGAGGCAGAGACAAGTGGATCTCGAAGAGTTCCAGGACAGTCAGAGCTTTTACACAGAGAAACCCTGTCTCAGAATTTAAAAAAAAAAGAAAGATCGTAATAAAAAGAATCAGTACTGTGGGACAATGTTCTGTACCCTGTCACTTGTATTTTAAATAAACACAGATTGGCCAGTAGCCAGGCAGAAAGTAGAGGCAGAGCAAGGAGAACAGGAGAATCCTGGGAAGAAGCAAGAGTCAGTCTGCAGTCATCACCCAGATACAGAGGAAGTCAGACACAGAGCAAACAAGATGTGACTGTCTCACCAAGAAAGGTCACAAGCCATGTGGCTAACACAGACAAGTATTATGGGCTTATATAAAAAGAGAGGTATACAGTAAAGATAGATTCAGATGAAGAAAACCTTTAAATGCTTTACAGTGTGTTTAAAAATATATGTAGGCTTGTGAGAGAAAAGAAAAAGGATAAAGTCCTTAAAATAAAAAAGAAAGAGAGTAGTTGGGTGTGGTGGCACACACCTTTAATCCCAGCACTTGGGAGGAAGAGGCAGGCAGATCTCTGTGAGTTCAAGGACAGCCTGGTTCACAGAATGAGTTCCAAGATAGCCAAAGATACACAGAGAAACCCTGTCTCAAAAAGCCAAACATTAAAAATAAAAATAAAAGAAATAAAGTTTAAAACAAAGCCATATAAAGATGGAAAATACACAGAGAGTCTGGATACTGTATATTATTCTGTTGTCTCTGAATTGTATGACTGCTGAGGAAGGAGCAACAGCTGCTAAAAGGCATTTGATTATAAATGCTGCTGAATTAATCCAACATATGTGTTTTTAAAAATGCCTTGACTTCAAAATTTTAGTCAAAAGGTATGTTACTTTGGAGAAGAGGTGTTGCTTTTGTTTCCACAGGAAGTGAGAAGATGTGGATTCATTCTGAGTTAAGAAAAATCAGGTTTGATCAAGGAAGACCACCTGAGAAATCTCTGATATGAGCGGATGGCCCAGATGTCTGATTTCAACATCCAGAACAGTTTCAAGACTGCTAGCCAAGATGTTCAAGTCTCACAGAATATTCCATTCAGGACTTGACCATAATTCAAAATTTTCTTTTGGTCCCTGTAAGATTATTAGCACCCTTAATCAGCAGGAAGTATCCTGGAAAACTACGCTCATAATCCAAAAAAATGGATTATGGATATTTATCTTTGTTTAGAATGTTGGTTACAAGTTGTTATGGATAATGGTCAGGAGAAAAGATAAACAAAGGAGATTAGATTCAGAGTTCTCGTTTAAAAAGGTGGGGAGTGTGGAACAATGGTCTATACCCTTTCACTTGTATTTAAAATAAACGTCGATTGGCCAGTAATATAAGTTATAAGAGTTAATAAGAAACCTGAGCTAATAGGCCAAACAGTTCATGATTAATGTAGACCTCTGTGTGTTTCTTTGGGACCGAATGACTGCGGGAACCCCGCGAGACAGAAATCTCTGTCAATAGGCAGTCATCAGGGAAAATAAGGACCACTCGGCAAATTGTAGTCAATAAAACCTGTGTCAATCAATTCTGACACTGTGGGAAGACACAAATGTGTCTGTCTTTACTTCTGACATAGTGTACTCCTCTTCCTGGCTTCAGCTCTTGTCAGGCATGGGTGACTCTCACCTCTCTCTTCTGCTCAAGTCTCAGCCATGGTAACCACAGTTAGCGATGATAACAGCTTCCATCTGTCTCCAACCCCAGGGGGGTTCCACCATCTTGCTGGTGTCCTTAGCTCTGTTCACACCTCCATCAGTAGTCCTTCACTTGAATCCTCTCCAGACGCCGTCTGTTTCCTGCTGGATCCCTGATGGATCACGGTTAGTCTCCATACAAAATGGGGATCCTAACACCTGGGTCAGCTGGGAACATTCAGTGAGAACCCTTGAGGCTCAAAGTTCTGGGCACAACCCTGACCCCCAACAGTGCTTCCGGGATAGCCAGCTGCCTGGTCTCACCTGCCCTCACACACTCATGTACTCGGCAGTCTTTCTGCTCTTCTGCCCAGACTCAGGTAGACAGGAAAATCGTGCCAGGCCTAGCATGATGAAGAGAAAAGGCTACCATGGGGATGGAGAACAGGGCTGACCTGAAGGTCCCGTTCTAGGGCTCCAGAACAGAGAGTCCTAACAGGGAGTGGAACAGCTGAGGACAGGGCATCCGTGGGCTTGGCATTCCACTGGAAGAAAGCTGCCTCTGTGTGGGCCCAGCTGCTCCGGCCCCCACACTGACCCCTTGTTTCCCAAGGAGGAAATCCTTTCAGTTCCAGACCTAACCCTCAGTTCCCATTATGAAATCCCAGCGGCCTAGGACGGAAGGGCTGTGTGGAAGGAGAGGCCATTTGAATTCGATTTTCAGTTTGCGCATAACTAAGAGGAAACGTGCAAAGGGTGGTGTCCTGGTCTAATTTTTGTCTCTGTGATAAAATATGTTGACGAAAGGCAAGGAGGGGAGGAAAGGTTCACTTCTTTTACAGTTCCAGGGTACAGCTAATCACTGTGGCAAAGTCCAAGTAGGAACTTCAAACAGCAAGTCACATCACATTGTCAAAAACAGAGAGCCAGGCGGTGGTGGCGCACGCCTTTAATCCCAGCACTGGGGAGACAGAGGCAGGTGGATCTCTTTGAGTTCCAGGTCAGCCTGGTCTACAAAAGCTAGATCCAGGACAGGCTGCAAAGCTACAGAGAAACCCTGTCTCAAAAAAAACACAAAAAATAAAACAACAACAACAACAAAAAGGCACACACACACAAACAAAAACAAACAAAACAGAGAGAAATGAACACGATGTATGGGCACCATCTTGCTTGCGTTCATCTCAGTTTCTCCACTCTGACACAGTTCAGGACCCCATGCCTAGGGAATGACATTCTCAAAAGTGGACTGGGTCTTCTCATATCAGTTAATTTAAGTAAGACAATCCCCTACTGATATGTTCACAGGACAACCTGATATAGATAATACTTTTCTCAGGTGATTCAAGGTTGTTTCAAGTTTGAAAAAGCTAACCATCACAAATGGTACTACAAATGATCTATTAAAAGAATATGCAGGTAGGTGAACTATTTATTGCTAGTATTGAACTTTACTCATATTAGATGTCTCCTGAAGGAAATTGATATTTTGGCATGTTGAATAAGATAAACTAAATTGTAGCATTGTGATGGTTTAAATGAAAATGGCTCCCTGTGAGCTCATATATTTGAATGTTCAGCCCCTAGTTTGTAGAACTGTTTGGGAAGGATTAGGAGGTATGGCCTTGTTGGAGGTGTGCCAGTGGGGATGGACTTCAAGGTTTAATAAGCCCATGTTTTTCCCAGTTATCTCTCTATATCTTTCTATCTATCTATCTATCTATCTGTCTGTCTGTCTGTCTGTCTGTCTGTCTGTCTCTATCTATCTATCTATCTATCTATCTATCTATCTATCTATCTATCTCTATCACTCTGTCTCTTCCCCATCTCTGCCTCATGTTTGTGGATCAAGATACAAGCTCCCAGCTATTGCTCTAGTGCCTTGCCTGCTGCCATGCTTCCTAGCATGATTGTCATGGACTCAAACCCTCTGAATCTGTAAGCCCCAAATAAACTCTTCTATAAATTGCCTTGGTCATGGTGTTTTATCAGAGCAATAGAAAAGTAACTAAGGCAGACTTGAAGTCTTTTCTTCCTCCTCTCCTCTCCTCTCCTCTCCTCTCCTCTCCTTCCTTCCTTCCTTCCTTCCTTCCTTCCTTCCTCTGTTCCTTCCTATCATCTCTTTAAATGCAACCAATGGTAGAAAGCCTCCCATATTTTTTTAAATCAAAGAGTTTTTTTCTGATTATTTACAAAAAAGATGAAGTTTGTCTAGCCCAAGGTGGCCTTGAACAAAACAGTCCTTCTGCCTTACCCTTCTGAGTAGCTAGGATTAGAGGTACACACCAGTAAATCCAGTTTTGATGACAGTTATACCAAGAGTGCACAGTCTAATCTGGAGACAAAATGATGAGATTTCATGGCACGCCAATCTCACTCCAGAAGTTCTCTGGTCTTCAAATTATCTACCAGGATTAGGATTCATCCCTAAAGAGGTACTAGCTACAAGAACCCTGAGTTTACCTCCCAATGTCCTGATATTTAAAATTCAATTTTTTTCTGCCATTGGGGACCCTCTGCATTGGTCTCCCACAAGCATGACCCTGAGAAATGGTTCAGGTATCACAGCAAGGACACAGCAGAGGAAAGGGAGCTGGTGAGGAAGGTGGGGTGCTGTCTGGAATGAGAATGCGCATGGTTTCATGGCTTTCTGCTTTGGCTCTAGACTTTCCCAGGTAGGGCTGATATTCTAGGAGCCAAGAGGCAACCCCAAGGTGAAGGGATGCCAATTGTGGAAGAATTCCCAGCTTCTCCACCATCCACATTGGATGCCATCCTTGGTAACCCAGAATAAACACAAACTTGAGCGCAAGGTGCTAGAAAAGTGATTGCATTGGCCTAGCCACAAAATTAAATGTCTTTGTCCCTTGAGCCACCCTGCATAACTCTCTGTAGCATGTTAAAGAGGCTGCAAGGCAGCTTAGAAATGTATTTTAAGAACTGCAAAGATGGAAGTAAATCTCTCCTGTGTCTAGTGAGAGCCCCTGTGGCTTGGGGACAGAAGCCATTGGAAAGATAGGCTGTCAAGGAAACCCATGGCCAAGGGTTTTGGGTATGTCTTCTAACTTAACATGAGAGAAAGAGGGTCAGAACTCCTCTATTTGATACCAGTGTTTTCAGTGTCCTTCCTGTCAGGATCACGGTCAGTCCCCAGTTTGGTAGGCAGGATAATGGCTCCTCAAAATTTCGAAGACTTTGATGAGGCACAGAGATGCACACGTTTAATTCAAACACTCAAAAGGCAGAGATTCAAGTGGGTCTCTGAGTTTGAGACCAGCCAAACCTACAAAGTGAGATCCTGTCTCAAAAAACCAAACCAAACCAAGACGGCCAAAGAAGGATTTATACAAATGTGATTAAATTAAGAATCTTGAGTTGGGAAGATTTATTCTAGCTATTCTAGGTGAATGCAATCACAAGGCTCTTTGTGTATTTTTGTGTTTGTTTTGGCTTCTTGAAACATGGAGCCCCACTGACCTCAAACTCATTATGCAGCTGAGAATGGTGTTGAATCCCTGATCCTTGCCTTCCAAGTATTGTGGGGTGTCCACCAGAGAAGACTGCTCAGACATGGGTTTAAGCCAATAGAAAGTCTTTAATAGCCAGCCGGTGACTACGTTCTGTAATCAGGATCCCAGTGTAGCCCCAAGCCTTTCTCGGGGTAAGTTTTTAAGCACAAAAGCATGTCCTGCATTGACATATTTCAATTAACAAGAACAGTTAGCCAGAAGTGGAATTACAGAAGCTATAAAGCAAGGTTAGTAGATGTAGAGACTTTTCTAGAATGATGGAATTGATGGATTAGGTCTTTGTTTTAGTTTTGGCAGATGGTGCTGTCTATGTGCTGAGTTTTACAGCCTGAGTGGTACTTCCACCATGGAGTCAGTTGTACTAAAGTCTGGGGCCCTGTTACACAAGCGCTGAGATTAAAGCTGGCTACAGGGGCTTCTTCAGGAAGCAGCAGTGTCGGAGTCAGAAAAGATTGTATTGGTTCCTTTTCTCTCACTGCTGTGACAAAAGCAGGTTAAGTAAGGGCTGGTTTATTTTGGCTCACAGTCTCTGGGGCTACAGTCTACCTAGCAGGGCAGGCATGGCAGTAGGAATGTACGGTAACCATGCACTTTGAACCCACAGTCAGGAAGCTGAATGGGATCCTGCTCACCCTCTTCTGTTTTTCTCTATACTCAGTCTGGGACTCCAGCTCCTACGATGATGCCAGCCATCAGCCTCTCTCTGAATCCACGCAAACAGATACCCGCAATGGTGGCCTCATTACAACCTTGATATTTCTTAATCCAGTCACATTGGCTGTCCACATTGATCATTGCAGCGACGAATCAGCGGAAACAGAGTCAAAGCGGCGTGGCTGCTGAAAGGCGGTCAAAAGTCAAGAGATAGGGGCAACCTCTAGAATCTGGGAAAGCCAGGAAATACATCTCCCCCCCTCCACACCCAGGGAACCCTGGGAAGAGAGCAGTTCCAATGATACCTTGACTCTGGCCCAGTGCTGTTGATTCTTATGTTTTGACCTGCAGAACTATAATATAATAAGCTTATATCAGTTTTATATCACTGAGTTTTATTAATTTGCTGTCACAAGCTGGTGGTAAGAAAACATTAAGACAACTCTTTCTTTCAGCGCCTAAAGATCTGGTGTGTTAATCAGAAGTTTGTCACCACAACAAAGCACCCTTCCACAGGTACAGCCCTGAACAGCGAGGTAGAAACAAGCAGCCCTGGCTTGTGTCACCTACTAACAGTGGTGCTGTTGCTATGTTGCTAACTACAGTGGCTCAGGTTAGAACTAGAGAGTAGAGTCAGGCCAAGTGGCACAGTCCTGTAATTATCCTTCTCAGGAGGGTGGGGGAAAGTTCACTGGTGGAGCAATTGCAGTATGCAGGAGGTCTCAGGTTCCATGCCCAGCACCACAACAAATTACACTTCCATACAGAGGGAACCTTTGTATACGATATTCATAAAGCATTAAGGTGGGGATTAAGTTGTACTTGTTGCCAGGACTCTCTTGATCATGAGGCTGCTTGTGTTCTCATCAGTTGGCTCAAATAAAATCTTAAGACTAATGCGTGAGTCCTTGTATTTGTGGGTCCACCTATTAAACCTAAGAATCAACTGGTCTTCACTGACCGAGAATGAGTGTAGCTAGGAGCTAAACCTGGAATCTCTAAAGGAAAATACTTGGTAGCTTGAGTCTGTTAATCAATTATTAGAAGTAAAATGTCAAGATATGTTCAAATCCCAGAGACTTAGAAACTCTGGACCAAGGCACAGAGAGAAAATATTTTAAGATTTACAAGATACCTGGGGTTTGCCGTCATGTTCCTGTGCAGTTCTGTTTTATATAACAAGTTTGCCAAATTCCAAAGCCCACTATACCCATGTTTATGTGAATGATTAAGTCTTTAAATACATGGGATCCATCTTTTGTCATCTTTATTTTTGTCCGGAAAGTTCATTTTCAAGTATGTTGAGCATCCCAGAAGCGCACTGCTATTTAGGCAATGACCACATGGCTTGGAGAAGCCACACTATTCACCACAATGTACGAGTGGCTAAATGGTCTCCGGTCAGCCAAGACTGGGACCATGTACAAAGCATTGCCGGTTTGTGAGCATTTTGGTGAAAAGGCAAAAGGTTAACAGTTCTTCACGGTGCTTCAGGATCCTCGTCTTGCTTTGTTTCTAGTTTTATAAGCTTAACTCTTTGTACATAGAGCTTGCTTTTTTCATAAGGAGAGTTTCTTCCAAGTGTATCATGTATTTTGAACATATTCAACCCCTTCCATTCCCTCTTCTTAGCTCCTCCTCCTCCTTTCCGTTTCTCCCCTCCCCCTTCCTTCCAGTACTCTCATTCTCCAGTTTTCTTTCTATTTTTCCTGTCGTGTTTGTGTGTGTGTGTGTGCGCGCGCACATGTGTGTGTATGATATATCTATGAGAAGACATGCGATGTTTGCTTCTCTGCGTTTGGTTTACTTCATTTACTATGATGCTCTTCCATTCCATCCATTTTTTTCCAGGCCACAATATAATTCAATTTTCTAAGGCTGAATAAAACTGAGTCGTGAATATGTACCGCATTTTCTTTATCAGGTCATCTGTTGACAGACATGTAAGCTAACTCATAGCTTGGCTTTTGCCAGAAGCACCACAGTAAGTGCAGTGTGTAGCTATCTCTAGGGTGCATTGACTTAGAGTCTTTGAGATATATACCGAAGACACAGCTGTCATATTTTAGTTTTTTGAGAAAATTCTGTGCTGGCTTTCATAATGCCTGAACCAGTTTGCATTCCCCACATCCTCGCCACAATTGTTGTTTATGTGCTTTCTTAACAAGAGTCATTCTGGCTGCAGTGAGATGAAATCTTAGTGTGGTTTTAATTTGCATTACCCAGATGACTAAGGATAGCAAAATTTTTTTCATATGTCTACTGGTCATCAGTACATCATCTTTAAGAAGTATCTGTTCATTTTATTAGCCCTTTTATTGCTTGGGCTGTTTATTTGTTTTGCTGGATAGGGTTTTGTTTGTTTGGTTTTGGTGTTTGTTTTTTTTTAACTCTTTCACAATTTCATACATATATGTCTTGGCCATATTTCTCCCTCCCATATTCTCTCTTGTCCCACTCACTCCCCTGCTAAGCCCCTTCTTTCCAGGTCCCCCCTACTACTACTTCTCCTTCCTTCCTCCCTCCCTCCCTCCCATCCTTCCCTTCCTTCCTTTTTTTCTAAATTAGAGTTTCTTGAGTAAACACAGGGTATTTACTGAGCAAGAGCAACCAACCTTCCAGTGACTACACCACCGAGGACTATGCCTCCCTCTACCCCAAACGCCTTCTCCACGAGGGGTGGGGCCTTGTAAGGCCCTCTCCCACCCGTGATGGAATGTTAATGAGCCCCATATTTTGTAGGTCTTGTGCAGGTCTCCACAACTGCTGTGAGTTTACTGGTACAAAGCCATGTCATATCCAGAATATAATATTTCATCATATTCTTTCCCACCTCCTATGTTGATTCCCCCGTCCCCCACTTCTTCTATTGTCTTAGTTAGGATTTTATTGCTGTGAAGAGATATCATGATCACAGCAACTCTTTTTTTAATTAAATTTTTTCATTTATTTTACATACAAGCCACAGTTTCCCTTCCCTCCCTCTTCCTTTCCCTCTGCCTACCTCCCATCTATTCCTCCCATCCGTTCCTCCTCTGTTCAGGAAGGGGCAGGCCTTCCATGGAAGTCAAAAAAAGAATGTCATGGGCTGGAGAGATGGCTCAGATGTTAAGAGCATTGCCTGCTCTTCCAAAGGTCCTGAGTTCAATTCCCAGCAACTACATGGTGACTCACAACCATCTGTAATGAGGTCTGGTGCCCTCTTCTGGCTTGCAGGCATACACACAGACAGAATATTGTATACCTAATAAATAAAATAAATATTATTTTAAAAAGCATGTCATATCATGTTGAGGCTGGACCAAGCTCTTCCCCCTGCATCAAGGCTGGCAAGGCATCTCTGCATTGGGGAATAGGTTCCAAAAATCCAGCTCGTGGGCCAGGGACACATCCTGATCCCACTGCTAGGACACCCACAAACAGAACACAGCAACTCTTATGATAAAAAACATTTAACTGGGTGGTTTACAGTTTCAGAGGTTTAGTTTATTATCATCATGGCAGAACATGGAAGCATATAGGCAGACATGGTGCTAGAGAAGGAGCTGAGAGTTCTATATCTTGATCTTCAGGCAACAGAAAGAAAATATGAGCCATGCTGGGCATAACTTGAACATATGAGACCTCAAAGCCTGCCTTCACAGTGACACAGTTCCTCTAACAAGGCCATACCTCCTAATGGTGCCAATGGGCCTTTTGGGACAAGTGTTCAAACCCATGAGTCTATAGGGGGCATTCCTATTTGAACCTCTACATCTATGTTCCCCGAAGGGAGGGTGACTTAGATTTCGGGTTTAGTGCTGAGCACTCAATATTCACTTTTTCTCAGTACTTTGACCATTTACCAGCCTCTGCATTGAGCCACTGCAAACAGAACCTTCTCTGATCATTGCTGAGGGTAGCACTACTCAGGGAGGTTAGCCTATGACTTCCTTCCTTCCTTCCTTCCTTCCTTCCTTCCTTCCTTCCTTCCTTCCTTTCTTCCTTTTTCCCTCCTCCCTCCATAACCTACTCACTCCTCCCCTCCTTCTTTCCTTCCTCTTTCCCTCCCTTCCTCCCTCCCTCCCTGCTTCCTTCCTTCCTTCCTTCCTTCCTTCCTTCCTTCCTTCCTTCCTTCCTTCCTTCCTTCCTATTCTGGTTTGAGAATCTGTAATCTTGGCTTTTATGATGAGTTTGGCAGAGTCCCTTCTATTTTTATGCAACAATTTGAGGAGTATTAGTATTCTTTTAAAGTCTATCTTCTGGGTCTGAAATTTTTATTAGTTGGAAGTCTTATTATTGCTTCATTCTCACTGCTTGTTATGTATTGGATTGATTTAAAGTGCTCACAACTTTTTTGTTTAATTTTAATAACATGTACCTGGAAACTTCCCATTTCTTCTACATTCTTCAGATGATCAGAATACAGTTTTTCAAAGTATTCCCCAACAATCATCTGAATTTTATCATGTCTTTTGTAATGTCTCCCTTTGCATCTTTAATTTTAATAACTTGGATCACTTTTCTCTTTCTTTTGGTTGGTTTGTGTAAGAGTTTGTCAGTCATGCATATGTTTTTGAAGAAGCTACTCTTTGCTTCATTATTTGTATTTTTCTTTTTGCTTCTATTTTATTACTTTCTATCATGATCTTTTTAAATTTCTTTCTATTTAATTTGAGTTTGGCTTATTTGTATATCCATGTTCCATGTATATATGATTTAGACTGTAATGTCCTTTTGGTGGATTGTTCCTTTGATGTGGGATTCCCCTCTGTATGCTGTGAATACGTTTTATTACCACTGATTAATAAGCTACTTTGGTCTATGGCAGGGCAGAATATAGCAAGGTGAGAAATCTGAACAGAGAACGAGAAAGAGAGAGAAGGTGGAGTCAGGGAGACGCCATGTAGCTGCCGAAGGAGAAAAACACCAGAGCCTGGTAAGCAACAGCCTCACAGCGATATACAGATGAATAAACATGGGTTCATTTAAGCTATGAGAGCTAGGTAGAAATATGCTTAAGCTGTTGCCTAAGCAGTGCTGTGATTAATATAGTTTCTGTGTAATGATTTGGGTTTGGGAAATAAAGGTGCAGTCTCCACTTACATTCCTTAATCTATAATGCTGTTCTTCGTTTTTGCTTCTCACTAATTTTGATTTACAGGTTTTTTTGTGAGATATTAGACTTTCTACCCTTGCTTTTCTGGTGACATTGTATACTTTTCCATGCTTTCACTCTAAACCTGTGTTTGTCCTGACAGTGAGTTGTATTTCTTACAGGCAACAATAGGCAGATCCATTTTTAAATCCAGTCTGATCTGTGCCTTTTAACTGAAAAGTTGAGATCAGTATTGCTCCATGTCTAGACTGCGTGAAGCCATGCTAGATAATTCCCAGCACTAAAAAGAAGCAAACAAAAACATTCAGAGTTTTTATTGTAAGCTGCATGTTAATTTCTGTCATTTTATTGTTTTTGTAGTGTTTGGCACTTTTTTAAAAATCCTTCCTTTCTTATTTACTGTTCTGGTGTGGTTTGTTCTTCCCTGTGACCCCATGAATGTGTTTGTTTTTCTTTTTGGTGTGTAGGATTCCTTTGAATATTTTCTGTGATCATGGCCAGTGATCATGAGAATTCTTTTCAGTTTTCCTTTCTTCTTCCGTTCTGAAAGATTGGATATTGTCATCTTGGCTGGCGGTTACTGCTCAGAGTTTAAAATACAGTGCTTCACAGAGTATCTGTTGAGAAGTTTGCTGTTCTTCTCATGGGTTTGCCGTGGTCTGTGACTTCATGTGTCTCTTTGTCAGTTTTTGGTATACTTCCTTTGTCCTATGTATTTAGTGTTGTAATTATAATGTGACATAGTGGAGTTCTTTTCTGACCTTGCTGGATCAGTGCTCTAAATGTCTCAGATCTTCAGGGGTATTTCTTTCTCTAGATCTGGACAGTCTCTGCTGTGGTTTTTATTGAATAAGTTTTCTATGCCCTTATCTTGAAATTCTTCTCTTTCTATGCCCATGGTGTCAAAAGTTGCTCTTTTAATGGTACCCATTGACCTCACATGTTCTAGTCATATTTCCTATTAATTTATTGTTGCCTTTGTCTGAAAGTTACTCAAACTCTCACATCCTGTCTTCCACATTACCTATTCTATTGATGAGTCTTTATTTGACTTGTTGAACTTTTCACTTCCCAATATTTAAATTTGATTTTCTCAGAGGCTGGAATGATGATTCCGCGGGGAAAAGCACTTGCTGTCTTTCCAAAGAACCTGAGTTCAGTTTCCAGCACCCTCATCAGGTAGCTCATAACTGTAACTCCAGCTCCAGAGGAATCCAATGATTCTGGCCTCTGCAAGAACCTTCACTGACATTCACACACCCACATGCAGACACACACACACATACTCATGGTAGTGCATACCCACTAACAATTAAAAATAATAAAATGCTTTTAATTAGATTTTCTATTTCTTTATTGATGTTTGTCCTTCTTGGCTTCCTTATTTCATTCATTGGTGTGTTCTCTTTTCATTTACCCAGGAGTTTATTCATATCCTCTGTCTTTGTTGATCATTCTTATAATCATTCTCTGGGATTTTGTCTAATTGCTGTGGAACTGGTTGGAGGAATCACGTAGGCTTGATTCTTCGTGTTTCTTGTTTGTGTATTACATCTTGTGTTTGTTTTAGCCACCCACATTCTTTCAGTCAAAGTATTTGCAATGCTGAGGTGGGAAATAACCACACCTGAAGAGGTCCATTTGAGAACATGGCATCAGTTAATTCAACCCCATTACTCTGGCATTAATAAAGAGCATAGATAGTACTCTGTACACTAAGATGTTAGATGCTTATGATTGAATGTAAAGGAATTAACAAAGCAAGACAACTCAGAGGAAACAGAGAAGGGAAAAATAAACAGAAGCAGGAGCAGCAAAGACAGGAGAGACAAGGCAGCTGTGTCTAGAGGTAGATGAAAAGAGAGATAAAGAAATGGAACCAAGCAACCTAAAGCAATTCCTGCACTTGTGAGACTGAGACAGGGGGACCCCGAACTCCAGTCTGTCCTATGTTCTTTGGAAAACCATATCAGAAAGGAAAAACAAAAACAACAACAAAAAGCCAGTAGACAGCGAACAGAGCGGACAAAGCTGGTCCCCTAGACTGGCGTCCCATGTCGTGAGGGATACAAGCAAAGGCAAGGGCTTTGCAGGAGTTCAGAGTCTACGCAAGGTCTCTCATCTGGGTGATGGTGCCAGCACATGGGAGGTCTTTCAAACAGTCATGCCACAGGTACCAGCGTCAAGCCTCCGGATGACCTTTTGCAGAGTTTAGGCCCGTGTGCAAAGCCCGTGCCTGTGTGGCCCATTCCAGATGACAACGGCTCAGTCCAGATTTTCGTCTCACAGGACACCGCGTAGTCCGGCTCAGTTTCCCCCAATTATCTACAGGTTCTCTGCAGACCAGGCTTTAGACCGGACACTTTTTCTGGGTCTCAAAACATGAAGTTCAGGAAAGGCCTTTTGCTTTCCAAGGTCGCCAAGCAACTCATTTAGTAGGTATCTCTTTAAAATGGCTTTTTGGCCTTGGTCAGGTGTCAGAAAGAGAAGACTCGGTCCCTTCTGTCTGTGGAGATAGTCGCTCTATGTGGCTTTTGTTTTCTCCTCACTTCTGCTAATAGAGTCTCATCTAGCCCAGGGCTAGCCTGGAATTGGCTATAGAGTGACCTTTAATTTTTCTGATTCCCCTCCTCCACGCTTCTACCTTCCAGATGTTGAGAATATAGGCACACATCCCATGCTCAGTTAATCAAGAATTTAGGATTGGACCCTAATCCTGTAGATGCTAGGCAAGCACTCTCCCAGTTGAGCTGTATCCTCTCTCTCCTTAAGCCATGCATGGACTCCATCTCCCTGGGAGAAGAGCTTTACCCAGGTGGGACTCTGGAGCGGCCCTTGGACTTTTCCGGGCTGTCGAGTTTTTATTTTACTTTGCTACTGAAACTAGCGTTTTCTGCCACGCCCACCTCACGGGACAGCTGCAGGCCACTGTCCTCAGTTCCCCCCCCCCCCCCCCTCCCCGGCAGATCAGAGCAGTCTGTGTCCTCTACCTTGTTTCTCCCTCCACATTAGCAGGCCATTTCCACAGCTGAGGGAGATCATTCAGTGCTAGGCTGTGAGTGCCCCCTACTGTTGAGAGGCTCGAAATCCCTCTCGGTCCTGCGGCAGACCTCTTGGGCTGTTTCAAAGCTTTCTTTGCTAAAGACACCCTTCCCATGGATTAAACCTCTTTTTACCTTAAGATTTCCTTCAATTTCCAGGTAGCTTTTAAACAATCGATTAATTGGTCAGATACTTCTGTATATTCTTTCTCCTTTAACTAGGAAGTCCTGTAATTTTTAGTTGCTCAAGTCTTACAATTTATTTATGCAGAAGATATATATATATACATTTTGAAAGTCTATAATATAGAACATAAAAAGTTGGATTCAAACTTTATAATTTGTGCCAAGCACCAAATATCAGAGAAACAAATTTTTTTAAAAATTATCTCAGTATTGAGCAAACAATAAAATAAAAATATAAGTGTTTCATGTGAAGGAAACTAAGTCCTCTGCCTCTGTGAGACCCTGAAGGAGTGACTTGAACTCTAGAGTCAGAATAGAGAAGAACTTAATCCTTTACTCTGTGCCCACTGTGTATGCAATGAAAAACCACACAGGATTTTTCTCCTAAAAGAGCCTACAGCCTAGTAGGGGGAGTGTATATCTAAGTAAAATTTTATTCCCCTCCCCACACATTTAATTTAAATAAAAAAATGAGTGAATTTGGAATGGAACTTTGAACACCCAGGGGCCCCAAAATTCGAGGATGTAAGTAAGAATAAATAATCTG
This sequence comes from Arvicola amphibius, assembly GCF_903992535.2. Taxonomy (NCBI): domain Eukaryota; kingdom Metazoa; phylum Chordata; class Mammalia; order Rodentia; family Cricetidae; genus Arvicola; species Arvicola amphibius. Next base: position 48,712,136 of record NC_052052.2, on the reverse strand, counting down.
GGGAATAAATTGGGAGAAGTTTGAGAGCAGCAAGAGAAGCAGGGGAGGTACTCAGACATTCCTAGTTTAAGTGGCTGTGTAAAATAGGAACTTAATCGAGGCCAACCTGGGCTACAAGAGCTAGTTCCGGGACAGTCTCCAAAAGCTACAGAAGAAACCCTGTCTCGAAAAAATAAAAAATAAAAAAAAAAAAAAAAGGAACTTAACCATACAAGGAACAATACCCAGAGTCAGACCCAGGGGAGCTCTTCCTACAAGTGAGAGGGAGTGGGACCCATGGGTTAAGACAGAGAAGTAGAAGAAGTGGATGAAGTGGGAGAAGTGGATGGAGTGGGAGGTATGAGCATAGCCCGAGTACTTACCGACTCCAGTCTGGACCTGATACTCCTTCCCTTACCTCTGATGCCTGGCACATTCCTGGACATCTTTGGAAGTGTGGGTCTCTGATGTTGGCCCTGTCTTTGGGCAGTCCTTCATGGGCTGGGGCACAGATTCTGAGACCTGTACAGTACAACTGTGTGATATTTTCATAATCAATGTTTTAAAGAAAGAATAGGAAGGGGGAAGAAAATCTGGGAGCAGCAGTAGCAGACACTGAGAAAGCCTTCCCTTTGGGTTGTTCAGAAGCCCTGGGTACCCTTTTGTAAAGACCTCTACTAAGGTGGCCACTTAGGGAGCCCAGTCACTGTGGGAACAGCCCTCTTGGGGGACTTTAGCAAGTGTGACAGGACTATACTCGGAAACATGGTGAGTGGAATGTCTCTCCAGTTAGGGAAAGTGTGGATCAGAAGCACTCAGTAGAAACCTATTTAGAACCAGTCTGTAGGGGACCACAAACTCAGACTGCAGCAGTATACGCTGGGAGGGAGCCCCTCAGGACAGGGACTTTTGCAACTCAGCCCATCAAAGTGGGACCAGCAGTTGTGGCCTGGTCTTGAGACGCGTGAACGCTCACAACCAGACTTCCGTAAGGACCGCCTAGGGATATGATGGGCACCTGTGACCCAGCCCGTGAAGGACTGCCCAAAGTCAGGGCCTACACTGGCCACCCACACTTACAAAGACAGTCCAGGAATGTGGCAGGTGGCTGAGGGAAGGGAAGGAATATCAGGTCCAGACTGGAGTCAGGAAGGATTCTGGCCTACACTCAGCTTCCCCCTTAGACCACTTCTCCCCTTTATAGCGACTCCTCATTTTTCGTTTATTAGCATCCAATGAATGACAGTTTCATAGGCCAGCTCTGTCTTACTATGTCCCTCTTCCTCTCCTCTCTTCCCTTTTCTTTATTCTTTTTCTATGATTTTTTTTCCTTTTCACAGGTTTTATCAAAGAAGAGAGGCTGCCCTTGCTTGTGGGATCTCTGCATCTCCACCTCTTGAGGGCTGGGGTGTTTTAAGTTATCTGGCTGCATTTCTTTTCCTCATGTGTTATTCTGTCTTAAACCGAAACTGCCATATCTCTTCCTATTTTCTTTTCTGTTTCTCCTTTTTATTTTTCCTCTTTTTCTCTACCAACCTAATGGCCACCATTAATCTTGGTTTGTGTTTTCTGTCCCTCTCATACCCACAGGAACTAATATCTCAGGGAACCCGGTACTATCCGTGCTCCTTTGCTTCCCAAAATGATCGTGTTCAAGTGGTTGTTTTTATTGACCTCTTACTGCATTTTCACAGTGGCCTGGCCTTTGATAGTGGTTGTCTTGTAGTTGACATTCTGCTGGGGATTGATCCTGGTATTCCTAACGCCATCCTACAAGAAGAAAACTACATCCCAAGCCTTCTACAACGTAGATCTTACGAACAACTCCAAGGGAATGACAAAGCTTTTTTAAACAGACAAACTACAACCTAACCCCAGATGCACAAGTGTCAAAGCAAAAGTGTGAGAGACACGAAAACCCAAGACACCAGACAACCCTGAAATCCTGCAGGAATGGCCTTCACCAAGTGTGAGTTCAAAAATTAATGTGCTCTCTCTCCCTCCCTCCCTCCCTCCCTCCCTCCCTCCCTCTCTCTCTCTCTCTCTCTCTCTCTCTCTCTCTTTCTCTGTCTCTCTCTCTCTGTCTCTCTCTCACACACACATACACAATGCACACACACACATACACACACACACAACGCACACACACTAAATTTTTTAAAGTATATAAAAAACCCAGGATCCATCTATTTGCTGTTTCCTAAAAAAGCACCCCAAACACAGACTCAACCTTAGAATGATTGGTTGGAAAAAGGCATTCCAAACAAATGAAATTAGGAAACAAACAGGAGTTATTGCTCTAATATCTGACAATACAGACTTCAAACAAAATTCAATCATACATTTTTTTTTTACCGCACTATTTGGCAACATGAACCTGGAAGAGTGGGACCTAAAAATGAGGAAACTTCTGACATCCCCACCCCGCCTTATTTTTTAAATGCAACTGTGAAAGCCAAAGTTACATTTTAAGTTTTAATTACTATGCCTAAGAGATCCACGAAACAAAAATGCCTCTGATCCACGAGCCCCTTTGCCCAAGGACACATAGTCCTGATAATGCTGGAGGCTGTTGTTGATGGGGGGGGGATAACAAGCCACGTGTTTTCACTCCCCTGAACAAGGTTTGCTCAGCCCATCTGCGCTGCATACACTTGATCACACAGGGGCAGGACATTCACAGGGAGGAAGTATATCAGGATGTATACTTGCCCCAGAGTGGATGTTTAGGCTGGAGGTATGCCAAAATGTATGCTTGGCTCTGAGTGGACCTCATGGGAAGTACTTAAGCAGCTGCAAACTGTGACGCAGAGCCACTTTTTCTTGGAAACCAGAGATGGACCAGGCCAGAGCCTATCCACCTTGCCGATGTTTAACTAAAGCTTGCCTCAATTTTGGCTTTAAATTGTGGTCTTATTCTCTACCAGTGAGATTCATACACTATGTCCAGAATGGGTTTTGGTTTTGTAGGACCCAGCCATGACAAGCTCAACGGTCTCAGTAGTTTACCCTACGGAAATATCCGATTCCAAGAAATACCACAAACTGAGACCACCCTGGTACCATCCAAGAACAGACCATGCAAAGGAAATTCCTACTGTTCCAACCATTGTAGATAGGATCACCTGCCAGCACACACCCATCGCTCCTCACCAGGACACCCCTAGACAAATGTCAGCCAATCAGACCTTAGAAATCCCTCACCCCAACCTCTGGTATTATAAAAATCCCACCCCAACTGAGCTCTCGGATCATGCCAATGCATTGGGCACATGGAGAGTTCAAGTTTGAACTTGAATAAGAATAAAGGCTTTTTGCTTTTACATACAGGACTCGGTCTAGTTGGTTTTTGTGGGACTACATGATCTGAGCATAACAGTTTTGATTTAAGATGTTGTTGATAAATCTAAATGTCACTTGATGCACGAGTATCTAATATATAAGCAAATTATAAATGCAACAGACAATATTAGACCAGCTGTAATGGTTTATATAAAAACTGCACAGTTCCCTGAGGGACAGCAGCAGGTTGGGAGCCCTCACCGCTCAGCGGGCCACTGAGGGTGGTTTAGGGCAGCGGCAGGTAGGAGACCACAGCAGGCCATGAGGGGCAGCTGCTCCCACCACCCGAGGCCTCTGTGGGTCCCAGGCTGGTTGGGAGGCAGTGGGTGAGAGACCTCAGCAGGCGGGACAGCAGGTCCCATGAGGAGCTGCAGGTGAGAGACAGGCATGCCATGCAAGAAAGTAGGAATAGTTTAATTAGTGGGTTAGAGAAGAAAAGGGAAAGGAGAGAGAAAAGAGAGGCGGGGCAGGGGAGAGGAGAAGAGGCAGCAGCCACCTCTTCCAATATACAATATAACTCTTTCCTTAAGGGCTTCCCAAGTGTCTTCCCAGTTCTGATGACTTCCGAATTTGTCCTCTGCAGAAGCAGTGGTAGCAGAAATGTACAGGAAGAGTGTCCTATGCATCTTTGGAGGAGCGGTGGCAGCCAAAGCTGCATTGCTGGCTGGCATGACCCTGTGCCACAGGCTGGAGTGCCAATTGTTGTTTTTAATCTAAATTTTTATCTTACAATTTTACCAACAAAGATTCTGAATTCAGAGGCTGGGGTGAAAACCTGCTAGCTCAGAGAGGTTCAGGAACAACCGGCTGACCTGCCTCCTTTTCTGGAATCGTAGAGAAAGAGGGTTCTTCTGTTACCCCAAAAGACCACTACACTCAAAGCCCCTCCCTACTACTTCCTGTGTGTCTCTCTATCCATTTTCTGGACTCCCTCTGACTCTCTGTGACTATTTTATGTCAACTAGTTGCTGGCTCCGTCTCCTGACCCAAGGTTGATTTTATTTAATTAACATAGTCTCAGGGTTCAGAGTGTGATTGAATGTCCTGCAACAATAGAGACAATTCCATATCAATGTTATGGAATCAATCTAACAATCTTCTAAAAGGGGAGTGTATTATAAAGAATTGGTATATATACCTAATTGATTTGTTTTCAGAAACAGAGAAATGAAATTATGTTGTTTGCAGAATAATCAATGCAACTAGAGATGACCATTCTTTGATTTTATTTAGATTCATGAAATCACATTTGTCCAGAGGAACAAAGGAGCCTAATAGGCAGAATGAAACAAAAGAAATGAGGGGTGTGTGGGGGGGGAATAAGCTCAACATACAACATATACTTGGATGAAAATCTCCATATGTGACATGGTTCCATTTACAATAAATATAAATAATAAAAATTTAAGAAACAAATAACCAACAACAACAGAAAAGAGACCTTGATATTCATACCACAAAAACTAACTCAACAGCTCTCTGACAGGGCTGAGCACAGTATGAAATCTTCGCCTACAGATGATTTAATGAACCTTATTGTCGGTGAGGCCTTCTTTTGCTGGAATATTTGGTTCCTGAGGGTCTGGAAAGGAGTGATACACCAAAGATGAACTGCAGTCAAAGGAAGGGCAGGACAAGAGAAACTCACAAGAAGACTGAACTAGTAAAAAAGAGTCTTTAAGGGTAACAGTGGAGGCAAGAAGCCAAAGGACGATTCTGAGCAAAGACCCCAAGGATTTGAGAAATAACCCAAATACTTTGGTCTAGTTGGAGAGTAACCCTGGAAGAGACATACGATTTTTATTGTTATCAGCCTTCCAAATTGTGCTGCCTATGTATTCCTGAGTGTGGGGCCATTCATTCATGAGTGAGGTAGGTCACCCTATCAGGAAGGTACAAGTTCCTATCATGGATAGAGATCCATTATGAACAAGCTTGGCAAATGTCTGAAGCTCCTCTTGCTCTGTTACATTTTCCCCCTTCTGTGACATTCTAACTTGACAAGCAAACTGGAGCTAAGTTTGTGGTGTCTGAGCTTTTGGTGCCTTTGTTTAAGACGACTGTGGAAAGATCATGGTCATTCTCCAGGAAGGGGACGTGTTTGGTAACAGCACTGCACGCCCCTGTCAGGTTACCTCCAGTTCCCATAGAAGACTAACACGCTAACAAGCCAAGTCTGAATGAGTGCCATGAGATTTTATCACAGCACGGGGCTGGTTTGCCTTGAGGAGAACATGTGGATTATGCAGATGCCTTATTTCTCAACATTTGATGTTCCTTTTCCAGCAATTGTTAAAATGCTGACCAGAAATAAAACACCATCCAGCAGGCTTTAGTACTCTGTGTGAAGCCTTCTCTCTTTCAGCAGCTTGTGGCCCCCTCACTTGGAGTTCCGTCATTTAAAAAATGCGAAGCTGGAAACAACATTAATATTTCTAACAAAAACCCCCAGGTCCTTCAACTCACTCCTGGTGGCCTTCCCTGGAGAATAGCCCTCTGTGCCTCCCTGCTTATAGGCTGATTTGTAGGTAAGGAAGACATAAGAAATGCCATTTAAAGTTAGGGGGAAATGCACTGAGTAGCTCTATTAATGACGAGGTGGCTGGGGCCCTCTGCTCTGCCCAGATAGTAGTGGATAGGCAAGGGAAAGCTCCGGAAGCGCTGGCTTAGGCCTCTTTTGGGCCCCTCGACTTTTGACGGCAGCAGCAAGCAGGCAAGACCACCAGCAGCTGCTGCCTTCTAATGTTAAGGCTCTCGTGCAAGTTTCTAGTACTAGGACCTTAGTTCCTGAAATGCTCCGTGTGTTACAGCTCTTAAGTAGGTCTAGGAAGTTGGTATTCCTCACGTGGCACACAGGCTAAAAGCCCTGGATTCCATCTGTAGTGACAAACAAAAGTAAATATGACACTGGGTCTTACTTAGTGTTCAACTACTGTGGAAAGACACCATGCCCGTGGCATCCCTTATGAAAGAAAGCATTTAATTAGGGCTTGCTTATAGTTTCAGAGGTTTAGTCCACTATCATCATAGCGGGGAGCTTGGCTGCGTGCAGGCAGATACGTTGAGTAAGACTCTCCATCCAGACCCACAGTCAGCAGGAAGAAGAGACCCTAGGCCTGGCTTGGGTTTTTGAAACCTCCAAGTCCACCCTCAGTGACACACTTTCAACAAGGCCATTCCTACTGTTAAGTTGGGTGCTTAGGCCCCAGGCCCTTGCATCTATCCTAGCCCCCTGACCCTGAGTTAGCACTCTGGACTCCAAATCCCAGCAAGCCAGGTCCTGACACCTCCCTGGGTGGGGGAGGTCAGGACCACTCCCAAGAGTATTTAAGTGATCTTCCAAAAGAGGAACACGTGGTCTCCTTTTCTTCCTCCCAGTGGTCGGTGGTCGTGTTTGTGCAGCTTCCTGGTCCCCCTCTCTCTGCCCCCCCCCCCCCAGTGTAGAACTCCCATCAAACCTGGATATCTCTTAATTTGGCTTGTTTTGATTTGGCTTAATTGGGAATTTGCGTTGGCAGAGAGCTCGCGTTAGAAAACTATTCCTAGCACCTACTACAATATGGCCACACTTTCTAATCCTTCTTGAGCAATGCCACTCCCTGATGACTAAATATTCAAATATGTGAGCCTATGGGGAGTCACTCTTATTTAAACCACCACATACTGGCAAGTGGAAAATTGTATATAAAAGCTATAATTAAAAGACTATTTCCACCAAATCTTGTCTAAAATTCAATGTAAGAAGTAAGGCATATTGCTAAGGGGGAAGATATTTTTTTCTTTAAGGGTCACTTACATTGTGCTAATAATCACGTAAAGATGGGCACCAGAGTAACATTAACCACCCCAGACTGTCAGCCCTAACGTTGGAGTAGTCCTGTCCCATGCTGACTCTAGGTTTGACTATAGGATTTGCTTTGGTCATGGTCACTGAGCAGTGAGCCTGTGGTTGTACAGGCAGAAGCTTGCACACTGGGACTTTGCTCTCTTGCACTGATACCATGGTCACGGTGTGGAGCTAGATCTAGCTCCCTGGAGTGTAGAGACCATTGAGTTCTCCAGATGAACTCATCTCTACTTGTTCAAAAGAACCCAAGTGAGACCAACAGAAGCCTGTTACCAAACTACAGAATGAAGGAGAATTTGCTGTTGCAATAGGACACATTCAGTGGTGATTCCACACCAAGGCTTCCACAAAATCTAATTTCTAGGTATTTGACCTGAAAGGGAAATACATTATGATGATCAACACAATGCCAATGCTAAAACTAATCATATACTTGTATAATGGAAAAAATATATAAGCACTTTTCAATGTCTAAAATGAAATAAAATACAGTAAGTAGTATAGTGTGCTTGAAATGATTTATCTTCTAAAATTAAAAGCCTTTTAAAATATTATGATTCAAATATGTACTATAGTGAAACAATATAAAGTATAATGAAGTTGGTAAGAAAATACTTTTCAAGGTGGGTCTGGAATTTTCCAAAAGGTAAGGAAGGATGGTAGCATTCAAAAATATTAAAAGAATACAAAAGCTACTTTCAACAGAGTTCCCCAGAGTTAAATTGTAACCCATTCTCTGCATCAAAAATGAAATAAAGATTATACTTAATTAAAACAAGATTATAAAAAAGCCATGGGTCAAAAGAAAATAAGAATTAATTTCTCTTCAAATACCTAGTGCTTAATTAAATTCTACTCAGGAAAGGAAAAATACTGCAGAGAAAGTTGACTTGTAGGCGCCTTTGGGTGGCTGCAAAGGCTGAGAAGACCCTAAAGACATGAGGAAGCCAAGACTCCTTTCCTGAATATAAATAGTCTGGTGAGACTTCCTGCTACGCCCCCAGCCTCACCCACCTGCCGGACACTCGCCCACTACATTGTCACCACACCTCAAGATACCAAGCAAAGCCTTCCTCCCATAGCCTTGGAAGGACCTTCCACTTCCCTGGAGCTAGAGACTATTTAAAAAAAAAAAACAAACTTCTGAAGCCAAATGAATTTGACCTTCCAAGTGACCTTTAACATTTCCAAGCGGTGCTTCTAGTTGAGCTTTAGTTCTTTGAGAGCAGTTTGATCCGCTATTTTTAAAGCATTTATTTTAAGTGCATCTGTGAGTGTATGCGCAGGCGCACCATGTGCCTAAAGCAGATTGTAGAGCTTAGAAGGGCACTGGATCCCCTGGAACTGAAGCTATTGATGGGTGTGAGCCTCTCTGTGAGTGCTGGGAACTGAGCCTGGGTCCTCTGCCCCTTGCTCAGCAGTTTTGAAGTTGGTTGCCTTTATTAAAATGCAGGATGAAGCTCAAGGGCTTAGTTACTGAGTCTTCCTTTAGTTTATAGCAGTAGGTTGAAAGAATTCACTTCAATCCAAAATTGCCAGGATGTGAATACAAAAGCAATCCTTGTAGAGAGCTTCTCTCTCTCTCTCTCTCTCTCTCTCTCTCTCTCTCTCTCTCTCTCTCTCTCTCTCTCTCTCTCTCTCTCTCTCTCTCTCTCTCTCTTCTGGTGATATTTTGTTTGTGCTCTAACAAATAAACCTTGCCTGAAGATCAGAGGAAAGAGTAGCCACTAGTTAACCATAGAGCTCTGGAAGTCTGTACAGACAAACAGGAAGTGTTATGGTTGGGCGGAGAGAGGAATATAAGGTGGGAGGAGACAGGAGCACAGCCCTTTATTGGCTGGGGAGTTAGCAAGGTAAGAGTTGGCTGTGGTTGGCTCCTTTCCCTCTCTGTTATTTCCACATTTACACTGTTATCTGGCTCTGAAGTTTTATTATTAATCCCAATTAGAATTTGCACTATGTTTCCTTCCCTCCTTCCTTTCTTCCCTTCTTCCTTCCTTCCCCCCCTCCCTCCTTCTTTCCTTCCTTCCTTTCCTTTTTGTTTTTTTTTTTTTACAAAGTTATGTTTCTTTTTTAAGTGTTATATATGTACATTATTTAAACTACCTAAATAGTTTTGACAAGAATCCACATTCTCCAGGACGATCACTGTCAACTTCTGGGTGGTTCTTACACCTAAACAAGGTGTTTCTGTTTCTAGGTGGTGATGTTTTAGTCGCTATCTATTGACTTCTAGAGTGGAAAGTGACAGTTAACTTTTTTAAAGTCAGACTCTTTCTACGTAGCCCTAGCTGCCCTGCAACCATGCTGACAGAGCTGCACCTGCCTCCGCCTCCCACGTGTCGGCAGAAAAGGCGTTCACCACTATTCCCAGCCCCACTTACCTTTCTTTTGTGTTTCTCCGCATGAAAGTACAAGCTAGTATTTTAAGCCTCTTGTACAGCTATGCTATAATTTGTCCATTCTGCCCAAGTAAGAGGTCACTGATAAAATGGGCCAATGTGATGCTCTGCAGGATGTCTAGAAGATTCAAGTCTCCTGGTTATCTCATGAGTACCATTAGGAAACCCCTAGGACTCAACGGAAAATGTGTGCCTTTTTCTCTATTTGTGAAAATGCCAACTGTTTCTGGCCTTTCCTTATGTTTGGAATAAAAACAATAACACGTTCACCAAAATCGATGATGCATACCAATACCCCAGGCTATGTGAATCTGCTCTAGAAAATACCTAACATCTGGCATAGCAGCTGCATTCTGACCTACTAATAGGGTGAGCATGCAGTAATCTTCTGTCATTCTTCATCATTCATATATTTTTTTTTTTGTAGGACCAGATGGTGAATTAAATGGGAATATGCTCTGCAGGTCTGTTTTCCTTAGATTCATAAGGGTGGCCCTAATTCTTGCCATTCCCTCCTGAAATATAAAATTATTTGTTTTCTGATATATTCAAATCTGATTGTTTGTGATGGGATCTGTGAGTTGTCAGAGGTAAATAGCTTATTGTCTTTGTCCTTTTGGGCTGTAGTGACCTGAAAGTAGGCTAGGTGGTTTGTAAACAACAGAAATGGACATTTGATAGTCTTTCTAGGATCAAGGCACCAAGAATGTCTTTATTTGGTGAGAGACTGCTTCCCAGTTGAATGCTTGTATGAGGGAGGAACAAAGCCTTTCTTCACGATTTCTTTTTAAGGGTAGTTTATCCCTAGACACCCGCAAAGGACGCTTCCTCCAAATGTCACACTGGGAATCAGGTGTCACCACATGAACTCTAGGGACACACATGTAGTCTGTATTAGATGGGGTCAAGAAAGTCGGCCTACAATGATGGGGTGTGAGGTCCTTTTTGAGATACTGTCTCATTACATATTTGGAACATCTCTACTTTATGATCCCCTGCCTCAGTCTTCTAAGTACTGGGATTATAGGTATGTGCCACCATCCACGTAGGATAAAAGGGCCAGATGAAAAAGACATTCTGACCTTGATTTGACTCTGAGATGAGGGCCAAGAACTTGAAATTCCATCAGTCCCTGAGTTTGCCTCAAACACAGAATTCCACCAATCCCTGAGCACAAAATTCCACCAGTCACCGAGCTTGCCCTAAGATCAGACCATAGAATGCCACCAATCCCTAAGCTTGCCCCAAGATCAGGCCACAAAAACTCACCAATTCCAGGCCACCCTGGAAAACTCTGCCCTGTTCCCAGAAACCCCATATAAATCCTGCATTCTGTTCAGTTCCCTGCTGCTTCTTGTCTGGGCAGAGGCAGACACCCTCCTGGCGTTTTTCCCTCCCAATAACTCTCCTGTGTGCGGTTTATTGTGTGGTGTGACATTGTGGTACTCCTTAGGTCCCGGTTGCCGGGATACCTCTCAGAGCAGAGCTGTAACACTCTCACTGGGGAAACGCTCCCACACTGGAGCAGAGATGTTACTCTTCTGTTGGGGAAGCCTTTCCCTTTAGAGCTGCAACATGTAAAATAAGCAGCAGGTTACTATCTTTATTTTTTGACTACTGTTATTAGTTCCTTAAGAATGTTATACAATATATTTTGATCACATTCACCTCCTACACCTCCTAGCGCCACCCCTACCACCCCAAACCCTAATTTCATGCCTTTTTACATTTTAAAATTCTTTAAAAATAACTCATCAATTCCAATTTCTACTGCCCATATACTCCTGTGTATGGCATCATCCAGTGGAGAGACGTCAACCCATCAGGGCCATACCCTTAAGATGGGGTTTAGGTCATTCAGTAGGTTGTGAATATTTGTCATTATTTAGGGGGGTTAGTTGCAAGTTGTTTTTGGTCATGGTCAATGAGGAAACTAAACAAAGGAGGCTGGATTAAGGGATTTCTTTCTTTCCTCTATCCTTCTTTCTCCCCTATTAGTGAAAAAAGGGAGTATATAGGAATGATAGAATAAAGGGGTAGATTATTGAATCTACTAAAAAACAACTACTAGTCTCAAATATTTTACAATGGTATGGATTTTTATATATTGATACAAATGTAAGGTTATTTTTGTTATAGCATACTGTCTATATGTTTATATGCTTGTTTATAGTATTGTACCTATGCAGCCTACTTAATAATGTAATGCAAAGTTCTAGTCCTTGAAAAGTATTATTACAAACTGTTTAGGATAATTAAGAAATGCAGGTAGTAGTTAGTCATTATAACAATCAAAGTTGTAGTCGTGTTAGGTATGTTTTCAAGGTCAAATATAGATATATTTTAGACAGATAAATGGTCTTCAAGCACTCCAGAAATATTTAGCATATGACATCTAAGATGTTTTAATAGCATAAAGCTTTTCATGACAGTGAAATATATCTGTTCATGGCAGCACCAATCTACTTCAGAGAGCACCAATCTACTTCAAAGCCAATCTACTTCAGCACCAATCTACTTCAAAGAACCTCCATATGGAGTTTGCTTTAAATGTGACAAAACTAGCTACTGGGCAAGAAGCTGCCTTTGCCTCAGCTGCTGACAATGTGCTGTCTAAATTAAGCAGGACACAAAAGAAAGTGGATGCCAAACTTGGCCAAGACAAGGTGGGAAAGTCCTTCAAAATTCTTTGCTATAGCAAAGACGTTTGTATCAATCACAGCACAACCCTTGTTGCAAATGAAGATTGTTTTACTGATGGCATTCGCCTTTCACACGAGTGCCCATTTCTGAAAAGTAAAATCATCTAGAGTTCACCAAGGTTTGTCTACAGTCTGCTTTCCACAGGCTTTCCTCCCTGCATCTGCTCCTTATCCTTATAACCTCGCTATTCTTGATATGTTCACTCTCTTTCTTTCTCTGCTCTGCTTCAGTTTCTCTCACTATGGTTTCTCTAGTCTCTATCCCTTGTTATTCTTCCACATCTCACAGATAGCCCTAGCCACGTCCAGCTTGCTGGCCATATTCAGCCTGCTTCTTTCTTTCTCTGCTCTGGATTCTTCCAGATGCCTCTGGCTGTTCTCTCTTTCATATCTGTGATAAAAATCCTTCTCCCTAACCGTACCACGGAACAATCATGTCATCAGTTTATATACCTTTGAGGAAGAACTGGGGAGTTCATGGTTTCTATTTCTGTGATAAAATACCATGACCAAAAGCAGCTTGGGGAGGGAAGTATTTATTTCAACCTACAGCTTATAATCAGTCCATCATGGAGGATGATCAGGGCAGGAACCTTGAGGCAAGAACTGAAGCAGAAGCCATGAAGTGACACTGTTTACTGGCTTGTTCTTCATGTGCTTTGTTTGTTTGAAACAAGGTCTCACTATGTAGCCCTGGCTGACTTGGAAATTGTTGTGTAGAGCACTCTGGCCTAGAACTCACACTGATTCACTTGCCTCTGCCTCCTTAGTGCTGGGATTAAAGGCATGCACCACCACACTCAGCTTTTTAGCCTGCTTTCTTACATAAGCCAGGACCAGGTACCAAGGGTTGGCATCTCCTCCAGTGACCTGGACCCTCCAACATCACTCATTAATCAAGACAATAGACTTGCTTACAGGCCAAATTCATTTTTTTTCCAATTAAGACACCTTTTCCACAGATATGTCTAGAATTATGTCAAGTTGACCAAAAACCAACCAGCACATGGAGAAGTCATTACCATTTACAATTTTGGTGGTTTAGCAGAGATCTTTCTCCTGGAAACATTTCAGTAAGTGAATTGCAGGTTTAAAAACAGGCTCAGGTCTGTAATTTTAGCAGTCCATGATTTACTGAATGATAGTCTCCAGCATCAAGGCAATGTACCCTTTATTATTTTTTTCCCTGATAGCATATGCTAATAGGACTTTCTTGGTTGTCCATTTTGTCCCTAGTAGCCATTTCTGTAACTCCTTGAGGGCCAGACCCTTTTAGCAAAACATCATAACTCCCTGACTTCTGGTAATTAAGCATTGCCACCTGACACTGATTATCTTGGCCTCCTGTTATTCCTATTATCAGTGAGTCAAGGTCTGCCAAAATTCTGTTATTGTTGGTTGTGTTTGTCAAGAGCCATGACTTAACTTCTTAACAATGATTATGTCTGATGTATTAGCTCATCTCTATGGTCTGAGTAAATGCAGTACAATGTCCTCTCCTCCTCAGAACATAGATATGACATTTTATATGAGAATGGCTCCCATAAGCTAATATATTTGAATGTTTGTTTCCCATTTGGTGGACTGTTTAAGAAGGGTTAGGATGTTGGAGGAGGTGACTCACCAAGAGTAGGCTCTGAGGTTTCAAAAGCTCATGCCAGGTCTCTCTCTCTCTCTCTCTCTCTCTCTCTCTCTCTCTCTCTCTCTCTCTCTCTCTCTCTCTCTCTCTCTCTCTCTCTCTCTGCCATATTTGAATCAGGTATGAGCTCTCAGTTACTGCTCCAGAGCCATGCCTACTTGCCTGCCATGATGATCATGGACTAACCTTCTGAAACTGAAAGCAAGTTCCCAGTTAAATGCTTCCTTTATTAAGTTGCCTTGGTCACGGTGTCTTTCCATAGCAATAGAGTAGTAACTAAGTCACCAGTCAGTGGTGCACAAGTCTTTAATACCAGTGCTTGGGAGACAGAGACAGGCAGATCTCTGTGAGTTTGAGGCCAGCCTGTTGTACAGAAGAAGTTTCAATATGGTAATGACTACACAGAGAAACCCTGTCTCTAAAAATCAAAACCAAAGCCAAAAAAAGTAAGTTAATAGCTACATAACCTGCCTGGCTGTACATTATGTACCCACTCTAGCACATAATGTACCCACTCTAGCAAACTTACCTTCTTTGGCCTTTGAATCCTGCAGGCAATTTTCCTATCCCAGCAGCAGTTTCCCAAATAACCACAAGAGTCTTGTTATTATAAATGCTGGGCCAACAGCTCAGGCTTGTTACTAACTAACTCTTACATTTAAATTAATTCATATTTCTTATCTATGCTTTGTCGTGTAGCTTGGTATCTTTTCCCAGTATTATTACATGCTTATCTAGCTTCTCCTTGCGTGTGCTGGCAACTTCTCTGACTCTGCCCTTTAACTTTCCAGAATTCTCTCTGCATCTAGATGTCTTGCCTATACTTCCTGCCTAGCTACCGGCCAGTCAGCTTTTTATTAAACCAATCTGAGTGACAAATCTTCATAGTGCACAAAAGGATTATTCCACAGCAGAATCCCTTCCCTCTCCTGCCAGCCCTAACACTTTTGATATTAGGTATTGGTTGCATTTACTAAGATTGATTTTCCATACTTCTAGGAGTCACTGTAACAATAATATCACACCAATAGAACACAAATTCTGTATTCTAGGGATCCTTGACAAAGTATATTTTAGGAGAATGATTCCAAAGTAGCATAATATTCCTTACTCGATATTATGGTCTGGCTCCTGACCATATCAAGAATCTCTGAGTTCAGTTTTATGCATACTTCCTAAGTTCTTGTAGTGGTAGGTCTTGCAACATCTTTGGGGAATAGTTCTTAGTCTCCATCATCAACCACAGCACTTTCCCAACTAGGCTATCATATAATTATAGCATACTGGACAGAGGGTTAGGTGGAAAGTAGAGTGGGGGATAAGGAAGGAGAAGTTGTTATTTAGTAGACGCCTTAACAATGTCTAGCAGGACAAAATGACAATTTTCAGTAGGGAAACAAGTCTGACACTGTGGGCACTAAAGAGCCTGGGGAATGAACATTTCAGGGACACCACCCAAATGGTTTCTCAGTTTGTCAGGATGGTAGATTCTCCCTAAGCATAGCCCTGATTTTGGCATATCAGACTTCCTATTGGGACACTTGTCTATCTTTTAAGTTCAGTCACTCTAAAATCCTCTCAGATTTTAGCTTTCTTCCCAACAGATGAAAGTTTCTCTGGTTGTATTGAAGTGATCTGGTTTTCACACCTTTCATATTCTAGAGTTTTTACTCCTACTACATCTCAAACATCAGCCAGTATATTTCATTCCTTTATTAAAAAGTTACATTCATTGGATAAATAAATCTATTTTTTAAAAAATTACATTCATTGGACCTGGAGGCATATGCATGCTGGCTAGGTTATTTTGTTTGTTTGTTTGTTTAATGTTTAAATAATTTAAGAGGGAACCTCACTTGAGAAAATGCCCCCACCAGACTGGCCTGTGGGAAATCCTGCAGTGCACATTCTTGATGAATGACGGATGTGGAGGACTCGGCCCATGATGGGTGGTGCCAGTACCAGGCAGATGGCCCTGAGCTGTATATAGTAAAATGGGCTGAGCAACTATGGGGAACAAGCTAGAAAACAGCACTCCTCCTTAGCGTCTGCTTCAGTTCCTGCCTTAGCTGCCTTAGTGATGGGCCATTACCTAGAAGTGTAAGATGAAATGAACTTTCCTCTCTAAGTTGCTTTCAGTTGTTTAATCACAGCAACAGAAACCCTAAAGCATAAATCAGTGCCAACAGTGGGTATTGATGTGACAAACCTGATCCATATTTTGCAGAGGACTGTAGAGGGATTTGGGACTCTAGGCTAGGAAAGCCATTGAGTTTTCAGAACTCAACTATTATTGCAGTAATTTAAAAGAGAATGTGGAGAGCCCGGTTTGTAAAGTTTCAGAGGGAAGATTTTAGAATCCATGAAAGAACTTAGTGGAACCATTCAATATTTTGAACTAAGAATCTGTGGATCTGGTCAGCTGGGGCTGAAGAATTAGCTGTGATTAAGAAGAGGCAGGCATCAGTGAAGCAATATCTTCTGGGAAGCGTTTCCTCTGGATCAACACACAGAACCTATGATCCAGAGGAGCCCGAGGCTTGCACTGGCAGCTGAATTTGGTAATGTGTAAGAGTTTCTTAGCTTATATTGGTTTTGAAGTTCATGGACAGCAGCTAAAGCTTGGCACCATGAGAGACCATTGGAGAAGGTGCAATCTCAGTTGCTGTAGGATCTCCAGGGTTGAAGGGATCACAGAGAGCACATTCCTATATATACACCACACTTGATTGAGGGAGTTCACTTACAGTGTCAGAGAATCAGTCCATTATCATCATTGCAGGGAGTATGGCAGCATGTAGGCAGATGTGGTGTTGGAGCTGAGAGTACTACATCTTGACTTAGAGGCAACAGGAAGTCAACTGATAGTCACACTGAGGGAAGCTTGAGCAAAAGAGACCTCAATGCCTGCCCCCACAGTAACACACTTCCTCCAACAAGACCACACCTTCTAATAATGTTATTCCAATTGGGGGCCGTTTTCTTCCAAACCCCCGTATTCTTTGCACAAAAACGTGGCACTGCCAGTGCATTGCAAAGGATGACAACCTGCAGTGATGGTTTGCTTATGTTTTAACAAATAAAGCTTGCCTGAAGATCAGGGTGCAGAGCTAAGTAAGCCACTAGAGGCCAGGCAGTGGTGGTACAAACCTTTAATCCCAGGACTCAGGAGACAGAGACAGAGGGATTTCTGTTAGTACAAGATCACCCTGAGCTACACAAGACTGAATCTAAAAGAGAAACAGAACTCACACAAGGGTGATCCCAGCACTTGGGATCCCACACCTTTAATCCCAGCACTAGGGAGGTGGAGACAGGAGTGATATGGTTAGATGGAGAGAGAAATATAATGCAGAAGGAGACAATCATTCAGTCAGTTTGAGGTTTGGTGGAGACAGTTGTAGTCTGAGGACAGGACTGCCCCTTCAGTCTGAGCACTGGTAGGGTAAAAGGTCTTTTTAGTGGCCAGCTGCTCTGCTTCTCTGATCTTCAGCATTAACCCCTATATCTGACTCTGTTTTTTTTTTTAATTTTTATTTTTTTATTAAGACCAACTAGAATTCGTGCTACAAAAACCTAAGACTGATTTATATTATTAAGTAGTTTTGTCTCTCATGTATTTGCTGGCTGGGTTTGGTCTTTGTCTCCTTAGGTATGTCTTATATGAAATAGGCAACTTTATCTTTTTAAAAAACCATTGTGAGTCCAAGCACATACTATACATGGCATTTGTGTCGTCAGAGAGTGTTTGGAAGTTGGTTTTCTCCTTCCACTGTGGGTTCAAGGTTGTCTTGTTTCACAGAAAGGATCCTTACCCATGAACCCACTGTGGCACTGGCTGGTCTTCTTTCTCCTCTTTTTGTTTTTGAGATAGCTGAGCTGGGCTGTGACTCATGAGTCTCCTTAGCCTTCAAAGTGCTAATATAATAGGTATTTACCACATACTTATCTCTCAGTGTGCTGAAGAACACCAGCCCTTTGAATTTCTGGTAATTCTCCTGCCTCAGATCCTTGGTGAGGATATTACAGGTGTGCACCCCCACACCTGATGTAACTTCTATTCATGTAGCATTTCCATTGTCACCTTATTTCAAGCCACCATTTATTCCCTGGCTTTGTGAACTATCCTCTCAGTGGATATTTCTGCTTGTGCCCTGAGGTCATGTCTTTTCCATCACAAGTCACTCCCCCTCAAACTCCCAGGATAGGCTTTCTCTGGGTTAACAGCCGTGGCTGTCCTGGAACTTGCTTTGTAGACCAGGCTGGCCTTGAACTCACAGAGATCCACCTGCCTCTGCCTGAGTGCTGGGACTGAAGGCACACGTTACCACTGCCTGGCTCAAAGTCACTTTTAAGCCTTGCTGTCTACTAGTTCAGAACTATTTGATGGCATTCAAGTCAATTTAATCAGAGCTCAGACATGAAGGAATGGAGATTTTTGGGAAGGGACATGGGCAGGGAAGAGCCCCCAGCCTGAAGTGTGGCTGCAGCCTCTGCCGGCTGAGATTTCCAAAACCTGTGCTGTAAGGCTGGATACACAGCGTTATTTATACAAAGATATTTAATGCTAAAGCAATGATGACCCAGGCTTAAGTTTGGAGAGTGTATGAACCTGAGCAGAACCTCATACCTTTCCCTAGATGTCACCTGAGAACCTTTTGTTTGTTTTTTGAGACAGGGTTTCTCTGTGTAGCTTTGGAGCCTGTCCAGGAACTTCCTCTGTAGACCAGGCTAACCTTGAACTCACAGAGATCCGCCTGTCTCTGCCTCCCGAGTATGGGGATTAATGGTGTGCGCCACCTCCTCCTGGCATTGCCTGAGAATCTTAAAAGAACTTTAGTTTTGTTTTCTTACCTCTCAGTATCCCTGTGGGCTAGATTTTTACTTTAACAACCATAATCCTGTCAGGAGCCCCCTAGAAGCCATTCAGAGATGTCATTTTAGGTTTCTTAGAAGCTCTTTAAAAATTGAAAATTCAAATGCCACCCAAATCCTATGAATGAAAGAAGAGCTGCAACTATCCCCCGAGTTTGTACTCACACTTGGGCAGGTCTCTCTGGGACTCTTCTTTAAGGAGCCCCCCCCCCCCCATCCATGTTCCCTTTTGTCTTTCCCACTGAGCCTCTCTGAACCTTCATCCTTACCCTTACATTAAAGCATCTCCAAACTCCAATCCTGCTTCACAAACTGTGTTTCTGTGACTAAGTCGCCATTTGGACTGGTTGCTGGTCCCTAAACATTGACAGGAACTCCTTAGGCTGCTGAGGGTGACCCTGGGGAGCTGTGCCTCCTGCTTGTCCCTATGGGGAACGCTCATTCCACTGCCATTGCAACAGTCTTTCTTAGACTCTGCTAAAAGCATCCTGCCCCCACTGCTTTTCTAACTAAAGCTTCAAAGTGTTATGTAGTGATATTTCATTTGTATTTTAATAAATAAAGCTCTCCTGAAGATCAGCGTAAAACAGCTACCCTGGTCAGCCTCCAGCAGCCGCACTCGTTTGCCAGAGAAACCCGGCAGTGCATAACTTTAATCCCAGCCCTAGAGAGAAACATAAGATGGGAGGAGACAGCTCTCACACACAGTCTCATTCTGAGATTCCTGAAGGCAGGATCGCCATTTCAGACTGAGGTAAGAGCTAGTGGCTGACTGTTTTACTTTTCTGATCTTCAGGCAAGCTTTGTTTGTTAAAATACAAATGAAGTATCATTAGAGAGTTACAGATATTTACAGCTTCCCCTTTGCAAACCCTTTCCAGGTGCACTTCCTGGAGCTGTCTGCCAAAACGCCAACTAAGTCTTTCTAGATTATCCCATCTAAAACACCCAACTGACACATACAAATCTGCCACTTACATTATTTCAAATCACCAGTTTAATTTTGGTTTCCCATAGACTGTAAAGCGGGGAGTACAGTCCCCATGTTATCCCTACCACCCTGAAAAAAGCCTGGCAATACAGTGGGCACCAAAACAGAACCAAATCAATCAAACACACAAGCAAAGACCAACTTGAACGGATTTGCTGAGTTCTCATCAACTGCGGCACTGCACCGTGAGATCATCTCACAAAGACACCGCAAGCAAAACCAAATCCTCCAAACAGGCAATTCGGTACCAGCTCGCGCCAGAACCCGCCGAGGCTTGTGCCGCGAGAGACCAGACTGCAAACTAAAACTCCGCAGCCTTG
This sequence comes from Arvicola amphibius, assembly GCF_903992535.2. Taxonomy (NCBI): domain Eukaryota; kingdom Metazoa; phylum Chordata; class Mammalia; order Rodentia; family Cricetidae; genus Arvicola; species Arvicola amphibius. The sequence goes on along the minus strand of NC_052052.2, from coordinate 48,692,039 downwards.
GGCTGGGCACTGCCTAGCTAGGGCGGTGCTTCTTTTTATGGACTGGCCTGGGACCGGGCCGCGGCTCCCGCAGCGAACTGGACACCCAGCAGCTAGCCAGCCCGTCAGCCATTTTCCGAGTTTCAAGCAACCCTGCCAGAAAGCTCAAGCCAAAGGAAAAAAAAAAAAAAAAAAAAAAGTGGACGGGGTAGGCGGGCCTGGACCGGAGCCTCGCCCCGGGAGCCACACCCTCGGTCGCCGCCTCCCAGGGCTAACAAAACGCACAGCGGAACTCTAACCGCCGGCAGCGAAAGCGCGCACGGGAGCGCCAATAAGCGCAGAGAGAGGCCCTCAGGGCCGCCGCACGCCCAACCAGGCGGGCAGGGCTCGCTCCCTCTACTTTGTTATTGGCCAACCATTCCTCTTTGCCCGCGGACTGGCTGGTTGTGCGGGCACTTCTGATTGGCTTGCCCTGCCGGGGCGGAGGCAGGAGGCTTTGGAAATTGTTCCTTCTGGATTGGCGCATTTGAGCACCTGAGGCAGGGGCTTGTCCCGGCCACTCCCTGTCCCATCTCCCGACCCGTACGCTCCCTCCCCTTCAACTCGCGAGCCCGAATGTTTAAAAAGAATTAAAAAAAAAAAAAAAAAGAGGGCGTGAGCGAGCTCCTGCGCGCCAGCCCGGCCTCCTGCACAGCGCGCGCCTCTGCGAGGACCCGCGCGAGCTGCCCGCACCGCTGCCTGCGCTGTTGAAAGTGCAGAACCCGTTAGGCCCTGGGAGGAACTACCGTTCCAGCTGGTTCCGGAGCCGAGCGCGCCGCTGGCGAGGGGCGGTCGCGCGGCGGCTCGCGCCTTCCGCGTCTCTGCAGCGTGGGGAGGAGAACCGGCACTTTCCGAGGACGCCACCTCCAGCCGCGACGCTGGCGCGGGCGGGGGTTCACTCGCGGGGGTCCTGAGAGTGAGGAAAACGCGCCAAGTTCCCGTCGGTGGCCGAGCGGGGACCCTGCGGCTCGGGAGCGCCGCCACCGCTGTGCAGCCCGGAGCCTTCCCGGCCGGGCTGCGCCGGGGATGTAGTGGGGCCGCGGCGGGCAGGACCGAGCGGCGGCCCGGCTCCCGCTCCGCGGACGAATGGTCACTCCCCCGCGGGAGGCACTCACCTGCGAGCCTTCTCCCGGGACGGCGGCGGGGCTCACCTGTCGCGCCCGCACTCTGCCCGGCTGGTCTCCCCGGCGGCGGCGCCGCAGACTCGCTCAGGGCCATGACCGGGTAAGGAGGGCCGGGGCTTCGGGGCTTCGGGGCCCCGCGATTGCGGGGCAGGTGCGGATCGTGGGGAGCCCCCCGCCCAGGCCCGGACTGCGCTGCGGGAGGCCGGGCGGGAGCCAGCGGGCGCGGCGACCCCGGGGAGGCCACCGGCAGCTTGTGTCCCTCTGCCTGCGCCTTTCGTAACAGGAGCGCTGGCCCGGAGAAGAGGTGTTTGCGATCGCTGTGTCCCGGGTCGGGGTTTGCGAAATTTTACCGCGCATTTTCTTGACTTACACTTTCCAGAAGTGTGAACGGCGCCACGTGTCTTAACCCTGCGCCCAAGAGCTTTTCTTTATTGTTTCACATTTTTCTTTAAAAAATAGTTGAGTCCTGTCCTTTTACACAGATTTGAAAAGCAATGGGTCGGGGGTTCCCGGTGTCATTTGGTCAGGAAGGTTTACCGTTAAGTTCATTGTACGAAGCTTGGTTTATAAAGTTCGCGAGAGATGTTTTTGCCCGAAAGCCCCTGCTTAGAAGGGACGGTGAGAGCGTAAGATCGGGCATCTGGGAAAGTGTCACCCTCGGCGACCGTCAATGCTGGTTGTTTGGAGGGGCCGGGAGGGGATGGTCGGCTGAGGTGAGGTCCGCTATTTCAGCTGACTGATCACTTTCTCCGGCTCCCATTGGCTCCCAGCAAGGCACCTTTCTCGAGTCGTTAATGCTTGGGGCTCTCTGACAGTTTAGCGAAGGCTGATTTATTATTATCCACAGCATTAATGTTTTGTTTTCATTATCAAATAATAGTAGCAGCTTATTGGTAATGTTCTATCAGGAATATTAAGGGGCCAGGAGACAAAATTTAAGTTGCTGACAAGATGGGAAAATTTGTCAGCTTAAAGCTCTTCCTGAGATGATTCCCCAAAAATGTTTTCACTGCAGTGTACACTGGAGTGAATGTTTAGGGGTAGGAGTTGAGTGTACCTCAGTTTACTACTCGGGTACCTACATTTGAAACTCGTTCATATTTTAGGGATATTGTGATGAAAAGGTATTTTTCTTCTAGATATCCCAAGTGAAAAATAGACTTCTACAAAGTATCACAAATATTGCCATATCCTTTTTTTCCTTCCATTTTGAAGTTTTTACCTTGAAACAGGGTAGAAACCTTGTTTGGTGCAGTTTTAAATCATAGAGTTTAGAAATAATTGGAACTGGGTGTGGTGGCTCACAGAACATTCAAAGCAGCACTAGGGAGAGGCCGAGGCAGGTGGATCTCTGAGATCCAGGCCAGCCTACATGCGGCATTCCAAGACAGCCAGGGCTGTACAGTGAGACCTTGCTCCAAAACAAAATTGGAAAACTAAAGAATACTGTAATTTTTAATTCACATGACATGGAGCAAGTTTTTCCACCCATGGTTCCAGCTTTGTATGTGTAGCGTTCGGATTTTATAACTGAAGGCCGGATAATGTGCTTTTCTCTGTATGTGAATTACACTTGAAGCTGTGTAGAGACTTCATTGTGTGTATCATAAATTGACTATAAATGGCCGTGGAAAGAACATTCTTCAGTGTTCACTATTGTGATTTTTCATTCGTCTCTGGTTTTTCTTTACAATTAGAGACGTTTTGTGTAAACTTATTTTTTTAAACTGGTGTGTGTGTGTTTGATGTGCACACAAAGATCAGAGGGCACCCTTCAGAAGTTGGGTTCCTGGGCTCAAGCTGTCAGGCTTATTATTAGCAAGTGCCTTTACCCACTTGATCACCTTACCAGCTCTGGGTTTTTACTTAGTTCTATGACTTTATTGTGCTTCGTGTATGATTTTACTAAGTGGGTATTTTGTGATGTGGCCCTTTATGTATATATACTGAAGTAGTAAGACTTTAGTAGTACATCTTTGAGAAAGTTAGACAGTGTAGCTTCATTCAGTTCTCACCTTGTGGATTGTGACTCTTTGGTGCTCAAATGACTCTTTTACAGGGGTTGCATACCAGAGATCCTGCATATCATATATTTACATTGTGATTTGTTAACAGTAGCAAAATTACAGTTAGGAAGTAGCAACAATAATTTTATGGTTGGGGGTCACCACAACTTGAGGAACTGTATTAAAGGGTTGTAGCATTAGGAAGGTTGAAAAGCACTGATTGAAGCAATAATCCCTAAGTGTCTACTGTCAGGTATTAGGTTTTTAAATATGGTGTCCTGGTGTGTACCATTCTTTTAGCTTTCACAGTTGTTAATTTTGTCACCTACACCTGATGACTAACACATCCTTTTTGTGTGTGTGATTAACAGATACAATTGGTGATTACAGCTGCCTTCTAAAAGTTAATTCTCGTCAACTCCTCGCAATTTTAAAAGAAAATGCCTGGTGTTATTCCTAGTGAAAGTAATGGGCTTGCAAGAGGGAGTCCCTCAAAGAAAAACAGACTTTCTTTGAAGTTTTTTCAGAAAAAGGAAACTAAAAGAGCTTTAGATTTCACCGATTCTCAAGAAAATGAAGAAAAAGCTTCTGAATATAGAGGATCTGAGATGTATGTATTTTATTTTAAATATATTTCTGTACTTTATTCTGAGTCAATGAAGGAACACTGAACTTGGGTTGATACTTCTGCACTGACCTGACAGTTGACATAGGTTAAATACTCATGAATTTGCATTCAGTGAGATGAGATGTATCCTGGTGATTTCTCCTAGGGTCACACCCACAGCATTAACTCATAACAGCCACCTTGTGAGTGATTGAGACTAAATTGGGTTACTATCAAGTGAAACTAGAGCCAGGCTGTGGTGGTGCAGATCTTTAATCCCAACACTTGGGAGGCAGAGACAGGCGTGTCTCTGTGAGTTCAAGGCCAGTCTGCTCTACTGAGGGAGTTCCAGGACTAACTTTAAAGCTACAAAGAAACCCTGTCTTTAAAAATAAAAAAGAGGGGGGGGGGTGGAGGAACCATCAGTTTATGTAGGGTACTGCATGTACAGACGAGATTTTCTTTGGTTTGGTTCAGAAGACTTGACAGTTACTCCAAAACAACTCAGAAGCAGGAGAGTTGCAAATTATATTGGAACTGGATTTTAAAAATGGCTTTAATGCACATTAATTTTTTACTCACTAAAAAGATGAGAGAAGGAATGCATATAAAGTACAGATGAGTCCAACATAAAAGTGAATAAAGCTAATTATTTTTCTAGTCTAAACTCACATTTTTCCTTTTTGATGGTGGATAAGTGCACAAAAAATGTAATTGATGGTGGCAGTGTAAAGCCCTAAATGGAACTCCCTGGTTTCAAATGGCTGTCCTATAGGACTGAGCAAGTGTTTGAGTGGCTACGTTAGTCTAGCTGCATGATGTTTTTTTTTTTATTGGAATTCATTATAATGTAAAGTTATTTTTAAATTAAAAATAAGGAATAAAAGTGAATATTTCAAATTGCTCTAGTTGGGGTCTTAGTTCAACAAATGGGTGGTTTGTTGGGTAACAAAATTAGATTTTATCCCGTGTATGTTTTCCCAGTGTTTGTTAGGGTTAGTTTTATAGCTCAGTGGTCTCCTGGGTTCAATCCCAAGTACCAAAGATGGAAAAAAGGTGACCTATTTAAGTGAGGAGAAGCAGTCTAATTCTCTTCATAGACTTTCTTCTAAACCTTTACGAATATAACCTCCTTAAATAGTGTTGCTAATTATTAGCTCATTCCCAGGTTTATATTCATAATTAAATTGATTAAAAATGTCCCAGTAGGTGAAAGAAACCACCATATCAGTTCATTTACTTTTATGGGACTAACATCCTCTTTAGGGAATTATCTGGAGGTTTGTAGAGTGTGACTTAAAGTCTCTACAGGGGTATGCTTATTTTGAGTCTGAAATGTTTCCTCTTGAAACTGCCACCTGACTGTTCATATCATACCTCTTGTAAAAACCTAAACTTAGCGCAGCAGCCTTCCCACTTTAGGGTCTACTTCTTTACATCATCTCTTCCCTGTATGTTAACAGTGACCAAGTTGTTCCTGCTGCACAGTCCTCACCGATAAACTGTGAGAAGAGAGAGAACTTGTTACCATTTGTGGGACTGAATAATCTCGGCAACACTTGCTATCTGAATAGCATTCTTCAGGTAAAATGATGTAACATTTAATGTTTCTTGAAAATTTTAGATTACTGAATTGCTTTGTCTATACTTTGTTTACCTTTATTTGTAAACAAACCAAATTAGGTTATAATACTCTAAACTGCATCTTATTAAACTTCCTGTGGGGTAAGAAAAAACAAAGGAAAGATATTAAAATTGGGAAGATTGCTTAAAAGGAAGGTGTCAAACCATCCCCCCCCCACCTTGCCTGCTTTATTTCTGGTGCTGTGTCCACTTAAAAACTCTTGTTATTTTGTGTACCCTTAAATTTTTTTGTTTCCTTTCTTTGTCCTTGTAATCTTAATCTTATTAATGTATCTACCTAGGTTCAGTAAGTGCTACTGAGAGTTAGAACAGTGGGTTAGTATTGATGGGGTAGAGAACAAGTTTTCATAGTGGTCTTAACATCTGAGTTTCTGTAAGATACAGTAAAAGTGCCCTAAAGAAGGCATTAGTGATTTTAGGTGTACTGTTTGCTTAGTACTTAGACAATGTCCCTTTTGTAGGTGTTATACTTTTGTCCTGGTTTTAAATCTGGAGTGAAACACTTATTTAATGTTATTTCAAGGAAGAAAGAAGCTCTGAAGGATGACTCTAATCAAAAAGATAAGGTAAAAAAATTAATTTGTTTTTGTTTTGTTTTGTTTTTTGAGATAAGATTTCTTTGTAGCTTTGGAGCCTGTTCTGGAACTAGCTCTAGTAGACCAGGCTGGCCTTGAACTCACAGAGATCTGCCTGCTTCCTGAGTGCTGGGATTAAAGGCGTGCAGCAACACCGCCTGCCCCCCCCCCCCAAAAAAAAATTTGAAAAGCAAAATAAAATAGGGGGAAGGCCATGCATGGTGGTGCACACCTTTAATTCCAGCATTTGGGAGGCAGACACAAGTAGATCTCTGAGGCTGAGGTCAAGCCTGGTTTGTCTCTATTTGATTTCTTGACCAGACAGGGCACACAGTGACCCTGTCTCAAAAACAAAAAAGAACTCACACAAACAAGAAACTAATGGGAGGAGTTAAATTTATTTGATAAATAAATAAGAAAGAGGTTAATAGGTTAATATTAACTATTAAATAAAAGGTAATAGATTCTTAGGAGAGTTCAGAACAATGGTGATAGATTATTTCTGTTGATTTATAAACAAGAATTAAGCTTTTAAGTACTGTATATTATAGTATTTTTCATTCTGATAAAGGACCTTACCAGATTATTCAGTCCTGTGTAGAGGGGTTTTTTTTTGATTTTTTTTTTTTTATGCATTGTTTACTAGGTAAGTGAAGCTCCACCACTGAGCCACATTCCTAGCTTCAAATGCAAATGAATACATTAAAAGAAAACTGATTAGAAAATCACTTTTCCATTTAGAAAGCAACTGGAAAAAAACTCTACAATGAAAAAGTTGACATGTTTAATAGAAGTTTTGTTGTACTGAAATTAAAATTAGAAGAGCTACATTATTCAGTTAGACTAAGATGTAAAGAGGTATGTATTTAATGTTTATAAATTATTTTTTTTTCTTGATAGGGAAGCTGCAAAGAAGATCCTTTGGCAAGTTATGAGCTTATATGCAGTTTACAATCCTTAATAATTTCAGTTGAACAGCTTCAGGCTAGTTTTCTCTTAAATCCAGAGAAATATACAGATGAACTTGCTACACAGCCAAGGCGACTGCTTAACACACTCAGGTATAGCCTCTCTAACACAGTTTTACAATTCTTTGTCTGTTTCTGTTTTTAGACAAGAGTGATATATGAATAAATAAGGAGTAAATGGCAAGAAAATTGAAGCTCCTAGACTCACAGCCTTTTATATCCCAGAGGCTTTGAAAATTATTTTTAAAAATAAATTATACTAAGTTAATTAGATTCAAATTTATATTAGTCTATTTATATTCTTTACTCATAGTTCTTTCTGATGTGAATTAATAAATTTTCTATCAAAAGACTGTGTGATTATAGGATACTGCCCCATATGTTGATGATTCATACTTTTATATGTGCTATATTACACTCCTTAAAAAAATACAGATATATGTGGTATGTGGGCTCCACATCAGATCAGTCTCTGGTGGTAAAGCCTAGGTATTAATACAGTTACTCATTTTTGTGGTACCGAGGATCAAACCCAGGCCTTGTACATGCTAGAGCATACACTCCATCATCGATCAACATCCTATAGACCCATATTGTCATCTGAAAATGAAAATACCAGAATTCCTAAATACATGTGATCCTAAAAATTTCAGATTAGAAATTAGTCTATGTACACAATGTATTATGCATAAAAACTTCAGGTTCTAAATACTTATTATATGTGCTTAAAAATTAACACACACACACACACATATGATCCATAACATTAAGAAAATTTCATAATGAGACCTGACGTAAAAACCTCTTTTTAGTTTTTGAATAGATGTAGGCCCAGGACATTTACCTTTGTTATGAGGCATTATAAAATGGTGGCCAAGAACTGATTCTGGACCCTCACATTGTATCTCTTATGATCCTTTTAGGCAAGTTATTTAACCTCATGGCATCTGTCAGTAGTTACTTAGTGGCAGTTACTGTACAGGACACACAGCATTTCAAATAAAATATCATGGTATAGCACTGTCAGCATTAGTTATTCATAATACTTAGAAGAGGGTCACAGTATGGTGATAATAAAATACAGTAAAATTGGTTTTTACTTTCAACAGTAAATTTAGGTAAGAGGTTTCAAATTAGTAGAATACTTTTGGATATTTAAAATAGTTGATGGAAAATTTTTGTTACTATGCAAAACTAGAATTAGCTAAAATGAACACTTCTATTGATAGGGAGCTCAACCCTATGTATGAAGGTTATCTACAGCATGATGCACAGGAAGTGCTCCAGTGTATTCTGGGAAACATTCAAGAAACATGCCAACTCCTGAAAAAAGACGAAGTGAAAAGTTTGCCTGAATTATCTACAAAGGTAGAAGAAAAATCTCATCAGAAAGAGGAACTAAGAGGAGTTAGCAGCATGGAGATTGACAGTATGAAGAATCTGGAGGACTTTAAAGAAAAACTCCCAAAAGGAAACTGGAAAAGGAAATGTGACAGTGAGCCTGGTAACATGAAGAAGAAAGTTAAGTTGTCCAAGGAGTCCCAGTCACTGGAAGAGAACCAGAGACAAACTAGGTCAAAAAGAAAAGCTGCTGGCGACACCTTAGAGGCTTCTCCTAACATCATCCCCAAGTGTGTTTCTGAAAATGAGAGTGTGAGACCCTCCCAAAAGAAATCAAAAGTTAAAATAAATTGGCTAAAGTCTACAACTAAGCAGCCCAGCATTCTTTCTAAGTTCTGTAGTTTGGGGAAAATAACAACAAACCAGCGATCCAAAGGACAATCTAAAGAAAATGAGTCTGATCTTGAAGAGGACCCAGGGGATTCTACAGCTAATGGTGGTACACTTGACTCCCCAGGAAGCAGTGGTACACCTGTGGCCGCTAGTGATGTGAAGCCCATAAACAAAGGTCAGTGTAGTTATTAAAATGACAAGTTGGGATATTAATAACTATAGAAATATACAGTAGTTAAGATTTTGTTGAAGGTAACTTAACCATTGGATGTCAGCTGTAGTGTTTAAAGTGTTATACTTGAGTGTATGAACATGTACTATGTAATGCTCTTGTATTGTTAGGGTAATTTTGCTCGATGGTTTCTAAAGTAGGGAAGTTCAGTACATTTTTAGTGGAAAAGCAATGGGGTTTTTCCCCCCTTTTATCTACAGAATATGACAAACTCATAAGGGACATAGTTTAGTGAATCTTAGTTGAGATTTTGTTTATACATGTACGCATCTTAGGAAAAATCTGTAGTTAATGTGATTGTGCCCATTTTTTTTTTCTTTCTCTGGGGTAATTCTATAAGGACATGTCTTTGGGAGGCAAGTTGAAGATTCAGCTGACTTTATTCTAAGGATAGTAATTTCTATTTAAAATGTTTTTGGTAGTGACTACATTTAATGAATAAGGCACTGCTTAACTAGATGTGAAAAAGATCTTGTGTTCATGATATACTTTATTTCAGTGGGAAATTGATGAATTGGACTATACTGAAAAACAAGTCTTTATAGACTTAATTTTCCTGTTTTCGTTTTAGGTGCAGAACAGATTGGTTTTGAACTCGTAGAGAAATTATTTCAAGGTCAGCTAGTATTAAGGACTCGCTGTTTGGAATGTGAAAGCTTAACAGAAAGAAGAGAAGATTTCCAGGATATTAGTGTCCCGGTACAAGAAGATGAGCTTTCTAAAGTTGAGGAGAGCTCTGAAAGTAAGCAAATGGGAGCCTGTGTGCACCATGGCATATAATATATAGCTTTCCTGTTGTCTTGCACCATTTATTAATTATATTTATGGAATTGTAGGCATTTTAATTTGAAATGTTGGAATGCAAAAATGAAATACTTTAACATTGGAGACCCTAATATTTGGTAACTGGAGTTGTTTTAAAATTAAATATTTAAGCCACTGTTGTGTTCAGTGTAAACCATGAAAAGTATAGACTGTCCTGAGGAGTCATGAGGCTGGCTTTACCGGAGATACTAGCAGTTGACTTATACTTAGCAGGGACTGGGCTGACTTGGCCTTTTTTTCTTTTTTTGGCTAGTAATATTTAGAAGACATGTATATGTACTTTCAGGATAACTGAAAGCAAATGAAATCTTTTTAGATGTTGGGGATGGGTTATTTGAAACTGAATGATTATATTGCACATGGAACCTTGTTTATTTTTTGAATGTCTGAAAGATACTATGAGTGAACAATTCTGTTTTATAGTTTCTCCAGAGCCAAAAACAGAAATGAAGACCTTGAGATGGGCAATTTCACAATTTGCTTCAGTGGAAAGAATTGTAGGGGAAGACAAATATTTCTGTGAAAATTGCCATCACTATACAGAAGCAGAGCGGAGTCTCTTATTTGATAAAATGCCCGAAGTTATCACTATCCATCTGAAGTGCTTTGCTGCTAGTGGCTTGGAGTGAGTATTGTGAATGAACTGAGGGTCTGTCAGAAACAACTCTGCTCTCCACAGGCGGGCTCTCGGGGCATGCATCCTACATAACTGTGCTCTTGGGGGCTGGTGGTACAGTTCAGATAGTGAGCTCTCAGATTTGGTCTCTAGCACCAAAAGAAAAACAAAAAACTAGTACAATTCTCAAATATATCCTTTCTTATTCATTGTGTAGGTGCTAGTTGTAGTATTCTGCTTTAATGGAACTGACTGAAATGGAGAAATCTTTAATACTTCTTTCCTTCCCCTTCTTTGACACAGGGTTTCATTGTTAACAGCCATAGCTGGCCTCAAAATACAGCTGTTCTCTTGCCTCAGAGGCTGCAGCTAGAATTAGAGGTGTGAGCCACCAGACTCATGCATACTTTTTGGGGATATAACAAAGCAAAATTCTTTTCAGTTTTAAGGAAAGTTGGAAATTGAACTCATCTCTGAAAACTTTGGGGAAATTTTATAGTTGGGAATTTGTCTATATGCTATATTAAAATAAATATAAAATGGATGTTTTGGATAATCTGTCTTTTCTGACATGCTGTTGCACACTCCATGGACTTCCACCTGCCTCTGCTTCCCAAATGCCAGGATTAAAGGTGTGCATTATTACACCTAGGTTCTATTTGAATATTTTTGTGTATGTGCTTTTTTTGAAATTGAGGTCTTAGTTTGTCTTTGTTCACAACTAAACATTAAGGGCTTAATACTTGGTTTCACATTGTGTGTAAAATTTTACATTTAAAATGGAATTACAGGAGACCTTTTTTTTCCTTCCAAAGGTTTGATTGTTACGGTGGAGGACTTTCCAAGATCAACACTCCTTTACTGACACCTCTTAAACTGTCACTAGAAGAATGGAGCACAAAGCCGACTAACGACAGCTATGGATTATTTGCTGTTGTGATGCACAGTGGCATTACCATTAGCAGTGGGCACTATACTGCTTCTGTTAAAGTCACTGACCTTAACAGTCTGGAACTAGATAAAGGGAATTTTGTGGTTGACCAGATGTGTGAGATAGGTAAGCCAGAGCCACTGAATGAGGAAGCAAGGGGAATGGCTGAAAATTATGATGATGAAGTATCAATTAGAGTTGGTGGAAATGCCCAGCCAAGTAAAGTTTTGAACAAAAAAAATGTAGAAGCTGTTGGACTTCTTGGAGGACAAAAGAGCAAAGCAGATTATGAGCTGTACAACAAAGCGTCTAATCCTGATAAGGTTGCCGGGACAGCATTTGCTGAAAATAGAAATTCTGAAACTAATGATACTAATGGGACCCACGAATCTGACAGGAACAAGGAATCCAGTGACCAAACAGGCATTAACACGAGTGGATTGGAGAACAAAATTTCGTATGTAGTGCAAAGCTTAAAGGAGTACGAGGGGAAGTGGTTGCTTTTTGATGATTCTGAAGTAAAAGTTACAGAAGAAAAGGACTTTTTAAATTCTCTTTCCCCTTCTACATCTCCTACATCTACTCCTTACTTGCTATTTTATAAGAAATTATAGTGAGTGTATTTTCCTTGTGTATATATTAAACAGACCTGGACAAACATGGGTAAAGTTGATTACACCTAAGAGTCTTTAGTTTATCTTTTGAAGCTATTGGATATTATTGGTCTCTCTAGGCTTTTATATAAATAGTGAGATTTTAAATACTGAAAACCATGTTAATTTTTAGAATCATTTTCCTTAGTAGAGACTAGTGATGCATAAGCTTCTGGGAACAAACTTGTATAGGTACTAAATAATCCAAAATAGAAGTTTGAAAGCAGTTAACACTTTTGGATTTACACAATCTTTTGTGTTTGCTTTTTAAAATAAAATGCTTGTATTTGTATTCTTCATATTTTGGGGTAATTATCTACTTGATGTTTATAGGTCTGGCTTTTTCACCTGAGAAACAGAATCTCAATTCAGTGTATTTAGTTTTATAGTAGTCATGGAGCCAAATCTTTGGGCTGTATCAGAGGCACGAAGTCTAGAATGTGTATATTCACAATGATGTATATTTTGTGCCTTCAATAACTTTGAAAAGTGTCTCAGAAAAGCTGGCAGTCCCTCTATCTTCATAAGAATTTTATATGTATTTATGAAGATGACTCTAGTCAATCTTTTGGGCATGACTAATTTGTATCTCTTCATATTCACTCTGCACGATCTGTATATAGTACATCGACCTAGAGGTATGACCTTTAACTTTTTTAAAAACTGGGAGGTCAATAAAATTTAAGCTGTTTAACAACCATGTATATAAATGTGTGGTTTTTAAATGCATATTTTTATCAAAGTGGAGTTCTTAAAAGTACATACAAGAGAGAATAATCATGCATAATTACCTTCAATACTCAATTTCTGGCAGTGGAGAGCAGAGGTGAAAAGCATTTTCAGAGAGAAACTACCTAAGTCCAATCAAGTTGTCTTAGTTTTAAGACTCTATGTTTGGCACACATTGAAGGTTGACAAAGTTTTAAGTCATTCTAAATCACTTGTTTTAGGACCACAAGGGACATTCTTGGCATTAAGCTTTTCTTAGAAATGAGTAAGTAGATAGTGCTATTGGAACAACATTTCATTCTGATAGGAAAGGTTGCTTATTCCACTAACATTCTCCCGCAGATGGTGCATGGGAATGAAGTCTGCTTGCCTCCTCAGTAGTTGACAATCACTGGTGAATCTTAAAAATCACCATCCTGTGCTATCAGTTAGAGCTGCAGAGAGTTCCAGGCCAGAAAGGTTATGTTTTCAGAAGACATTGCCAGGAAATAGAACAAAACCGAGTAAGAAGTCATTCTAACTCATGAGAAAATAACTGGCATTTCATAACTAAATCATAATTACATAAATAAAAAAAGTCCTGCATACTACCACTGAGATGTGAAACAGCTCAAGTAACAAAGTGAGAAGTGACAGGTGTGTACTTAGTGTCTTCTCCCTAATGCTACCTCCTTTACCTCCCACAGCCTACCAAAGAGGGAAGGTGCCATTTCTAATGACTCACCAGTACTCAGCACTTACGGGTATTATCAGTGTTGCTGTTCTGTAAGCCACAGTGCCAAAAAATGTTTGAAACATTCAGGAAACGTCAATATTCACTGGGGTAATTGTGCCAAGTGTGTAAAATGTTGATTTTCTCTGTGTACCTTTTTCATATTGAAATTACAATTACTTGGATGACAGCAACTAATTTATGCATTTTGTAAAACCATGTGACTTTCTCACTTAATTGGTAGATTAAAACCAATGAAGCCCTAGCTCTGTGTTACCATCAGTGATAAGAAATAGCCTTAAAGCAGCTTCTATTTAATGGTTCTGTCAGTTAATAGGTTAATTCGAGGCACAGTAATCAGTTCAAATTGCTGACTCATGAAGTTGATACTAATAAATGATCCATAAAGATCAAGCTGCTGTCATTTCCATATTACCAGTATTAGATATTTTGGTATATAATCATTTATAGAATATTTTTTTCTTTTGAGACATAGTTTCTCTGTAGACTAGGCTGGCCTCCAATTCACAGAGCTGCCTCTTTCTTGAGTGCTGGAATTACAGGTGTGTGCCACCACTGTCTGATTTTATGAAAATGTTTTATCAAATACATTTTTGGCAATTCTTAATAGGCCTTTTTTTGGGAGTAGAATCTGCCACCAGCCATTTTTTGAACAATTCATTTTTCCCATTGTAATAGAGGAAAAAAAAACAAAATCCCACTCTTTAAAATTAGTGTAAACATTCACGTATTTAATAGTACCTTTAAAATAAGCATTACTACATTTAAAATGGTTCCAAAATGAATGAATCTATAAATGATAATATAAATTAAAAAATAAGAACTTAAAGTAAATAAATTTAACATTAGCTATGGTATAAATAATTGTAAATGTGTACTGTACCTTTGAATCATTAAAACTGTTTTTTTAAAAGATGACAGCATGTTACCAGGTTAGACACCACAGCCATGAGCCTGACATGTAACAGCCTGAATCTGGTAGCACATTCTTCAGTAAGTAAATGCTATTGCTTCCAGAATGATATCCAAGTCCTGTGTTGCAATAGACCTCTCAGTCAATGTTGAATACATGGCTCGTTTCAAGTGACTAGAACAAGTGTATACTTTAGAGTTCCATTTTTCGAAGGCTCATTCGGCTGAAGGAATCTCTGAGGAAAATAAGAGAATATGGTTAAGAACAATTTTTAGAAGGTACCATGGTTTTTTTTTTCCCCTCATAAACCTTTAAGGGTTTTTTTGTTTTGTTTTGTTTTGTTTTCCCTGCCAGAGACACCTCAATATTAGATGTTCATCTTACATTTTCTATCATATTCTGGTTTACAGATTTCTCTACAGATTAGATGTATGTGATAGCAGCCACTTTGCCAAATCTATTGATTATTTGTCCAAAAGGTTATTTGGATAGCTACTTAAAGGTGCCATGGGAGAGATTTCCGAAGTATTCAGAATTACTATGGTAAAAGGTAAGTGGTTTTTGAATCATAAACTTGAAATCAAACAAGTGTTTTTCAAACTACAGTATCTTCTATGTGGATTTATATATTACTATTTACCATGTTTGAAATTAAGGAAAATTTAAGTTATTTTACAAAGTAGCTGATTGTTATTTAAAAAACAAAACAAAAAACTTGCAAGGGTAAGGCATGGTGGCTCACACCTTTAATCCTGGCACTCAGGAGGCAGAGACAAGTGGATCTCTGAATTTGAGGTCAGCCAGGGCTGGGTGGTGGTGGCACAGGCCTGTAATCACAGCAATTGGGAGGCAGGCCTGATCTACATTTAAAATGAGTAGCATTCATACATAATGTCTAGCTTAATAGAAGGCCTAAGTTCTCCAACCTGCTTCTCCAGTCAGTCATCTCACCCGGTCTCTGGAAAAGTCCGTTCTACCCATATGAGAGTATGAAGATGGTCAAGGTCCCAGATCACATTTGACAAAACAACAGTCCAGGTTTTATATTTTAAGCAAAATTAAATCCTAAGAAATTTTTATTTCTTAAATTCTAAAGACTTAAGGATTCTATTCATAAAATGTCTCTTTATAGATTTCCTTCCTCATGAATTGGTCCTTCTGCTCTTCCTTTCTAATGTTAGTTAAGTAGGTGCCGTGGGAGTTTAGGAAAGGTGGCAGCACTTACAAAGAGAATGACATTTAGCTTTGAAGTTCAAAGATTGCTTTTTTAGTTCCAGGGGAGAGTTTTAAAGGGTGGATACTACTCATCAAGAAAAGGGATTGTTAACTCTCCAGCTTAAGAGTGCTTTCTGCCCCTGTTCTTATAGAAGACCCAGGTTAGGTTCTCAGTACCCATAGGTTGCTCAGAACCTTCTGTAACTCCAGTTCGAGGAGATCAGATGCCTTCTAGTCTCCAAGGGCATCTGCATGCACATGGTATATATAAACTTATGCGCGCGCGCGCGCGCACACACACACACACACACACACACACACAGTCTCTGGGAGTACTGGGGATGTAATTCAGTTGAGTGCTTGCCTAACATGCACCAAGCTCTGGTTAGTCTCCTAAAACCACACAATCTGGGTCTAGTACCCTTGTAATTGATGCACTCTGGACGTAGAGGCAGGACTATCAGAAGTTCAAGGCCATTCTCCCCCTACAGATTGAATTCAAGACCAGCCCTGAGTTATAGGATACCTGTTTCAAAAGAATTAATTTTGATTTTTTTTTTAAAAAGGTTCCCTAGATCTGGGCTTTGCAATGTATGCCTGGGGAGTAGATGCAGGAAAATGGTCAAAGGTCAACCTGGTTTAAGTAGCAACACTTCAAATCACTGCGACCTTCCAAACAAAACCACCAAACCAAACAACAAAACCCAAAAATTCCTCAGAACCAAAAACTGCATGCCAATATTAAGTTCAGAGGACTAGACTAGGGAGATGACAGGAGCCTGAAACTATGTTGTGCTGAAGGAAGGTCCTTATAACAGCCTCAGCACAGGAAGGACTAGAGAGTGAGGGAGAAACTGGAATTAGAATTTGCCAACTGCTTGATCACTGGATACCTTGCACCTTTACATCCCCTGGGGCCCCTGACCTGCTGGGGCTGATGGAGATGAGTGTAGGCAGCTGGAGATTTCAGAAAGTCTGAAGGGAAAACTAAAGATGGAGGTGCTTGTTTTCTCTTTGGGAATTCTGAGAGGAACCTTCCCCATCCATGGATGTAGGATAAGAACATATATTTTGTACTTCCTCAGTAGTCCCGGGGGGAGACAGAGATGCTCCCTGAAGGATATGACATAAAGCAGGCCCTTGGCTGATTTCTTCTTTCCTTTTTTAAGACAGCATTTGTCTATGTGGCCCAGACTCTACTTGAATTTACAGCCCTGCTTCAGCTTCTCTAATACTAGTATGACAGCAGTATAAAGTAGCTATTTTTCTGAATGGATATGTGAATTTGTTTCATCCAGTGGCTTCTCAAAGGTTATTAAACAACGTAATTAGTTTATTAGTACCCCTTTTCAAACAAAAGGGTGATAAAACAGTGCCACAATAATCCAACAGATAAACAGAAATTTTAAAAAAATGTGAAAAAAGGGCAGTTTATTTTTAGCAGTTTCTGCCCAGTTTGCAGAGCTCAGGTGTTTCAGAATGAACGAATGGCACTGCCATGGGTTCTTCATCTGCAATGGTATCTTCACCACAGTCCACCTCAGGTACTAAACATGGGGCAAGTACTTCTCATGTGGAACCAGGATGCAATCGTAGAAAATTCCAAGTCCTTTTTGACTTGTCAAAAAGAGAAAACTACTGATGCCTCTTGGACAATCAGGTCACCTGCTTTAATCTGTGACACCGTTATGTAGACTATTAGTGGCCCTGGCTAAGGAAAATGAAGAACGAGCTCATGAAACATTCTAGTGAATTCTCTCACAAAGTGCCAGGAGCTGGGCAGGACTTTGACTAGGTTTGTGAAGGCAGGCTTAGGAGGACTGTCCAGTTAGCGTATCGTCCACAGAAAAGGCTGACTTCAGACTCATCAGGGGACAAGTGGCAATGGCTCATATACTAGTTGAATTTATTAGGTTTTGGGGGATATAACTTCTGAAATTTTATGATAAAAGGCTGTAAAACTTAAAATTGATCAGTTTTTCTTTTCCTAAGAAGCTCCAAGGAGGAAGCATACCTGTGGCAGGTGACAGGCAGCGCTGCCTTGTACAGCTGAGGGATTTTTCTGTTTATCAGTGGCTGCAAGGCCTCTTTAAGGCGGTGATAGTTTCTCTCCAGTTCTCTTTGATACTCCTTTTGATCTGGCCCGATTAAGCTCTTATTTTTTCTTAAGGCATCCTCACACCTAGGGAGTAAGAAAATACATGTTTAGATATTCCCCTCCTGGAAATTCGTAGTCTTACCCACCCAAAGTCAGAGACACATTTACCATGATGACATTCCATATTTCAGCTGATGGCAAATGATTCTTGTTTTAGGTTTATGGTAGTGTTATGGTTTGCGTATAATATAGCTCTATAGTCTTCATGTGTTGAAGGCTTTGTCCCCAGCTCATGATACTGAGAGGACTGGATCATGAGGGTGCTAACTCCATCAGTGACTTATTAGGAGGGTGGGTGGATGGAGAAATAGGAGTGGTGTGCTTCTGAAGGTCTACTGTGTTGCTTGCTCTCTCTGTGATAGAATAATCATCTGAGTTTCTTTAAAATCTGATAAACACTTCCTGTACTCATTATTCCTGCACTCATTAATTTAAATACATATTTCATTTAATTTGTAGCCTAGGCCGGTCTAGAACTTGATTCTTCTGCCTCAGCTTCTGAGTACTGGGAAGTGTGTGCCACCATATCTGACATTCACAGTGATAGAGGATCAAATGGAAGTGGTGGCACATGCCTATAACCCTAGTGGCTTAGAGTCTGAAGCAGGAGAACAGCAAGGCTCACGTGGGCTGTCTCAACACAACAGTCATAGCTATATATGTATATCAGTATTTCCTTGCTTGTGGATGCTTAGACAAATGCATAGTTTTAAATGCTTATATTATAAAGAAAAGAGGCCATCAAGCTTGACAACCTGATTCCAGGCACCCACATGGTAGAAAAAGAGAATTAATTCCTGTAACTTGTCTTCTGGCCTCAAAAGCAGGTCCAGAGCATTTGCATGTGTGTGCATACATAAACACAAATGTAATTTTAAAATTAAAAAGAGTGTTAGTTTCAAATAGTAAGCAATTTGAACAGACTAAACTTAAAATATGAATTTAAAGTGTGTATCACCTAGGTGAACACATGAACCGCAAATCTCTTGTCTATGTGGTATCCCATTCAGACATTCTTCTATGTACATGTTTTGTATTTATATGCTTTGCAGTAGGAGCACAGCCAGTAGCCTCCAAATATATACAAAATATACCAGCTAGAGAAAAAAAAGTACATTTATATAATGGAACACACAAAATTAAGTAACGCAACATTTATAATCACTGAAGACAGCAGCTGACAGAAACCAGTACACACTATTCATTTATATAAGATTAAAAGGATGTAAAATGGCACATCACTCAGGGATTCAGTCATTTCTGAATGTAAAAATAAGAAAACAACAAAATTCAGGACACTTCTGAAGTGTCACTTCAGGAGAGGAGGATGACAGCAGAGTATAGAAACAGATTATTTTAATTCAAGATTAATGAAGATAATTTTTAAAAGAGAATCTCAGACCAAAAGTACATAGACAGTATTATTTTTAGTAATTAAGAACAAATCAAAGTGTCATGAAAATTGATCAGCAAGAGATACCCTATTTATAGGGGTTTTAATAAAGCTGGGGGCTGAGACTAGAGTACTGGCATTCATGGCATTATTAGTGCTGAAACATTTTGGGGTATATACTATATTAAGAGCCAATAAAAATGTTTCTTTTGGCTCAGTGATTTCATGATGGAAATTTTAATTCAACAAAAGAAAGAAGACCCACTGTGCTATAAATTACATCACATTTAAATTTAAACTGAGGAAAACAATATCAAATCAGTTAAAATGATGAATATCACCATTAAATAATGGTTCGAATTTTAACTGAAATATAGTTTAAGATTATATTTAAACTGTGAACTATGATGTGTGTGTGTGTGTGTGTGTGTGTGTGTTAGTAGAAACACACAGCTAACAGAAAAAAGAAAAGGCATGGCACGGCAGGCATGGTGGCGCACACCTTTAATCCGAGTACTTGTGAGGCAGAGGCAGGCAGATCTCTGAGTTCGAGGCCAGTCTAGTCTACAAAGTGAGTTGTTAGGCTGAGAAACCTTGTCTCCAGAAACCAAAAAAAAAAAAAAAAAAAAAAAAAGAGTATTGACTCTAATTCTTTGTTCCTCCAACTCCCCCACTCTTTCTTCGAAACAAGTTTTCAACCTGAGGCTCAAGTGGAGTGGACCTCATTGTATAACCCAGGATAACTTCAAACTCACACCTATCCCCATTTCAGCCTCCAAGTGACTTACAGCCATGTGGTAACAACCAGCTATGTAACTTTTTCTCTAAGGTTTATATTATGAAGTATTTAAAAACTTTTGGCCTTTTTTTATAATGGAAAAGGAGAAAGTTCTCTGTCCTGACAATACCACATAAGAAGTCCTGTTGACTACAAGAATTCATTCCTCTGAAGTAAGTCTCTTTAGGGTTAGGATGCAGCTCAGGAGTCCTGTGCATGCCTTCTTTGTGTGAGACCCTGCTTTTCATACCAAGTACCAAAAAAGAAAAAGCAAACAAAGTAAGTATATCCCAAAAGATAACTGTTTACAATTGCAGTCCTGATAAAACATCTTAAAACAATAGCAAGCAAAAAGTTATCTGATCATCTATTATTAAATTACAATGACCCATAGAAACCTATATTATCCCATGATCACCTGGCCCAAAGACAGCAGGATTTATTTTGTCGTTTTAAACCTCCTAAATAATGAAATTAATGCTAGCAATCTGTGAATTTCATAAGTATGAAATATGTACATCTTCCAGGAAGTGGCACAGGTCATGTGTTCATGTAAGTAACTATGTTTCCGCTCTTTTCTAAGATAAATCCCATGAGGTCATCTAGCCAAATGATTATAGGATACATAAAACTAAAGCTCTTATAGCAAATTCAGGAAATAATTAACAGAGTGAAGGAACAATCTACATATGGGCAAAAATAGTTTGACTAGGGCACACACATGGTGGCTCACAATCATCTGTAACTCTAGTGCATGTAACTCCTTCTGGCCTCTGCAGGCACCAGACACAATCACGATACATAGGCACACATATAGGCAAAACACCTGTACACATAAAAAGAAGCTTAAAAAACAAAAAACAAAATAGAACTATCAAATGGCAGAACAACCCTAACCAGGTCT
Organism: Arvicola amphibius; assembly: GCF_903992535.2. Taxonomy (NCBI): domain Eukaryota; kingdom Metazoa; phylum Chordata; class Mammalia; order Rodentia; family Cricetidae; genus Arvicola; species Arvicola amphibius. Next base: position 48,671,283 of record NC_052052.2, on the reverse strand, counting down.
ACCCCCAAAAGAAACAATCAGTCTGTTAGGCAAAAAGACATTTATAACCCACCCCCACTTCGTTCACTGCAGCATTATTCACAATAGCCAAGAAGTTGGAACAACCTACGCCAGCCATCTATCAAATGACGAACAGGGTTAACAGGAGTGGGCAGGAGATGAGAGAGGTAGAGGGTGAGAGACTTCAGAATGTATTACATAAATGTATGAAACTGTCAAAGAACAAATTTAATAATAAAAGGGGGGAGCTGGGGAGGTGGCTGTCTAAGCATGAAGACCTACCTGAGCCCAATCCCCTAGCACACATGGAAAAACCAAACCCACAACAATGATGAGGAGCCAGGTGTGGGGCTCCATATACAAATTAATCTCAGTGGTGGATGGGTAGAGAGGAGACAGGAGGAGGCATGGGCTCACTAGCCAGTCAATCTAGTTTGCTCAGGAAGAGACTTTCAAAATATAAGGTAGAAAATGCTGGAGGATGTCACCCGATTTCAACTTTAGGTTTCTCTTTGCATGCATAAACAAATATACAAACATGGTACATATATACAATGGAATACATTTTAGCCTTAAAATCGAGTCTTATTCACAACAACACATAAGAAAACAGATACTGTTACAGAGTGAAGTAAGTCTAGTTCAGGAAGACAGGTATTATACATGTGTAATCTAAAAATGTGATTCCCAAAGAAGTTGGGACTAGAACAGTGGTTACCAGAAACTGGGGAGAAGGTTGGGGCAATGGGCAGAGAGACTGGCAAAGGATGCTTAGCTACATCAGACTGGAGTGAGACACTGTGGTATGCTATTACAAATTAGGGTAACCAAAGACAACAGTGTGCTGTACTATATCCTAAAAAGTTAGAAGAAAAGATTTTGAATATTTTTGCTACTAAGAAATGGTAAGTGAGGATATATATATATATATATATGTATATATATATATATATATATATATGATGTAGCGTATTCATGGATCAAAACATATCAATGTATCAGTTAAAAACAAATTTATGTTTAAAAATCAAAAAATTTCATAGAACTGATTAAGTTTGTTTTGTTTCGGTGACAGAGTCTGGTTCAGTCCAGTCTTGCCTCAGTTGCTAGATAAAAGATGTCCCTGAACCTCTAATTCTCCTGGATGTACCTCTTAAATTCTGAGATTAATTAAAGCTGTATGCTTAAATGTTTTATGTAGTCCTAGGGATCAAACCTAGAAGGACTCCATGCATGCTACATACACAGATACTCTTACCAGCTGAGCTGTGTTCCCTAGACCCCAGATGAAACTTTTTAAGTTTTTATTTTGGGTGTCCGTAAAGCTCAGGTGAAAGGAACTGAGAGTTCTGTAAAGCTAATGCAATGAAAAGGGAAGTGGCAGCACCATCCACATTTACTGGATGTGGGACCAGGTAGGACAGAAGCTTTTGTCTACAGTTCATAAGTTATTTATAATTTAATAAACACATTCAATAAACGATTTGACAAGATAAACCATGTTAGAAAGTACAAGACAGGATTCTCTGGCTCAAGCTCTGATGCTTTGTTAGCTGGAACTCAGTCACAATGGTCCAGTGGCTCTTTCAGAAACCTTCTGTAGTGTGGGGATCGAATCCAGTACCTTGGATGTGCTAGGGGAGTGCTCTTCCACTGAGCTGCAGCCACAGCCCCTGGCTCTTTAGTCTGACCTCTAGTGCTCCCTAGGTGTTTCTCGGGCTTCTGCAGTTTCAGCAGCACTGCATTACCGACCATTCTAGCACAGATACTGAAGATGGCTCATGCTTTTTCCTATCTGGTATATTCTTTTACTTTTTTAATGTCTAAAACCTAGAATTAATTCTTCAAGGTCCACATAAAATGTGTGGAATCTTTCCTAACAATGCCAGTTATATTAATCATTCTCTCTTTTGTGATCATATTGTTAATAAATAAAAATTAGGAATTAAGTAATGATTTGATAAAGACTTTTCCCTATTGTTACAAATTCTAATATTTATTGAATACCTATTATGTGCCAAATATTAGTCTAGCAATGCTTTTAGGCTGATTTTGTGCTGAGGGAAGTTAAGATTATACACCAAAGTTGCTGTCCTTAGAAGGCCTCATTACAGTGTTGACTTTTGCCTGGCCTCTGGGAATCTGGATCTGGAGAGGGGTTTGCTGTTCCAGATACTGTTACTATGTGCCTTCCTCCGGCCAGTTTGGTATGCCATCCCCAGCACTGCTAGTTTACTGCTGGGGGAATGCACTGGCAGACGGTCCTCTGAGCTCTAGACCACGTGCTCTTCCCCTTGCTCATCTTCTATTGTGCAACAAGTCATGGTGACAGAACAGCGACATGCTGAGTCCTGTGAAGGGGATGCACTTGAGGCCCTAGACACACATGCATTATTTAAGCCAGTCTGTAAACCTCTCTGTGAGAGGGAGATTGCATTATCTTTCATTTGTTAGGACACTGAAGATCACAAAGACTAAGTGACCTGTGTAAGGACATAAATACATTGATAAGGTTAGTATTTCAACATATTTTTCTTCCAGTTTTTTGAGGGAGGGAAACTGGTGCTACACACTGAAGAATAATACTAATTGTTTTGGCACAAACAGCAGCTTTCAATGTCAGAGTTGGATATGAAAGGGTGCAGGTGGATGCTAGTCAAGAATAGTAAATGCCATGCAAACTGCTTACCATAGGGAACAAATTCCTAGTTTCTCTTTTCAACAGTTCCTTGTGGCTCTTATCTTAAATTGTGGTACTGGCCACTCTTACTTTGAAGTTCTTTACGCAACAAGCCTCAGTTACCTTTTAGTGAAGTCTTTGAAGCAAAGACGCAGCTTGTTGTGATGTCTGAAGAGCTTTGGGTCACCAGGTATTTCAGACAGGAAAACCTGGGCAACCTCCAGAGGTCCCTGAAAAATAAAAGGGAATAATGAAGTGTTTTTATTCTTTAGAGTTATGGAGTTTACCCACAGGGCCATGGCAATGACAGGGCTGCATTTACACTGAATACATGCATGCCTATTACGACTCTTCAGGGACAGTGACTACTTTAGATTTTCCTACAATTAGATTCCTTCCTTCCTTCCTTCCTTTTACTATTTTATGTGTATGGATATTGTGCATGCATGTATGTGTATGTGTGTGTGTTTGTATATGTGTGTGTGTATGTATGTATGTATGTATGTATATATGTATGTATATGTACATATGTAGGGCCCACTGAAACCAGAAGGCAGCACTGGATGCCCTGGAACTGGAGTTAGGAGACAGCTGTGAGCTGCCATGTGGGTGCTGGGAATCAAACTAGGGACCTCTGGAAGAGCACCAAGTGCTCTTATTCACTGAGCCATCTCTCCAGCCCTAGATTAATTTCTTAATGGTTCATCCTTCAATGAAAGGAACAGGATTCTGAAGGTTGACTATTGACTTCATGAATACACTTTGCCTTGTATTTTTGTTTTTAATTATTCTGGATGTACAAATTTCAATGTATCTCCCAATCCACTGGTTATTACAGTTGATTTTACAAAAACAACTTCCAACTTCCCTCAGCCTTGCAAAGATTATTCTTGATATAGTAAATTAAGCAAGATGATCTTTTAAATAATTTGAAGAGAGAAAACAAACATCACATATATGTTAGGGGCACAAAGGTCTTATTTCAGTTGTAAAATAGAGCATTTTTTCAGCATTGCTCTTTAATCTAAAAAGTGGCTAAGACATATGAAAAACCCGACTAAAGCTTTTCTTGATGCTCGTAACTGGGGATATTCTTTAAGATTGGGGCCAGGCCTAAAGTTATGAGCAAGACAATCTGAGCAAACCAACTATAGTAATATCATAATGGCTTCCAGTATGTGTGATAAAATAATAGTGGTATCCTATATGTAAATGTTATTACATTTTCCAAAATAGTTCCACATTATTTATTCCATAGAACTCACTGTGGAGAAGATCAGGACAAGGAAACACCATCAAGAATTTAAGAGAGCAGAGATTCACATGTGTTCAACACAGCTCTGGAATGAGTCTTTTTTGAATCATGTATATTTTTTAGGGGAAGATTTTGCTTTATGAGACAGGGACTCATTATATAGCCTGGACTGGAACTTGCTCCGGAGACCAGGCTGGCCTTGAACTCACAGAGATCTGCCTGCCTCAGCCTCTCCAGTGTGTGATTAAAGGTGTGTCACCACAACTGTCTAGCAAAGAATATTTTACGTGATCAGATTCCTACAATATAACAGATATAAGCATAGGCAGTGGAGAAGGCAGATAAAAAAAATCGTAATGAGATGCTATTAAACTTCTGTTTTTCAGTTTACCTCCATTTATACTTCATACCTTGTGACTAATCCACTTGATATGATTTTCTTATTCTGTAAACATGACACTATTACTCCAACTCCAGTGTGTAAGTTAAACTGCACACATCCAGCAAGAAACACCAACCTGGTTCACGGTTGTGCCTACAGACCCCTGGAGGACCATCTGAAGCATTTTCGGGTCTGCTGGATCCTGATGTGTTGCAAATGCCAATTCCTGCGTCTTTTTCTGCATGTCTTCGATAGCAACTTCAATTGGTGTTAAGATTATCTGAGTAAAGTAAAGCAGTAGCAATCAGGTCAGTGTACTGACTAAAACTACCTAATGAGCTTTAAATAATAAAATCAAGAAATGGAACCCATTATAAGCTTTCATAACAAAATCTAAACCTCAATCCCTAAATTAATAAAAACAAAAAAACCCCAATAAATCCTTAAGAAAAACCAAAACCAAACTGATAATAAATTAGGGACTCAGAAGATAGCCAAAAGTGAATGAATAATAATGGTAAAATTCTATTATGTAAAGTGGATGGGACATATTTTCTGCTAAAACCACATACTAATTCACAGCATGTATATACTAATTTCATGAATCCTTTTTCCTCAGTTGTGGACTTACCTCTTCTTTGTGAGTGACATTGACCCTTGTTTTAATGTAAGGAAAGGCATGAGACGTTGTCAGAATGGTCTTCCGTTTGAACTGTTCATGAAGTTCCCCATGGGCACGGCCATCTAAGGTGAAGGGTGTACAGTACATGAACCGGCGGAGATTATAATTCTTGTCAAAATAAGTGATTCTGTCCTTCATCTCATAGGTGTCAAAGAACGGCTCCACATAGGTAATCTGAATGTATGCCTGAAAAAGGGAAAGGTCCTTATTCACTAACAGTAATCTGTCACCTAGTAGATGTCAAGCAAAACCATGTGGAGACCTTCCGAGACGCAACTACACATTATTACAGTCTGATCAACCTACCTTGTTAGGATCTAATTTACACTTGTCTACAGGATTAGAGTCCTTGATGACTTCAACCACATCCTCTCCAAATCTTTCTCCATAAAATCCCTGTAATGAAGAGAAGGTCATCTTTTACATGAATTTCCTAGGATTAGTAAACCAGAGCAGGTCCTGGAGGGAGATGCCTCAGCAAGACTGGGAGATTTGGCAAGTTTTGTTCTAACTATATCATTTCCATCTATACAATTAAATAACAGTCAAAGAATTTTTTCTTCAATAAAAACTCAGGTTTTTACAAGGGGTCCTCAAAAGAAACAAGACTGAGCCGCAGCTGGGGCAGTGGTCACAGCTCTTCAGAAGGAAAACTAAGCCATTGACGGAAGAAGGTGACCTGTGAGTCCAGCCACTCAGGAGGCTCTCCACACATTAGCCCCACACCTCCCACAAAGGGGCTTCGTATGATAAAGTTTAGGAAATGTGGTCTCAAATTTCTCAAGACTTACCTAATTCATAAAAGATAAAAAGTCATAGTTTGAGCCAGATTATGAAAACTAGGCAGAGTAAAGTGGGCTGTAAGGATCAAGACCAGCAGAGAAGAGAAACAAAGCTGAGGGCTCTGTTTCCCAAGCTGCTCTGTACACACAAGTCTCTCGGAGATCCTGTCAAAATGTAGACTCTGATTTAGTCTGAGGTGGGATCTAGGGTTCTACATTTGAAGCAATCTCCTGGGTGACATAATACACTCGAGGCACGAGCCACACTGGAGCAGTAAAAGAAGGTTCAGAGGAGCAACTGGAAAGGAGAGATGTGTTAACACAATGAACAGAGCAGTCATCCAGAAGGAAGGAGCTCTCCTGAAGGGTGACCGCAGCGGAAATCTTGGAAGACATCTCACTGGATGGTTAGCACAGAGACAACACTCGGGTAAGCTATTTCCTGGACCTCTGCTTTCAATCCCATCACACACAGCTATCTTGTCTCTTTCGTAAGTGTAGACAAACTGGAGTAATTCTGAAGGATAAAGTAGCTTAGAAAATTTGTGTGAAAATAAAGCTTCAAAAGTATAGCTAATAATAATTTACTGTTGTTATAAAAGAACAGAAGGCTTTGAAAAGGTGTTAAGTTTACCTCTCAAAAATTCTTATATACCACAGAAGTCTTTTATCTGGCTTATTTAATAATAAAAACTGGATGTGAAAGTCTATTCACTGTAGAAATATAAATGATATTCGTGAAGCACCAGCATTCACCTCCAATCTGTGAGAGATCTCTGCGAGTTTGGTTATTGCAGGCTCCTTGTACACAAACTCCTGTTCATCCAAATCCCCGAACTTGGTTCCATAGAAACCAACACGGAAATAGGTGCCAAACATCCGCTTACCATCCTAGGTTTAGGAAAATGAGAAAATTTAATATAAAACCTTTTTGTTTTTTACATTATGCTTAGATTGCTATATTGTAAAATTTCAAAACACTGTAAAAAGTTAGCTCAAAATTATGTTTCTTTTTTCAATGAGAGTAAAGACAAAGAAAATGATTTTTCTTCATTATTTCTAACAATGGTTATGCAAATTAGTTTCTTTCTTTCTTTCTTTCTTTCTTTCTTTCTTTCTTTCTTTCTTTCTTTCTTTCTTTACCAAATAAAACAAAATGGTCTTTGCTTTTAAGTTCATACAATTGGGCTACATTAATTTATTTTCCTTATTGAGCCTTAATAGGAAAGCACACCAAGTTAAATAAAACAGCACTAATATATTTTTAAGTCAACACTATCCTTCTCATAGTCCCTTTGGGTATATTAAAAGGGCCAAGGAAAGCATCTGGCACACAGTACAAAATCAGTGAGGTATCAAGTCCTTCAGAAGTACTAATGTAAAAATCACTTCATCAGTGCCATCTGCTGAGTGAACGTATGGGGAGGAGGAAAAGTGGAATAGAAAGGAAAACTGTGAGTACAAGGCAATAATAACATTTTCAGATGACTTGTTATTTTAAAGACTGCCAAAGGCACTCACTAAATTCCCAATTTTTGATCTTTTTATGGTAAGAATTACTATCCTGCTTCTGACATCTCAGAATCACACAATGCTGTCACAGGACTTAACATCAACCACACACTGCTAGCAGGTTCAAGGACAGAAAGCTATACGATTCTTACAAACTCAGGGAGAACCAATTCTTTCAATAAGGATAACATCTGGATTTTCCCCATGCAGTTCTAAACTGTTTCAGAAGAATTTTGCAGTGACCCCTACATATAAACCACATAAAGCATTAAGTTCCTCTGAATTTTCTTTAAGCCTAACATGTTTTGTATTTACTTTTGCTTTACAGAAGAGACCAGATGGCAAATACATTTAAAAATTGAACAACAAATATAAGTAATTAATCAAAATGAGAAACTTGGGTCCTAATTTATCAGTTTTATAATCCTCAAATGAGGAAAAGTACAATGATAACCTCATATTCTCAGCCATACTCAGAAAAATATCTTTTGTGCTAAAGAAATGAAATTTCTAACAAAAATTTTATTCAGTTATTTCATTTGAATTTAACATGAATATTAATTGATTCTTATAGTAAATGAAATGTCTGGATGAATTAAATAAACTTTTGTGAAAATTTTTATTAGAACCACCAATAATATACCTTGACACAAAGCAAGAAGACATTGCACAGAACATAAACAAAACATCCAAGATAACTATATACAAAATATATGATTAATTTTCAAGCCATGTCTCATACATAAATAATTCTCACTTCTTAAAACTAAAAATACTAGAATATTCTAGCTGTGTGGCTCAGGATGTTTCCAGTTTAAAATGTTATTCTAAATCTTTAATATTATTTAAAGACAGTAATTAGGACTTGCTTCCCTTAGCTAAACTTCCCAATTCTCAACCTTTGTATAATAAGGATACTTTTTTGCTTCCATTTTATTGATCTTTCTAGTGACATCCCAGAACAGACAGGACGCTGTGATGCGACCTGTTGGTGAAGGGACCCAGGAGCTCACTGTCTCACTAGTCTGGACTCTGGATCGGACTAGAACTTAACATACTTTTCATATTGATATCATTATGTTAGCTATTATTAATCCTCTCTAACAATAAAAATAAGACTTGCTCTTCAAAATAATAAAATATGAAATCAAATAATTACAGTATAAATTGGTATAAACTAATGGAGTAGTGTCAAGAATGAAAGGTTAATCTTGTTGAAGCCAAATCACAGTTAAGGCTCCAGTCATCCACAAGGCTCAAAAAAAAAAAGAGGGGACATTCCAGCAGACAGAGAAGAAAAGAAGCAGATCCTGTCATAAACTAGGATGCACGTGATGTGACGGAAAGCGTCCAATCGAGCACTGAATGCCTAAGGCACATAAGGCACTATGACCCACGAATTCACCCAAGGCAGAGAGGGATGTCTCGTCCAGCAGGTGACACCTGAGGGAAGAGGCACTAACTAGTCACATTATTTCTTGGGGGATTAGATTTCTTGGGGGAAGTTTACTGTAGCCAAAGGCTACAAGAGTGGGGTATTTGAGAAACAAGATGGAGAATAGTGTGGGTGGAGCAGAGATAATGAGAACAGGAGACAGGAGCATCAGAGAAACAACAAGGAGTTCCTGGACCGTGTGCGTGTGAGTGTGTACGCATGCGAGTATGTGTGTGGTGTAGAGGGTGAGGATAGACAGAGAAAGGCCAATAATCCGAGCAACCATATTCCAACTTAGAGCTCACTGACTGTATCCAGTTTATCAAAGCTTCATCTCCAGTGAAACACAGTCAACTAATTTTCTTTTCAGTTTTGATACTTGCTTTTGTTTTGAATTACTTTCCTTCAATTTATCACTCTTTCCTTTCCTGTTCAGAATTTATTCTGAAATTCACATCACTTCCACACTACACATAGCATATTCTTCCTAAGTATTTCACTCAGGGCTTTCTTGACTCTGTGGGTGATGAAGCTACGCACCAGCAAAGAAAATTAGCTCCCAAGTCAAACACATTTTACATCTGTTCTAGCTTTGTTTTCTTTACTATAGAAGAAACCTTCTGTTGGGTGGAGACTGCTTATCTTCATCCAGCGGTTCCCACTATGCTAGCTGATTTCCATACAGACACAGCAGTATCTTATACGGTGATCATCTCCTTTCCCTTCTGTTAGGTCTATTCTTCGTAAAGACCATTTATCAGATTCTTCTAGCCATGATTTCCACTTGGAAACATAATACATGGAGCATTTTATTAACCTAATTCTTTTTTGAGCGGACCGGAGAGGGGCACATGGGAATTGATCCTGGAGCTTTAGGCAAGCCCTCTACTAATGAATGACATCTCAGCCTTGTTTTCCTTTCTGTTTTCTATCTTGAGACAAGGCCTTGCTAAAGTTTCCAGGCTAGCCTCAAACTGTAACCCTCTTGCCCCCTCCTATGGAATAGCTGGGATTATAAGAATGCGCCACTGCACCTGGCTTATTAGCCTAACTCTTATGTTAAGATTTCAATAGGAACTGGGGGATAGTCCAGCATTCGCTAGAATTCATGAAGTCTATGGGTCTGACCCCATTGTATCAACAACCAAACCAACATATTTCAAGTGACAGTAATGGTAAAAACAATGACGTAAACACAGCAACAATAAAAAGTGATCTCCAGCAGTTTCTGAGTATTTACTATGTTGTAAACTCTCTATATGCATTATATTAACTTCCTTTTCATTTCTAGTTTTTGTAGCCTATGCTGGCTACCAGAATGCTGAAATTACAGGCACACAACAGTATGCCCAGCCTACATGTATTACATCAATATTTAGCAGAATTCTGTGATTAGTACCACTATTTTTTTAATCTTACAGATTAAAAAAAAAAAGAGCGTGAGAGAGTGGCAACCTTCCTATGATTACACTGTAGGAAGGGATGGAGCAGAAGTTAAACTCTGGCGTTGTTATGGGACACCCAAATCCAGGCTCCTACACAGTCAATACCAGAGTACAAACACCCGCACATGAGGACGACCTTCAGCTGTCGTCACTTCTCTGGTGACTTCTTAAACTCTTGTGAATTTCTCTGAGTAATTCAATTTATTTTTAACTTTTTTTCCCCTGGTTTTAAAACAGTGTTTCTTGTAATCCAGGATAGCCTGGAACTCCCTGTGTAGCCAAGACTAGCGTTGAACCCCATCTTCCTACCTCAGCCTCCTAGGTCCTGGGATTATAAATACGTCTGCTGAGTAACTGACTACAGGATTACCTCCTCTTCTCTGTTTTATCTTCCTTCATGTTACAGTGCCATCCTCTACCGTGTCTGTTTGTCTGTGTGTCTGTTTTGTTTTTGAGACAGGGTTTCTCTGTGTAACAGCCCTGGCTGTCCTGGAACTAGCTCTTGTAGACCAGACTGGCCTCAAACTCACAGAGATCTACCTGTCTCTGCCTCCCGAGTGCTGAGATCAAAGACGTGCTCCACCACCGCCTGGCCCTGTCATACCTGTTTTTTTACATTTTGCAGATCCTTCTTGTACAATCCAATGTAAAGATCAAGTAGTAGTTTAACAGACATACTTTTCTCAGATATAGCCTAGCCAGTTTCTTATCAGAAGTTAAATTATGACCATTACATATCCCCATCCCCCCAGAAGATGTCATATTCATTATCACCTACAGTTTGTTGACGTCAAAGCCAGCAGAGGAAGCAAAACAAAATGATTTGGCATGTTCTCACTAGATCCATCTTAAGGTCTACTACCAGGGAGGCACCAACTGCACAAAGCACTCCCTCCCACACCCTGCCCCCTCAGCCAAAATAGCACACGGTCCTGAGGTAAAGGCCCATGCATGCTTTATACCCATATTTCCTCTCTTCTTGTAAAGTGTCACACAACCCCCCTACTCAACTACCTCCAAGTATCTTATGTTCCATCCTCAGAGAGAGAGAAGGAAAAAGGGATAAAACCTTTCAGTATTCATTCATCTCCTCTCATTTTAATTGGCTGTTTCTAATTCTGCATTCATTTTATTTATTCGGATGAATTACAATATTTAACTCAACATTAGTGTAGAAGCCAAAACTGTATGTAGCCAGTGTTTCTGAGCACACAACAACCAAAGCTTTAACTGAAATTTATGATACTCATCCAATTACTCGTAATTATTCAGTAATAAGTTAAGGGAATCACTTCAGATGCCTTTATGTCAAAGGTTAGGGGACAGCTCTGTTTGGTAATACATCAAGAGTTATCCTTATAAGGTAACTTTATTTTCTCTAACAGTTCTGGATTCTAAAAGCTACATGGAATAGGATATGGTAATGTATTTAAATAAATAAGTTGTGATAATTTTTGAATAGAGGAAATGTCATGTAACTATTTTATCAATATTTGAAGTTTTTTTTTTTTTAAGTATGAGCTTCCAGAGGTGGATCGCATCAAACAGACTGATAACTATTTGGCAAACGAGCAAATGCATCTTTTAAAAATAAATGGATGTGCACAAAATGTGAAATGGTCATGACATTTCATACAGAAATGAAACATTTTCCTTTAAATATAATTTAAGCACACCATATGATTTATTTCCTATTATGCCAAGTACAACAAACAGGCTTTGGGGGAAAATGATAAATAATAATAAATATAAAAGCAAATAGCAAACAGATATGGAGGAACATAATGCAGTAGTCAGCACTGGCAGCTCTGGAGAGTTTGTCACAATGTATCATCTATTTATAAATACTTCAGTAAACTGCTAGATATTATGACAGGGTTTTCTTACACACACACACACACACACACACACACACACACACACACACACACACACACTCTTTGCCCCTCCAAAAAGCTTTGCAAAGTCACATAATTTCTCCGAATCAAGAACAGAATGTAAAATGAGGAATATTGGAGATTCAAGAAACCTTCTACAACATATAAGCTGTCCTTACTAGGTGCTGGTCCAATGAGAGCTGTATGAGAATACTAAGAAACTAGCTAAGAAAGTTTTAGGAAAAATGAAGAGCTGTCAGAGTCAAACAGGAAAAGATTCACAAGGTAGGAACTTACCACAATAGACAATAGTAAAAGTAGGGAGGAGGCCAGCAACCAGGGGCAAGAGAGAGAAAACAGAAAGCATTTTAATTAGGGGAATTTCAAAACATTTAAGCAGCAAATGGCAGCAAACACATTTTTAAAACACAAGCATCCACTTAAGTTTAACAAGGGATAGCAAAAAAACAAAAACCAAACAAACAAACAAACAAACAAAAAAAACACACGTGCAACAAGTTCAGATGCTATGAAGCTGAAGATCCATAAAGGCAGTGACAGGAATGCAGATGAGGAAATACGGTCTGTGCGACTTTTACCATGCAGTGACACGATGGGAGGATGGGGTTAATCTCAACCAGTGGAAAGAATATTGTCCAGGGGTCGATTTAGCATCAAGCAAACTTGTAAAAAACTGCTCAGAGGTTTTAATGTAGTCTTAATTTTATGTCTAGTTTTCAGTTAATTTTATTTCATGCTAGAATATCCATGAGGAACTTTATCCCTGGAAGACAGCCACGACAAGACTCTGCTTATGTCTAGATGAAGCCGCAAAATGAGAGATTCTATTTAAAAAAAAATAAGGGCATGCACATTTAATCTGGAGAATGGAGGTAGATGCACAAGTACCAGCTCATGAAAAGATAAGCAGAGGGTAAGTGCTTTTTCAGAAATAGAATGACATCCAGTAGTTACATTGGTCTCTACGGTTTTCTATTGGGTCCCCAAACAAGGACTGTAAAGGAACCAAACAGAGAAGCCTAACTATTCAGGCAACACAGGTCTAATGACAAGCTGAGAGGCAAAGTCAAAATCTTACCAACACACCTAGCCCAAATAGACCTTATTCACTATTAGGGCATAATTTATAGTATTCTCCCTTTACAGAAGGATGAAAAATTACTATAATTAGTTCTCCATGGTAATTTCAGATAAGATTTAGTTTATATTTAACTTTTCTAAATTTAACTACTATATAAAAGGAAGTACATGTAGTCTTTATTATATAGTAATAAACTATAAGAATATGAACCCAAATTAAATGTTACATTTTCTCAAAGTCTTTATCTGGCTTCCCCAACTAAATTTAAGTGACCAAAATGGATTTCTTTCCAGGAGTGAGGGTGGGGGTGGGCTATATACAGGGCAAAGTGACTCATGATCAAATTAAACACAATTTCTTCAATTCAAGATGCCTATTCTCTGCCCACATTTTAGTTATCACCAGAGTTGGCCTCCATCTTTACTGACAGGATGCCCAGTTTAACAGACAAATGACTTTTCTCTTCACATAGACATAGAAAACAGTATGTCCGCTAACAGATGACATCAAACAAAATACACTATTTTCTGTTTATACCTCTGAGCAATATCGTATAAATCGACCTCTGTAAATGAGTGAACAATGTGGTTAGAGGAGATCGTGTGTAAGTGTGGGTGAGAGAAATGCGCCGAAGGATAAAAACGAACTCAAGTGACAAGAGCGGCTCATTCACCAAAGAATCTCATTAGTGTAACGGCTTCCATGCACTGCCTCAACTCTAAAGCAAAAAGGTCTTAAAATAACTTACAGTATTTAACAAAATTTCTTTGGTTAATGAATTCAGTTGATAAGCAGACAGCAACAGAATGCCCACAGCTAGCACATGTGGGCAAAGCATTGGCATAAGAAATCTGGTCCAATCCATCTATTAGTGTCTTTAACTAACTAAAACATTACCTACCTCCCAGCCAGTACTCTGTGTAATAAAAAGTAAAAAAAAAAAAAAAAAAAAAAAAAAAAGGGCAAGTCATAAAAAACTGTTCAGAAGAAAAAAAGGCCAAAGGAAGTTCAGTTATATGGTACCATATCACAAATTCCTTACCACAGAGGATAACAAAATATTTCAAACAGCAAACATCCCTTCATTTAAGACAGACAGAAATTTTATAACCTATATGTTTAAAACTCAATATCCAAAATTTACCTTTGAAAAGACATTTTAAAAGTGAAAGTACTTTTTAAGTGGAAGGACACATTTCAGGGAACGAGGACCTAATCTACCGCCTGTTCTGTCTCTGTGTCTAACTCAGATCTCTAATTTCATTCCACTGAAATATCCAGGTTAAACAGGACATACACTGCAATTTTGCCAAATGCCAGGAACTCAATCAAATGGATGGAACTTTCTGGAAAACCACTAGCTCCAGACTGAACACATAATTTGCATCAAAGAGCTCTCAAGGCAGATGAAGTTCCTTGTATAGGTGCATAATTGATTATTTAAAAATACCTATTGTCATTATGAAACCTAAATAATCTTTTGCAACTTCAATATCTGATAAGATTACAATAACGTCTTGGCTTAACAGGAACAGCCTAGTCTACTTTCAGATTCTGTCAACTCATCTCTAACTGCTTGGCCACTGAGGTTGAGCTGGTAGACAGTGCAGCAGCTGCAGTGCTGCGTGCAGGAGGGGGTGGTCACTGCTCCACTGCCCAGCGAAGGGTGGAGCTGAGAGGGGGTGGTCACTGCTCCACCGCCCTGTGGAGGGCGGAGCTGAGAGGGAGGCAGATCACTGCAGGGGAGGAGGCCCAACAGGAAAATTTCAGTGCGCCAAAGACTCAGTCAGAAGGTGCCAGCCGCTAATTTCACTTTCTAAGGAAGTTTAATTTGATTCTAATTTTGGTGATAATGTAGCCTACACAGTGAAATAAAGTACTGAAATACTTTATAAATTACACAAGAACTTTTTTGTTCATTATTTTCATGTTAGAAATACACTACAGGTAACAGTGGAAATGTAGGAGAAACAAACATAGCCACAGCAGTAAAAGATACCAACATTTCATTAGAATTTCACATCACTCAACAAAAAGTTAATTTATACACAAAAACTTTTTGGCAACAAAGGAACAGATATTGATTTAAATATCAGGTCCATAATTATAATCTACAATGTATAAATAAAGTAATAAAGTAAGATCACGAAACATTGCTAGATAGTAATAATTCAAAAGTTGGGGGTGGGAGTCATTTGGGAAGTTTCTAATAGTCATAACCATTTTAGGTCAATTCACTCATTGTTTTGTTAATGAATCTGGGCTTAGCTATGAACCTTCTTTTAGCCCAAATAAAATGGTCATTTCATGGGATCTGGCTAGACAAGAGCACCAGGCAGTGTTAAGGTTTCTAGACTCCCCGGTAATAATAAAGCGAGAAGTCGGGACTGTTACCTGATGAACGATTTTGCTGAATGCTTCCTGAAGTTTACCATGGATTGTGGAGAGCTTCTTTGAATCCCGATTAGCTTCATGAATAGGAATGAGTACTTTGTAAACCTCATTAACTGCTTCGTACATGCCAGCCTACAGAAATAATGTCTGTGAGATGCTGCTTTCTTTTAGATCAATTAGAAGAGTCATGACAATTTGTAAATTCACTGTATTTTTTAAAAATAACATCACTGAAGCTTTTCCAAGATGTCTAATTTTTAATCGTATTAAAGCTTAAAAACCAATTTTATGTAATGTATCCTTTCATCTGGAAGGACTCAAGTGGGTATGTGTTTATAACTATATACATATGAATACTTACACTGGTGACTAACTTGACTTGGGTATCCTGTTCCTGGTTAGCCTATGATGACTCCACTAAGGTGAACGTGTGTGCATATGCACTCCTGAGAACCAGTTCAATTGTTACACTGGCCACAGATCCTCACTTCTCTTCCAGTCAGATAACCTGCGGCCTCTGGGAAAACCTAAATCATTTGCTTTTCGAAAATTGTAAGCTGGCACAGGAAGCTGCTTCCTAGAAACTCATGGAAAAGTCTTTAAACACTTTAAGGCAGTGTGAGGCTCTGAGCGCTCACACTGCTGCTGTGCTCTGGCCCGTAGCTGACTACACTGTAGTAGGTGGAGACAGCAGCTTTCCCACGGCTTCACAGCTCAGCAAACGTGCTTTCTGTAAGAGTGCGAGTCTTACACACTTCAGGACTGATCACAGGCAGACCTTGAAGCAATAATGTAGCTTCAATAGGGAAATAAATTTAGCATAAGTAAAATATTCTGCAAATTACCTTAGTAAGTTAACATTTTTAATTATATTAAAAAGAATTAATATATACTTAATATATTAATAACATGTGTTAGCAAAAGAATTTCTGCACAACAGACCACTAGTCTTTAATCTAAATGTAGTTCTTTGGATGACTGAAATTATATACATATACAGATACACAGATAAAATTCACTAAATTATTCTGTCAATAGCAAAAACGAAACAAAACAAACAACAAAACCTTGCCCCATGCCCCCCGCTAGTTCTCTTCAGTTTTAGGCTAGCATGGGATGGACATGTTCCTTAGAGATAGGACATTTTTGAAAGGACTGAAGTCTGGAAAATATTTTTAAGAGCTTGAAAATTATTATACTTAAATATATTGGTTCTAAGGACCAATAACACTAAAGATGGTAATGATGCCGGTGTGCTGGCACTGACTAAAGCAATGAGCACATACTCTCTCTCTCTCTCTCTCTCTCTCTGTGAACTGACTTACTCCTTCCTCATGCTAACCTGCGGTACAAATTACTATTAGATCTGTTCAACAGTCAAGGAAAGCAAGACATAAACAAACTGAACAACTTATACCTGAACTAATATGGCTGTTAAGTGTGGAGCGCAGACTGAACTTGATGCACTGAACAATACATTGCAGGACAGGCTCAAGGCCTAGAGAAGAAATCTAATTCCCAGGGAAGAAGAGCAGCTATGCACATCATTTAAGGCTTTGCCCTTGCCCTTCCATGAACCTTGTGGTCTCCTGAACCTTGGTGCTGGGACACTGAACACTAAGCAGTAAAATCAAAGGAAGCAGGGACTTGATCAAAGAGGCTCAAGGTCAGGCTATGTTCCTTCTATAAGCGTCCTGTCTGGGCTCCCTTGACAGCTTCAATCCTTCACATACAGACGGGAGGGAATGAAGACTGGCGTTATGCGTTATACAAACAGAACAGGCCGGTAAGGGATGCAGGACGCACTCTGACGGGCAAGAGCCAATCCTCCAAAACCTACCCAGGGAGGACAGCTCCACAAGCACAGCTCCATGTAAGGGAAAACCTCCAATTCCTCTGGCAGAAATGCTGCAAAGTCGTGATAGTCTACTCTTAACAGAACTTAAAAACCTCAAAGAAGTTTTATTTTCTTCTTTTTCGATTTAAAGGTTTCAGAAAATATTTTATAAACAAAGAAAATAACTGCTGCAGATTAACCCCGATTGGCCTGGTTCATAAACAAGCAAATGAAAATACTGGGGCAAGCCACATATGACGAAGATACAGAGAGCAGCAGTAACAGATCTGGATGGAGAGTTCTTAGACACATGGAGCGAATGCTCTCAGGAAAGGTAGTCCGCAAGGCAGAGAACACTGACATACACGTCATTTATGGATCAGGAAACTGCGGGGACAGAATAAACCAAGTCACCTACCATGGAGAAGGAAGCGGCGGCTTGTTCCAGTAACCCCACAAGCCCTGACTCAGTAAAGTACTTTCCGGAGCAAATACCTTCTTCGTCTGGAGACACCACATCATCTGAGACAGCAGATTCTTCTAATACATTAGATGAAATGTTCTAGGGAAAAATAATGAAAAAATTTTTGCAATGAATTACTTTCCTAGCATGAAAAATGTACATGGGGAAATAATTGATGGTTAGATTTAACTATTAACTAAAGTTAAAGAAAAGAAGCTGGGGTAAGCCCATTCTCAGCTGTGTGGGACCCTGGATTCAGCCCCGGTGCACACCTTCACAATGGGAAAGAGAAATCTCTACACCACGCTCTATTTTAAGATAATAAAATTACAACTGTTGCTAGATAACTTCCCCAAAAAACCATGTGGGAAAGACTGACTTCTGACCTCCACAGGCAGTGTGTCGTGGCATATCGTGAATGAACACACTCTCTCTCTCTATTTGTGAGAAAGAAAATAAGCAGCTCGTGCTCATCAGCTGAGAGCACCTGGCTCTCCCAGAGGACCTAGGACTGAAGCTCTAATTTGAGCACCCAGTTAAAAACCAAGTCCTCGGGTGGTGCTGGTGCACACCTTTAATCTCAGCACTCAGGAGGCAGAAGCAGGTGGATCTCCAAGCTGGGAGGCAGATCTCTGAGTTCGAGGCCAGCCTGGTCTATGGAGTAAGTTCCAGGTTAGTCAGGGCTACATAGAGAAACACTGTCTTGAAAAAATAAATAAATAAAAACTAAGTCCTCTTTAATAGGCTGGAGATGCAGCCCAGTGGTGGAGTGCACGCCTGGTACCATGAAGCTCTGACTAAATTCTCAGAAAAGACACAGAACAAGAGGATGGGTAACAGCGCACCGCTCATGCACTGTGCTGGCCACTAACCTACCTCCTGTTTTCCTTACAAACTCAAGGAGTCCACAGGACCAGGTTAAAGGATTTACCTTGATCTCACACACATACAACAAATTCCTACCTGGAATGTTACACAGCCAACAGGAAGATATTTCCGGTCCTCCAGCATGCTCAGATATTCAGCGACCAGTGCTGCTGAGTGGACCAGACACTGGGCGGCTTCAGCATGATTGCTTCGTTCAGAGTGTTTTCCAGCCATGTTCTGAAGCCAGGTCAGTCGCAGGTCTGGAGAGGTCTGGTAGCCCTTGGCAATTCTAATCAGAACAGAAATGCTTCTCAGACTGGGTGGGAGTTCAGAGAGTCATGCTGAGTTTACCAGACAGGCTCCTGCTACGGCACAAACCTGCCACAGGAAGTGTTTAAGTGGCTGGAAATGTCACAGAATATGGAAAGAATCACTGTGACACCTAAAATGGGCACTACTGCTTTGGGCTGGGGTAAAGAGACATGCTACATTAAAACTTGGCTGCTCAGAAAACTATCATATTTAAATTAGAAAATATAAAATAAGATATTTTTACATAATATATACGGAAAATTAGAAGATATATAAGGTAGTTCCATCACATCATCTTTGTCTGAAGAGAATGCTTTTGTGTGTGTGTCTTATGATGGGTAAAACTGTGAAAAAGAGGGCCACATAGAAAGGAAAATCCTGGTTTTGCTGCTGTGTCTATCAAGATACAATGAGAATAACAAGATTCTCAAAATCTATACCTAGAAACACTATTTTTAAACAATCATAATTTGAAACTATGACAATTTGTATTACATTAAACATTCACATACTGTGTTTTCTGAAAAGATTGTTTTTTATATTTAAAATGTGGGTTTGGGGATTTTCTAAGAAGTTCAAGATCTAAGACACCCAATTTATTTATTAAAAGTTCTTTCTTTCTTTAGACAAGCATTCTGTACTTCTGAGGCTCTACCTTTAATCCCTTGTACCGCAAAATCATAACATACAAGCAAACTGAAGTCAGTTTTTAACTTTTACTTTATGTGTATGGGTGTTTTGCCTTCATGTATGTCTATACTCTGCAGCTGTAGATGGTTCTGATCTGTCACATGGGTGCTGGAAACTGAACCTGAGTCCTTTGGAAGAGTAACAAGTATTCTCAACTGTTGAAGCATCTCTCCAGTCCAAATAAAACAGTTTAAGAGCAGTGACAGAAAATATTTAAAAGCTGCCTCAAAACAAAACAAACACACATACACATGGTCACAGACATACATGCAGGCAAAATACCTACATACATACATAAAAAAGTAAAACTGCACTTGACCATTTAATTAACATTAGAAGGTCACTTCAATAATTTTTGCATATTTGTTCTTGTCAACCATTTCACAGGTGACTTATTAATCCCATATCAGAAAGAATGAGTGAGTCACATGAAGGCTACCTGTACATGAGATCAATCAGCATTTCGGGATCCTCCTGGTGTTCCTTCATTTTAACAGTGTCAGAAAGGATCATATGGAGATTAAAAACCAGATCTTGGACCTGTGGTAAAGATCATATGAAAAGTTCTTTTGTTACTCATTAATTTTGTCACTGATTAAATGAGTTTGTGAGCCACTTCAGAGAAGCTTCTAGAATTTGAAAAACAAGTTATAGTGAGATCATGGGTGTGACGAAGGGAGGGCATGCGCTCTGCGTTCTGCAGTAGACTAGACTTTCCCACTGCACGTGGTGCTGTGAGCAGGGGCTGAGGCAGGGAAACGAGGACCGCGAGAACACGAGGAAACTCCCTCACTGTCTGACAGGGTAGCTGGGTAAAACTGGTTTTATTAAAGGCAGACTAGCACTGGACTAACAGGCAGGAGTGTGTCATCACTGTCTAGTCTGCCTGAGTCCACTGTCCTGTTACAAATGAACAGAATTAAATGGCAACCATATGAACAATTTTAAAAACAAGGGTCTGTGGAGATGGTTCAATAGGAACAGTGCTCTCCACACAAGCACGAGAACTTGAGCTTGTCCCCAGCACAACAACACAGGCGTGGTGACTGGCATAATTCCAGTACAGAGGGAGGTAAACACAAGAGGATCGTTGTGCCACACTGGTCAGTCATCCTAGCCAAACTAGTAAGTTCCAGGTTCAGAGAGCTAACATCGAATCTTGACCTTTGGAGCTTCCCATATGAGCTTCCCATATATGAACACATATATGTACACAGACACAGATCACTTACCCATGTGTGCATGCATGTGCTTGCGCGAGCGCACACGTGCACGCACAAACACACACACACACGAAAGACAGTTTTATGAAACAGTCTTCTCTAGGTTACCGTGGAAAGTAGTACAATACTCCAGTAAAAACCACTATTTAAGAACCTGGAAAGTACCTATTCAGCAGTTTTATTGCAAATTAATAATATAGATAGTAGCATTTCTCACCTGATCAGGAAATGTTGTTTCCCTCAACTCTAGATCTTCTTCAGCATATGTCAAAATAGTTTTTAGAGAGCGTCTTAAGAATTCTTCATTAAAATTCTGAGACGTACCCACCAAAGAGGACAGTGACATTGTTACTTGCATTTTTACTCTGGCAAAGTTCTGTGGAAGGGAAATTGTTTATATATCAAGCATCTGGTGAAAAACATCTAAAAAATTCCAAAGGAAAGATGCTTTAAAGTAATGAAATCTAAAATCTATGCATTAAAATATGAATTTGAAAAGGACACAACAGACTCCCAGGTAACTAGTCAGATTCTCTCCTACAGTCTTCCTTTGTTTCACCCAGAGATGGTCCCTCTTGGGAACCTTCTTGCCATGCTGGCCAGGAATCACATATGTGATTTTCACTCTCCTTCCCGCCTGCAAATTCCAATTCCCTAGTCTTACCCTCAGCTTCGTAGCAGACCACTTGCTATGGCCCCTCCTTCCTGTCTGTGCCACTTCTAGGGAGCTAAGAAGATTCTCTCTACAGCCTTCCTTCCTAGCCCCTCCCTGTCTCATCCACCAGCACCACAGACACTCTCTTTCTAGAAACCCACGGTGACCAGGTTATCAGTTCCTCTGGGGAATCAGATCCTTGTGGCAGACCGGCTTTCCTCCCTCCTACGGACCTTCTCAGCACCCCCACATTCTGGCCCATCCCAACTCCTGTGTGTCAGCTCCCATAACCTAGAAACAAGTTCTCCTTGGGAGCTCCAGTGGTCACACATAAGGTGCTCAGAAGCACCTCTACCAGGCAGCCCACAAGTGCCACTTGCTCTTAAGATCCAGAGGGCAACAGAAACCAAGGAACAGAAAATCTACCCAACAACAACAAAAGACCAGATGCCAACATCTAGAATTACAGTCATCACAAACCCAGGTGCCTAGATGCCAACGTAAAAACACAAACAATAGTCAGGACAATGCATCTCCACTTGCAGCCCGGGAAGCCTACAATAGGCCCCGGTGTTCCAACATAGCTGAAGCACAAGACAAAGACTTCCAAATAGCTATTATGAATATAATCAAGGACTTTAAGAGGATATGAATCCACTAAGGAAACATATCCTCTATGAAAACACAAACGGTGGAATAAAATGAAGAAAATAGTTCAAGACAGGAAAGTAGAAATGGAGTCCATAAAGAAAACCTAAATTGAGGTAAAATTAGAAATGAAAAATTCAGTAACTTGAACAGGAAACTGAGAACATAATACAAGTATATGCTCTACCACTAAATTATGTTCTCACCACCATATTCATAGTCTAAGAGGGACAAGAAATAAATTTAACTCTAGCTTACTTCACTAGGTCCATGCTATGACAAAATCCTAGTTTTCAGTGAACTGCATTCTTGTGCAGTGATATTTTTAAGAGTTTACATTTTATCTTCTTTTTTTCATAGTATAAACTCATTGCTGCTCCATTATTCCCTACTATGAAACCACTCTTAATCCAAGTCTGACAGTTCTCTACTTCCCACTTGTGGTATCTACGGTACTGGTCACCTTCTCCCTGGAATCTCTGGCTTTACCTTCAGTGGCACTGCTTTCTACAGGTTTCCCGGTCTTTGTGTAGAGCTAGGGACAGTTTAGGGCCTCTGCACAGCACAGGAAGTCAAGTGCTCCTACACTAAGCTATGTTCCCTGCTCATCTTATTCTTTTTTTTTTTTTTTTTGACTTTTTTCTGTCTTCTTTGTCTGCTATCTATTTTAAATCAAAATTGTGATGTTTAGTGTTAATTTTTAACTCAATAAACTCTAGAATCGCACAGGAGATGAGCCTTCAGGTATATTTGTGAGGGATGGTCTTGATCAATCTTAGCTTTTAAGAATGTTTGCCAGGATTCTCTTGATTACACTGATGTGGGAAAATTTGTTTTTAATTGTAGGTTAATCTATTCTCAGAGCAAAGGACCCTGAAGTACATAAACATAAACAGAGAGAGAACAGAACAGTGGCCTGCATTTATCTCTGTCTGAAGAGACCAGCTGCTCTATGCCCTTGATGCCTTGGCTTCCCAGCCACGGTGAATTGCTCCTTGAACTATGAGTGAATACAAACCCATTCTCCCTTCAGCTGCTTCTGTCAGGGTTTTTACCAGACAACAGGAAAAGAAACTAAAACACCAATGTCAAAAATTTCTTCCCATGTGGTAAGTACTAAAGAACAGCCTTTCCTTTATGAACGCATGAGCTTGTAGAGCTCTGGACCGCTCTATTTCACTCAACAGTTCCATCCGGGTGGCGCACAGACAGCCTGAAGTTAGTATGGCCAGTGCACCTTGTTTTCTCATTGACTTCCTCAAACCAAAAATCTGGAGACCAGCCCATGCTCACTCTCCAGCCCTGCTGCCCACTAAACTGCCTGTTTCTCTCCTAAAGACTCTACTCTTGTCAACAGCCTTGTCATTCTGCTCTAAGTCACTGTAGTTAAATTTTAGGGACTTTAAAAACTAAATGCAATCTGTAAAGTTACTAGAATCTTTTCTTCTGGGTGATGAGAACCTGGCACCTAATAAAAATGTGGCAATGTGAGTTGTATTGCCAAACACACACCACACACATACATGCACATATGCATACACACACATTTGTAAGACATCCACATGATGGGAAATAAAGACATTCTAAGTTCTTAATACCTGTCTATTAAAGCTGCATTTCATTACGAACCCAGACAATTTTCATGGCAGACACTTACATTCCCAATCTCAAAGTTCTGCCTCATGAGTAGGTAAAGAGAGGCACTGGCATGGGACCGTATGGTACTGATGCTACTGCTGCAATGTCGGAGAAGCCGGAGGCACAAATCAGCACACTGCTCTGTCTCTTCCTCAAACAGGAGCTCAGGAAACTGGAAGATTTTAATACAGAGATGGATTAATATAGCCTGACTTGGGAGTCTGGTTGGTTGGTCGAGAAATTAAAAAGAATGGTTAAGAGACTATTACATTAATTAAGGTCAACAGTGCACACCACAGTCAGCTTGGGCTAAAATACTGGGGATGTCACTTGTTAGGTACCAGTGTGACCCTGGGAATAATATTATCTAAATTGTTGTGAGGCCTCAGGGCAGTACTGGGAACACAGCATGAACATATAAGAGCTCAACATAAATAAATAAATACAAATGCACATTTTGGAGGGAGGGGCAGACAGCAAGCAAACCTCTGAGGCAGCAGAACACGGAGCCACCTTTAAACAGCAAAGGGTGTGGAAATGCACTAACTTCTCAGTGAACGAGGTGAAAAGGAAGACACGTGTGGGGGGATAGAGCTTAGTGAAAGGGTGTTTGCATCACATGTGCGAGGACCCAGGCTCAATTTTCAAAACCACAACACCCAGATTTCAGGCTCTTCTCCAAACAAGATCTTAAGATTTTTAAAATTTTGAGACAAGAACCTGATTACCGATAATTCAGATCAAGTTCTGAAGACAGAAGCAGAGACAGAGGATCAGGGTAAACACATAAAGTTTTTAAAAACACATTAAGTGTTTAAAATTAATTTATAATATATTGACCAGTGAGTGTGGCAAATGACCTTAGGCAGTGTTGAAGAAGAAAGTCAAGTCACATAAGACCACAGGCACAAGATCGCCCACCTTGGAGACCAGGGCTCTCTGCGTGGCAAAGCAGTGCCGCAGATACACTGCGCTTTGGTTGCAGGCCATGCTCTGCAGCAGCACCTTCAGCACCCCACCCAGAATGCTCTCCTTGGATTCCGTTACAGAAACAGTCTGCAATGTGAACACAAACACATTAAGCAGGCATGCACCTATAATGTGGGTAGGTAAGTAAAATACGTATAAAAATTCAAACATTTACAAGAAAGGGAAATGGTAAAGGCCAGGAGGACTTCAAGAGAAGATGCTGAGCAGTATTTGGATGGAAGAAAAAAAAAAGGAGTAAAAGGGCCACAGAGACTTTTAAGTTGGGTGCTGGAGTGGGGATTATAGACATAATGGCAAGAAAACATGAGGTACGTTCTAGGAAAATTTATAAATAAACTTGGGCATCTAACTTGAGGTACATGCAGAAGATGAGCTAAAATACTAGAGTCAGTGCCCATGGCAGATGACACTGGTTTCATATAAAAAATCATTTCCTTTCTTTCTTCCTTTTAAGATCTAGAAGCCTGGCTTTTGTCTGAGACTTGGAATTAAGCTCAAAAGAAACGTGAATTAAAGAGAAGCTGTGTTTCTACACTTAGAAACCCAAGTCTCTTCTAGTCAGTGAAAGACAGTGTAGTGAGGAGCGAAGCCTGAGCAAGCATCGTGCATAATCCATCTTGGAAATACTATTTCTGTTCATACTATTTTTTCTAGTAGTTTATACCTAGTCCAACTAACAGAGCACCAAAATAAAAAGTATATTTTGTTTGTGCTTTAATAGTAAAGCTTGCCTGACAATCAGAGTGTGGAGCTAGCCACTAGTTAGCCATAGAGGCCAGGCAGGGGTGGCGCACACCTTTATCTCTAGCACTACGGAAGTGGACACAAGAAGGGACCTGACTGGGTAGAGAGGAGGCAGGAGCTCACGCCATCAGGACACCCCATTTGGTCTGAGGATTTTGTAGAGATACGAACTAGTGGCTGGATGCTCTGCTTCCCTGATCTTTCAGCTTTCACCCCCAATATCGGACTCCAGGTTTTTACTATTAAGACCAATTATATTTATGCTACATCTGGCCATATGTGGCTAACATCTGGCATCAATGTGGTGCAATTAAAATTCACGCAACAAAAAGTCTCTTAAAATCTAAAGAATTTCGCATTTTGGTCATTAAACAATCAAGAAATACAGACTTTAAAAAGCCATTTATTATTAATTTGTGCATATTGTGTGTCTGCTTGTACAGTGGAGGTGTACACAGGTCAGAAGAGGGTGCTGATTGTCTTCTACCACTCCGTGACTATTCTCTCGCAACCCTGGGCTTATATTCTTGGCTAGGCTGAAAGTCAGCAAGCCTCAGTGATCCTCTTGTCTCCATGTCCTTGGAACTGAGGTTACAGGTATGTGCTAGACATAGGGTTGTCATGTGGTGCTGGGAATTTGGTCTGCAGTCTTTGTGCTGCACATCAAGTGCTCTTACCACTGAATATCTCTCCAGCCTCAAGAAATACTGAAATTTTTATGTTTTAAAATTTTCAGTCAGGGTAAGTCAGTGAAACATAAGAAATATAATCTCAAGGAAATGAAAAGAACAGGCTATGAAGAAAATACAGAACATTATGAAGTAGTAGCCATTATAAGAGCACTGAATTAAGAATGCGACAACGTGATGGTCCAGGAAGACAACACAAGAAACCGGTGACACATTTACTAAAGCAGCTGGGGCATCCTGGGAATAGATTCACATCTGGTTCTTCAACTTACTTCCTATGTGACCATGGGACACTGCTTAACCATCTCTGTGGCCAACTACTGCTATCTACAAGATGGGGACAATGGTAGTTTCCATTCCCTGTTTCTTATAAAAACCAAGTAAGTTAAAACTTATGAAGTGCTTACTTAGTACATTGCTTGAAAAACTCCATAAATGGGGCCGGTCACTAACAGGGTAATAAGGTCTAGAAAGCTACTGATAAGGCAGTTTGTATTTATGTAAAATTACCAAGTAGAGAAATTACACATAAAAACGCTAAACCACTGCTTAATATACAGAAGACACAGAATAAACCTAGCATAGCTCTGTGTTGCATGTTAAATATATTCCAGCGGGACACCCCAATATAAATACACAGTGGTTACTGGAAACACAAGAGCAAGCCAAAGACTTTTTCTTTTTTTTGTTCAAAAGCAAAGGACAAAGAGATGTAGATTTTACAAGCACCTTCAAATAAACATTTACAAACTATGGAAAGAAATAAAATTTACAACTAGAAAATTACTGACTACTCAGAACTATCTATAACTATTAATGCCCAAGCATCCTTATAAGGGTCACACTGATTCTAATCTCTGCCTGCCGAGTCTCTGCTTACACTCCCCTTCCCTGTCCTTACCTGAACGATGATCTCTAATGTGTCTAAGATGATGAGATTCGCTTCAGTAGCTAGGTTTCCATCAATCAGTGCTTCATGCTCTATCTCTGCTCTTGACCTAATACAAAATATTGTAAGAAATTTTAC
The DNA here is from genome assembly GCF_903992535.2 of Arvicola amphibius. Lineage (NCBI taxonomy): Eukaryota > Metazoa > Chordata > Mammalia > Rodentia > Cricetidae > Arvicola > Arvicola amphibius. The sequence goes on along the minus strand of NC_052052.2, from coordinate 48,643,954 downwards.
TTATCTTTCAAAAAGCCAGAAGTAAAAAATGACTTAGATTCATTAAAACAAAAACCTTGAAAGCATGAACTTTGCTTGAACAAAAACATAAAAAAGGAAGAAAAAGGCAGTAATTCATGTATTAAAATGTTTTGTTTCCCTACATCTTGTTGACTGTATAGTAACATATACCTCTCTCCCTCTTTTTCTGACTCTCTCTGTCTCTCCTCCCCACCACAGACAGGTTCTCACCGTGTAGCCCTACTGGCCTGGAACATTTATGTAGACCAGGCTGGTCATGAATTCAGAGATTCACCTGCCCCTGCCTCCCTAGTGCCACCATGTCCAGCAATATCTACATCTGTCCCCAACAACACAGTGCCACTAAAGGCATACGCATTTGTTTTGCAAAAAACTTTTTTTTTTACAGCCACTGGCTCAGACACTAGGTGGTGCTAATATATACTACTGTGGTATGTAAAGCAACATTCAAAAGTATTTATCTTCAATTCCAAACATTTTCAATGTATTTAGTAAATAAAAGCACTCGATTATTCTAAGATTTTATCTATTTTCTGCTTAACTATTCATACAAATATTCTCAAAAGGTAATTTAACTCTTTATTAATTTTTAGTTTTTCAGGACAGGGTATCTCTTTGTAGCATTGGCTGTCTTGGAATTCACTTTGTAGACCAGACTGGCCTCAAACTCACAGAGATCCACCTGCCTCTGCTCCTTGAGGGCTGGGATTAAAGGTATGCACCACCACCAGTGATTTAACTCTTAAACAAGACAGGCTGGGGTCAAACAATTTGATGCTGAAATCAGTTGCCAAATGTCTTTTCCACAGAAAATGAGTTGGGTAAAATAGTTTTGCTGTATTTACTTATAAATGAGTCTTTAACTATGCAATGTATTTTACTATAACATAAAATTATTTTCTCAAATAGTTTTAAAACTAAAACTTAAGATAAATATTTATCTTCTAAGATATAAATAACTAACAGAAATAAAAAGCTACAATGACTTGCTTTCTTTTTGCATTTAAAATATGGCTAGCCCATGAGAACAGATTAGAAGGTCATATTACTTATCGAGCTTCTCTGTGTTCTGGCGCCAGTGAGTCATGTCCTTTCTCCACCGCAGGTTTTCTTGGCTCCCAAAGGCACTTCCAGATGGGCTCCTCTCTGTGAAAGCAAAGTCAAAATGGTATTTCAGATGGAACACATGTACATATATTTGAAAACATACAATAAATAGTGTATATCTTTAATTTTATAAAATCATTCTTTTTTTAAAAAAAGATTTATTTCTTTATTATATACAGTGTTCTGCCTGCATGTGTACCTACACCCCAGAAGAGGGCACCGGATCTCATTATAGATGGTAGTGAGCCACCGTGTAGTTGTTGGGAATGGAACTCAGGACCTCTGGAAGAACAGTCAGTGTTCTTAATGGCCGAACCTACTCTCCAGCCCTATAAAATCATTTTTTTCAGTACAAGTGGAAGAAATGAACCGTGGTATTTTCAGTTAAAAGCTTTCACAATAATTAAGGAGAAACTATTTCCTATACAGGTTGTTTTTTGGTAAAACCCAATCTCTTAAGTAAGCAAAGAAAGGACCTAACATGAGCTCTATTCTAAGGCTAAAAGAAATGGCCCAATTTCCTTGAGCGTACTGAGATGTGTGGAGTTATTCTACTCTCTGCTCTCCCTGTGTGCATGGGTAGTCAGAATAGTCTCACCATACAGGATCCTGATTAAAGACTCATACAATGGCTCCTGAAACTTTTATCTGATTGGTCTGCTCATAAACTTCCACTGGGTAAGCACTCACTTACCACCTCTTCAAAAAACCTTTTCCCAACCTCCAAGATATTTTTGCCTAAGTACTTGCTTTGCTTTTGCTCACAACATTGATTGTCAATTTTTAATGAGAAAGGGTCTCACTCTAGCCATGCTGGCGTGAAATGCACTATACAGTCAAAGCTGGTCATGAATTTAATATAATCCTCCTGCCTCAGCCTCCCAAGTGCTGGGACAGATGTGAACCACCACACAGGACTCCATAGCATATATTCAAACAAGAGCACGTTACTTGACAAAAGTGATGTTTGTTTTGTTCTGCATTTCATAATAAAGTATCTGGAATACAGTGAGTGCACAGGAAGTTTGTGTCCGTAACAAAACATAATAAAGCCTGGGAAGATGGACTTATGATTACAGTGTTTGCAGTGCAAGCAAGGAAACAGGAATTCAGATTCCCAGAACCCACACACATGTGAGGCAGATGTGGTAGTCTGCTTGTAATTTCAATTTTGGAGGTCAGAGACAGGGAACCCTCGGAGCAACTTGGCTAGCAAGATGGTCATACTGAAGCACTTTGGGTTAACTAAAAGACCTTCCCTTAAAGAATAAGGAGGGATGACTGAGGGAATTGTCACATCAGCCTTAGGGTTCACACAGGCATGCATATGCATGCACATACACAACCTAAACAGAAGCACATATATACAAACATATAAATATATATACACCACATAGATATGAAAAGATTAAAATAAATCTGTAAAAAGATTAAATTCTTTTAAGAAAAAGACTGTGTGTGTGTGTGTGTGTGTGTGTGTGTGTGTGTACATGTATGAGAGAAGGGAGGGAGAACACTCCACAGAAACCAGAAGAGGGTATTAGATTTTCTGGAGGTGAGGTTTCAGGAGGCGAGGTTGCACAAGAAGCTGTGAGTTGCCTGACATTAAATGCTGGAAACCAAACTTGTATCCTCTATAAGAACAGTTTACAATTACTTCTTGGTTCTATAGGAACAGGGTGGGGAACCTCTTCCCCGAGGACTTTAGGTCTGAAGGCATGGGTAGTCTTTTAATAGGCACATACATTTATTCTGTATGGAAAAAGCACTGAAACTGGTGGGTAAATATACAAGCATGTGATGGACTCAGATTTCAGGCTTTCAACTAGGAAATGAAGACCCCACATTTGAAAATAATGAGACCGAGGACTGTTTGAGAGATTGGAAGAACAATGAAAGTAGAATTAAGAATTCACATAGGAATTTTAAAAATTCTAAGAAACAGGGATCATTTTATACAATGACAGACAAGTCTCTATGCTTTCCTATTGCTTTTCTTTCCTACCTTTCTTAGCTTTTTAATTTGGAAGGTTTTTAAAACAGATTTATTATGATTAATCATGTGTCTGTATGTATCTGTGCACTCAAGGGCAAGTACTCACTAAGGTTCTCAGATGATCTCCTGGGAACTGAAATTACAGGTCGTTGTAAGCCATGGAACACAGGAACCGAGACCTGAATTTGGATCCTCTACAAAAGTGTATCACTGAATCACCTTTCCCTTATTTGAAATGTATTTTGATCATATTTACTACCCCCAACTTCCTAGCCTCCCCACCTCATATTCTTTCTGTCCTTTTTAAACCCACTGAATTCAATTTGTGTTACTCAAATACTCTTGGGTGTAGAGCCTACCATGGGGCATGGTCAATGTACTGGATGCTTAAAGAAAACTAGTTCTCCCACTCCTCATATCTATCAATGCTAAAAGCTCTATGTTAAGGTAGAGCTTTTTTTTGCTATGAACAATCCTTTTATACACTGTGAATATTTGCTGCTCTCATTGGTTTAATAGAGGGCTAATTGGCCAATAGCTGGGCAGGAAGCCAACAAAAGGAGAGCACAGGGATGAAGTGCAGAGTCCCCAGAGACCACAGAGAAAACAGGAGATGAACGTGCCATGTTGAAAAAGCTACCAGCACGTGGTGGAGCTTAAGTAAGAAATGTGGGTCAAAATGTGAGCTACTTAGTAACAAACCTAAACTATCTGCCAAGGATTTATAATTAGTAATAAGTCTCCATGTCGATTATTGGGGAGCTGGAGGTCCTGAAGAAAAACACCATCTATAAATGGCACCAATGTCCAGCACCTACATCCACATAAGGCCTGAGAAAACTTAAAAGAAGGCTTGAAAACCAGAGCCAAACACAGTTTCCTAGTCCTGCAGTCTCTCATGCCGGATGTGATACACAGATACATCTTTCAGTCACTGCCTGTGGGCTTGAGTCACCAGCATGAGTGCCACCAACACACTATAAGCTAAGCTGCCTGTCGGGCTTAAGGTTTAGCAAATGCAGACAGAAAAGGTTACAGATATGCAGTAAAGACAGATCCAGATGGATAAAACTTCTAAATGGGATACAGTGCATTTAAAAGCATACATAGTCAGGCTGGAGAGATGACTCAATGGTTAAGAGCACTGACTGCTCTTCCAGAGGTCCCAAGTTCAATTCCCAGCAACCACACAGTTCACAACCATCGGTAATGAGAACTGGTGCTCTCTTCTGGCGTGCAGGCATACATGCAGGCAGAACACTGTATACTAAATAAATAAATCTTAAAAAACCCTACACAGTCTTGGGAGCTAAAAGAGAAAGGATACAGACATTCATAGGATAGTTTAAAAATAATAGTATTTAAAGAGAGAATAAAATAAAAAAAATAAGCCACATAGAGATGGAAAATGCTCAAGGAGTCTGGGTCCTGTGATGTTAATATGTTGCACTCATTTATTTATTTATTTATAAAAAAAGAAGGGGCTTCTCTGTGTAGATTTTGGAGCCTGTTCTAGAACTTGCTCTGTAGAGCAGATCTTTAACTCACAGAGATAGCCTGGCTCTCCCTCCCAAGTGCTGGGATTAAAGGTGTGCACCACCACCATCTAGCTGCCTTCTTTGGCTAACTATGTACAACACAGTCAAGGCTTGTATTAATGCAGGTATGTATTCTACCTATGAAAATTTATGTATTTTCCGAACACGGGGACCAGATACCAAAAAAAAAAAAAAAAAAAAAAAAGAAAAAGAAAAGAAATGGGAAGAAAGAAAGAAAGGAAGGAAGGAAGGAAGGAAGGAAGACGATCTAGGTGATCCAATATCTCAGAGCACCTTTGTTGCAGTTTCCTCAGAGTTCTGCATACAAAACAGCTTCAAGATTGCTGGCTGATATAGTCCGGTCTCACAAACTACTCTAGCTAAGACTTAACCATTATCCTGATTTTCTCAAGTTTTCCCCAAAGATGCCAGCTCCCCCAGACAACAGGGAGGAGTCTAGAGAAACAACATTCACATTCCCAAAAGATGGGATATGGATATTTGTCATCAATTAAGGGGATTAGTTATGAGTTATTATTGGCCATGGCCTAAACAAAGGAGTTACATTCAAAGACCTCTTTCTATACAAAAGAAGGGATATAAAATAGAAATGATGAGATATATAAAAGGGTAGATTACTGAATCTACTTTAAATCAAGAAGCAACTATTAATCTCAAAATATCTTACATTGGTATGGATTTTGATTTATTGATACAAAATTAAAAGTTATTTTTGATATACTGTGTGTATGTTTCTACTCTTGTTTGGGGCATGCAATTCATTTAAAAATGTAATGTATAATTAAGAAATACAGGTTAGTAGTTAGTCATCTATAATAATCAAACTTAAAGTCATATTAGGTATGTTTTCAAGGTTAAGCAGATGTATTTAGATGGTCTTCAAACACTTCAAAAACATAGAGAAGCCGGGCAGCGGTGGCGTACGCCTTTAATCCCAGCACTCGGGAGGCAGAGGCAGGCGGATCTCTGTGAGTTCGAGACCAGTCTGGTCTACAAGAGCTAGTTCCAGGACAGGCTCCAAAGCTACAGAGAAACCCTGTCTCGAAAAACCAAAAAAAAAAAAAAAAACAAAAACAAAAAAAAAAAAAAAAAAAAAAAAAAAAAAAAAAAAAAAAAAAAAACCAACCCCCCCCCCCAAAAAAAAGAAACAAAACAAAACAAAACAAAAAAAACCTAGAGAATAGGGTATTTAAGATGTTTCATGACAGTGAGACAAGTCCGCTCTTGGCAGCACCAATTTACTTCAAAAGCATCTCTGTGTGGAACTTGCTTTCTTTATGGCAAAAGCTAGTCATTTGGGCAAGAAATGGTACTTGCTTCAATTGTTGATGGTATGCTGTGCAAACTGGACCAGCAGGAAACAAAAGGAAGCAACTCCCAAACTGCCAAGATAAGATTCGACAGATCTTCAAAATTCCCTTTTCTCAGACATCAGATATATTAGGCCTGTAGGACAAAGCTGGATGCCCCAACACTGCAGAGGAACTTTGGGTGACTGTCTAGGCAGCCAGATGTCTCTATACTTAGGTAATATTATATCCTTCTTGGGTCTTTGAGAGTTAAAGACTAAATAGTTAAACATATAGTTTTCCTTAGTTATGATAAAAAGTAAATTAGGTATAAAACTTTAGACTCACAAGGATAAGATAAAGTATTTTCTCTAAATTTTCCAAGTACAAATGGACTGGACACTGTAACTGTAATTCTTACTTAATAACTTTTTATTATATATAATTTTACTATGCTACAGTTTAAACCTTCCTTTTTAATTAGACAAAAGGGGGAAATGCTGTGGAACAATCTTTTTGTACACTGTGACTATTTATTGTTCTCATTGGTTTAATAAAGGGCTAAATGTCCGAGAGCTAGGCAGTTAGCGATTAGGTGGGACTTGCAGACAAAAGGAGAGTGTGGGGATAAAGAAGGGTGGAGTCCCCATCCCCAGTGCAAGCAGGAGATGAATATGCTGTGATGAAAAAAGGTACTGCCACATGATAGAGCCTAGATAAGAAATGTAGATTAATTCAAATTGTAAGAGTTAGTTAGTAACAAGTCTAAGCTATCAGCCAAGCATTTATAGTTAATAGTAAGTCTCCATGTCAATTATTGGGGAGCCAGCAGTCCTGAGGAAAAACCTTGCCTACAGGACTTCTTACTCCATGCTAGGAATGTCTGGCTTGAGCTCTATTATTTCCTTCCCAGGCTGACTGTGACCTACTCACCATTAAATTCTAAACACATACAGTATATAAAATCTACATATATAAATGATTTCTAAAAGTGAAATGTCAGAAAATTCTAATTGTGCTGGTGTTAGTGGTGAAACACCTTTAATCCCTGCACTCAGGAGTCAGAGGTAGGTGGATCTCTGAGTCTGAGGACAGTTTAGCCTACAGAGAGAGTTCCAGGACAGCTAGGACTATACAGACAAATCCTGTCTTTAACACCCCCCCAAAAAAAGTAAAGAAAAAATTCTAATTAACAATTAAAGAATTATAGTTCACAAGCCAGATGTAGTGGCACACACCTGTAATCTCAATACTCAAAAGTGAGACGGGAGGATCACCAATAGTTTAAGCGGACTGTTCTACATAGCCAGGTCAGTCACTCAGATATAGACTACCAGACCAGACCCTATCTTAAAATAAATAATTATATAAAGGAAAAAAATAAAATCCATTTACAGATTCATATTTAACTCAATAAATACATATTAGACATTTAGTACGTATTCTTTACACAGACGACTAAGCCATTTCTGACATTGCAGAACTCTTATCAATATTAGTATTTATGTCATTTTACCATTCACAAATGCTCGCACATATCATCACAAAGATGATAAAAGCAGGTGGTCACCCTACCTTCTAAATACTGAAAACAATTACAAAGAGGTGAGGAAAAGGAAGTTGGGAGATTAAGTATGATGGCCATGGTGATACGGTTAGTGGAAGCCAACCTAGGAATAGAAACAGACCTCAACATGGAATAAACTATTTTTTTCTACTTCACATGATAGTCTGTGGGCAACATTTTTTAAAATTAAATATTATATTAATTTACAGTGAAAAATGAAACATTTAACAATAAAGGAGCATGTTACACAGAATGACCTCTGTCATCCCTGTGGGTGATGACATACTGTTGTGGGCTTACCCTCTGTAAGAAGTATGCTACTCTCAAAGACAGTGATAACGGAGGAAGCTACAAGTGTCTACACAGAGGATACACATAAACGTCTGTCCTTTGTGTTCAATTTTGCCCTGAATCTAAACTAAAGTGTCTATTTTAAAAAGGAGTGGGAAGGAATGCCACACACAGGACAGTAGGCAAAACTGAGACCATCCATAGCTAACTAGGACACACTTATCATTTTAATTAGAATTTCAAATAGCATCTTCAGAGAAGCAATTATCATGTTGATTCAGTTATGTTCAAAGTCTTTCTAGAAAGTCACTGTGGACTTGCAGCAGCAATGATTACAGAACACAATCCTTGGAACTGACACATTCCCTCATCAAGAGAAGCTGCACCTACCGAGCTGCCCTCGGCTCCGCCGCACCATTTCCTGCCTGGCACCGATGCTTCCCAGAATGGCTTCTTCAAGCTTGGCTCTCATATCTTTTGATTTCTTAAAGGTCAAACTATTCATCCTTTCAAACACCTTTTTCCCCTAAAATTTAACAATAGAAGAGGCATTGAGAACAGTTCCTTCTTCCTTTCCACATTCTTTTACTTCCTTGTAAGTTTCAATGGTCTAATAGCGACTTACTTTGTACTCAAAACAAGATACACATAGATAAAGCAGATCCAGCAGCCGGTTCAGCTGTAGGACGGAGAGGTCTGTAAACCACTTCTGCAGAACAGTTTCATCTGCGTTCTTGAGAACCCACAGCAGGCAGATCAAAAGGCTGCGGCTTGATTCTGCTGAGAAGGTGGTATGTTGCCTGCCGCTCTGAAAACAGAAGAGCAGCATGAGCCCCACTGACCAGTGATCATTTCGCTCTTGTTGACACACACCTGTATCTCCAGGACTTGGGAGACTCGGGTAGAAGGGCTCCAAGTTTGAGAAAGTTTGAGCTACCTAACAAGCTTCAGACATATGGTATCATATGAACAAATAAATACTACTATAAAATAGAATTTTCTTAAAAATAAACTACTCTAAAGAAACCATTTGATTTAGATAACACATGGGAAAGCCAGCCATAAAGAATCCTAAAGTCTGAAGTTTAATGAATGGCAGTAGACACTGGCTTTATTGTGGTAGAACTGCCAGCAGAGAACAGAACAAGGTAAGAAAAAGCATAAAGATAAAATAAAGTTTCTACTATTAACACCCAAAGAACATATCATAGGATGTCAGATATGGTAAAAACAAAGGAGCAAAGCAATTAACTCAGAAAAGTTGTAGGAAGGATAAAAACTAATAATGTTTATAAGGTTTAGAGGAACACTGTTTTTTGAAAATAGTCACTGACATAAAGGGAGGAAGGCTTAACTCACACTCTGGTTTGAATGAGAATGTCCCCCACAGTCTCAGGCATAAAACCACTTGGTTTGCATTTGGTAAAACCATTTGAGGAAGTTTAGGTGGTGGAGCCTTGCTGGAGGAAATACATCATGGGGCAGGCTTTCAGAGTAAAAGCCCTGAGCCATTTCCAGTTTGCTTTCTCTGCTTTGCGTTCATGGTTGAGATGTGAGCCCTCGGTTTCCCGTTTCTGCTGCTGTGCTTCTATTTGCTGTCATGGACTCCTACCCTCTGGAGGTTTATGTTAAAATAAACTCTCTCGTCTTTAAATTGCCTTTGGTCATATGTTTTATCACATCAACAGAAAAGTAACTGATATACAAATAGTAGAAAATGCTATTTTTATTTATGGCATATAAGGTGAAAGGTATTTTCAAAGTGTGATCTATATCAGGACATAGCAATGAATTGTAAATGAAAACCAAGGCATATGAACTTATTTATAGCATCAATGACTAAGGATCTTATCAATTTCAGTCACTGTACTAGGCCCTTCACACATAGTATTTTAGTCCTCCCAAAATTTTACAAAGTAAGTTGTCTCATCTCAATTTCACAAATAAGAACAGAGAACAATAATGATGCTGATAAAAGTAAAATCTGAAATGTGCTAAGCACTGTGCTAATAAATTTACTGCACTTTCACATCAATCTTATGAGATGATATTAACTATTAGTTTTCTTAAAAGGTGAGATTTTAGTTCTGGCTAACCAGATCCCAAAGCCTGTGCTCCTTACCCAAGTAATTACTTAAAAATTTACTGAAAAACAAAACAAAAAAACCCAAAGAGATTAGTGTGAGGAGCGATCTGTGAAAGCTGGACATACTTGATGCCACGGACATGACATAATCTTCTTCTGTTCTGGCTAAAAATGATGGTAAACTAACACAAATAACTTACTCAGTCCTAGGCAGTTCGCTGAACACTATATGCATACTAAGTCATTTACCTCTTGGCAGTTATCAAAAAGATAAATATTATTACTCATCCTTTTTTACAGCAAGAAAACAGAGTCGTCACAAGTATTCTGTAGTCACAATGGGACTTGATACACATTCAGTGAATGTGGTTCCAGATAACTAGCTCTTATCCTTGCTGCCTCTCAAGTAGACAATTAGTGAGGACCATATGGGATGTGGGGGCAAGGGAGACAAATTTATTCTTCCAGTTAGTAGCACATGTTTAGAAAGTCAAGGTGATAAAAAGTGTAATTTTGGTATATATGGGAGGACAAACAGTTGAATGACTAGAAAGCATGAAAAGTATCCTGTGAATTCTGAGATGTGATCTATGACAGCATGCAGTATGGTTTGGTGATGAGACAATGGACTATTTGATAAATGGTATTGGGACAAATGATTCCTCTACAGGGGAAAAGAGTGGATTCCTATCTTGTATCATTCCAAAAAAATTAATTTCAGATAAAGAATTTAAATGGGAAAGGCAACATTTAAAACCATTAGGAAAAAAATGCCTAAAAGAACATTATAGTTAATGCTAACAAAAGGCAAAAGCCACCAATAATATATTAATAACTTTAATTTTGAATTGTAAATAAAAGTCTGGTAGGCCAACAAGGAGAAAAGTCTAAATCTCAACTGCTAGGAAAAGCAGCATAAACAGACAAAACCCAGTAAAATACAGAATATTTAAACAGAATACAGGGCACTGTAACTAAAAGAACAGTCTTCAGATCTCAGTCTGTTTACAAAAGTGGACCATATACTAGATCTAAAAGTAGTTGTGGGAAATACAACATCCTGACTGAAATCCAGATGCACATTCTCTGACCATGAGACCAAGTCATGAGCATAAAGAAAAGAGTAACTGGAAATTTACAGCTAGAAACTTAAAAGCTGCTCTTTTTAAAATAGCCAAAAATCACTAATGATCACAATGACCTTCACAGACGTTTTGAGCCAAATAATGAAAATGCTATGTATAAACAGCAACAGTTAACTAAAGCAAGTACAAAGAAAAACTAAGGTGTAAAATACATATCAAGGAAGAAATGACAGAGGTTACTGACTTAAACATATATCTGAAGTTAGAAAAAGAACATCCAATAAACAAACAGGAACGTAAAGGAACATGAGTACACACCAAGAACAAAGACAGCAAGAGACAAACATGCATCAGAAAGAGCATCAGCACCCCAAGCTGGTACTTCATAACAACCAGACATATATCTCCAATGTCTTTTTCTCTTTGACACCGTTGGAACAAAGTCTCACTATGTAGCTGACCTCAAAGTTGCAATCCTCCAACCTTAGCCTCTCTAGTGCTGAGATTACAGGCATGAATGAACATGTACAACTACTCAAAACGGCTGAGGAGACAATGAGAAAAAAATACAAAATGCTGGTCATAGAAATAAAATGTTAACATTAACTACAAATGAGGTAGACATGAGAAAGATTGCACTAAACATTTAGAACAACTTTATATGCCATAAAATTTGGATAAAATTTTTAATAGAATACAACTTATAAAAACCAGCATAAGAAGAAACTAGACAGCCTCATAGTCATAATAAGAAATATATCTAATGTGAAAAAAATTTTAAAAATCCCCAACATCCACTCCTTCTATAGTGCAGGCACAGAAAGAAGACAGCTTCTTCAAGATTCCTGGGAGGAAGGTGGTGTGGGAAGTCCTTCTGTATATGTGTTGCTTTTCTTGGTTAATGAATAAAGAAACTGTCTTGGCCTGTGATAGGGCAAAGGAGTAGAACTAGGTGGGGAAAACTAAACTGAATGCTGGGAGAAAAAAGGCGAAGTCAAGGAGAAGCTATGTAGCCTCATGAGAGACAGAACGGAACCTTGCCAGTAAGCCACAGCCACATGGCGATACAGATTAATAGAAATGGGTTAAATTAAGATGTAAGAGTTAGCCAATGAGTAGCTAGAGCTAATGGGCCAAGAAGTGATTTAACTAATACAGTTTCTGTGTGATTATTTCGGGCACAAACAAGTGGCCTGCTACTGAAGGACACTTAAAAGAAATCCCACACTAGCTCAGAATTGAGTATAATAGAGGGTTATTTATTTAGGGGTAGACTCACAGATCATAATCCTCTTCTGGAATGGGGAACAGCAAAATCCCACAGCCGGAAAAGAGGCCGGAAACACACTTTATGTAGGAATATATAGTATAAGAGGTCACATCCAAGTGTGCAGGTAACTTAAAGGCTACTACCAGTAGGAATTCCTACAGCATGCTACAACAGGAAGGGATCTAATCTCAAAAAGAAACTCTTAGAAGAAGAGAACCAAAGAACAAACTCTCTGGCCCAAGTCAACTGCTAGCCTAGCATGGATCTCAAACCCCAAAAGAACACTCTGAAAGAGGGATATAGGCAGAATTACTTAAGAGCATAAATATATAAGTCCTAAAGAAAACATGAGCAAAATTAATAATCAATATACAGTTATAAAAGTCTGAACTAAATTCAGGATTTCAAGCTTGTCTTAACAATTAACTTAAATAAGGCATTAGTGGTGGCCCATGCCTTTAATCTCTGTGCTCAAGAGGCAGAGGGAGACAGCAATCTGTGAGTTCAAGGTCAGCCTGGTTTACGTAACAAGTTCCGCAGCTACATAGTGAGATCCTGTGTCAAACACAATCAAACAAACAAAAAACAACACAGAAAAAAAAGATTACAAAGTTAAACAATTTGCTTATCTTAATGACTAAAGAAAAATTATGGGACTTTATAAATGTTTGTTTCATTTAAAAAGGGTTGTTTATAAGTGATTAATGGTCACAGTCAATTTCTAAAAAAATAAGGGAAATATATAGAGATGAATACTTTGCATTCTTAATAACTAAAGAAAAATTATGGGACTTTATAAATGTTTGTTTCATTTAAAAAGGGTTGTTTATAAGTGATTAATGGTCACAGTCAATTTCTAAAAAAATAAGGGAGATATATAGAGATGAATACTTTGCATTGGTATGGATCTTAGTCTACTCATACAAATTTAAGGTTGATTTTGTTACACTATGTTATGTATTTCTACTCTTGTTTAAGGTATTGTGTTTGTGCAGCTCATTTAAAAATGTAATGTATAGTTAAGAAATACAGAGTAATATTTATTTAGTATTTAGTATATTATAAATATTAGTAATATTTATAATAGTCAAACTTGTTTGTAGTCATGATAGGTTTTCTAGATATACAGAAATATATTTCAGATAGATAGGTATTCTTCAAATCTTTCAAATACCTACAGAACATGGCATTTAAAAGGTTTTAAGAACTTAGACTTTTCTTAACAATGAGACATATCTGCTTCTGGCAACACCAAGTAATCCAGAGAGGTTGATGATCATCTAAGAGGCTCTTTATGGAGTTTGCTAGTCATTTGGGCAAGAAGCTGCGCTTGCCTGGACTGCTTTATGGCATGCTACTGGACATGCAGGACCCACAGAAAAGTGACTGCTGAGCTTTCCAAAAGATGTGATGATCCTTCAGGGTTCCTACTTCACAGAAGAAATTGCCAGACATTCTGCATGACACAGAAGAAAGCAACTGACAGACTTTGAAAAGTCTACCAGATATTATGGGCCTGTAGGTTGAAGATGGATGCCCCAAAGTTATAGAAGAACTTTGGGTTGCTGTCCAGGTAGCAAAATTTATCTGTCAATTCTAGAGTTTTGGAAGTTGCTTACAATGCAGCTCCTGTTTACTTAGGTAATATTATATCCTTCTGGGGTCTTTGAAGAGTTGAAGACATATAGTTATAGTTTTCATTAGTTATGATAAAAGAAATTAATATAAGTATCGCAACTGTAATTCTTGCCTGATAACTGTTTTATATATGTAATTTTACTATGTTAAAGTTAAAACCTTCCTTTTTAATTAGACAGAAAAAAGGGAGATGACGTATACGTGTATTCTGTATATGTGTTGCTTTTATTGGCTGGTGAATAAAGCTGTTTCAGCCAGTGGCTTAGCAGAGTAAAGCCAGGTGGGAAATCCAAACAGAGATATAGAGAGGAGAGGCGGAGTCAAGGAGATACCACATAGCTGCTGAAGGAGAAAAACGCCAACCACCATCCAGAACCTTACCGGTAGGCCACGACCTTGTGGTGACCACAAAAATGGGTTAATTGAAGATGTAAGAGTTAGCTAGAAATATGCTCAAGTCATTGGTCAAACAGTGTTGAAATTAATATAGGTTCTGTGTGATATTTGGGTCTGAGTGGCCAGGAAATGAGTGAGTGGTCTCTGCCTACACACATTTACTACGTTCCCTTTTAAAAGGGCCCTGCCCACTTCTTCCCCCAACCTCCTCTTTTCTTTTCTTCCGCAGCTCCTGCCCCCAGAGGCTGGTCTCCCCTCTCCTTTTCCCATTCCCTTTCCCTTAATAAACTCTCCATATGAACTGCTGCAATGGTGTCTTTCTTGCGCAGCTTTTTATTTTATTTTTTATTTTTTAATTACAACACCTGCTCCCATAGCCACCCCTGTTAGGGGAGAAAAAAAGGCATAAATCTTCACAGATTATTCTGCAAAACTTAAAAAACAGAAATTTAAAGATTAGTGGATAATTTAGGAATATTTCTTAGAGCTGGGTTCTAAAAATGAAAAAAAAAGGAGCGCATCAAATAAGGCACTTTACAAAGTTCTGAATGACAAAACACAGCGCTGCATCCTATAAGCCCAAGGTTAGCAGCTTTTCAAACAACTTGGTAACTGGCAGATAATATTCTGTTAATGTTTTCATAGAGCTCAGAATGATTTGCATTGGTTAATATAAAAACCTCAGCAACAGGCACCTCTTTGTATATATTTGGTATTCCAGAAAAACAGAACAAAACACCAAACTTATATAAGTGGCTCATTTTACCGCTGAAGTGAGAAGGAAACTGCCAGGCCTGGTTAGCTGAGGGACTGACGTTCCTGCGATTGCCATGGCAACGGTCTGGCTGATCATGCTCCCACTCTCACTATCACAATCATCAGGGGCTATGCAAACTGGCCTTCCTCGTTGATTATGTGTTTCTGAAAGGGAAAAAAGGAAGAAAACTTTAGGTCAGCTGATAGTTACTACACATGAATTCCTCACAGGTTAGAACACCCAAAGCCCAAAATCCTTGTGTAATTTTTACTCTTCCCAAACTTAACTACTAATACTCTGCATTAACTAGCAGCCTTACTCGGGGCTGGAGAGATGGCTCAGTGGTTAAGAGCATTGCCTGCTCTTCCAGAGGTCCTGAGTTCAATTCCCAGCAACCACATGGTGGCTCACAACCATCTGTAATGAGGTCTGGTGCCCTCTTCTGGCCTGCAGACATACATACAGACACAGAATATTGTATACATAATAAATATTTTAAAAAAACAAAACAAAACTAGCAGCCTTACTGATAGCATGAGGCGGGTAGCAGTGAGAAATGGGTGCCTCCAGACTGTGTTCTGCTTTCAGAGACGGTTAGCACCACAGCACTTTAAATGTGCTCCTGACACTTCAGCTCACTTGATAGCCACGGTATTACAGTACTACAGTGTGAGCCAGAACTAATTCATGCTGTGTTTTAATGCTGCAATTTATATCTAATTGTATGTCTCTTAACTGTGAGGGCCACCATGTAAAAACAGACTCTATTTTTAAAATGAACTTTAACTTTTCAAAATAGATTTAAACATATTGTGGCACAAAATAGTTTTAACTATTATCTATATTTTATCATTTATCACATATCTGACCTTTTCTTGATTTTTTTTGATGACATTTCTAGACTATGTAGCTTGTCTGAGTTTTTTTTTTAATGGTAGCAATCTTGAATTTTTTGCAGCTTAAATCTATGTTTTCAAGACTATCAATTTTTATCAAGATTAATTTCTTCACTATTATTTTTATCATCAAAATTAATTTCTTTTAAGTTTTTAAATATTAACTTTTTTCTATTTCAGTACTTTTTAGTGGAAACCTAAACTGACTAGTTACAAAGAAAGATCTAACAGCATAAACATTCCTGCCTTCAGACCAGAAACAATTCAGTAACCCTAACCCTGGGAGGTTACAATGCCAATCTCTTACAGACAAAGAGCTATTTCCTGATAATATCAGGAACCCAGGAAATGTTTTTTACCTCATTAAAATGGAAGTACTTTACCAGGCTGCCTGCTAGCTTAAATACTGTACAATCTAAACTGCGTATTTAAGTATCTTCCAAACAGTCAAAGTAAGGGAAGGAAACACTACAGGTTCTAGCTTTTAGTGAGCAGCATGGTCTCAACATACTAACCTGGAATAACATAATTCTTTATATGCAGGTGAATATTAATTTCCATTACTCATCTCTATGAATAAAGCTGGCGATAGAAGTCAAGTACTATTCTCTCTTAACATGCACAATACACATACATACAATAAAGGCGTATTTTCTAGAAGGCAGGTATGAACTGCTATAAACTCATGGTAATTTACACTAAGATCATCTCAGGGATCTCACAATGAATCTTGTCAAATACACAAAAGTTTCTATAAACAAAGTTAAACATAGCTATTTACACTAAGATCATCTCAGGAATCTCACAATGAATCTTGTCAAATATGCAAAAGTTTCTAACGACAAAGTTAAACATAGTTATTTACAGAGTATTTTTATGGGGGTGCATTTTAAAAATAATTTTTAAATTCTTTTATTTTATTTTTTATATGTCTGGGCGTTTTGTCTGCATGTGTGTATGTGCACCTTGCATGTGCCTGGTGCCCAAAGAGATCAGAAGAAGATACTGGATCACCTAGGATTTACTGGTCTGGTAGCAACAGTACCATGTGAGTACAGGGACTCAAACTGGAGTCGTCTGCAGGAACAGTCAGTGCTACTAATCACTGAGCCTCTAACTCCTTTATATTTTTTTAACCTTAAAAGGCATTTTCTACAACTTTTAGACAAGCTTTGAAAACTGCTTTAATTATACTAAGTACCTGTAAAATCGTACAGCTGAGGTACAGTTTCCATGATGATACCAATGAGAGGAAGGTACAACATAGCCACCCGAGCCTTTATCTGAGGGTCAGAGTACCGTGGGTCAGAGTCATGACTGGAAAGTAAGTTGTGCACCATATTGATGACTTTCTTATGCAATCCAAACAGTCTATTTGAAAAGAAGAGGTGAAGAAGGAGCAATGAGGTCACAGAGATTAGTCATGTCTTTAAAACAAATAGAAAGTAATGGCACTCAATCAACCTTTTTTAATTACATAACTCTGCCAGCTATATTTTTGTGTATTCCTATAAAATAAAATACACAGTTTAAATAAAATAAAATACACAAATTTCAAAACAGCATAAAGTATCTGTGCTCTTCCCATCACACACCTGTCGTCTTCACAGACTCTGATTATACCAACCATTCTGATTAAAGCACATCCACTCCAGCTCCCGCGGCCCATAAACTGTAGCAAGCAGCAGCTTCAGCACCTGTCCTTGCAGGAGGACTCAGCGGTGAGTTCTTGTCTTAGCAAAGAAGAGTCATTCTGGATTTATGCTGGCCAGATCTTTTAAATATGCCCGTCTCTTCTAAGACAGCCTTTTCCTTTTGTCGTCGTCGTCGTCGTCGTCGTCGTCGTCTTCTTCTTCCTCTTCTTCTTCTTCTTCTTCTTCTTCTTCTTCTTCTTCTTCTTCTTCTTCTTCTTCTTCTTCTTCTTCTTCTTCTTCTTCCTCTTCCTCTTCCTCTTCCTCTTCTTCTTCTTCTTCCTCTTCTTTTTTAAATTTATGTGTTTGTGTAAATGTGATATGTAGACGGTAGGCCTGAAGATCATCAGGGGACATAAGATCCCCTGGAGCTAGAGTTACAGTGATTGTGTGATGTGGGATTCCCCTCTGTATGCTGTATGCTTTATTGCCATTGGTTAATGAATAAAGCTGGTTTGGCCACAGGCTTAGCTGAGTAAAGCCAGGCAGGAAATACAAAGAGAGTAGACAGAGTCAGGAAGAGGCCATGTAGCTACTCAAGAAGCAAGAGGTAACGACCACGAGCCTCGTGGTAAAATACAAAATAACAGAAATGGGTTAACTTAAGATGTAAGAGCTACCTAGAAATATGCCAGAGACATCAGTCAAACAGTGTTGTAATTAATATAGTTTCTGTGTGATTACTCAGGTCTGGGCGGCCAGGAAGGAAGGGGCAGTTGTGAATCATACAGCACAGGTGCTAGGAACCAATTTCACATTCTCTTCAAGGGCAGGAACCGCTTTTAACAGGTGAGCCATCTGTCCAATCCCCAAACAGGTCTGTTTGTCCCTGTACTTGTAAAACACTCTTTTTTCCTTTTGGTTTCTTTTTTTTTTTTTTGTCTCAGAAAAACTTGTATTTCTCTCAGAAAGTGCTCTCCCATGCCATCAGTGAATCCCATCTCCCTTCAACACTTTCAATGACCATCCTGACCAAATTCTTCCCTTGCTTCAAGCAAGCTTTTCATATTTTGAAAGCACATCTTAATTTTTATTATAGGGTTTACTTATAAAGTAAATATATTCAAATATTGTCCAAACCACACGAGTTCACAGAAGTCTCTGTGTGACACTTTTCCTATCCGCTCCAAGGGGATGTGACGAAGGCGTCACATCCTCCCAAAGAGCCAATCCCAATGCTGATTCTTTTTATTTTCACTCTTTCACAGCTAACAAGCTCCTCCCCTACTTCCCTGTCTTCCTGCATGTGCCCCACTGCATGTAATGAGCATGAACACTTGGGGGTTCCCAGGCTAAGTTTCTGAGCTTCTGCTGTTTACATTCTCACCATAATGATTCTCATGCCTGGACAGGCATTCCTACCCTGTCAGCAGCTGTCACACCCAGACTCCAACCTGCCTAAACTGTTTTTATGAAGTCTTTTCATGTATTTTATTTTTCAATCACATTAAAATATTAAATGTATAATCATCCAATACTCAGATATTGGATGACTGACCCCAGAGTTTTGTGTAAGCCACACAAGCATGCTCCCTCTGAGCTGCTGCCCCAGCTCCTACCCCGTTCATACTGTCTGAATTAAGATGCATCAGCTCCTGCTTCCTGATTCCTTCTTTGAGTTCCTGCCTGACATCCCTTCATGAGGGATTGTGATCTGGACATATAAGTTTCCAAGTTTCATCACAGAAATTGAAAACTAGAACGACAGCTCTATAGAACACAAGAGGACCTGTGCCTCTATTAGACTGTTTCAGGGCCAGCTTTCCCGCTATAAGGAAGTTCATAACAAGCACATCTTTGGCCAATTACAGAACATATTAGTTCTAATCATGGAATGGTTCTTAGTACTTAGCAAGCAGATGAAGTCAAAGGACAAGCACTCGCCTTAAGGATCTGGGGCAATGTATCCTGCACACAATCTCTGTCTACACCTGTAAGAATTTAACAAAGGCATATGACAATCTTAGGGTCATTAAGCACTATTCTGAAATTCAACTGCTAAATCCCAAAGGTAGAAATGAACTTGTCACATTCAAGCTAAAAGGTTAGAATGGTTTCCCTTAGATGAGCTGAGCCTCTGGTTACTGAGAGCATCAGACAAGCTCGACGACTACAGCACAGAGCAGGAAGCACAGGAGTTGGTCGGCTCTCTAGCTCATCCTCTAATGGAGGGGCACCTGATAAACCTCAAGGAAGCAGTTTGGAGAGAGAAAACAAGACTGCGTGGCTAAAAGTGACTGTGGCAAGGGCAACACGGCTATAATTTAGTGGGCAGTGAGAGTCTCCACAGGAACATCCTGTTTTGCGAGAAGGTCTGAGAAACTACAAGCAGGAAACAGCTATGTGAAGACCCTAGATAATTCAAGTACTGCTTTACGCAGAGAAAAATGCAAGCATCAAGGCCCAAATGTATGAATGAACTTGTCACATTCAAGAAACAGACAATAGCAAGGCATGGCTCTGAGGACAATTATTAAAACTCTGGGTTTTATTCTAAGTGGTATTTAACTTACAGGAAAAAAGAGAGGATAACTTTAAGCTATTACAAATAGTGCTGCTATGAACACAGTTGAACAAATGCTTTTGCAGTATGATTGGGCATCTTTTGGGTATATTCCCAAGAGTGGTATTGCTGGATCCTGAGGTAGGCTCACTCCCAATTTTCTGAGAAACAGCCACACTGATTTCCAAAGTGGCTGAACAAGTTTGCATTCTCACCAGCAATGGATGAGTGTTCCCCTTACTCCACATCCTCTCCAGCATAAGCTATCATTGGCATTTTTTTATTTTAGCCATTCCGACAGGTGTAAGATGGTATCTCAAAGTTGTTTTGATTTGCATTTTCCTGATAGCTAAGGAAGTTGAACATGTCCTTAAGTATCTTTTGACTATTTAAAATTCTTCTGTTGAGAAACCTCACACTGGACTGAGCTCCCAAGGTCCAGTTGAAGAGTGGAAGGCGGGAGTGTATGAGCAAGGGAGTCAAGACGATGAGGGGCTCACCCACCAAGACAATTTGCCTGAGCTAATGGGAGCTCACCAACTCCAACTGGACTGGGAGTGAACGAGCATGGGATCAAACTAGTCCCTATAAATGTGGTTGACAGTTGGGGCAGACTGAGGGGCCAAAGACAATGGCACTGGGATTTATCTCTACTGCATGTACTGGGTTTTTGGGAACCCATTCTCTTTGGATGTAAACCTTGCTCAACCTTGATGTAGTGAAAAGGGCCTTGGACTTTCCACAGAGCAGGGTGCCTTGCCCTCTCTCAAGATTGGAAGGGAGTGGAGGGGGAGTGGGAGGAGAGTGGGAGGGAAGTGGGAGGAGGGGAGGAAGTGGGAATTTGGATTGGTATTTTTTTTAAGTAATAAAAAAACTTTAAGGAAGGTCATGGCATAATCTTACCCCATTTAAAAAAGACTATTCAGGCTACTTGCTATTGCATCAAAAATGATTTGAGAGACACAATAAGTAAACATAATTAGTTCCAGTAGAAGCAGGGCTGAAAAGATGCGGCTGAACTTGGGATGTTTTGGAGAGCTGCAGACTTTGCTACTGAAGAGGGCGCAGGGAGAGAAGGAAGAGGAAACAAACTAGACTAAAACTAAGGCTAAGCTGACATGTAGTGCACAGTCTACAACATCTGAATACACAAAGAAAGGCGACAGTAAACACATCATTACTCATGGGATTCAACAGAAACCTTTCCAAGAGCCAAAGATCAACACATTCTAGCTTCAAGAAGAAAAGAGTCAGTAACGAATTCCTTCATAAGCCAAATATTATTACACATAAACCCTACTTTAATAGAATTGATTATTGACATGAAAAGGTACAGCACTGCAGGAATTGCCTATCTTTTATATGAGACATTACTGAAATCTAGACAGCATGCATTTTCCTGCCATCCATCCTAATTCAAAGAAAACTATGCTCCCCTGGGGTTCAGAAGAAGCTGACTGTCCAGTTTCAGCACCAGAGTCTAGCTAGGTCAGCACTGTCACTTCAAATGGTCAGCTGGCATGTTTCTTTGACTCTTCAAAAAGACAACCTTTAATTAGCTCATAGCTTTCCTCAATAGAGGAAGCCTGACAATAATGAACACTGCTTAGCGACACAGCTGGGTATAATATCCTCATCCTGTGTGATGTGGCAAACAATCCATGTCTGATGTAAGGTCACATGCGAGCAGAACTGACCTAATCCTTCCAGCAACCTGTGCAACTTTGGGGGCGGCATCCATCAGGATAACCAGCTGAGCCCCATCAAGCCACTAGAAAGATTTATACTTGCGTGTAAAAGGGAGTCATCCCCCCCTTTCCTGACAGTCATAAACAAAGAGAGTATTTAATCCTAACTCAGTGGGAACCATCCTGCAGTCAGAGTAGAGCTGACTATTCTTGCAGCAGAAACAAGATGAAGTTAATGAGTTGAAGACTGAGTTACACAATAAACCTCTTCCTACCAAATATGAGTAAATTTATTTCCTTGAAAAAGCCAATATGAAGAAGAATTTTGTTTCTTACAACTGAAGCCATCCTGCCCAAATAAACACATTGGAAACATAACTCAAAGTCCTGAGTTGTTTAGGAAAGCTGGAATGTTTGGGAAACTGTAGAGTATCTTCTCTCCTCAAAAATGGACAGCTTTATTACTGCCTTCAAATGACATTGTCCTCTTCTGTCAAATGTAAACCAGGAAAGCGCTTGCAGACAGAACAGGTAGGCATGGCGTCTCTCTCGGCCATGTGAACTCTTCTCTCTGAACAGAGTCTACACAAACCCCTACCCAACATGTAGCCTACAGAACTGCACAGTTATGGTGAAAACTAATTCTTTAAAATATATTCCACATGTAGGTTCTCATTATTTTAAAAATATAAATCTTTCATTTGCAGACAGTCTGGGCCTTTTAAATAAATTTATTCAGTATCAACTATGTCCCTGACGTAATAACTATGGGCTTTGTCTTTCATCTTTTCTTTCTTCTCTTAAGCAGATTAAACATCCACTAAAAACCTATTTACGGTTGTATGATTTTGTTTCCTGGACTTCTTGTATGACAAGTAACTGCAGGATAAACTTAAGATGATCGGACCATCAAAAAAAAATTTTTGTTACCCAAATGAACCATAATACAGTTTTGGTTTCTAAATAGCTCCTTTTAAAATTAGTTTATGTGTGTGTGTGACGGTGTAAATGAGCACATGAATGCAGATGTTCTTAGAAGCTAGCAGAGGTGTCAGGTCTAACAGCAGAAATTTTTAAAAAAATAGGGTAAGTTTTAAGATAAAATACTACACAGTAGAATGACAAATTATAAATTTTTCTTATAAAGGATTAAAGAAAAACTAGCCTATTTTCCTTAACTGAAAACTGCCTACTGTTATTTTAACAAATAGTCCATATACTAATACATATAATTGTTTCTTATACTATTAAAAAATGCTACTGATCAACCATAATATACCATTAGTATAGATAAATCTCAAACTCAGAGATGATTAAATAAAATATAAACACCATTCATACAGAAAGTATATGAACCTCAGAGGATAAAGAAGCATAAAAAATAAAGAAACAGAAATAGTACTAAAATCTTAGCAAGATCTGTCCCACTTTCCAAAATCAAACTGATATTCCACAAGGCAAAACAGGTCTACTCACCCTTCAGCATCAGGGTCTAAGATGAGCGCGAGCTCCGTTAACACGAGGCCTGCCAGGTAGTGCTGCTGGCGGAAGGGCAAGGACAGTTCAAACATATTTGCGATCTTCTGGTCCTGCACGTTTGTGGAAAATCCAGAACTCTGTTGGGGGTAAGGTAGAACTCAGCTGTTGATAGCTGTGCAACAAACAGCCTACATTTGGGGCATCACGACAAATGAAACGTGACATTATTATGCCAGACAAAAGCTACGCCAGTAATTCTCTTTCTTGGTTGAGTCTTTGTGAATATCTTGCATATCACCATAGAACCTTCACCTGGCATTGGATGGAGAAAATGACAGAGCCCCACATAGGAGCACTGGACTGAGCTCCCAAGGTCCTGATGAGGAGCAAAAGGAAGGAGATCATGAGCAAGGAAGTCAGGACCATGAGGGGTGCGTTCACCCATTGAGACGGTGGGACAGAACTAACAGAAGACCACCAAGTCCAGTTGGAATGGGACTGATGGAACAGGGGACCAAACCGGACTCTCTGAATGTGGCTGACGGTGGAGGAGGACTGAGAAACCAAGGACAACGGCGATGAGCTTGAACTCTACAGCATGGATGGGCTCACTGTGAGCCTTGTCAGTTTGGCTGCTCACCTACCTGGACTTAGGGGGAGTTGGGAGGACCTTGGATTTAACATAGTGAAGGGAACCCTGATGGCTCTTTGGCCTGGAGAGGGAGGGAGTGGGGGTATGGGTGGAAGGGAGGGGAGGGAAGGGGGAGGAGGAGGGGAGGAGATGGAAATTTTTAATAAAAAAAAAAAAAAAAAGAAAAAAAAGTTACGCCAGAGAGTTCACAGAAAAGTGACTGCTCTTACTTTGGGTATGGGAGAGTATGGTGACAGTTCTTTATTTCTGTTACCAAACATAAAAGACTGACCTAGTCTGGAGAATTCTACTTGGGGATTGCAGACCTTAGGAAGAGGATTCATGGGTGCATAAGATAAAGACTGACTTCAGGCAGAATGTACTCAGGAAAGTGGCTTGTTCAAGTCATTAATCTATTTGTTTTTAAATAGGAGGTGGGATCTTGCTATGCTGGGCCTTGAACTCAGCATACTGCCTCAGCATTCCAAACAATAAAACAATTTTTTTTACTAAAATTAATAAACTAAGAGTTTAATTTTGCTTTTCTCATTGAAATTCCCCATTTGCTTAATTTTTTATTCTTAATCATCTACTATTCTGGTAGTCTCTGAAGGGGGGAGACGGAGGTGAAACCAACGCTGTGAATGCCCTTACCCTGCCACAACCACGGCACTTGTTTCCTAGAGAAATTTCAAATATCACTTAAGCCGTATTTCATACATCTTTGGAATTACCATCATCTAGTGGTTTCTTCACCAAAACTCCAGAAATTGTAGTGTTAAGAAGTTTATATCATTATATTCGTGGCTACCCATGTATATGTATGTGTGCGTTTATCTGGTTGTGTACGTGAAAGTGGACAAGATAATTCCAGAAATCCTATGATTATTTATTGGTAAATGTCATGTAGTAAGGAGGTTTCAGGAGAGGTACCTGTTGTGGAACAATCTTTTTGTACACTGTGAAGATGTGTCACTCTGACTGGCTTAATAAAAAGATGAACAGCCAATAGCTGTTTCCAGGCACAGAGGACTCTGAGGAGAAGGGCAGAGACACCAGGAGACATAGACAGAGCAAGAAGCCTGGGCATTACAAAGTAACAATAATTGAACCACTTAAAAGAATATAGATTTTAAAATATGGTTTAATTTAAGTTATAAGAGCTAGTTAGGAACAAGCCTAAGCTACTAGCTAAGCTTTCATAATTAAAAATAAGTCTCCAGGTTGTTTTTTGTGAGCTGGCAGCCCAGAAAAAAAAAATTCCGTCTACAGTTACCTATGACTGATTTGGCTCTGGCTATTTAGCCACATCTTTGGAAGAAGACAGAGGAAAATGCAAAGGGTTACATGTGTCCATTAGGGAGGCAGAAAGATGTGGGAAGTAGGTTGGTCCAGGAGACGAACTGAAAAGATGAAATTAAAAGTTTTGGCTGGCTCTCTAATATTTCCAGTTTATGTACATGAGGTCTAATCTTATTTATTTATTTATTTATTTATTTATTTATTTATTTATTTATTTATTTATTTATTTTTAGCAAACATGTCAGATCAACCCAGTCTAGGTAACTGCACCCGAGCATTCTAAACCACAGAAACAGGATTAGGGAATGTGTAAGATCAACTCTAACATCAGACATTAGGAGGTACCATAAAAACAGCTTTCCAACTCAGGAAGAATATAACATGTATATTTTATTAAGGGGAAGAAAAATATTGGCTCTCTTGACACTACAACTATAAAATTTTAATCTTTTCATCTTCAAAGAAACTATTAGTTGTGAAAGTGAAGAGGTACCCACTTCAACTTTAAATGTCCATTAATTTTTGTAAGCAGGTCAGGTTGAGCTTGGCAGGCTGGCTTCAAGGCATTTATAAATATAATATATAAATACAATATAAATTTAAATAGCTATTTCACAGGAATTTGTTTTCCATATTTGCTTCAAAAAACTCAATTTGGGAAAACAACAAAATAAGTGAGTTTATTTAAGTGAGCTCACTTATCTGTAAACACATACATCATGCTTTAAAACCTGGACTCTGGAATAAAGCTTTGGTTCAAAGTCTAGCCTGACCATTTCTTACTTTCAGTGTTTCTTGTTTGGAGCTATCCAATGTGCATACTAACAGAACAATCCCCCAGCACTGTTCTTGTAATTAGATGAGCTAATACTTATAAAGCACTCACGTGGTGGTTTGAATAAAAAGGGTCTCCACAGACTCATAGGAAATGACACTATTAGGAGGTATGTCCTTATTGGAGGATGTGTGTCACTAAGGGGTAGGACTTGAATTCTGAGGTGCTAAAGCCAGGCCCAGTATGGCATTCTCTTCCTGTTGCCTGTCAGTCTAGATGTAGAACTCTCTCTGCTCATTCCCTAACACCATGCCTGCCTGCTGCTATGCTTCCCACCATGATGATAATAGACACAACCTCTGAATGGGAGCCAGTCCCAATTAAATGTTTTCCTTTATAAGGGCTGCCATGGTCACGGTGTCTCTTCATAGCAATAGAAAGCCTAAGACAGAAGTTGGTACCAAAGTGGGATATTGTTGTAATAGGCATGACCATGCTTTTATTTGGAGGAATGCAGACTCTGGGACTTTGAATGAGAAAAGCAGTTGAATGCTTTATCTGGAACTTAATGGGCCATCCTAGTAGGAGCATAGAAGACAGCGGTGCTGGGGGTAATGTGAACCTTGGGGACCTGGCTCAAGAGGTTTCAGAGGAGAAGAATATTAGTACATGGCCTAGAGACTGGTCTTGTGATAATCTGGTGAAGTCTGTGGCTGCTTTTTCCCTTTGTCCAAAAGATCTGCCTAAGGCAGACTGAAAAGTTTTTGGATTAATGTGTTGGCAGAGGAAATCTCAAAACAGCCTAGTATTGTCTCTGTTTTATGGTTATTAGTGGTCACTCTTATGCAGATCTATAAAGAAAAGAAGCAAGCTGATCAAGGAAAAATACAAAATGTACAGTTCAAGGAGAAAGAGGGCCTGGGTTCAAAGAGATAAGCAAATTAAAGAAAAGCCTCATGTTAAATGGAATGAAGGAACTGGTGATCTCAGGGCAAGATCCCACCCAACTAAACTTCCAATTTATAAAAAGGAGTTAAAGGAACGCTTAGGGCAGGAGTGGAGGAGTGTGCCTTTAATCCCAGCACTCCAGAGTCAAAGGCAAGGGATTCTCTGAGTTTGAGGCCAGCCTCATCAACAGAGGGCATTTCAGGACAGCCAAGCTTAGGCAGTGAAGGAAACCAGTGAAAACAGAAAGCTGGTGAAAATGTTTTAAATGAGGGGCCATGTTTTGCCATGTGCTTCTGGCTTTAGAGTTAGGGATAGAAGAAAGGGGTTATGGAATCTTCCCTCTGCAACTAAGGAAAGCAGCTGAGGCCAGTTATGTGGCAGCGGTATCCCTGCATGGAGGCCAAAAAAGGCCACTGTGTGAAGCTGTGAAGTTGAAGTATGCATTGCCTTGGAGACCCCAAGATGCTGGAGATGCCAGAGTCATGGGATACCTGCTGAGGAAAGCTGCTAACAGGGAGTGAAACCAGCCCAAGAGAAAGAAGTGTGTTGTAGTCAACAAAACTGGAAAATGTTGGAGATCTGGAGAGTGCTTTGTTATCAGACATGGAGATGCAGAATTTGGAGTTGGCCCATCTGGTTTTCAGTCTTCCATTGGTCTAGTATTTCCTCACTATGCTCTCTTTCCTCCCTTTTGGAATGATAATTTATAACTTGTGCCATTGTATGTTATAAATACATCATCTGCTTTTTCATTTTGATTTTACAGAGGATTACAGGGGATACACTTAAAGAGATTACATGAGTCTCAGAAGAAATTTTGAAATTTGGACTTCTGAACATTGTTGAGACTATAACCATAGACTATGGGAACTTTTGAAGTTTGGACTAAATGCATTTTGCATTATGACATGGCTATAAGCTTATGGGGGCTAGGGAATGGAATGTGGTGGTTTGAATAAAAATGGTCCCCATAGACTCACAGAGTGGTACTATTAGGAGGTGTGGCCTTGTTGGAGGTCATGTCTCACTAAGGGGTGGGCTTTGAGTTCTCAGGTGCTCAAATGAGGCTCAGTGTGGCATTCTCTTCTGGCTGGCTGCCTGCCAATCTGGAATTCTCTGCTCATTCTCTAGCATCATGTCTGCCTGTGCAATGCAGTGTTTCCCACCACGATCATAATGAACTAAACCTCTGAACCGTAAGCCAGTGCTAATTAAAAGCTTTCCTTTATAAGAGTTGCCATGGTCATGGTATCTCTTCACAGCAATAGAAACCCTCACAAAGACAATCCAGAAATGAGCCTATTACCTAACTAATCATCAAATAACACATGATTTTTCCACCCATTGTTTTCAATACTTTTTCATAAGTATAAACATAGGTATGTCTTCACATTTTGCATACCTGAGATGTTGCAGAAGAAACAGAAGGTGATGGAGATGCAGGTGGGGTGAGCAAGCTGCAGGGTAAGTTTAATGTTACATAGTGCTCATGGCTGCAGATAATTCGCAGGAAGTCCAACCTCAAGGACACCAGCACACTTGGATTTGGCAGTGAATAGAGCTTTGATGCCACCTTGGAAGGATTACATGAATAAGAGAACACAATGATACATTTTTTTCCTTCCATAGCAATAGAAGTTTGGGTCTCTGTGGCTCACAGGATAACATCCTCTTTCTGAAAATTATAGCAAACACTATAAACATGAAACTTACGGGACCGACAGTATAAATCCACTTGACTAGCCTTAAGTCACATTATTTTATTGCCAATTTTGCATTAATATCTCCACTTCTCAAAAATGTACTTTATGAAGGAAAAGCGTACTTCAAAGAAAGATTTCTTCTAAACATTTCTGTTTAATGAATTTATAATTGTCTATCTTTGCCAACTATATCACAGGCTACTTGGGGAGACACACTATAAGCTGACTGAACAGCATCCTTTGGGTCAACCTCAATGCTTGACAGTGCAGGAGGTCATTAGGTCAGACTAAGGTTGTTGTTGTTGTTGTTGTTGTCATTGTTTTTCTGAGACAGGGTTTCATTATATAGCCCTGACTGTCCTGAAACCCACTACACAGACTAGGCTGGCCTCAAACTCACAGAGACCTGTCTGCCTCTGCCTCCTGAGTGCTGGGACTACAGGTGTGCATCATAATGTCTGGCTCAGAATAAATTTTGATAGTAATAAAATTTAAATTTGGGGGGAAAATAGTATTTTGGGGGGAAAAATAGTGAGCCAGTGCCCATGCATTGGTAATTTCTAAGACTATAAAAGAAAAGAAATAAAAATATCCAATTGAACAGGTCTTTAAAATTTTAAAGATTATATTGCCAAATAGAAGTGTATGAAATTTTTTTTTAATGTGGATAAGTGTTTCGCCTGTAATTACGCTTCTGGTACCCACAGAAATCAGATACCCTAGAATTGGATTTCAGACTGTTGTGAACTGCCATGTGGATGTTGAGAATTAAATCCAGGTCATCAAGAAGAACAGTAAGTGCTCTTAACCAATGAACTATCTCTCTAGCACCCAAGAATTATTGACCAACAGTTCTCCAAAACTAATCGATGGGACAGCTAGGAAGGATTTCATAAGTTTAACTCCTAAACTCCATGGATTCAACTTCTCAATACTTCTGAGATAAAACCCTGACATTTTATTTTTTAAGGCTTCATTAAAAATAACACTGGAGTCAATGCACTGTTTATAGAGGGGCCAATTCAGAGACAAAAGTCAGTATTTCCCAAAAGGTAATATATTAATAATAAGCTGATAACATTTACAAAATGTAACTTGCTGCCTGTGGACAAGATCTAGGGTGTTTGTAGTTTACAAATGGCAAGGTAATAAATGACATTTTGAACATCAGTAATCATATGACCATGAGTTCAAACTCTACTGTTTAGGATTAAATAGTAGCAATAACAACAAATTGCTCAAAGACCACTCAAAAGCAGGCACAATGGCTCACATTCATAACCCTAGGATGCAAGAGGTAGACCAGAGTTCAAGGCTACCCTCAGCTACACAGTAAATTTGGAGCTGTCCTAGGCTATATGATACCCTATCTCAAATAAACAAATAATACCCAGGATAGGAAAAGTTCAGTTAACTATGCACTCAACGTAAATGCTGTACTTGCACAGCATTCAAAGGCTGCATTCCATCACTAATTATCTGACTATCTGTTAATGAGAAGGAAGAAAAACTGAGTGTTCTGGGATCTGCTTGCTACAGTCCTAGTAAAACACATTCGATATAGTTTCACCACAGTATTATCAACACATAACTCTGTGCTACTTTTTCATTTTAATACCAAAATATGAATGTATTCTTGAAGCTCCAGTCCTGGACAAAGCTACCCCAATATTCCAGTTACTTGATTACTAATTATGTATTACCTGTTTGTAGCAGGACTTTATAAGACTGAAGACAAATCCTCTGTCCATAACAGACAACAAATCATTAAGAAAGAAGGCAAGGCTTGTATTCAGTCTCTCAACCATTTCTGTGTCCTAGGAAACAGAACATAAGCAATAACAATGTGATGACAGTGAAGAGAAGCATGGCAGTTCACTCTCACTGCAAGACGCATCAAGGGGCGGTCATCCTCACCTTCTGAAATCGTGTCACAACATCACCAGCGATTGTGCTAACTAGAGCAGCAATGTCATCCATGAAACGTTCTGGGAAGCGGCTTTTCCTCGGAGCATCCAACTTATCGTTAAAGTACAAGTGGTGCACCATGCTCTTTACCTGCAAAAGGGTGTACACTGTTATCTGTGCTGGCGGGGTTTGGCTTAATTTTATGCCAGCAATTTATAATATAACCCAGATCACCTTTGGGTTCTCAATCCTTCTGTCTCAGGTCTACCACCTGGCTGATTTCTTAATTTTAAGCAAATCATAATGCTTTAAATATTCTGGTTATTTTTTTTAAATATACCATGTAATTTAACAAGTGACTGAAATATATTTTCATTTCTCAATGTTTGAAAATGTTCCTTAAATATTTTATGCCAATGAAATGTCAAATATAGTAAAACTTTCCCACTTCAGCCTCATAAATTATCCAACAAAAGAAAAAAAATCAGTGTATGTTAATGAGAAAAAATTTACAGTGTAAGAACAATTTGAATAAAAAGTTTTAAGACTCGTTCACTTTTTTCATTCCACTGTTCCTAAATCAGAAATTTTCAATGGTTAGAAACCCTGTCTTCACTGTACTACCATCAATATCTATTACATAAAATATTAGATAATAAATCTGTGTGGGGTGTTTTCTATTTCAAATATAGGTAACAGTCAATGCTGAGAATGACTATTCTAAAAGCAACTTTTATTTCCTTCTCTTTTGTCCTCCCTCTCTCCTTCTCCTTTCCTGTACTCAATTTTTTTGCTGTGCTTTATTTATTATTTATTAAATACTATTTTGTCGGAAGAAAATAGTCCCATGATCTATGCTTTCTAGTACTAAGGGAGAAAACAAAGAGAAAGGTCCCCAATGCCAGAATGCCTGGACATGAATTACAGTGCTGCTGCCTACACTGCGTATACTTAGAAAACTTACACAACCTCTTGGAGCCTCAGTCACAACCTGCACAGTCACTGGGTAAGCACTCACTGCTTTGTTCAGTAATAGGTACGAGTGCATATAAGTATAGCCATGCTTTATATGACAGGAATATTCATTGGTTTGTAGTATCATTTATTGAATTAAACAAAAAGTGTTTTTCTAATTGGCTGTAACTAGTATTTCCCTATGTGTTCTTCACCTATAATAATAACAGTAAATATTTATAAAGCTCTAAAATAATTGTTACAACATAAACAGCATTGCCTTTATTAACTTGCATAGACTAGCAAAGAATGTCACAAATTTCCTTGGTAAGTATCCAAGAAAAACAAGACAAAATCAAAACCAGAGAATAAATGAACCTCACACTTTATAATTTCACCTGTATTGTGTTGGCAAACACAAAAATGCAATTTCTAAGATAAAAGGAAAATGAGCTGATACAAAATTGCTTACTGAGTTATTAGAAAGTATTAAAGTTTGCTCACCATCAACTCAAAAAAGAACCAGGCTTGCTGCAAAGCTGATTCCCGAACGCTGCCACTGCAAACAACCCACTGCAAAGCCAGCTCCTCGTGAAAAAGCTAGCCAGAAGTAAATTCAAGGTTATTACCAAAGTGAAATCTGCTGGTGAAATAAACCAAATGACAATGCAGGTACAACGAAGGCATCATGAGGATAAGCGGAAGAGGGCACATGAATCTGGATGATGCAGGGAGACACCCATTAACGAAACGACTACTTATGTATGAAGACAGTGTGATGTGTTCAAAGCTGAAAAATTACATGTTATCTTGGAGTAAAATGTAATTTTAAAAGGACAGGCAGGAAACAACTTCCTAAATTGCACTTGCAAACCAAAAACTAGACCAAAACCTCATAGCTACGAATTGTATTTTGTTTTTATTTTGAATATGTATTTAAACATATAATACACTCATCAACTTTGCTGGTACAATTTAGGAAATACCATTACAAATTTAAACTTTTCTATGTGCTATTACGTTTCATGTGTTTAAGATGTATTTTTACAAAGCAAAAACCCTTAAATGGATATGCATACAAAGCACTTGCAAAGTAGCATAGATCACTATGAGGACTAGCAGGACTGTGCGTAAGGAGCAAGCCAGCATCGCTTACTAAGAGTGATAACTTTTCTAACTCATCTTCCTTTCCCTGGAGATTTAAAACAAAACAGAAGCAGTTACAGAAACAGAATTAAGAGTTGATACATTTTTCTGGCATTAAAATTTGATTATCTAATATGAATTACTAAATTCTAGTCAATTCTAGTCAAAGACAGAAACATCACCGATGTAAACAAGTCCTCAATGACAGTGCTGTGCCCCGAAAGGCACCAGACAGGCACTGCTTATTCAAATGTAACTTTAGACACACCAAAACTATTATAATAACTCAAATTGGTTGTGTAAAGAAACTTTACATGTTTTTACTTGTTGGAATTACTTTCCCCCTCTATGAACTGTCTTCTTATGAATCTACCTTTTTAGTTGGTAAGCGTCCCGTTAATGTTTGTAAGAAACTTGACGTCTCTGTGTGCGAAGACATACGATTACAACTTCGATCCATAGCCTACGGAGTGGAGACGAATGGATGGCGAGATAACATTAACACCGCAGAGAAGACTTGAAGTTCAAGGACTACGTACAATTCAACCATCTGTATTATTTCTGATTTCATTATGTTATTTTGAACTGCTTTAAAAGCAAGTATGAACATTATTTCTATGTTTTTAGTCTTTTAGATGAATTACCTTAGTGATTTTAACACACAGAGTGCTGCAAAGGATGAAACTTATCTGTGTAATCTACACATGCACATATCTAGTGAAAACATACAAAAAGAAAAAACATACTTCTCAACTGGTGTCTGAAGAAAAAGAAATCAAGAATTTCATAATTAATAAGGAAAATTAAACTTTAGAAAGTTTACTTTTTTCTATTAAAAATACCATTTACGTTTATCATAAATAATATCTAATATAAATCAGTTATAGCCTTAAACAGAAATTGGGTTTTTTTAGGAGTAAGAGAATTTTCATTCAAAGCCAATACACAAGTAAGAAGTATATTTTCATAATCATGCAGTCAATTATCAAGCAACTAGTCTTAAATTACATGTTATAATCGTAAAAAATTTCATACTTTGCAACACAGTACAAATTCAGTGGAGTTTTCTTTCTAGCATTTATTTTGAAAACATGCATACTATATACTTCAGATTTATTTATATTTAACTGCCAGTCTTTCTACTTGGTGATTATGACAGAGAGAAGGTCAAGGGTCACAGGAAACAATATATTTACTTTACAGCAAATGGAAAACTGCTGGTTGTTTTCTATGTAAAAATTTCCTACTAAGGATGTACAAGGCCTGAATAGATCCTATCATAAAACTATCAATGAATGCATTGTCAGCAGGCACAGAGACACTGACACGGTGTGTACGGAGTGAGCAGGAGGAGACAGAAGACAGAAAGGAAGAGCATTACCGGTGCAACTGGTGGGATTCATGCACAGTGGTTGGAAAATGTGCTAAATAAAAATACACACTTATAATGATTAAAAACAGCAAGCCACTGAAATCACAGCATGTACTAAAAGGTAATGTTCTAAAGGGAAACATCAGCAGCCAATAAAGAAACCTATAATGTAAACACCACCTGTGTTGATTCTGCACTTGGACTGGGGTTGGATCCCCATGGGGCAGCTTTTGGACCAGTGTTAACCCAGGAATTGGAGCGGTCTAAACCCTAAGCACATAATAGAGAGCAGTTGGAAAGGAGAGAAATGTTACATGATGCATGCTATGAATTATTCCTAAAGAAATCCAGCCCTCCCAATGCAAAATGTTCTTTATTAGTACTGTTAAAGCAACCAAAACCCCTCAGGTACATATAGAATATTAGTTCATTCACATTATCTTATCATATAACATTTTTTTAAAAAAAAAAGAATATTAAGCATAGCATTTAAAGATCATTTTCAATGTGAAGTGATTGCTCCAAAGTGAAAACCACAGAACACTTTATAGCGTCACCCTAAAACGTTTCTTAAATATGGTACAAATTTTCAGCTGAACTAGGACTGGGGGGGGGGGGGGGTCCACCACTCTTTGCTAAAAGGCCTTAACTTCACTGCATTTCTCACTAGCTTAAAGTTCCTACGCAGCAAGAATCCTGCCGTCGTTTGCCCTTGCCTCTCTTTTCTTTTAGAGAATAGAAAACATTTAGAAAAATATTATGCAAAGGAACAGTTAATTTGTTCCTTTCTACTCACAGTGAAGTTGGAGTTGTGCTCCTGTTTACTACTTTGTCATTCGACATAACAGTGTACTATCCTATATAAACATTGTAAGGAAAACATGTATCTCTCTAGGAATTATATCTTCATCATCACTGGCATTAAATTTAAGTGTTAGTAACTATTAATAAATATACCAGAAGTGACATACTTTTTTCTGAAAGAGAATACTGATTTCTGGTGATGTTAGCTGAAGCTTGACTTCAACTTCCCAAGCCTAAGAGACCATCAGAGTCATGTAAAAATTCTTTATAAAACTCAGATTCTGTGCTCTACCTCTCAACTTCCTGACTTCAAACTCAACTAATGGCAGAGAATCTGCTAAATGGAGTTTGAGCAAGTTGTAACAGATGTTTGGAGGATTTAAGAGCATAATTACAGAGATAACAGAAAGCAACCTGATTAAAAATACTAAAGCAGAGAATATACTGGAACTAGAAACTACCAATGTTAAGACTGCTTGGAAAAAAAATGTTGGCACAGTGGTAACCAGTTCTATCGAGACAGCAGGCTCCTTAGGAAGATTCCCAGCAGCAAAAGCAAATGTGCTGGCCCCAGGCCCCACTTCTCTTGAGAAGTTTTAAAAAGGAAGCAAAAGAAAGGAAAAATAACCATTGCTTGGAGTTTTGACTTCAGGGAGAATATTTTCTCTACTCTTTTTTCTTCCCAAATGCAGAGCAGCTGAAGTGATGAATGTGACAGCTTGAATGAAACTGACCCCACAGGCTCGTGAGGAGCACCCTATGAGGAGGTGTGACCCCACAGGCTCGTGAGGAGCACCCTATGAGGAGGTGTGACCCCACAGGCTCGTGAGGAGCACCCTATGAGGAGGCGTGACCCCACAGGCTCGTGAGGAGCACCCTATGAGGAGGCGTGACCCCACAGGCTCGTGAGGAGCACCCTATGAGGAGGCGTGACCCCACAGGCTCGTGAGGAGCACCCTATGAGGAGGCGTGACCCCACAGGCTCGTGAGGAGCACCCTATGAGGAGGCGTGACCCCACAGGCTCGTGAGGAGCACCCTATGAGGAGGCGTGACCCCACAGGCTCGTGAGGAGCACCCTATGAGGAGGCGTGACCCCACAGGCTCGTGAGGAGCACCCTATGAGGAGGCGTGACCCCACAGGCTCGTGAGGAGCACCCTATGAGGAGGTGTAACCCCACAGGCAGGGAGACCTGCTGACACCTCAAACTAAGATGGTGGGGATAATAAGAAATCTTATGAAAAGCCTTCAGTTCAACCTCCAGCACAGGAAAAGACAGAAAATAAAACCAACCAAACAGAAAACTGCAAGGCTCTCCTTTAACATGTGAGCGATCTGAAAAGGGATTTAGAAAAACAGTTAAGTGGAATTCCTGAGAGGAGTATGAGGAATGATTTACCTAGCATTTATAAACGTCCTGAATAAAAAGAGACTTGCAAAAAAAGGGATTATCAGAAAAGGAAGAACTCAGATAAGAATATGAAAAGATAGAAACAGTAAACAAAACAAAGCAAAAAAACCAACAAAACAAAAAAACTAAGACAATGTAGAAACTGAGAAGCCAAGTAAACTAAATGCAAAAGAAGCATTTGTGTCAAAGATACTGGCAGGACTAGAGATGTGACTCGGAGAAAGGCCCTGAATTAGGTTCCCAGCATCCAGATAGCTCAAAACTGCCTGTAATTCCATCCAGCTCTGGGGAATTTGATGTTCTTGACTGCCCTCCACAAATACCTGCATATACATGCAGACATCCATACACAGAAACACACACAAACACATAATTTAAATTGAAAAAAAGAATTAAAGACACTGGCACATAAACCAAGTTTGGATGCATAACTATTGGCTTTAGCAAGGTGGAGAACATCTGTAATATAACAAGTGCAGTTTTGGGAGAGACAGTAGGAAAGTTAATTGAAGACAGTAAAGAAACTGAAGACACAAAGTATACAAAGTAAAAGAAGGGAAGTACAAAGGATAAGGTGCTCAACTTTAAGAGACAGCAGAGATGGCATTACTGCATATATCTTTAATCCAAACACTGGCTCCAGGGACACTTCCCCACCCTACTCCCTGCTAAAAAAGGTACCAGAAAACAGCATAGAAAAAAGTAGTAGCAGAAACACTACAGAGAATTTTTAAAGTGAGAAATAACACACCTGTCTGCAGATGAAAATGATTCAATACAAAGGAAAACACTGGTAACGCAGGAAAAGAGATCAAAGAACTCTAAGACTGGGAATCCTGAGTAGGAGAGAAAAGAAGACAGACAAGAAAAGACAAGAAGAAGCTGAGGACTGAGAACAAGGAGCTTCGCCTCCCTCAGAAGACTAAGCAGTAGGTAAGTAGCTGGCAGACACGATCACCAGCATCCATCAGGGGAAATATTAGGTGGTTTGTGGCAATAAACTACAGCAGAAAGAACTAGTGAAAAGAGCACAAAATGACTAGCTGACAGCAGTAGGGAATTTCAGATGAGGCTAGCTGCATGTGGTAGTTAGAAAGAAAATGGCTCCACAGGCTCATAGAGAGTGGAACTATTAGGAGATGTGACCACGCTGACGTAGATGTCAGCTAGCCCCAATTAAACGTTTTCCTTTATAAAAGTTGCTGTGGTCATGGTGTCTTCACAGCAAGAGAACTCTAACGAAGACACCAGCATTTTTCAAAACATGGAAGAGGCAGTCAACTGGTTTTAATGACGTTTTCAAGTTTGAGAAGAAAACAGAATTGAGATTTGAGTGTGAAAAGAATATATACTAGCTGGTCCTGACTAGTTAGGCTCACTAGTTAGGAGGAAGAAAGAATGGTAAGACACTCATCCTGCTCTCCTCCCAGAAAAAAGCAAAACAAGATTAATGATGAGAAGCTGAAAGGAAGGGGAAACCACTGAAGTTGAGACACTAGAAAGAAAAGAGAATGGTCAGACTACAAAATGCGTGAAACTGAAATTGTGAAAACTAAGTCACTGGCACTAAAACACCTAAGGTAAGAAAGACCACGACAGAGACACAAGACAGCATCTCTAAAGAAGGGGTCACTGAATTGCCTGGACAATTAAATAAGAACAAATAAAGACTAAACATACACAAAAATTTAGACACCTCACATTTTATGAGATAAAAGTATGTTATTAACATTAGGGGAAGAAATGCAAGTAATTATAATTTTTCCACCAAAGGAAAAAAATGTAAAACTACTTAAAATAAAATTTAATTAGATCTGGGTGGCAGCACATACCTGTTATCACAACACTTGGGAGGCTGAAGCGAGAGGATCAGGAGTTCAAAGCCAGCCTTGGCTACATAATGAGAATGTCTCAAAAGAAAAAAAAATTAAGACAGAATCGAGCTATTTCAAGACAAATTTTTATGCTGTGATGACCTTTCTCTAAAAAAGAAATTAGTATATACACACACACACGTATACTAATTTCATATAAATATGTATATATAGACTGTTACTATACTCCATTTAATGACCTATAAAAGAGCAACCCCAATCAATTAATATTGCTCCATGCTCTAAATCTTGGAAGTTATACAACAAATATATAAAGAGTAATTGTTATATGAAGCACAATGTAAGTCCTACAAAAATTAAGGATTTTTTAAGGTACCATCTTAAGGGATATGGTTTCTATAGCCTTTGGACAATAAACATCTGTAGTTCACAAACGGGTCTTAGTCTACTACAGAACTATACTTTGTAGTATGAGTTTTAAGTACTGCCCCTATTAAACAAGAAACAATTGAGGATAAAACAAGATTAAAAATCTCGAGTACTTTCCTAAGCTTAAACTCAGAGTTATCTTTGAGTTTTTTGTTTGTTTGTTTGTTTGTTTGTTTTTGGGGGGGGGGTTCGAGACAGGGTTTCCCTGTAGTTTCTAGAGCCTGTCCTGGATGTAGCTCTTGTAGACCAGGTTGGCCTCGAACTCAGAGATCTGCCTGCCTCTGCCTCCCGAGTGCTGGGATTAAAGGCATGTGCCACCACCGCCCGGCTGTTTTTTTTTTTTTTTTTTTTTCGAGACAGGGTTTCCCTGTAGTTTCTAGAGCCTGTCCTGGATGTAGCTCTGGTAGACCAGGTTGGCCTCGAACTCAGAGACTCAGAGATCCGCCTGCCTCTGCCTCCCGAGTGCTGGGATTAAAGGCGTGTGCCACCACCGCCCGGCTGGTTTTTGTTTTTTTTTTTTTGGTTTTTCGAGACAGGGTTTCTCTGCAGCTTTTTAAGACCCTGTCCTGGAACTAGCTCTTGAAGACCAGGCTGGCCTCGAACTCCCAGAAATCCACCTGCCTCTGCCTCCCGAGTGCTGGGATTAAAGGCGTGCGCCACCACCGCCTGCCTGGCTGTTTGTTTTTAGGTTTGGTTTGATTTGGTTTTTGGAGACAGGGTTTCTCTGTGTAACAGCCCTGGCTGTCCTGGAACTTGCTTTGTAGATTAGGCTGGCCTCAAACTCAAAGAGATCCACCTGCCTCTGCCTCCTGAGTGCTGAGATTAAAAGCATGCACCACCACCATATGGCCTATTTTTGTGTTTTATGCATATAAAGGTAATTTTTTCTGATTTTTTTGTGTAATAATAATGGAGGCCCTGAGTAAAGCATAGGTGGGTCTTCTATAACCTAGATGGCCTCTCTCTTGTCTAGCATAACTACTGACCATTGTTACATAATCACACTTCTCTACTCCTAGTGCAGTCCACACAGGTTCATAGGAAATGCAGCTCTATTATCAACCAAGGCCAGAAACTATTCTGGTTGCTTTTCTGAAGGAGGAACGCCCACTTGAACTTGATGACAGCCTGTTTCTTGAACACATCAGTAACACAGGTCCCTCCCCAGGTTATAGCGTTAAGCTAAGAATTTTTCACATGATTAGATATCAAACAAGTTATAAGTGATGATTTATCCTAAACAAATTTTAGAATTTGGCTGATTTTTTAAATGCACAATGTATAACCTAGTTTTCTAATATTTAATAGAAACATGAAACATTTACTGATAGAATAGAATATAAATTTCTTGCTTATTTCTAACTCAAGTAAAACAGAAAACAATTCCTTGCTTACTCTGAACTCAAATACATCTTAAAATTAAGAATACATTAAATACTTTAATAACTGTTATAAATGGGTAGCAATGTTTACCTTACTGCCAATAATGGACCGAACTTCATCATCTGGTGACGTGGGAGTACCAGATATATCTGGATTACTGTTGCTAAGGCTTCGTGAACGATTTAAGTTAAGGCTTGCAGGTCTCACTGCAGACCTGGCCATTGTGGCATAATGCACTGATCCTCCCAAACCCCCAGGACCTAGAGATGTAAATAAGAAACACATAATTAGTAAGAGAAAACCAGGAAAGGACCAAAAGAAATAATTGAACACTTTACAAAAATCCCACAAAAATTATGCATTGCTTTGGTTTCTAAATAAACATTAACACAGGTTTTCTTTTGAAAAAAACATTGGAAATAAAAACACTCAAGAACCAGTGACAGCTATATGAAATTCTACTTTGTAACAGCTGATACAAACCATATTAATTATATGTTAAAATCACTCTCTTAAATGTTTCTATGATATATGAACAATGATATATGAACAATAAAAAATAAACTGAATAAGAAACACTGCTCTTACTCAAATACAGCAGTGGCAGGACCCAAAATGCAGAAGCTGACATCTTCTCTCCCCTTTTGCCTACACTTCTGGCTCTGCCCTTGATATATGGTCATATATAGGGACATCCAATTTATTACCAACATGTATGCTTTTATTTATCTTCATAAGCAATTTGTTAAAAATAACAAAATGGCATCTTTGTTTTATACTCACATAAAACAAACCTAAAGACAATTCTAAGAGCTTCCTAGGTTATAAAAAAAAAAGCGAAGAATTCCTTTGTGAAAATAAAATTAAGCATTTTATCTTCTTTCAAACATGTTCCATACAATCAAAAATACCTGGCAATTATATT
This sequence comes from Arvicola amphibius, assembly GCF_903992535.2. NCBI lineage: Eukaryota > Metazoa > Chordata > Mammalia > Rodentia > Cricetidae > Arvicola > Arvicola amphibius. The sequence goes on along the minus strand of NC_052052.2, from coordinate 48,603,110 downwards.
CAATGATCTATATCTTTTTATGTATGTGTACACACGTGTGTATACTATAACACTGTTTGTATATGTGTGTTTGCACGAGTGTGGAAGCCAGATATCAACCTGAGCGGTCTTCTTCACTTGCCCGTCCCCTTAGATTGTAGAGACAGGGTCTCTCAACCTGACATTCACTGATTCCGCAGATTCGTTTCTTATGGGATTAGAAATGTGCAGACTACGTGTGGCTTAACATGGGTTCTGAGTCCAAACTCAGGTCCTCATGCTTGCATGACAAGCATTTTATGGAGAAAGCCATCTCCCCAGCTCTATCTATGTCTCTGAATTGTAGAATATTTTTTAATGTCTTATTGAAAGTGACACAAATCTGACAACTAATTAATGTGTATACTTTTTCTTAATTACTGAACCAAACAAAAAGGCAGATGCAGTAGCATTCTGGGTGTTCTTTTCTGGGTATAGCACTATGACTCACACGCTCAGATTCTCAAGTTACATAGCTAAGATCAAGATAGTAAATTACAGGTCAGGATGAGAGACAAATGTTCATCTTTCAACAGGAACAACAAAAACTCTAGGCTAAAGCTTAAACCAATACCATTGCCAATAGCTGCAAAGGAGCACGTACTATCATCACCAGGGATGGGTGATTGCTTATACAGCAAACAGATAAGCAGTTTCAAAGGTTAAACAATAAACTAACAAACCAAATGGAAAATCCAAACTCAAACATCCCTCACAAACACCACTATCATCAACATCATATGAAAGAGAAGTAACTAATTGAGCCTTTAATATTCAGAAAGCTTATGTTATTTTACTGATCATGAAGAAATTGGGAAATTTTCTAGACAATCATTTTTATGTTAATATATACCTTATAGGTAGGGTTAACAGAAAATTATTAGTCTACCATGTATCTCCCTAAATGTCCAAATATACACTACAAATGACAAATAAAATAGTCTATTAATTTTAAGAAAAAAATGATAAAATGCTTTCAAAGATGGGTGAAGTGATTGTCAATGTTCATTTTCAATTATTAATTTAACCAAGCCCTCCAACTCAACTTAAAGATGTATATATAATGATGTTTTAAAATGAAACATACCCTCAATGGCCAACCCTGCGCGTGCTCCTTATCAGAGAGGAAATAAATGCTGTGAGCGTGTCAATCACGCCACAGACTACACAACCACCTCAGTCTTGGCGTGAGTACAGGCGGAAGGCAGTGTAGTAGTAACTGGGTAAAATACCTGGTGACGGTGAGTTAGGGGAAGTACTGGGCAGGCGGAACACATAATAGATATACGATGCGAGAAGGTTGTTTCTCCCGTGCTGGTCATGATTTCCTTCTAAGTTTTTGTGAAGTCGATTTATAATTGATGCCATAGCTTCAAAAGATGCTTGCCCTAGATTAACTTTTCAGAAAGAAGAAAATGTTTTAATGCTTTAATGTTTTTAAATTTGCAGTTGCACAGAAAAGAAGGCTCTGTCCCTTTACAAAAGGCTGCAAGTAGAGTAAGATACAGCAAGGGTATAAAAATAGTAGATTGATTTTGGTATTTTGTTAATAGTTGACAAAAATTCTTGAAAACAAAAGGAGAAATAACATTTTATGAATTTAAAGTGAAAATGTAAAACACTGTTCAACAGATACACATTATCTTGATGTAATACATTTCACACAGAGAAATCCATCTCATATACAAACTTGATAATTAACTTCTCATTTTAAAGATGATTCTGAAAATCTAAAGAGCATACATTAAATATATATTACTTTTAAAGAAATTTAAAATAACAATGAAAATAAATCATTAAAACCAGTAATATAAAAAGATGACAGTGGGTAAGCAACTTGATTGAAATTACTGAACCTATAAAAGGATTAGAAGGGAAGGGCTAGAAAAACAGAAAGATGCAGAACACTTGAAATAACAAAGAACACAACTACTCCATCTCCATGTTGATACACATCAAGAACCTTTTAAAAGCAGGGAATTCTGACAGCACATTGGAGAACTAGGTAAACCAAGTAGAGTAAGGGTGTCAGTTCTATGATTTACTTAATCAGGACAGAAAGTCATGGACAGATAAATGAAGCCAACTAAGTTTCCCAAAGGTGAACTCATCGAGTGGAATGGCTATTTACAAGATTAAAGAGCATGTACTGAACTAAAAGGACAGAAAGACTCTTGAAAGGGTTTAGCAGCCTCCTGTCTGCTGGTGAGCTTTCCTTTTTTCCCTCATAGTAGCTGCTCCAAATCAGCAGAATGCTTTGCAAAACAAGCTCCAGGGTGCGAGAGATGGCTTAATAGTTAAGAGCTCTGACCACTCTTCCAAAGAACCAGACTCAATTTCCACCACCCACATGGTGGCTCACAACCATCTGTGACTACAGTTCCGGGGGATCTGAGGTCTCTTCTGGCCTCCCTTGGATACCAGTCACACATGAGGCACACACACACACACACACACACACACACACACACACACACTCACTTGCTGTCTTTCTACTGTGTGTGCCAGGGTATCTGACCCATGAGCTTCCAATGAGTCCCATTTCTCCATCTCCCACTTCCCCATAGTAATGTGGGCATTGCAGACACTCACACCACTTTCACAGTTGCTATACGCACACCCACTAAAACATATCCCCTGTCCCTACATAGTATGTCTTTAAAGGTGAAATATAGTCACATTGCTTCCATAATTACAGCCAGATCTTTCAAAGGCTAATGTTTGCTATGGAATAATTTTCTGGTTTCAGAAATTGTGGCAGGAAATTTCTACTATTATCTCATGTCTCCCATATCAGCTCTACCTTGTAGCACATTCCTTCCAAGTCTTCACATAACTTCCTAAGATCTTGTGTCTGTGCATGAATGTGGTTTCTTCTCCTTGAGCAGGGCACAAGACACACTCCTATTCATCTCTGAGAGTCTGACTCAAGAACTCCCCCCACTTACAAGAGTCCCTAAAAGAACACATATTGTTGTGAACAGACACCTCCTCAGCACCATCAGCTACCAAAACGTTAATAAAAGAGCAGCTTGTATCTTTCGGGCTCAATTTCTTCCCCAGATTTTGTTTGGAAAGGGTGGAAATGAGAAACAATTCTTTTTTCAGAGTACAAAAGAGAATAATAGAGTGATTCAGAGAAAAGAGAACAGAGGAAAATGTAGAATGGATACACTGTAAGCTCTATAAAATGTAATAGGATTGTCTATGGACTACTGTTCTTAACAATGAGAACTTAGTAGCAGAGACCAAGCTTTGGACAATGTCTATGAGTATCAGATTCATCATAAGTGCTTAATACATCTTTGGTGATTGACTATTAATTTAATTTGATAGTTTGATTAAAAGTCTATAAAAATATGTTATCATTTTCTGGCACATACAAGTCAGCAGCACCTTCCCACCTCTTCCCACTGCAAACACTGCAAAGAGAAATCATGTTTTTTTTAAGTTAGAAATAAAAAATTTTAATATTGTAATTCATCCCAAGTAAACTTAATTACCTATTTGGCCAGCAATCACAGGAGGTCTAACAACTAAAAGTATTAGTTTATCAAGCAGAAGATGAAGAAACCGGACTACTGGTTCCAGCTGTGAGGAATTCAAAGCTGAAATGCTACTCTTCAGTTCATTTTCTAAGTTGTTTTCCATGATCCGCATATCCCCAATTCGGACTGGGAACATGTGTTCATCCAGAGCATTGACAAGAGCAAAGAATTTGTCAAGGTAAGGATCCTAAAACAAAGAACAGATACAGAACTAAACAATTCTAACCATGTTAAGTACAAAACCCACAAGAACTGGAGAACATCAATATCTCACATTAATTGATAATAAAAAAGGCACATACAAATATATATAAACAATTATTCCAATCTAATATATGCCTTCCTACTCATCATTCTAAAACAGCCATCTCAAATACCATCAGTTACTAAAGGAATGAATATTTGAGAGTGATGGAGGATGTCATTTTTGGTTTGAGTTAATTTTTGGAGTTCGATCCTCATGGCAGACACCTTAGTAAGCTGTGTCTGTTATTAACTTACTGTCTCTTAGCTCCTAGTCTACCTTCCTTGTTATATCATGCAAGATAGGAGCTAGATCCTTCCACCCATGCTTCTCCCTCATCAGCTATAGTCTGTGGGGATGATGACATAAAAGACTAATCCTTATTCTTCTAGTGGAGACTAGACTGCACAGATGTGTACCACAGCAGTGGCAGCTGCCATGCTTGTATGGCAGGTGTTATGCACCAAGTTTCTCTGATGCCACAGAAGGCTGAGCTCCATGTTCCTGCATCAGTATCCTTTCCAGACTCTGTCAGTTGTTAGGAGTTTGCTTCGGACTTCTTGATAATTCTGTCTGCTATTTATCATTATTATAGAATTCTTTTAACATTCATTTAATAGCAAATCATCTTTAACATTTTAACAAGTCTGTATTTTAAGTGTTCTCCATTCAAATTGCTGGTGAATTTGCTTCCTAACTGAACCTTTATGCTGCTATTCAATGTCCCTCCTTTTCACTACTAACACAGTCCAGAACCTGGAAAAAAGAATCTCTAAGACCTTTCCACCTGAGATACCTGGCCTGTCAGAATTAAAATGAGCCAGCAACAGCTTTGCTACTCAGTTTTACCATGTACCAGAAATGAAGAGAAAGGAAAAGATCCCTAATTGTTCAAAATACATCATGGCATTTAAAGGGTAGAATATTCAATGGTAGTTAATGAAAAAAAAAGTCTAAATCTACGTTTTTAGCTAACATATTCCTAAAGCCAGGAAAGACAACAGAGCTGATATAAATAACAGGTTCAATTCATTTAAGTGAAATTTGATTATTAAAAAACAGTAAACCTCACTTGTGTATGAATAGATGAAACAGCAACAACTTCAACATTAAATACTCCTTTGTGGTTATCTACCCACTTCATACCAGGTAGAGGAACCTGCAAGAAATCAAGTAGAATAATCACATACTTGCAATTGCATTATGAACCCAACAAACTAAAGTCTAAACCTAAAGGACTAAACATCCTGTGAAAACACCTACCGTGATTTATTCTTTGGGAATTCTATACATATATACAATGTATTTTGATTATATCGACCTCCTATGACCTCCTTCCACCTTCCCTGGGCCCTTCAATACAAGTATATATGCTGAATTTCTTTTGCTACACACAGCTAAGATCCTGGGTAGAATTAAATCAAACATGAAGACTTTGAAAATTGGAATAAAGAACAGAGAGGCTGGCAAACTTTGCATACAAGTACTAATAAAGCAAGTTTCTTGTTTCACTTGAGCCCTATATATCCAAGGTTGGGTCTGAGAAAAAGAGACAAAGAGAGAACTCTACTCAATCAGCATTACTGTGAGGTGGTGGAACCTAGGCGGCATGTCACTGTGGACATGCTCCAAATATCCCATGTTTCAGTATCCTCTCCAACTCTTCTGCTTCTGTCCCAAGTGAAGAACTCTGCTCTTCCATCCTTAGAATGCCATGATGTTCTGCCTTCTCAGAACTTCAGAGCAGTACAGCCACACAAACTATAAGCCATAGTAATATTTACTTCTTTTATATTCTTTGTTTCAGCTATTTGCCACAATGATATAAAACTGACCCAATCTACCTTGGGAGTGGTACTCCATGAAAATAATGCTTATGGGTTCATGTATTTAAAGGAAAATAGTTAAGAAATTAAGAAGATGAAGAGTAATAAAGCTAGATTTAAACACACACACACACACACACATTTTAAGAGCTTTAACAATGATTACCAAGTAAATTAAATAGTTTAGTAGAAAAATTAGTTTCTTAGTACTGAAGCATAGTTACATATAACTCACATTAAGATCTAATAAAACAGTAAAGTTTAAACTCAATAAATGGGCAAGGGCTTTTGCTCAATAGCGGTATACTTGTTTAGGATGTAAAAAACCCTGGGTACAGGAGCACAGACACGGAAAGCAACAATTAATAAATGGACCCCCCTGAAACTGAAAAGCTTCTGTAACGCAAAGGACACGGTCAACAAGACAAAACAGCAGCCTACAGAATTGGAAAAGATCTTCACCAACCCTACATTGGATAGAGGACTGATCTCCAAAATATACAAAGAACTCAAGAAACTTGACATCAAAAGAACAAATAATCCAATTTTAAAAATAGGGTACAGATCTAAACAGAGAACTCTCAATAGACAAATCTCAAAGAGCTGAAAGATACCTAAGGAAATGTTCAACATCTTTAGCCATCAGAAAAATGCAAATCAAAACAACTCTGAGATTCCATCTATTACCCCTCAGAATGGCCAAGGTCAAAAACACTGATGGCAACTTATGCTGGAGAGTATGTAGGATAAGGGGAACACTCCTCCGTTGCTGGTAGGAGTGCAAACTTGTACAGCTACTTCGGAAATCAGTATAGCAATACCACTTCTGGGTATATACCCAAAAGGAAGTTCAATCATACCATAAGGGCATGTGCTCAACTATGATCATAGTAGCATTATTTGTAACAGCCAGAATTTGGAAACAACCTAGATGTTCCTCAACCAAAGAATGGATAAAGAAAACGTGATACATTTGCACAATGGAGTACTACTCGGTGGAAAAAAAAAAAAAAAACAATGGCATCTTGAAATTTGCAGGCAAATGGATGGATCTAGAAAAAACCATATTGAGTGAGGTAATGTAGACCCAGAAAGACAAATATAATATGTACTCATTCATAAATGACATAAAGTAAAGAAAAAACAGCCTATAATCCATAATCCCAGAGAATTAAGACAACAATGAGGACACTAAGAGAGACATATGGATCTAAATAGGAAAGGGAAAAAGACAAAATCTCCTAAGTAAGTTGGGAGCATGGGGATCATGGGAGATGGTAGAAGGGGAGGGGAAAGGAAAGCAGAGAAAATTGTATAACGCAATAAAAATAATAAAAAGGGGAGGGGAAAGCCCTGGGCACCACATTTAGCATAGGAAGGCGGGAATGGAGGGGCACAAGCAGGCAGAGAGGCAGGCTGAATCTCAGACCTATGTTCCAGGGTGTGGTGGTGCATGTCTATACTAATAAGGCTAAGGCAGAGGGATCACAAGATGACCGAGGACAGCGTGGACTACATATTAAGATCCTGTCTACCCCGACCACAATCAAAGGAATACAGAGGTTTCTGACTCTATGTATAGAGACTCAATGCGCATTCAACTTTAGCCAGGAAATAGAGTTCAAGCGAAATCAAGAAAATACAAAATTGCAGGAAACAATGATTAACAGTTTTAAAATCCTTACTTCAGTTACTATAAGCACTGAAACTAACACTATATATGATTCTTAAGGTTCTTTTTTTGCAAAATTAGTATTCAAAGTATTAGGCATCATTATATTTTCAAGCAGAATTCATTTAAGTTGTTCTCCACCTCCCTTCCTTGCATTCGCCCCTCAGTCAGCTCCTTCCCACTTCTGTCTTTCTGTCCACTCCCACACTCCCCTCCTGCTCTCCTCACCAATTCTCTTTCCCCTCTGAGGTCTTAAGCTTTAACCTATATTTACTCCCATTGAAATGCACACATACATATATATTCTAAGCTATCTGCATATCAGAGAGAACATTTGGAGCTTATCTTTCTGAGTTTGGCTTATCTTAAGAAATATGCTTTCCAGAGTCTTTACATTAAGGATATTCCAAGATGGCCTCTAACTCCAGATCCTACTGCCTCTGCCTCCTTCTGCAAATCCTACAGGCCTGTGCCACCAGAACTAGCACAGCTGTCAGGTGGTCAGAGGTGAGGGTGACCCAACCCTGATGTCATAAGCAAAAGCGAGCAGTCCCCATTACTCATGAGACGTGTGGTGGCATGGGCACCCTCCCACCCATAAATGCCAAATGCCTGAGACAGGAGGAGCTGGCCCTGGGGTCATACATAAGAGCAGGAAGGCTATTCCTATCCCTTACCAGGTACAGCACTCTGGGAGAGTGGCCCCAGTACCTAGCCTGGGTAAGACAATAGAGCTGTCCCTAATGGTATTGGTGTAGGAGAGCCAACCCTGAGGCCATGAAAGCAGAACACATCCCCCACCCCCACCCTGCCCTTCATTCATTGTTTCAAGAGGTAAATTAGCCCAGGCAAAACAGAGAGAATTGGCTGGTGCACCAATCCTACAGCTGCTCAGGCCCAGAATCAGGGTTATGACCTGGCCCGCCCCAACACCCACCCCATCTATGATCTGCTGGAGCATGTGAAGGGGCCTGTCCTGCAGACAGACCCAAAGCTGCAGGACCTCCACAATACAGGGTAACAATAGAATATACAAGAAGAGACCCAGTGAGGACCCAGCATCAATAGTGTAGTGGAAACCAGATGCCTTGGACCAGACTCTCTGCAATGAACACTTGCAAGTAAAGATATATGAACAAAGGGGTTGACTGTGTGACCCACTGAATCACACTGCAGCTTCTGTGACGGAGATTTTTCATATTTCCCCTTTTTCTCTTAAATTTTGTTTTATTGGGGGGTTTTGCAGGGGTGAGGGGAGAATGTGGAGGGATGGGAAAATGAATGGGGATCAAGATACAAGACGTAAAAGACACATAGAATAAGTAAAAAGAAAGTTTAAAAAGCAGGATCTATAGTTGTTTGTTATCATACTTTTTTTTTTTTTTTTTTTTTTTGGTTTTTTCGAGACAGGGTTTCTCTGTAGCTTTGGAGCCTGTCCTGGAACTAGCTCTTGTAGACCAGGCTGGTCTCGAACTCACAGAGATCCGCCTGCCTCTGCCTCCCGAGTGCTGGGATTAAAGGCGTGCGCCACCACCGCCCGGCTGTTATCATACTTTTTAAAAAGTTTAGCATATCATGAATTCTAGCATACAAGTTAGTAGGTTTCACTATGGTACCTTCATACATATATTCCATTATAGAACTTTTATTCTTATTTTTTAATTTATTATTTATTGTTATATATATGGGTATCTCGCTTGCATGCATGTCTGTGCATCATATGTACATACTGCCCATGGAGGCCAGAAGAGCGTCTGATCCCCTGGGACAAAAGTTAACTGGCATGTGGGTGCTAAGAATCAATCCTGGGTCCTTTGGAAGAGAGCCACCGCTTGTAACTACTGATCAATCCATTGCTCAAATCCCAGAACTTTAATTCTTGATTCTTGGTTCAGGTATCAGTTACTCACACTATTGCACTGCTAGCATGTTCTTATAGGAACATATGTACCATAGCTCCTACAAGAAAACCATTGGCCGTCCTTCAGAAACTGATCATGCACATGCAAATTATCTAGTAAAATTTGTAACTTCTGCCAAAATACACTTTCTTATAAAAACTTCCTTTGAAATATGCTTTGTCTAAAACAATAGCGGGAAAAAAAAAAAGAGTACAAGGTATTTACTCTTAGGAAAAAGGCCATTACTGTAACTCTGTAATAAAGTTTGAAGTCAGGGATGGTAATGCCTCTTGAAGTTCCTTTATTGTATAGGATTGTTTTGGTTATCCTGGGTTTTTTGTTTTTCCATATAAAGTTGATTATTGTTCTCTCAAAGTCTGTGAAGAATTTTGTTGGGATTTTGATAGGGATTGCATTAAATTTATAGACTGCCTTTGGTAGAACTGCCATTTTTACTAGGTTGATCCTACCCATCCAAGAGCATGGGAGATCCTTCCATTTTCTGGTGTCCTCTTCAATTTCTTTCTTCAAAGCCTTAAAGTTCTTGTCAAATAGATCTTTCACTTCCTTGGTTAGTATAACCCTAAGATACTTTATGAATCAGTGTGGCAGTTTCTCAGGAAATTGGGAATCAATCTACCTCAGGATTTAGCAATATACCCAAGAGATGCCCAATCATACTACAAAAGCATTTGTTCAACTATGTTCATAGCAGCATTATTTGTAATAGCCAGAACCTGGAAACAACCTAGATGTCCCTCAATGGAAGAATGGATAAAGAAAGTGTGAAATATATACACAATAGAGTACTACTCAGCGGTAAAAAATAATGACATCTTGAATTTTGCATGCAAATGGATGGAAATAGAAAACTCTATCCTGAGTGAGATAACCCAGACCCAAAAAGATGAATATGGTATGTACTCACTTATTAGTGGACTCTAGCCATAAACAAAGGACATTAAGCCTATAGTTTACAAGCCTAGAGAAGCCAAATAACAAGGTGAACCCAACGAAAAACATATATAGATCCTCCTGGGAATTGGAAGCAAACCAGATCGCTGGGCAAAAGTTGGGAGCACGGCGGTGGGGATAGGGGTGGGAGAAGGGGAGAGGAGGGGAGAGAACAGAGAAGGGGGAGGATTGGGGAGACCCTGGGGGAGTGGGATGGTTGAGATGGAGAAAGGGCGCATATGGGCGCAGGGAAGAAGATATCTTAATTAAGGGAGCCACTTTAGGGTTGGCAAGAAACTTGGCTCTAGAGGGGATCCCAGGTGTCCATGGGGATGTCCCCAGATAGGTCCCTGGGCAGCAGAGGAGAGGGTGCCTGAACTGGCCTTGCCCCACTATCACACTGATGAATATTTCGATTATCACCATGGAATCTTAGTCCGGCGAGGGATGGAGATAGAGACAGCAACGGACTGAGCTCCCAAGGTGCAGTTGAAGAGCAGACAGAGGGAGAAGATGAACAAGGAAGTCAGGACCGCGAGGGGTTGGTCCACCCACTGAGACAGTGTGGCTGTTCTAGTGGGAGCTCACCAAATCAGGCTCGACAGGGACTGAATGAGCACGTGATCAAACCGGACTCTCTGAATGTGGCTGACAATGGGGGCTGACTGAGAAGCCATTGATAAAGGCACTGGGACTTGTTTCTACTTTGTGAACTGGCTTTTTGGGATCCTGGTCTATTTGGATGCAAAGCTTCCTAGGCCTGGATGTTGGGGGGGGGGGGACCTTGGACTTCCCACAGGGCAGGGTTCCCAGCCCTCTCTTAAAGAGGGTTGGGGAAGGAGGAAGGTGAGTGGAGGTGTGGGAGGGGAATGGGAGGAGGAGAGGAAGTATAAATTTTTAAATGGAAAAAAAATTAAATAAATAAATAAAAAATAAAATGACAGGGTCCTTCTAAAAAAAATTAACAAATGATTGAGGATGACGCCAATGTTTACTTCTAGCCTAGCTACATACAAATACATGTACATACAAATATACCACACATATATACACTATGTAACCTGGGCTAGCTTCAAACCTGTGTCAATCCTCCTGTCTCAGTCACTTAAGAGTTAGCTTGCGACCACATCTAGCTAAAGTCTCAAAGTTTTAGAAAGAAAAATTGCTAATTATAAACGAAAAAACCATTGCTTCATTACATACGCTCACACAGAAAAAACAGCAAAGTTTTGTTTGGTAAGCATCGTTATGTTTGTTTGGTTCTTTTATCTTTTTTCTTTCAGTTTGGGGATCTGAACAACCAGAGATGCACTGACCTCAGGAGAGAGCACCGAATAAGCCTGGGGTGGTTTCTCCAATGAGACCGGTAGGCAGAACTGCCCAGTCTTCAGCCTTCCGTTTTGCAGCATAGGTATCCACTTTAAACGAAAAGAGAAACTGTTTCAGAAATCACTGTGTGGACAGTCTGCTATAAGAATGGGACACAACCCAAATTTCTCACATATCAACAATGGGCCTTTAGCATTCCATTTCCCCGGTGATATTTAATTAATAAAGATTCCCAAACTATGACTATTTTTACATGCAATATATTAGTATGGGGGTGTTATTATCCAAGGAAGAGTCAGTTCTAGAAAAGGCTACAAAATAAATCAATTTAAAAACAGTAGTTGTAAGGTAAATAGAGAAAGCCATGAATGCTAGGGGGAAAGTAAGAATATAATTTATTTCCTTACAGTGACCATAATTCTTGTCTCAAACAAAATAGACAAAATTACTGAATCAACTATGAATTCCATTTTTCGAGCTGGATAAATTACATAATAAGATTGTTTGATGACACCTCATGCTGGCTTTCACTGTGCTTTAACCTTGGCAATTTGACCATAATTAAAAAGAAAGTCCAAAGGCTTTAATTTCTTGTCTATGGATTTCTTTTATTTGTCTTCATTCAAATCATTCTATTAAATTTTTTATGCTTATACTGCATTGTTAGGAAAACAGTCCTACTCAGAAAACCATCATGTAAACCTTTATGAAGTTAACTAGCTAAGGACACTGGTGAGCACCTGTGATGGGGACGCTTCCTTGCAAGTGTGAGTTTAGGCATTACAGATAATCAAACAGGCAGTACTCAAACAACAGAAAACATCCACTAAATTTATAAATGTTTTATTATGCATAAGATTCCTTATTATTAACACTAACAGAAAGACTTACTGTGTATCCAACTGGGGTCTCTAGAGGCGTGTTCTGTTTCTGCTGACAGCTAACATGATAAAAGGTAAAGAGCAAGTGGTGATGGTCAGTTAAAGTTGCTGGGAGCTTAACCTTGACTTCTTCATGGAAATCGGGAGACCTTCGTACAAAGAAATCAAAGAAAAACAAAAAATCAATAGTCAGTAATTTGTTTAAATGAATAATTATTACAATTGCTTATCTGAATGATCTTAAGATTAAATTTTAGGTTCATGCATTATTTTTCTTCTACTCCAGGATATTTTTTTATTGTTCTCAATTTCTAAATAATTAACTTCTCCTTCCAGATGAGGGAGCTAACACTGTTTCTGAAGTTGTTCATCACATTTTTATTAATGAGCTAAGGCACCCTACTATTAGAAAATTCATTAATAATCACTGCCTAGGTGCTACAATCTTCTCATGCTGGTGCTGTACTATATTTATGAACCAAATCTGGCGCACATTGCACAGAGAAGTCAAAGGAGTATTGCAGGTATACACTTTCAAGCCATATCACAAGAAAACACCTCCCTTTTGTAGGAGTACAATCACCCTTTGGGAGGGGGTATCTTTAAAGATACCTTAACACTAAAGTTAGGCTCTCTGTGGAATGTTTTCTCTCAAGTGTTCCATCGCAAGGGAGTAAATGTTAGCAAACAGACTACTGCTGACACAAGAAAACAAAGAAAGTCACAATCAGAGAAAGTCCACAAATTGTACTTATCCCACAACATAAAAGTGCTCCTAACCATTACACTAATACAGAGAATGCCATGCTTGATGGTCCTGATGCTTCGTCTCAACAGGAAGAGTGTAGTCTCAAGGGGCACTTTAATAGAATCATGGTTGTTTTTTCATAAAATAAAAAGCAAAGAACTCAGTGGAGGTATCTCAATTCTCCATTTTCGGCATCTTTCCGAATCATATCAATGGAAATACAGCTAAGTCACATGGTTCCAGACACCTTTAAAATGAAGGTTGTCCTTCCTGCCAGGTAAGTTTCTGCCTCAGATGTCAATCAGCCAATTTTCTTCCTGTCCAAATAAAGCTCAAAACTACATTAACAGGTGTGAATTTGATCACAGATACAATAAGTGGAAAAAGGACTTAATTAATGATAACAAGAAAGAGCTAATGCTAGTTGAAAATCTGATGACTGGCTGAACATTTTAAAAGGTGTGTATCTTATTACTAAGTTCACCAATCATCAACGAAATATAAAAACTTAATTTATAAGCAATGTCAGACGATATTGTCATTTTAATTCCACTAGTACTTAATAATAATAATAATGACCCAACCAAACTGAGAAACTTTCAGAAATGGTTATTTTTATAGAAATATATCTCCTAGTATATGGTGTTTGGGTTAATTTCTTAGTGAAATCACATTATAAGCATCTATAGGAATTACTGATGGTTTCTCATGTTTATGCTACATGGTTTTTTGTGGTTGTTTTAAAGATAATTAAGACAATAATACCTTTAAAGTTGTATAACTTAGTAGGAATATGAATGGACATAGATGTCAAAGGTACACTGTAAAACAAGGGTTGACAAATAGTCACAGGCCAAGCCCAGTCCATTACCTGTTCTACAGAGACTGAAGATAATGAATGGGCTTCATAATTTTAAATGGTTTTCAAGAATCAAAATAATAAGAATAATCATATACTTCTTAATATGAAATTCAATTTTCAGTGTTCATAATAAAGTTTTATTAGAACACAGACACACCATGTTACTGTCACATTACTTACTGACTATGGTGCTTTTGTCCTATAGTGGCAGAATTCATTGGCTGTAAGAGATATGGTATGTGGCCATAGGCTTAGAACATATACTGTCTAGTCCTTTGTAGAAAATGTTTGCTAACTCTTGTTGTAGAGTAAATAAGGTTGTTAACACTTCAAGAACAAAGTTAAACAAATTATTTCAAGTTTGAGATCAGAATAAGATATTTGATACAGGCCTAAAAAAGTATACAGAATTTAGTAAACACAGTTCTAAGAAAGGTACAGAAACAGATGGCACAAAAGGCAGAAAGAAGAGTTTTAAGACTTAAAAGTTTGATTAGACATCAGAGAACAGAAGGTAAAAGATGTCCAATTCTGAACAAGAAAAATGGTGGTATCATCATTGAAAGTAAGAGAGTCATGCAGACAAACATGGAAACCAAGAAGGGAGGACACAAAACCCAGTGTCTTGTCCATCAATGAAAAGATGCTTGAGTATAAATGGTCAGGACTAGAAAGGCTTTGGAAGCGTTCTGTATAAATGCTCAAGTAGAAGTGCTGTAGCAGAGACACAGGATCACTCAAGAGGAGTCTAGAGAGACTAAGAATTATGAGCAAATTTTTAGTATTTTGTGGGAACTGCCTAAACTTTAAAAAGTCATTATAGATGGAAAATATCAAGAAGCAGACAGAAACTGGAATGTGCACCAGACAGAGATGAGAAGGAAGGAAGGAAGGAGAGCACGAAAGCATGTGTCATATAAAGCACCAGGGACAGACCAGAGTTTGCTATGCGTGAAGATGAGCTTCACTCTGAGTAATAGATGGCGCCATGAAACAACTGCGATGGGCAAGAGGCAGGAGCTGACCCATATTCGGAAGAAGTGGAACAAGACTAGGAGCAGATGTGAGTGAGTCACACTGAGCAGGACAGGGGCCACTGCTACTGCTGACAGAGAAGGAAAAGCAATCAAGTGCGGAGATAATCTGAGGCAGTGAACAGAGAAGTTATGTTGGCCAAAAATGTCAAAAAATATATCTCAAGTTTGACATCCATAATCAGTAAGCTAGAAATGCAGAAGAAAGACAAGGTGCAGGAAACCCCCACAGCTACTGGTTCGTGAGAGAAAAAGTACAAAATAAAACCAGACCACGATGATCACAAGACTGTAAAAGAGAGGCTAACAGAAGATAAACAATGACTGTAGCCCCAACATGAGATACAACAGCACAGCTCTGCAACAGCCAACCCAGCAGTGATTTCCTTCTTAACTACATTCAATAACCACCACCCCTCCCACCAACCCACCCCACCCACACAGAAAAAAGAAAATAAAAGCTCTCCAAGGTTAGCAGTTTCCTATAGAAGTAAAACTGGAGAGCCACTAAACCAAAGGATGGTGGGATACTGAACACATCACCACTTCAATGGGCTTGAACACAGTAGAGCTCAACAAAATGAAAAAGTGTCTGAGAAAAATAATAGTCAAAGATCAAAGGATCAGAGACCAAAATGCTAATCAATAACAATACAGGAAGAAATAGAATTTTTTTTAAAAGATGCTTTTATTGTTTATAAAGCATTACATTTGAGACTTCTGCAAAGAAGAACTGTGAATCTACAGACAGAAAATTGTCATTGTGATGTCAGCTGTGAATTTGGCACATTCAGTGCAGCAAAGCATTTGGTAAACATACTAATTGTGAGTGCTAACAATGCCACTAAGAAGTGAGTAACTTTGAAAGAAATATTGTAATTCAGTACCTGTTATGATATACTACGGCTGTATAGGCTTCCTTTGAAAACTCTGAACAGCTAGATTTACCAAAGATTACCTGTAACAAATAACAGCATGTTGAAACTTGGTTGTAATAAATGCTGGATGTTTCATATCTATGTAAGAATTTGTATGCTTTAATAACTACTTGAGAAAATGGGCTAAATTGGCCCAGTGAAGAACAATGTGCCTACTTAACGATCTTTAAAAGCTTAACTGCTCAACTACAGATTTCTTTTCAGTAATAGACCCATCTGACATTCAACCATTCAGAAAGCTTCTATAATTACATCTCTATCCACTGAGTAATAAGATACATTTTCGTCCTCCTCCTCTCCCCCACTTTTTTGAGACAGGGCTTCAGTAACCAAGGGTGGCCATGAACCCACATGTAGTTGAGGATGGCTTTGACTGTAGTGCTGGGGTTTTCGGCGTGTGCCACCAAACCTAGCTTTATGCACCCTGGCTTCATGCATGCTAGGCAAAGTTTCTAGCAACTGAACCACAGCATCAGCCCTCTTTATTTCTTCTTTAAAAAAATCTAAATATTCTGGGTATAAGATATCATTTTGAATTTATAATAAGAAAATTACTAAAGCACAGTGGCATAAATATACTTTACAGAGTGGTGGTAAAACATGACAGCCATTCTCAAGGTCAAATAGCGGTGCTTTATAAACGATATAAAAGACTTTTAGGTCATGCTGCTTATCTTTTACATCTTGTACAGCCTGCAAGGTACTTCATAATGGACATGCTCCATTTTGTACTTGTGTATTGTATTATTTTTAAAATTCACCACATTAAAAAAAATGTAGGGTACGTACACAGAAATCTTAGTGGTAAAAATACTGAGCCAGGAACACAGGTTAATTAAAGACTGCTGTCAATGTCACTGGTATGACTACTGTTAACAGTACAGTCAAGAAGCGCCACAGACTGAACGCTGTAAATCTGGCTATCTTTACCCATGCAGGTCAGTGCACGTCTATCATCAAACTGAAACACCTCAGTTTATTCCTTCTGTAAAGGAGGTAATCAGTGTTTGTTTCTTTCTGTCATTTCAAGCGATGCTTCTATTTTAAAGGAACAACAAATACAGTAATATTTACTCCTTTTGATAATGTTCCAATTCCTTAGTATGTGTCTTTTTATTTTATTCTTACTTTAATTTGAGATGGGATCCTACTATGTAGCCCAGGTTGGACTTGACTTTGATATGTAGTTCAGGCTGGTTTTAAACTCTTGATCTTTCCATATCAGAATTCCCAAGTACTGGGATTAAAGACATGCACCACCAAACCTAGTTACCTTAATATACTTTTGCAAAATTTTATTTTAGTGCCATAATTACAAACTTTTACAGTTTTGTCATTCTAACAATATAATCAAAAATTTATACGAAGATCCCCTCAATAGTCGTATTTCAAAAACATAAACATATGCATTATGCCCATACATATATACATACATTTTCATAGCATCCATTTACACTAACATAAAAAATTATATATGCATATAAATAATAATGTACAGATGAAAGGAACACTGCACCTATTTCCTTAAGAAGCTATCTCTTTTCACAAAGCAAAATATTTATCTATGCAACAAGAACAGAACAAAGTAGAATATGTTCCATTGTGATTATTGCCATGAATTTTAGTCCCTGAGCAACACAGGTTGAGCAATAATTAGGAGGCAAGCACTATGATAAGCATCAAGATACAGATACAAATAAGACAAGGTCCCTGCCCTCAAGGAGCTCACAATCTAATGCATACAATGAATAACCATGCAACCATACTATGAAAGAAAATGCTGTAACATCAGAGAGGGAGGGGTCTAACTGCCAGTATGGGTGGGATGTGCCCATTGCTATGT
This sequence comes from Arvicola amphibius, assembly GCF_903992535.2. Lineage (NCBI taxonomy): Eukaryota > Metazoa > Chordata > Mammalia > Rodentia > Cricetidae > Arvicola > Arvicola amphibius. The sequence goes on along the minus strand of NC_052052.2, from coordinate 48,585,312 downwards.
GGAAGAAGCCAGAAATATGTTAAGACATAGAACACTGATAAGTAAACAATGCAACATTCTTTGACATATACAACATCTTTCATAAAGCTCAAACACACAATTCATATAGAGTATATGCTTTTACAGTAGATTACCTCGATTAAAACAACACATTTATTAATTTAGCAGAAATAAGGATCTAATAAAGAACAAAATGTTAATTTCAAGACTTAGAAATAAATTCCATACCTATTCAACAAAAATTTATTCAACTCAACATGTTATATGTAACGATCTGAAAGAACAGGCACAAGAGAATACAAAGATGAATAATTTGTGTTCACTGATGACAAGGAGATCGACAAGTGGATACAACTAAGGCATTAGGAAAGAAGAAAAATCTAAAGAACTTAATTAAAAGACAGATTTGGAAGGCTAACATAAGGCCCATGAACAATGCACCCATGCTCAGCTAAGCATTCTCCTTACACTAACACTGTCTGAGGCTAAATCTGCCATAGCATATGCCCGTCTGTTTCCAACTTCAATTGCCCCAATTCATTAGCAATGGCAATTCTGGTAGTCCAGAATCACTGCGGGCTAGCCACAAAAGACTCCTAACTCGTCTACATCTCCCCTGACTCCCGCTAGCTTCACTGTACTCATCATTCTCAGAGAGTCCCGGACCTTCCTCGCTCCAGTCTCCTGATGCACTGCCATTACCATTTCTCTGTAGAACAGGACCCTCTTCATAAGCTGCTGGCTTGTCATCCTCTCCTACCTTTTCATTTGACTCTATATGGCTTACAATAACATATATCAGAATTCTCAACATTTGGTAAAAATTTTAATCACTTGATGAGAATTTTTTAAATTACTACTTAGTTTAAAAGCCACAGAGGTGAGTTAATGACAGTGAGATTCAGCCTGGGCAGTGGGAGTTTTACCTACTTCCTAGATGGATCTAATGTGGGCCCAAAATGGTCAGTTTTCTTGACAAACTTGGAAAGAGCCACATATATTATTCTCCAGGATCCATCTGCAAATGACAACATCACCTCCTACCTCCCTCACCTGCCATTCATCCTGGGGGGCGGGTCACTGAGGAAAATCAGATCACAAGAGACAAAAGGAAAGTTACCTGTTCTTTGAGAGCAGTTCCTAGAGGGACTTGGCTGCAGTCTCTCACTGCAGTACATTCTCTAGACTATAGATTTATTCATCTTTGCATCTCTGAGTGCTTAACATAAGCCAAGTACTCATAAATAATTAGAATTATGCATATTACTATATTAAGGAAGTTTCACAGTTAGAAATTTAGTTTAAGAGATCACATTAAATTCCAGTTTACAGCTGCCAGTCGGTGATACAACACAAAGCAAAAGCTTCAGCTATTTCAATAAAGTATGAAATAGAGAAACAATAAAGAATGATTCTTACCGGCATTGCATTACTTGGATCTTCTCCGTACATAAACTGGACTTTGACTGTGATGTTTCTGGCAGAACCTTGACGATTGGCAAAATTAAGACTTTGAGGGTAAATGTAGAGAAGATTTCTGTAAAACCAAAAAGTGTAAGTTATATCGAGTGCATATCTAATACTACTGTGTGTGGAACTCATAGTGAATACTTATCTAAGACTACTCTATGTCTTTCACTAAATATCACAAAAGAAACATGCAAAAACACACAATTACTATTTACCAATGCCTGTGCTATTTTCATGTACGTGATCCCTAAAGCAACATTCAAATACACAGCTATCAAATATATCTTGATTTTACAGACAATGTTAAACCCAGGAAGCTAACTGTTTTTCATATACAATGGTTAAACATCAAAGCGGAAGACAGATAATAAACCAGCCAGACTACAAACATTCTCTTTCCTGTATAAGAAGCTTCTGAAAATTAAGTAGTAGCCAAAACATTATCAAGAATTTCAGACAGTTCTAATTCTATTTATCTCCTCCAAACAGACACAAACAAGACAGACTTCACAAATGTGTTTTTGATATGAATCTGATCAAGATCTTTTGAAGAACAAATTGACACATTATTAATCAAAACTATATTAAAGAAACTGGCTCATTAGTAAAGTGCTGGTCATGCAAACAAGAGGACCTCAGTTCAAGCTCCAGAACCCACCAAAAGGTGGAGACATGCCTGGAATACCAGCACAGGGCAGGCAGAGACAGGAGGCCCTCAGGAGCCTACCACTCTATCATTTGAGCCCTAGGTTCAGTGTGAAATCCTGTCTCAAAAAATAAGTTAGACATCAAATGATGAAGACACCCAAAGTGACCTCTGGCCTCCACATGCAAGGACATATACATGTGCCCTCCCCACACACACTCGAGCATGTACATGCATATACAAATATATATGTACATATATATGTATTTATATTATAATACAAGATACAACCGCCAGGTAGTTACTATAAAATTATTATAATCTACCTGATGTGTATTAGCTATCTTTCCAGTTCATAACTGTACATCTTATACAATTTAATAGTTCCTGATGTCACCATAAAGATGAAAAACCAAAGTCACATGAATAAAGGGCTAAAAAATAAAAGTTATTTTATGTGAAGACCATCACTTAGGGCTGATGATCAAAATTTTAATAACAATAAGACCCTGAAAACCAACTGATAGGGTAATGGAAACAGGTCTAAGGTTTTTAGGGAGTAGTACGGCAGTATATAACTTCATTTTTTCCCCTGAACAGGGTTTCTCTGTAGCTTTGGATCCTGTCCTGGAACTCTCTCTGTAGACCAGGCTGGCTTGCAACTCACAGAAATCCACCTGTCTCTGCCTCCTGAGTGCTGGGATTAAAGGTGTGTACCACCACTGGCCAGCACTAGTATATAACTTTTTAATGAATGTATCTTTTTTTTAAGATTTATTTATTATGTATAAAGTGTTCTGCCTGAGTGTATCTCTGCATGCCAGAAAAGGACACCAGATCTCATTATAGATGGTTGAGAGCTACCATGTGGTTGCTGGGATTTGTATTCAGGACCTCTGAAGAGCAGCCAGTGCTCTTAACTTCTAAGCCATCACTTTTATAAACAAGAATAATTAAAATGTACTATAAAAACATAAACTGTCCATCACAATGTTAAGCATCCCAAATAAAACAAAAGTTTGAAAATTCCCACGTCTGAACATTTTGAAAAGAAATTTTATTCCCTCTGAGAACCTCTAAATATTTTAAATTTACTTTTATTTTAATTTTGAGATAGGATCTTACTATGTATCCATGGCTGGCTTGGAACTCCCTATGTAGAGCAGGCTAACCTCAAATACATAGAAATCTATCTGCCTCTGTCTCTGTTTCAAGTGTGGAGCGCCATGCCTGACTTTATTTATTTATTTATTTATTTATTTATTTATTTATTTATTTATTTATTTATTATGTGTACAATATTCTGCCTGCAGGCCACAATATTCTGCCTGCAGGCCAGAGGGGACACCAGACCTCATTACAGATGGTTGTGAGCCACCATGTGGTTGCTGGGAATTGAACTCAGGACCTTTGGAAGAGCAGGCAATGCTCTTAACCACTGAGCCATCTCTCCAGCCCCCCTAACTTTTTTTTTTTAAGTGAAACATATCACAAGTCTAATGGTTGAATGCATATGTGTTCTTTAATATACTAAACAATACATTATTTCAAATATTGCATCAATTTACTCCACACACAATGTGTATGTATCATAAATGAATTCCATTCTTTAGATTTGGGTTCCAGTTCCCAGGATATTTCATACTCAAAGAACTAATCAAATAATTAAAGAATTTCAAAATATCGAGCAGTTGTAGTTTCAAGCATTTTGGTGAAAGGATATTAAATCTATGACGGATTGATTAATTAAATCATGGTAACAAAAACATGAAGGGATCCTATGGGCTCTCTTGACAATGTGTAGCAGTGTTTAATGACATGGGAAGTATGATGGGTGGAGGAACAAGGGAGACGAAGATACCCGACTGGAGGGTATAGTGGCATTATCATGTTTATGAAAAATTCAGTGTTGTAACTTGTTGTGGAATGACAGGGAAGGGAAAGGCAAAAAAGAGATGGGAGATAAAATTGTATTTCTAAATTACTAATATTGGTGGTCTTAGTTTTAGCTAGCTAGCTAGCTCTATCTATCTATCTATCTATCTATCTATCTATCTATCTATCTATCTATCTATCTATCTATGGCATTTTTCAGACAAGGTTTCTCTGTGCAGCCCTGGCTAACCTGGAAGTAGCTCTGTAAACCAGGCTGACCTAGAACTCACAGGAACTTCTGCCTCGCAAGTACTAGGATTAAGGTTGTGCGCCACCACCACCTGGCTTATTTTCATATCTTTCTACTTTAATTTTTTTCCTTGGTGAAAAACAATAAAACTTTCAATGATAAAGGATAGGAATGACTTTGACAAAAAGCATCCATGAATAATAATAAAATAGAGAACAGTACTCAAAATATGACAAGTATACAGCTGTTAATTAACAGAAATGAGAAATCAAAGATGAGTACAACTAGTTAACTATAATATTTATTGATCGCCCCATAAAAGTTATATAGAATGTTAAGCAATGGTAAGTCATAGTGAGATTTGAACTTATGACTGCAATGGCTCAGCAGGGAAACACACTTGCTGTCAAGCCTGGTGGCTTCAGGTGGACTACTGACTACTGCTAGTTGTCCTCTAACCCACAGCATGCAAGTGGTGAACGCACACGCACACACACACACACACACACACACACACACACACACACACACGTTGGAGACTGTGGACCACCAGATCCTGAATTTCTTGTAAGCAGCCTGCAGCTGCTCTGAGCACGAGACCCTAATGGCAGGGGAGTGGGTTGTGAAGAGTCTTACAGCTGTAAGATCCTGAGAGCTAGGACATGGCCAGAGCCCTATATAAGCTGCCCCTGAGCACAACAAGTGGGCATTCTTGGCATTCTTGTATCAAGGATAACCCACGTCCCATGTCTCTGTCTGCCTGTGTGTGTGTGTGTCTTTAAGTCTCCAGGCCAGTTCCCGGCTCCTATAGTGCAGGACACACACACACACACACACACACACACACACAAATTTTTTTTAATGAATTAAAAAATATAAAGGGCCAATGAAATGTCTCAATGGGTAGCAAGTTTGTTGGACAAGCTTGACAGCCTAAATTGAATCCTAGAGCCCACAAAGGCATAGGATGAGACAGGACTCCACAGAACTGTCCCCAACTTTCACAGGTGTGCTCCCCAGCCTGTCCCCACACTAATGATACTTGATTTAAAATATAGGTAATATTTAAAAGCCATTCCCTAGTCATGGGGAACATGTAGTTTAGTGGGGCAGAAATGCCTATAAACAGACCAAAACAATGAGAGAGCTGCAGGAGCTATGGAAGACAATTATTTAGCTATGAACTTTCTTTTCCTCATTCTTTTTATTTACTTAGTTTTAAGAAAGGGTCTTGTGTAGCCCAAATATTCATTCATTCATTCATTCATTCACTCATTCACTCATTCAGTTAGGTAGATAGGTGAGGAGGTAGTTATTTTTGAGAAAGGGCCCCATGTAGCCCACACTGCCTTGACCTTACTATAGAGCTGAGATGGATTTTCAGCTTCTTGCTGTTTCATATGACACGATAATCCAGGTTCTTACACATTTTCTTCACCAACCTAGAATCAAGCATTTCTACAATGTGTTTTGGTTATTTTGAATAAAAAACTTTTTTCCAAATTATAGTTTGAACACTAGTGAGTTTTCAAATTACAGTTTGAACACTCGGTGGAGTTAACCCTTACTTGTAGTTCATTTAAATATAAAAAGAATAGTACTTCAACATGAAAAACATCTGCTGTCTCTGTCGCCAAAGTTCTGGGAATAAAGGCATGCACCACCACACCTGACAATACTGATGTTTTCAATCCAAATTAGGACTACAGTTATTTGTTTAATCTTTTCTACAGAACATCGATATATCATTCTTCCCATGCTAGGAACCATTCTTAAAGACACTGACTGTGGAAGAATTAGAATATATCACTTAACCCAAGAATTTAAGTGACAAACTCCTCAGGAGGTGGAGGCAGAGTGACCATGAGCACAAGGCTAAGCCAGTCCACATAGAAAGTTTGAGTCTTGAAGGGGCTATATCCGAGATCCTGGAAGGAAAAAGAGGGAGGGAAAGGAGAAGGGGAGAAGGAACCTCAACATTTATTTGTTGGTTCTACTGCAAGGGTGGCATTTAAAGAGCTCCACAGAAGAGGACAAGCCTGCAAGAACACTAAAAACTCTCACAGTGAAGTCGATGGGAAATGACAAGGAAATTAAACAAAGACAAAGGGGGATAAAATACTAACATCAAATGCTAGAAAGTTCTCAGGCACAGCAAGTCTGTACTCCTCCAGAATATTTCAAACTAGCAAGGATATGGCAGACAAAGGAAAAGTGTTCACTAGCCATTTAGAGGGGGAAAAATACAAATATTTTACTTTACGTGAAAATCAATTCTAGACTAATCAAAGGATTCCATTAACAAAACTATAAGAGTATAAGAAAAACTTTTTTAAAAGACTAGTGAGAGAAGGAATTTCTTATCATAAATACAAAAAATCATAAAAGACATATATTATTTAACTTCTCACAGAAAGTAGAACCATAAAAATAGGTGGAGAAAAAAATGACAAACGGAAGAAACACCACTTGTTATATATATGACAGAGTACTCCTAAAATCACCCAGAAACAAACAAACCGTGTAAAAACGCACATGGGCAGGGAATTCCCAAAGACAGGAATATATATGCTAAGTAAAACAAACTAGATGTTGTTGGAGAATCTTATTTTAAGGTGTGTGACTTTTGTTTATGTTGCATTTGTTTAACTCTGTGAAGCTGTGAGTCTTTGCCTGTCTAAAACACCTGATGGTCTAATAAAGAGCTGAACGGCCAATAGTGAGGCAGGAGCAAGGATAGACGCGGCTGGCAGGCACAGAGTATAAATAGAAGTCTATTATAGATTATAAACAGAAGAACTGAGAGGAAGGACGAGAGAACAAGGGGAGGAGGATGTCAGGGACCAGTCACCCAGCCAGTCATGGAGTAAGAAGGAAAGTAAGATACACAGAAGGAAGAAAAACCTTTTCCCAGAGGGAAAAGGTAGATGGATTAATTTAAGAAAAGCCAGCAAGAAATAAGCCACACCAAGGCCAGGCGAGTATAAGAAAGAATAAGCCTCCATGTGTGATTTATTTGGGAGCGGGGTGGTGCTCCACTGCGCGTGCGCACACACAAAAGAGCCAAAAAGCCAAGAAAGAGTAAGAGCAACAAGATGTATATATGCCCATTAGATTGGGCAAAACTGTCTTTTTCATGGAAAGTATACTGGTACATATGTGAAGAAGAATCTCAGGAAAGATATCATAACTTACAAGTCGGTGCCTACAAAATATATTCCCCATAAATACAGAATATAGTTTCTATGTAAACTGTTCATAAAGCTGAAAATATCTGTTGATCACTAACAGGCATGATTAAACTAAGGTGTCTATAAATAGGAGCCAACATAAATAGAATATTGTTGAGTCCTTAAAAAGACATGGAGATTTCACACTTAATCTCAATACTTTGGAGGCTGAGGCAGGAGGATTGGGAGTTCAAGATCAGCTTAGAACATATAACAAGATTGTCTCAATAGAAAAGAAAACAAAAGCTACAAGCAACCTATCATGTTAAATCTAAAATTATTTTCTACGTAAATAAATTCTGAAAGAAGGTAGTCATGGGCCACTATAAGTGTATGTGACATGAACTACATGTTCTGATTTCTGTTAGAATATATATTTATTTAGCTTGTTATTAAAAAAATCTGGTATAGTAGATAATAATAGAAGAGTCAAATTCTTCATTTTTATAGGTTTAAAATACCCAACTTTGCAAAAAATAAAATCCAACTAACTATGCAGCACGAGTTCATGAGCGTGCATAGACACACACAAACACAGCTTTGTCTCAGTAGTTGAGCACTTACCTTGAATATGTGAGGCACTGAATTCAACTGTAAAAACACTGCCTCAAACTCTGGACCATAATATGATAGCTTCATTTGCTGCTTTTCAGCTTCCTGGGCTAGCAAAATGCTATACAACATTCTCCCGGTGCTAAGCAGTGCTAGTAAACTGAGGCCCTTGCTCAGACACGGGGTAACTATAATACAGAGGTGCTGTGCTATGCTGGTTCAGCAGGTTAGCTGTGCTAGATGCATTTTCTACTTACAGAATTCTCAGGGAGGAACCTGACCATAAGTTAAAGAGCATCTCTACATATGTAGCTCACTTTGTATTTCTTTAAAAACAGAGTGTCATTTGTCCTGTCTAGTCTAGAAATTTCTATATAAATAAACATGAATGATTGTGATCCCCAGTCTCCACCTCCCAAGTGTTACTCTACAGGAAAGCACCGCCAAATGAGCTCTGTCCCAAACCTCTAACCTTACATTGATGTGGAATTCCCTCTGTATGCTTTGAATAAGCTTTATTACCATTGGTTAATAAAGACGCTATTTTGGTCAGTGGCTTAGCAGAGTAAAGCTAGGTAGGAAATCAGAACAGAGATATAGAGAATGTAGGTGGAGTCAAGGAGATGCCATGTAGCTGCCAAAGGAGAAGGCAGCCAGAACCTTTACCCATAAGTCAAAAAACATGCTGATACGCAAATTAATAGGAATGGGTTAAGAAATAAGAGCTAGCTAGAAATACACCCGAGTTATAAGCCAAACAGTGTTGTAATTAATACAGTTTCTGTGTGATTATTCGGGTCTGGGCTGCCAGGAAACTAACGAACAGTCTCCAATGACAAAATGGTGTCCACCATCTGGGACATGGATACACCTAAGACTAAAAAAGCTGGGAAAAAAGTGGGGAGCTTCTAGACCCACAAAAAAGGGAGTCAACTGTAGCTTCTTGGTATCTGCATTTTTTTCAGATATACTGTTTGTGAGCAGAGGCAGTGCTCCTTTAAGAGAAGGCTTCCTGACTCAGCATTAGCAGCAAAAACCATGTGGCTTCTTTAAAAGAGGTTTCCTGGTTCTCGCTGGTAGCATGAACTCTGGCTCTTTCAGGAGGTCCTACACTTAAACAGGGTTTGTGAGCAATGTGCTACTAGCTGCTTAATGGCGACATAGACCCACTGTATCCCTGAAGCTGGGGCGGTAAGCATGGCTAGCAGAGGCAGTGAACATAGCTCTGCCATGTTGGGCAGAGCCAATAGGCAGGGCCATAGAGTTGGTCCTAGATACGTCTGCATAGCATTTAGGCTTAAAAAAAACAAAGGCGCTACTGGTCATAAAATGATGACAGATATATAGTAAAGAGAGATTCAGGCAAAAATAAACCTCTAAACTGGTAACAGTGTGTTTTAAAATGTACACAGGCTTGAGAGAGAGGAAAGGAGTGTAGACAGTTATAAAAAGACAGTCATAGATTAAAGGAGTAAAGATAATAAATATTAAAAAGTAATAGAGTAAAGATGAAAATACACAAAGAATCTGGATTATGTATATTATTGTGTTTTCTTTAAATTTCTGACTGTTAATGAGCTAAATACAGAGACATTTCATTGTACAGGCTGCTAAACTAAACCAACATACATACACACACACACACACACACATATATATATATATATTTTTTTTTTTTAAATGTATCTTGACTTTAAAATTTGAGTCTAAGGATATGTTACTTTGGAAAAGAGGTTTGCTTTTGTTTCCACAGAGGATAAGAACCTGTGGATTCCATCCAGGCTAATGTGGTTTGATGAAATAAGACATCCCCTCCCCCCATGAAAGGCTTCGTTTTCTGATAGTTTTCCTAAGTTACGATAAAAGATAAATTAGATATGAAACTTTAGATTCACAAAGATAAAATAGATAATAGTATTTTTTTAATTTTGCCAGATATGAACAGACTAAATATTCTAAATGTAATTTTTGCTTGATACCTGTTTTGTTGTATGTAATTTTACTATGTTAAAGTTAAAACCTTCCTTTTCATTTAGACAGAGAGGGAGATGATATGGGATTCCCCTCTGTATTCTGTGAATATGTTTTATTACCATTGGTTAATAAAGAAGCTGTTTTGGCCAATGGCTTAGCAGAGTAAAGCCAGGCAGGAAATCAGAACACAGATATATAGAGAGAGTAGGCTGAGTCAAGGAGATGCCATATAGCCAAAGGAGAAAGACACCTAGAACCTTTATTGGTACGCCACGGCCTCATGGCAATACACAAGTTAACAGAAATGAGTTAATTTAAGATGTAAGACCTTGCTAGAAATACACCTGAGTCATCTGTTAAACAGTGTTGTAAATTAATATAGTTTCTGTGTGATTATTTGGGTCTGGGCAGCTGGGAAATGAATGAATAGTCTCTGCTTATATTATGTCTCTATTAAACATCTATTTAATCGGTGCTGTTGCTCTGATCAGAGAAAGGGGAAGCGAATGTCTTATTCTAACATTCTTTTCTTCAATTCACATTTCTATTTATCCACTTATATTTTTTCTCAGATAGATATTTTTAAGCATTTCTAACAAACATATTACATTAGACTTCCATTTATCTACAAGGTAAGCATTCCAAAATCCAGGTGATCCAAAACCCTTTTCAGACCACTGCACGCGCGCGCGCACACACACACACACACACACACACACACACACACACACACACACACGCGCGCGCGCGCGCAAAACACTAATATACAAAAAAAGGTTTTCTTAACTAGGCGAAATATTTTGTTTCTAATTTGAAGTTCATTTTATCTTAATTCCTCGTAACCTGGAAAAGCAAGTGGTCTCTGTAGTTCATGGAACATAAGCATGCTAAGGCTAGTCAGTGTCCTAGAATTCTATGTGGCTAGGAAAATTTGTATTTCCTAGAAATAGATTCTTAAATATTGAGTTTGCTTAACAGTGTTTTATTTGTTTGACTTAAGTTTTTGTTTTTCTAAATGACTGGATATATTTGACCAGGGTTCTATTTAAAGGGCTCCCTTCTGGAGACTGGAATGATGGCTCAGTGGTTAAGAGCACTGGCTGCTCCTTCAAATGACCTGGGTTTGATTCCTAGCACTCACACAGCAGCTTATAACAGGTCTCTAATTCAGTCCTAGGGGATCTGATGAGCATCTGCACAGACACACATGCAGACAAACTACTCTCGCACATAAAATAATTTCTTTCAAAATGGGGCTCCTCTTCATAGTCCCTTTTTTACAAGGAAGCTTCAATAGCAAAGCAGTCTGCATCTGCTACATACAAGTTTACACTTTGTTATATGTATAAATCTTTTACCCATCCCATAAATATTGTTTCTATAAGGCATAAGACATTGTACAAAGGAGGTAGAATATAAATTAATAATCACCTAGCCAAAAAAAACGGTTTATAGTGTAACAAAGTAGAGAGATTGGCTCATCATGCACCTTAACTAGGTGGATGTAATTCTGGGGTCAATAGTTTTAAACCACAAAGGCTGACAGCTTAGTCAAGAAAAGTTTCGAAATATGCCCTGTATGACCAAGGATCACTACCTTTTAACATGAAAGGAGAAAATGTGACTATTCAAGCTAGTTCAACATACACTTTAATAATTCATGACACGCATCAGTGCACAGGACATTCAACTAATTAGTTTCCATATTTATTAGTAGATCTGTATGAACATGTCTGTTTATTATTTACTTCCATCAAAAGTATTTACAAAACTCTGTAATACATACTTAAACAAAGACACACACAGGGTGGGCTGAGGAAATTGCTCAGAGGGAGAGTACTCAACTTGTATGCTAAGGTCCTTGGTTTTCATGGTCCACCACCACCCAGATACACATTCAAAAAGAAAAGAGAAAGTATGCACATATACACGATAATCAAAGGAGATATTTCCTTGCCAAGATTCAAAAGAACAAACCTCCTCAGCCTAGATATCAGCAAAATTCCCATGTCTGCATAATCACACATCAGTTCTCACCAATAAACACTGTGATCTATAACTACATTGTTTCTAATGACGAAGAATAGCTGATACACGATAGTTAGTGCCTACTACACAGCAAGTAGATGCCCATGATTTAACTAACTTTAATTTTTTCACAACCCTAAATGAAATATTATCTTCACTTGACAAAAGAGGAAACAAAGAAAGCAAATAACGTGACCAATGGCAGAGAAGCTGAAGAGCAGCAGCCTCAGGATTCCACTTGGGGCAGCTGTGCGCCAGAGTCATGTTCACAACCTCCATGTTAACCATGTCTCTAAAGAAACCATCAGAGTCAAACCCTTGATACTTAGTCACTTAACAAAAAAACTCTATTTTATGCCAGGAATGGATATTTCTATGAATTAAATTTTAGAAATGGTGCAGTTTGTAAAATTTTGTCTGACAACTTAATTTACAAATCTTTATATTTTTTTGCAAAAAAAAAAAAAAACCAATAAGCATGAAGGTTGGAAAGATGGTTCATTAGAGAAGAGCACTGACCGCTCTTCCAGAGGACCTGGGTTTGACTTCAGGACCCACATGGTGGCTCACAACCATCTGTAACTCCAGTTTGAGAGACTCCAATGTCATCTTACCTCAACAGTGGTACACAGGTATGAATAAAGGCAAAACAACTATACACATAAAATGTTTTAGACATTTTTAAAGCTCTAGACATGACCCTGATGTGTGATGGTAAATGCCCATTATCTCAACACTAAAGTACAAGAATCACCACAAATCTGAGGCTAGCCTGGGCTACAAAACAAAACAAAGCTACAGATTACAAAGTACAATCATTTCAATAAATGAGGAAACTGCTGCATGGGGAAATTAAATAATTTAAGGCCAAAACACTAACTTTTAGAACCAGACAACAGTGAGACTCCAGAACTCACACTCTTAATAATTTTACCACGTCAGCTTTCCCAAATGTTTTGTATTAATACTAAGGGTGATAACAGTGGTTAATGCAACAACCACCTATAGCATAAGTGCTTACTATTTTTCCTTTTAACATCAACTGGAGACACTGGAACATTTACTCTTTAATATACTTTTAATCTTTAATGTTGTTAAATTTATAGTAATAAAATTGTTACTAAGATCACAAACTTCAGAAAAATATATATTGGGCAAATCTTCTCTGCCACTGGAGGCATTAAGATTAATTCTAGTTTATATTCAGATGATTACAAGTCTACTGCTACTTCACATGGAATAGAAATTATGACACAGAGACATGAAAACAACAGAAAGGGAGAGAAATGTCTTCACTGACAAGATGTTGGGAATTCTGGGATGACATACAAGAATGGTTAAGACAGAAGGGAAGTAAAGAAATACACGAAATACAAGCTACAGCAACGACCACCATAGCACTGCCACAGGACTGGGAAAGGTTTCACAAAAGGCTTTTGGAGAATGGTGGCTGTTTCCAGAATAAACAAACGAGAACTAGGGGTTCATATAAATAATTCTCCGCAATTATAATGACAACTTATTCATCAAAAGTTTATTTGTAAATCTCCTATAGTAAAAGAAATACTAAAATAAACTTTTAAAAAGTAGGTAGATGGCAAATTTAACTAAACAATTTTTAAAATTACCTCCTGCTAGTTGTTCATTTCCTTGATTTCATTTGCCATTGACCTAACTCAATATGGGGAGGGTTACATTCGTGCAAGTCAGCATAGCTTAATGGTTAACCACATTCAGCTGCCAATGTGCACGCTGCAAACAGCCGTGTATATAAAGTCAAGAGGTTCAGCTCCCCTTTCAGGAGGAAGTAGGTCCAAATTGCTTAAAATTGAATAATTAGAACAAAAAATGCACACAATTAAAATATTTCTTTTTATTGTTCCTCTAGTAATTTCATCCAGAATTGATACAGACAATTCATCATTTGATTCTGTATCTTCAGAGCCAAAATCAAGATTTGCTATGTTAGATGATGTCAAAATTTTAGCCAATGGCCTCCTTCAGCTGGGACATGGACTTAAAGATTTTGTCCATAAGACTAAGGGACAAATTAATGACATATTTCAGAAACTCAACATATTTGATCAATCTTTTTATGACCTATCACTTCAAACCAACGAAATCAGAGAAGAGGAAAAGGAACTAAGAAGAACTACATCCAAACTACGAGTCAGAAATGAGGAGGTGAAGAATATGTCACTTGAACTCAACTCCAAACTTGAAAACCTACTAGAAGAGAAAACCGCACTTCAACAAAAAGTCAGTGCTTTGGAGGAACAGCTAATGAATTTAATTCAAAGCCAGCCTGGGACTCAGGAGCACCCAGAAGTGACGTCACTTAAAGTAAGTAGAACTCATAACTATTTTCCATGTGAATTTTTAAAAATACATCTTAAAGAAATATTATTTTAAATACTCTGCCATGTTACTAAACTACTTAATACTTTCCAGAAAGAAATTTTACTAGGAAATAAAACTTTCCTCTGTAACTTCAATTCTGTTTTGCTTGCCTAATAGTATATTTAAAAATAGCTTAAATATATATTTCATATGATAATATCAGTTGAGCAATAAAGTTTATATGTTCAATTATTATATTACTGCTAATTACTAGAGGTAAAAATTTTTTTAAAAATTTAATACTATTCTTCCATAAACAAAATAGATTAATACTGCAAATGGTATGTTTTAATTCCTTTGAAACATTGTTTCTTTTAAATAAAACTCAGAAACTTTTAGAAATGGCAATTTTTAGTATAGTAACAAAAGTATATATGATTTTAAAAAAACACAGGACAATGATAGCCAATGTTCACTTTTCTAACCCACTACCAGTTTAAAATTAGATGACTGTTACAAATGAATAAAAACTTAAAAAGACAGAGAAAATTTTAAACAAACTACAATCTGTGTGCAGAGTTTTGTAGAACAGCAAGATAACAGCATCAAAGACCTCCTCCAGACTGTGGAAGAGCAATATAAACAATTAAGTCAACAGCACAGCCAGATAAAAGAAATAAAAAACCAGGTAAGTCAGCCTAATGCTCCGTTCGATCTGTCGCACTGGCTGATGTAAACACGGCTGTTAGGACAGCACTCCACAGCTAATCATCTGCTTGCAAACTTTCTGTGCAACTGGCAACCAACCTGTCTTGCGGTTTCCTCACATGTCCTACAAAGCAAATAGCAGAGCCTGTCATATAAACTGCGAGGAAAAAGGATTCATAACTGCGTGCATTAAAGTGATCCTATTGGATTTTAAATCAGGTCTTGAACCTGTTCTGCTCAAAACCCCCACAATAGCTTCCCGTCTTACCCATCACTACCCTGAGGATCTGATCATCTCACTGATTCTATTCCACTGGCTTCCTTGCTGTTCCTGAAGTACATGAAACAGGCCTCTGTCTAAAATGCTCTTTTTTTTTTTTCAGGTATCTGCACTTCTCATATACTTTCATCAAATACAAAATGTTCAGTGAAGCTGTCAAGGCATTTAATCAAAAATAAAAGTTCTCCCCAAAAGTCACTAATCCAATTATTTTTCAACATCTTTATATTTAGCATAAATATAAAGTTATTTCTTGCCTATCCCTGAATTAAACTGGAAGATCTATGAACCTGGGATTCTTTTCCTATTACTTTATTTACTAAAACCCTTCACATAAGATACTGTACAAACACAGAGTAGACATTCAACATTTGAACTGACCATGACAATATCATATTTGGCACACAGAAGTTAATAAACTTGGCCAAGATTGTGATCCATACTGTTGGAAAGAGAACATACTCAAATATTTTAAGCAAAGCATATAGCCTTACTGGTTCTTTTCCTTTTAATCAATGTCTCATTTTGTTTGTTTCATTCTCTTAATTTTGTTACTTATTAAATAATGTGTTTGATTAAATGTCTCAAGAACAGAATGCCTATACATTCTGAAAAGCACTGTTTATTCCTCTTTGCTCCCTTGTAGAGCTGGGGTCAGACCTTTATGCACAGGCTCAGCAAGCTCCCTGCCACTGAGCTCTATTTCCAGCCCAGTTTATTGTTCTTACCATAGAAAACATTATAAACTCAAAGGCAACGTGTACATAATTGTAATTTTGGTATCCTTACCCAGAATTCCTTAATTATATATTCAATAGCACTTTAAAAGTAGATTTATATTCTTTTATCAGCTCAGAAAGACTGGTATTCAAGAACCCACAGAAAATTCCCTTTCTTCTAAATCAAGAGCACCAAGAACTACTCCCCCTCTTCAACTGAATGAAACAAAAAATACAGAACACGATGGTAAGATAATCTGGTGGGGTTTGTCTATATAATTCCCTACTTTTAGGACCTGATCTACACTAAAAAAGTAAAAAGACATATATATCAAATGCCATTACCAAATGTCAACTTAATTAGATCCTGGTTTTTTAGTTTCTTTTCCTTTTTTAACATTTTAACACTATATATGGCATTAAGATATAAAGCTGATATAAAAACATGGACTAATTATTAATTTCATAGATAGAAAATGATACTGCAGGTATAGAAAAAGAATAAGCCCATGTTTATAAGAGACTTGGAAACCTATGCAAGGGGCCAAAGGTCATTATTTAAAAATTCCTTTCAAAAGCAACAAACAAAATACAGTCATGTGTATAAAGAAAAACTACACTTCTAAAAACTGATAAAGATTATGAAATTCTTCTCTTCAAAAATTCTGCTTTCTTTTCTGCTTAAAATATTTTAGATGTAACAAAAGATCCGGGAAACAAAATCTCTTATTTCCAGCCAGACTTCTACAAAACCATATATTCCCAACAATTATTTTTGTTTAGGTAATTCACATAGGAAAAATACCTGTTAGCTCTCTTCCTGTATGTTCACTGCTTCCACACATCTATAGATTCTAGTTATGAACCAAACACTGTACTGAACTTCCACTACTTAATATTCTTACTATGTCTAACAAATTAGTAATGCTTTTTAAAATTCTCATTTTGTAGATTTTCTTTAAAATAAGTAAGTTGGAAATGTTATTTTAATGTTAGTTGAATAGTTTGCTGTTTAGCAAATATGCCTTAGCATAAACATTACTGAACAGTCACACCAATTCCATGAAACAGCAATTCCATCAAGCTCCAAAAATATTCTACTCCTAAACATTACATTATTATGTTTGTTAATTCTAGACCTTCCTGCTGACTGCTCTGCCATTTATAACAGAGGTGAACATACAAGTGGCGTGTATGCCATTAGGACAAGCAACTCTCAAGTGTTTAATGTGTATTGTGACACCCAATCAGGTAAAACCTCCCTAAGCAAAGAATGGGCTAAAGTATATTAAAGATATTCATTGCCTATTACCAAGACTAAGCCTGTTATTAATCTACCGAATATGATTATTTCTGCAAATTTGGGACCAAAATATATAATAAAGTACTTTACCTTAACTATATAATACCAAATTAATGAATCACCTCACAAAGCCACCAATTAAAACCAAACTTAAAACATGGTCATTTTTCCCATCAACATTAATCTACTAAGAATAAGTACATCCATTAACACCCCCCAGGTAGCCCATGGACATTAATTCAACACCGGAAAGATGGGTCACAAGACTTCAACGAAACGTGGGAGAACTACAAAAACGGTTTTGGAAGATTTGACGGTAAAGTGATTTCCTTGTATTATTCATTTACCTGCTAATTTAACAATATGAACTGGATGTACTGATATAGGCCTGAGATCTTTATTAACACTATTAACATTATTCATTTATCTGCTAATTTAACAATATTGACTGGATGTACTGATACAGGCCTGAGGTTTTAGCCCTGGGGCGGGGGACTAGAATGAAGAAGAGGATGGAAAGTTCAAGGTCAGTCTGTACCACACACTGGGACCCATTTTCAAAGAAAAAGAATATAAGTTAGGAAACAATTATAAAATGGAAAGTGGAAATATAACAATAAACAAAAAACTAGTCTTCATAAAACTGATTGATAAATTTTACACGTTAGCAAGTACAATTATTTTAATTGTACTTATCACTAATACATGTCTGCTCTTAAGTATGCTTGTTGAAATTTAATTCAAGAGTTCATGATTATCATAATGGTTATTAGGGAAAAACTTAAGTACCATGGGCTTTAGAGACCGGTAAGACTATGAACGAGCTGCAAAGGCAGCATTATAGTACTCTTTCATTGATATTTAAGTACAAGTAACATGAGATTAAAATGAGGCAGAGCACCTGACTAGCACTACATTAGGACTGATACCTGGAGCTTAAAGAAAGTAATAAAGTAAAAAAATGAAACAGAGTTAGAAGGCACAGGGGAACTGTCAGAGATACAGTGTCTAGCTACTTAAATACTAATTTCAATTTTAATTATTCAAGTATTATAAATACATACTACAGAGCTGTGGTTCTCTGTGATACAGTTAATGTAGAATATTCTATTTTGATCACAAAACTAAACTATAAAAATAACCAAAAGAATATAAAATAAACAGATACTTAAAATCCCAAAAACACATTATAGACTTCTGTGAATGTGTAAGTATTCACTTACAGAGTGGAATGCATCTGCTATTACACCAAATTTTTAAGACTCAGTACTACTTGACTATTTTTAAAATTCTCTACTCACAATACTAGTTAAATCCCTAAAGAGAAGGTAAATTCAGTAATATTTTATAGTTCTAACTCTGAAGCACAATTAATAAAAACCTTAGAGACAGAAATTGGGGTTCAACTTGAAGGTCAGAAAAGCAAAACAGGCAGGCACTAGCTCTTACCTCTACGTCAAGCTAAAATGGTGATCCTTCCTCTAGGAAACTTCCGAATGAGACTGTGACTAAGAACTCTCTCCTATTTTATAATCCTCTCTAGTTCTGGGATTAAGGGTGTGCACCACTACTGACTGGTTTCTATGGCAAGCTAGTGTGGTTACTGGGATTAAAGGTGTGTGTCATTGTGGTTACTGGGATTAAAGGTCTGTGTCATTACTGCTTGGCCTGTAAAACTGGCCAGTGAGGCTGTTTTACTTTTCTGATCTTTAGGCAAGCTTTATTTATTAAAATACAAATGAAATGCCACTGCATAACTCTTCTGAGATTGAGTTTAACACTAAAAGACTGACAGTTCAGAATGCTCATTGATTTCTAATCAGAAACTAATTCCATTTCTAACTCAGCAGCAATGATGAAGTATTTATTTTTATCATTAAATAATGGTTGTATAATGTTCTACTTATATAACTGCTGTTTTTAATTCTGAATAAAAAGTTCTAATTATAGAGAAAAACACTAATAACAATACATTCAAATCTAATGTTTTTGTTAATTTGCGAGATTCTTTTTCTATTTTAAAGTAGCTTTGCATTTGAGAAAAATTATATCAGTGTTATCCAAAACTGAATATATAAAAGCATTCTCTTGACTGAATGTAGGCATATTAATTAACATCTGATATACATAAGGAGGTACAAATGAGATATTACTCTATCAATGACCAAACCTTAAAATACCTATAATAATGTAATACTGTCATATATAAGACATCTTGTGAAATACATTTTGAAGTAAAGTTGGGGTTTATCAAGACAAGATTTTAATATAGACTAAAAAAATTAACAAGGGAGAAAAAGTCACACATAGCCAATGGACAGCCAATGGGTATAGTTCAGTGGGAGAGTCTTCCCCAAGGTTCATGAGTCAGATTTAGTGCCCAAAACTCAAAGAAAGTTTAAAAAAATTAAATAATAATAATGAAAGGAAAGTTCAGAAAGAGGGAAAGAGAAAGGGAGGGACAGTGTATATAACCAGACACATACATGAGTTTCACAAAAGTGTGCATTAATAAAAGTTTTAGAAAGGATTTGTTTAGGGTTTTTGAGATAGGGTCTCATGTAGCCCAGGATAGCCTTAAACAACTCTGTGTAGCTGAGGACTGAACAATTCTTTCTGTTTGACCTCCCAAGAGTTAATTAATATTACAAGCACACACCACAATATCAATAATATAAATGTTTTACAGGGCTTCAAAGTAACCAAGGAGTCAGGACTAAAACAACTCATTTACTTCAGGGAACTGAAAAGAATGTTAAAATTGTTAAAAATTGGCCAGGGAGCATGATTGTACATACCTGTAATCACAGCTCTGGAGGGGCTGAGGCAGGGAGATCTCAACTTTGAGGTCAGTATGGGCTAAACAGTGAGAGCTTGGCAAAGGAACACACAAAGACAAACAAGTCAGTCAGGACCTGATCTGTAGTTAACAATACACAGGTGTCGCTCCCCACCCCCCCCCCCACACACACACCTTTTCTCTTTAGGAGAATTTTGGCTGGGCCTAGAGAAGATCTATGCCATAGTAAAACAGTCTAACTACATCTTACGACTTGAGCTCCAAGACTGGAAAGACAGCAAGCACTATGTTGAATACTCCCTGCGCCTGGGAGGTCAGGAGACCAACTACACGCTTCATCTGGCCGAGACTGCTGGCAATGTCCCGGAGGCCCTCCCAGAACACAGAGATCTGGTGTTTTCTACATGGGATCACAGAGCAAAGGGGCAGCTCTACTGTCCAGAAAGTTACTCAGGTATTTCATTAATGCCAATACTGTTTTCTTCAAAGTATCCCCCTACAGTTTTAACTGGTATCTATAATATCAATTTTTTTAAATACTAATCTTAAGTAAGTATTCTCTCCAAAGACAAAAATCTATTTGGGGTTGTAGTTTGAAGTGCTAATTCTGGTCCAGCTGGCAATTTTACCTATGATACTCCTCAAACACTATTTTGATGGTATACGTGGGTTACAAAGATGAATATTGGAATACATGCACCTACCACATAATATCGTTTATATGAAATAAAGATATAACCATGAAAAACATTAACAGCTACTAGACAGGAGGCATTATCCAATTAAATCACACATCTGTCTTCTTTAGGAGGCTGGTGGTGGTATGACGTATGTGGAGAAAACAACCTAAACGGTAAATACAACAAACCCAGAGCCAAATCCAAGCCAGACAGGAGAAGAGGGATCTACTGGAGGTCTCAGAACGGAAAATTACACTCTATCAAATCATCCAAAATGATGATTCAGCCCACCGATTTAGAAAGCTTTGAATGAAATGAGACAAATTAAAAGGCCAATAAATTAAATATTAAAGTCCTCCCAGATTACTGTAGTATAATAATCTGGTATTAAATCTTTAATGGAAAGCTTGAGAAATGAATTCACTATTAAGATCAGACACCATCATATCAATTTAACACCGTTTGTCTTTCTCAATCAAACCTCCTACAATAATATCATTTGTTCATGTTTGTGATGTGGGAATCAATTTAAGATAGTGCAAGTCAGCTGGGAGTGGTGGTGCATGCCTTTAATTAAAGCACTCAGGAGGCAGAGGCAAGCGGATCTCTTGAGTTCGAAGCCAGCGTGGCCTATAGTGTGTGTTCCAGTACAGCCAGGGCTACACAAGGAAACCTTGTCTCAAAAAAAAAAACAAAAAAAAAACAAAAACAAAAACAAAAACAAAAACATGGCTCCAAACTAAATCATAACTAATGGGTAAATTCTAGTCATTCTTATATTTAAAATTTTAAATACTTCAACTTAAAAAAAGTACTGTTTTCATGTTAAACTTCATAGCTGTCAGGAACTTATTCTTGTTTAGATAACTAGACAGGGGGGAGGGAGGGAGGGAGGGAGGGAGGGAGGGAGAGAGAGAGAGAGAGAGAGAGAGAGAGAGAGAGAGAGAGAGAGAGAGAGAGAGAATATGAATTAAGCAAAATTAGCCATCACATAACAGAATACAAAAATAAACTGTAACTAAGGTCACATCAATTTCAAAAACACTTTATAGTCTTCTGGCTTAAGCACCAATCTACGTGTCAGGAATGCAAAGTTTTATTGTGGCAGGAATTTGAAAATTAATTATGTTTAGGACCTAGTTTGCATATTTAAATTTTATCAAAGTTGCCTAAATTTCCTATATCCTGGCAATAATTTTTTTTCTACTTTGACTCAAATTTTGCTTTTCAAAGTTGACCATTACTCCCATATAGCTTTGAAGCTAGAACTTCACTAAGAGGCGGGATGGAGATGGTTAAGGGTGGTGGGAGGTAGCAAAAAGAAAAAAGAAAAAATATAATAATAAAAAAAAGCAGTATTTTTACAGGTCTCAAATGCTATCTTACTAGTTTCAGAATTAAATTCAGTCAATTTAGAATACACATCTGTAACAGGAACTTTTAAAATTATGCTTCCTTTTGCTACAACATAGTCTAGAGTAAATTTTTAAGGCTGTCACATAAAGCTGAGTGCAATGGAGGTTTTGCACTAGGCCCAATGTCTACCAACGCGGCAGGTCCGCATCACACTGACTTTCAGTGTCAAGAAGACAGTTACAGCGTATATTTAGCTTATCTACACTGTGAACATTTTATATACTTCAACAGTTAATACTATGATAGTGATTTTAAGAGACATCTGTCAAAATAAAATAAGAATGAATGCCTTTGTAGCATTAAATGAAAGTTTAAGATGAATTTAATATTCCTGGACATGATGTAGAGCCAACATTTTGTGTATTTTAAGTAGAACTAAAAATCATCATAGATTATCATATTTTAAAGCCTGATTGGTATGTATGTATGTATGTATGTATGTTCAAAACATCTTAGACACTGACATTACAATACTGTTTCTAAAACAAAATGATTGTTTCTAAAAAGTAATTCAATCTTTAACTCCTCAAAGGTCCTTGGATACAAGTATTTGTATCATAACATCCAGCACCTATTAGCGTTTGTTTCAAGTATTTTGCTCCATGGTTATAAGATCACCTGCTGCTCTTGCAGAAAACCTGAGTTTGGTTCCCAGCACCTACACTGGGGGCTCATAAGCACTGAAACTCCAGCTTCAGGAGATTCAATGCCTTCTTCTCACCTCCACAGACACATGGACACAGGTCATATACACATTCACATAAAGATGTATCTATTTATTTATTTTTAATTCATGTGCATTTATGTTTTGGCCACAACTGTGTCTGTGGAGGGTGTACGATCTCTTGGAGCTGGAGTTACAGACAGTTGTGAGCTGCCATGTGTGTGCTGGGACTTGTACCCAGGTTCTCAGGAAGAGCAGCCAGAGCTCTTAACCACTGAGCCATTTCTTCAGCTCCCAAGAACTATTTCTTAGAAAAGCTTCCAAAAAACCAATTCTGAGTTAAACCAAGTCTTTAAATATAAGTAGTATACACGTTATACTGTGACTTGCCTCAATCAATATCTAGCATCATAGCTTACGTTATACGATATCATACATATCTTTAAAATCACATAAGAGACATATATGGTCTGTGTGGATCCTACATTAATATTTTTCTACAGAAAAACACAAAAAAATTAAAGCAAGAAAAAGCCACAGTTTTCATAGTTACAATTCAACCTGCCGAAAATTTAGTTTGAGTTTTACAGCTGAATACTAAAATGGCTCCATGGCAAAAAAAAAAAAAAGAAGAAGAAGAAGAAGAAGAAGAAGAAAAAGAAAAGAAAAAAAAACAGAAACCCTGAGGCACAAATGATTCAGGACACAGCACAGCAGGTGTTCCTTCTAGCTGCTTTCCTTTGTTTTCTCACACTCTCAGATGATGGGTTTCATTCTGTTCCCTTTAGAAGTACCAAACTGGTCTCCCCCGACCCTGCCCCCAGAATGCTCAGATTGAGAGGTTATTCCGGAAGAGAAAGGCTTCCTCTTTTACATTTCCCAGAGTACAGTCCTGTCTCACTTCTTTGCCTGGAGATTTTAGCACTGACCCACGGTTGTCGAACCCGGTGGGACTTTTCCAGTCAGTTCCTCCCTTTGCTCTCTCTAGCGCTTACTACTAGCCGCCCTCCAGTACCGCTATGCTCACCGGCCCTCCCTCGGATCCTCCTTCAGAAGTCTAGTCCTTCCTCTTACCCTCTGACCATCAAGGAGCAACACAAGCTTTCTTCTGGGGAGCGAGGCCTGTGTGTAGAGGGGAAATATGCTTGTGTTCATGAAGAAGTGTAAGTATGTATGTGTGTGTGTGTGTGTGTGTGGCAGCTGTCTGCCCCATCACTCTCCCCTTACTTGTTGAGACAAGGGCCTGACACTGAACTGGAGCTAGCCGGTCAAACAGCTCCAGAAATCCACCTGTCTCTGGCGCCCAACACTGAGGTGCCAAGGGGGGCCTGCCATACCTGCATGTTACATTAGGTGATGGGAATTCAGACTCAGCCGTCGGGGCTCTGTTATGGAAACTTCACTGACTGAGTCATCCCCCAGTCCCAAGACGGTATTTATAAATGTGACCCTCAAATATTCTGTCCGCACTCATGGACTCTATTTTCCAAGGGAAAATTCCCCAACTCTACATACTCAACTCATAATCTCTGTTAGATCCCTTCTCACATTGCTTACTAGTCAACTTTACATATTCCACCCATAATCTCTGTTAGATCCCTTCCCACACTCTTACAAGCCACTTCTCCCTCCATCCTACAGACACATTGTAGTAGCCCAGCCCTTTGCAGTTCTTTAAGTCCTCTCTAAACTTCATACCTTCTTAAATTTTATAGTCATCGGCATCACTATCAGGCTATTAGTCTGGAACCTGGAGAAGGACTGGATTTTTACTTAAATTGTAAACACAGCCTCTCATATCCTATAACCTTCTTTTGAAATCTTTCTGATAAGATTTCTTCTCAAGGATTGCCTTTAGTCTGATCAACTCCTAGCCCACTAATTGTCAATTATACTATAACAAATTTATAACAACATTGTGACTGTTTTGTTTAAGGCGATCTACTATAGAAATACAACATCAGATAATAATTAAAAATATCCCTGTAACAGATTTTCAAGTTACAAGATAATAACATGCCACATTCTCTTAAAATTTTACTGGAATCTTACTTTAAAACATAGTATCTTATTATATATGAATCATATCTCATACTCCATATAAAAAGTTATTTTCTCCAAAAATCTCCTAAGAAGTGATGCTCCTAAAAGATGCCATATTCATCCTTGTGGATCTCACATAAGCCCTATTGCCATACGGTCACGGGAATGTTTTCCAATTAGAAGAGCAATTGCCTAAATAATGAATCCAAGGTCCCTAGCACCTGAGCCCGATCAATGTTTGAGGGGGCCTAGCTGGCCTCACCATGCCACCCATCTTTCTCCGCTTCCTAAGGTCTGCGATTGTACGTATGCACCACCACACCTGGCTCCTCTTTAACAACTTTACCCCAGCACAACGCTGCTCTTCTGAAATCAAACTTTATATACTTTAGCCAGGTGGTGGTGATGTACGCCTTTAATCTTAGCACTTGGGAGGCAGAGGCAAGCAATCTCTGTGAGTTCAAGGCCAGTCTGGTCTACAAAGAGAGTTCCAGGAGAGCAAGGATATTACATAGAGAAACCCTGTCTCAAAAAACCAAACCAAACAAAAACAAACAAAAAAACCATAAAACATCCTATTAGCATTTCTCTAATTACTCCCATCTGTCTACAATTCCTCCTCTTTCTGACTGGATTGGACATATTTCTGTTCTGAGGTACAGGTAATCTTCCTTCTTCCATAGCTCTGGTAAATGGTCGCTCAATCTTCCTTGTGCAGCACTTGTGTCTATCGCCCTCAAATGGCAGCATTACATGGACAGAAAAGTAAACCCTGAAGATTATAGTAAAAATTGAAAAGCAGTAATTAAAAGGCTAAGAGCATCAAACATTCATCTACCTGATCTTAGTGAATTACTGTTAAATCTCACATCAAGAGCTTACTCTTAACCAGTATGAGAGCTGGCATACACATTTCTCATTCCACTGTCACCTGTTACTGTATGATCTATTTACATATTTTCTCATATTACAACACCATGTTTTCTAGTAGCACAACTCACGGCAGTTAGCTTACTCATACACTAGTAGAGATGTATTAACTAGCCAATATTTTTTGAATTCCTATTTTATACAACTTATTCCAAATTTGTATTCTTATACATACTGCCTTCTGTACAGAATAACAGTATCACCCCATTTTTTTTGCCTAACACTAACACCTACAAGCAACACACTTCTGTGTACACTACTTGGTGATTATCCAACACTGCAGTTTTGAAAACTGAAAGTCTTCAAACAATTGCCCCTGTTAGCAAAGTCCAAAGTGTTTTCTGTGGGTGAAAATCACCTAGGGCAAAATTACTCAATTGGTGTCAACAGTGCAGTTCAAGGCTGTGTGTGAAGAAAGCAGGGTTGACAAGTCCCTACAATACGCCTTCATAGTGTGAAGTTTCAAATGAGTTTTATAAAATATAAACATAACAAAGAATTCCATGTAAACCACATAAACATTTTGCTATGGCGCCAATGCTCTAAGATAGTAACACACCTAAAAATGATTAGGTTTATTGAAACAGCAATAAACAACCTTAAAGACATAGAATTGTTGCTGCTCATCTTCAGAGAAGCAGCCAAGCTTCAGACTACAATTCCACAACCAGGACTGGCCACCTGCCAAAGCAGCCTCACAGGGTGCTCGTGGCCAGAGAAAGCACTTAAATGGTCTTATGAACAAAATGTTTAAATACACGCACATATTTTTAAAGCCAGATCTTAGGTTATCGCTGTTCAAACTCCTTTAAGAAAATAATCCATACAAACACTTCTGGTGGAAACAGTTTAATTTTTACGGTAAATGAACAGAACTCTTTTCAGGCTGCTCCTGTTTCTGGAACTTTATCTCTCCCTTGGGAGTCTGGGATAGCACACCACCACCCTGAGGTTTTAAAAAACCTGTGTGACACTATGAATGTGCTAGAAAATCGGCCTCTCAAGAGTTTTCACAGATTCTCTTAATTTTCAGTACCACTCATATTAAATTAAGAATGTAAATAAAGAGCCTATCTCAAAATACTGCTTAGAAAATAGTCTTTTTGGTTATATCAGAGGACAGAATGTTTTAGTTTAATTCGCTAATAAAGAATATAACTACATAATGGCACTGGGTTTGTCTCTACTGCATTTATTGGCTTTCTTGGATCCTAGTCTATTTGGATGCATACCTTCCTCATCCTGGATGGAGGGGGGAGGATCTTGGACTTCCCACAGGGCAGGGTACCCTGCCCTCCCTTAGGACTGGAGGAGGAGGGGGGAGGGGGAGTGGGGAAGCAGGAGGGAAATGGGAAGAGGGGAGAAAATGGAAATTTTGAATGGTATTACTTATAAAGCAATAAAAAAATAAAAACACACAAACAAAAAAGAATATAACTAATATTTATCACTTTAATTTAACATAATTGATTTCTTTTATTAACCCTATGCATTTTATGAACTAAAATATTATTCCAAAAACGTAAGATTATAGGAATCACATATACACAAAAATCAAGAATTGCTCTGCTAAGGGAGATCTACCATAACTCAAGGACAAGCCATAATAAGTGTCACGTGAACCCCATGTGCTCACACTGATCTGGTCTGACTAGCCAAGCTGCACCTTGAAATAAAACATTGGGGGAAATTAAACTGGTTCATTATAAGCTTATCAAATGACTCAAAAGAAAACTAGTAACATACAATTCAAAGTAGGTTTTTGTATAATTTTTTATTGATATTTATTGAGCTCTACATTTTTCTCTGCTACCCTCCCTGCCTCTCCCCTCCCCCTTCAACCCTCCCCCAAGGTCCCCATGCTCCCAATTTACTCAGGAGATCTAGTCTTTTTCTACTTTCTACTTCCTATGTAGATTAGATCTATGTAAGTCTCTCTTAGTGTCCTCTTTGTTGTCTAAGTTCTCTGGGATTGTGGTTTGTAGGCTGGCTTTCTTTGCTTTTATGTTTAAAAACCACCTATGATTGAGTACATGTGATAATTGTCTTTCTGTGTCTGGGTTACCTCACTCAAAATGTTTTCTAGCTCCATCCATTTTCCTGCAAAATTCAAGCTGTTATTATTTTTTTCTGTTGTGTAGTACTCCACTGTGTAAATGTACCACATTTTTCTTATCCATTCTTTGATTAAGGGCCATTTAGGTTGTTTTCAGGTTCTGACTATGACAAACAAAGCTGCTATGAACATAGTTGAGCACATGTCCTTGTGGCACATCTGAGCATCCTTTGGACATATACCCAAAAGTGGTATTACTGGGTCTTGAGGAAGGTGGTTTCCTAATTTTCTGAGAAATCACCATACTGACATCCAAAGGGGTTGTACCAGCTTGCATTCCCACCAGCAATGCAGGAGTGTTCCCTTTACCTCATAACCTCTCCAGCATAAGTTGTCATCAGTGTTTTTAATCTTGGCCATTCTTACAGGTGTAAGATGGAATCTCAAAGTTGTTTTGATTTGCATTTCTCTGATGAGTAAGGAACATTTCCTTAAGTGTCTTTCAACCATTTTAGATTTCTCTGTTGAGAATTCTCTGTTTAGGTCTGTACTCCATTTTTTTTATTGGATTATGTGATCTTTTGGTGTTCAATTTCTTGAGTTCTTTGTGTATTTTGGAGATCAGACCTCTGTCTGATGTGAGGTTGGTGAAGATCTTTTCCCATTCTGTAGGCTGTCATTTTTTTTTTTTTTTTTTTTTTTATATTTGGAGTTGTGTATTCAAATAAATTCAATAAACAAATAAGCAGTGATATACCAAATACAGGTATTATAAATTTTCTTTTTAAAATAAATGTTTGTTTAGAATAAAATGCTGTTACAAAGACCAGAATTGGAATCTAATAAAACAATTTACTAAAACAAGGCACAATGTTTAAGGCAAAATTCATGAAGAAAGTAAGTACATAAAGTTAATATAAGATCATATTTTTCATGTCCTTTGGAGGAGGAGGCACAAAAATTTAAATAGTTTAAGCATTCTTTTTAGAATATTAGCCATTATAAGGTAACATAAATTTGATATAACAGGACTATATCTTTTCCAGAAAACAAACTCCATTATTAATTCACATTTCTGACTTACATTTTAGTTATACATATATACTTATACAGATATTTCTAATACATAAGACTTTAGGTACTGAAAACTAATGAAGTCAGAGCACACATAGTAATTTGAAGTAACACCTTTTCAGCATCTTGTCGGCATCAGAAGCCCCCGACTCTACAGAAAGCGAAGGCTGATTATGCACAGTCTTTCCCACTGTGTTCTGTTCTAACAACACCAAGTGGACTCAGAATGCAACAAACCTCAGCACAAGTCTGCACATGACTGCTAGAAAGTGACACTGGGGTCAACACTGTTTCTCAGCAACACCAGTGCTGACCATGTGAACTGTGAGAACAGGATTCTCAACCATCCCTGTACACAAAGCCAGTCAACTTACTTATGGTTGCAGTAACAGCAATACCAATCTAATCCTAGTTTCTTCCTCCAGCTGGAGTTGTGAATAAACAATTTTATTCAGTTTACTCATGGCCAAGAGAATAGAGTATGTTCTAGTAAATGCAGTTTTCTGCATGTAAATAACCTTCACTAAGCTACTAGATTTAATGCACACGTAACACACGAGGCTGAATATTCTTCAATTACTGAGGCTGACAACTGCTAAGAGAAAGCCTAACAGCACCCGTCAAGACCTCCTAAGTGTTCAGCTGTGAGCTAGTGGAATGTTTAATTCAATCCTTAGTAAATAGAGATCAAGAAAAACATAAGAACGGTGGTGTAGGCTGTCATTTTGTCTTGTTGACTGTGTCCTTTGCTTTACAGAAGCTTTTCAGTTTCAGGAGGTTCCATTTACTAATTGTTTCTCTCAGTATCTGTGCTGCTGGGGTTATATTTAGGAAGTGGTTCCCTGTGCCAATGAGTTCAAGTGTACTTCCCACTTTCTCTTCTATAAGGTTCAGTGTAGCTGGCTTTATGTTGAGGTCTTTGATCCATTTGGACTTGACAAAGTAGGTTTTAAAACTAACATTTGTTATTGTGGCTACCAGAGTCCTTACCTGTCACAGAGACACCCCATGGCTACAAATGACATGCAGTGACTGACTTAATGAGGAAGTCAACCGTAATTAATTACACTAGTCTCTGTCTCTGTCTCTGTCTCTGTCTCTCTCTCTCTCTCTCTCTCTCTGTGTATGTGTGTGTGTGTGTGTGTGTGTGTGTGTGTTTAGTATTTCATAGAACAGAACAACAACCATTTCACGGACAATAAGATTACTAAGAATACTGGTGTTTATACAGAGGAGGGGGTCCATACAGCCAACGGTGAAGGGCAGTACCATACAAACTGCATGCTTTTATTTTCATCTTCACACTAATAATTATGCTAGCCACACTTAAAAAAAATGAACTAGACAGAAAAACAAAGATACAAAAGTTCAACAGGCAAGCACAACTAAGGCTATTGTTGGGAAAGAGGGCAACGCTCACAGTCTGCCAAGAATATCATGTGCTTTGTGGACATGTCTCAAAAAAGTAGATGTCAACAAAACAGAAGGATTTGCTCAATTAGATGTACCTTGATCTAGTACAAGTAAAAGGCTACAATAGTCATCAAGAAATGATTTGGAACATAAGTAACACCATGAGGAAGCTACTAACTTCTAAGCAATTTCAAACATTTAATAAAATCCCAATAAGAAAGGGCTCATTGCTGCTTAACCAAATGTAACAACTACACAGGGTCTTTTATGTGATAATATGATAGCATAAGCAATCAGTCGATAGGCTTCACTTATGTGGCTTATTAGTTCTATGTCTTCCAATTCTTAATTGTACCTATCATTTATCACTGTAAAGGATTTCAAAGACTGGGCCTCTTCTCGGTTAACTATACTGAAAACTAACTGACCAGTACACAGGGAAAAGCCTGTCATCTAATGCGACAGTTTATACTTGCAACCTCAGACCTGTGAGGCAGAGATGGAAGAACCCTGAGTTCTGGGTAACAAAGCAACAACCTATCTCAAAAATTACACGTGTGGTTATCAGTCCCGTGAACACTGGAGTCCGAGAAAAAGCACAAAACTGGCCAATGCTAACTTTCCTAGCCTCCCTTTACATACTGCATTTTATTTATTATGGGGAAGGGGAGACATACGCATGGCCCATATGTAGAAATCAGAAAACAGCTACGGAAAGTTGGCTCCTTCCTTCCACAATGGTTCTTAGGGAATCAAACTTCAGTCATCAGGCTAACACAGCAAGCAAGGACTTTTACCCAAAGAGCCATCTTACCAGCCCATCCCTCCTCTTTTTTCCTATTAATACCTTCAAAGTCCAGTGTCTTCATGCATTTCAAATCAGACTGTGCAATGTATGAATTTCTAGGGCACACACGATTCCATTTTCCCATATTGAGAGAAAGAAAGTCAACTGATCGCAGTTTTAAATAATGCTAACATAGAAGCCAATCTATAGTTTTTGGATGAACAATTAGTACTTACTAATACTAACCATTTCAAATAATAAAACGTTCAATCATAAAAATGAAAAGCAAATCCAAATAAACAATTTACCTCAAGCACTTACTACTACATATTTACACAATTTGCACAAATTCAAAAGCAAAATCATATCCTTTATAATGTGTAAAATGCACTTCATTCTCTGACGTATTTACTTGCTGTCCCTTCATCAGGGTATGAATATTAAATCAGACACACACTTAAAAGCCTCATTCAGCAAGGTTTTCTTCGCTTGGTAAGCCCTGCACTCAACCCCATTTAACTTCTATAACAAGGTTTTCTTAAGTACTCCTAGCTTCTACTAATTAATATAGATAATATTCTCTAGATGTCATTTATACCCAAGATTCCATGCCCACAGTAAGACATTAAAAATTCTAGAAAATGATTATTCAGATTTTGAGGCAAAAGTTTAAGATAAAATTATTCTGGGATGCTTGAATAATGTATCAATCAATAATCCAGAAATGGGAATATTTTATTTTATTCATGACACATTCAATTATATATGTTGCATATCTTTCATTCTTTAGTATGAAGATTATAGAAAAGGAAGCAATACCTAGATTTTAGACCAAATAAGCCTCTTAGTCTCAGCTTAATGTTTTTCTCATATAAAAAAATAACATCTCTGAAATTATAAAATTTATAAGATGTCTATGAAACTGAATAAACTAATTTAAATGAAAATAATTAGAATAAAAGGTACTAAATCATTATCATCTACCACTAGGTAGTATCTACATGAAATCTTAAAACATAAGGAATAAAGAGAATAATTGGAGAACTCTTTACAGCAGTGGTTCTCAACCTCCCTGATGCTATGACCCTTTATACAGGTTCTCATGTCACGGTGACCCCAACCATAAAACTATTTCATTGCTACTTCATAACTGTAATTCTGCTACTGTTATGAATTAGAATCTGATACTCAGGATATATTTGTGACTTGTGGGGGTCATGACCCACAGGTGGAGAACCACTGCATTGAGTACCCACAAGATACAAGTTTGCAAATATAGCATCAGACTTCTCAAAAACGACACTCCCGGGCAAGAGACCAGCGACATTGTCTAGCTGCTGGCAAAAAAAAAAAAAAAAAAAAATTACAATTTAGAATTTTAGAATTCTGTACCTAACAAAACTGTCAATCTGGGAAGATTCAAAAACATCACCTGAAGTGAGGAAACGTGTGCTTGTAGTCACTGAGAGGAGAGGCTGGGAGGGAGATCACCTGAGCCCGGAGCTATGAGAGGCCATCCTGCACAGCCTGGCAAGACCTCATCTCAAAAATAAAGAAACAAAATAAAAACATTATCAGGTACATTTCTTAAAGTACCTCCATACATCATAGTTAGGAAGATGTTTAAAGTTTTCAGTAAAATAAATACACCCAGAAAGAAAAACGAGAGAACTATGACTCCCTCGGTGAGTTTTAAAAAAAAAATCTCTAGGATAAAAAATGGATAATGAATAATGATAAATAATGTCTAGAATAATGGTGGAAATGTAATAAGTAAAGGTAAAGAATCTCTCGGATAATGGGAAATTGGCTTCTAGACAGAAACTACATATAGTCAGCTTGGCGATCTTAGAGAGCATCCACTGTTCAAAAGCTTCAAGACGGAAAAGGACATTCTTCGCTGCACTGTCGGAATGTCATCAAGTTTTAATGATGAAAGACAGAAGGGTGGGGGCCAAAATAATATAACGCTTCTAGGAGAAAGAACGAGCTGCAGAGCACAGGAATAAATTTCAGTTATCTACACTGCTCAGATGTGAAGTTACATAATATACACAACTAACACCGACACAAGAAGCAGAAGAGAGAGCCTTTACCTGAAGACGAACCGTGGCATCAAGACAGGGGTGGCTGGCAGCAGAGCTTAAGTCTGTTTTCAGTTTTAAGCCTTATTCTACTCTGTGATCTTCAAGCATACTCATGTAATTTTTTTCAGAAAATATTACAATGTAATTAAATAATAATGATAAGCTGAAACATGAACGAAAGACAACTCAAAATTCCTAATTACTATTTTCTCTGACGCTGAGCTACTTCAAGCAAAGGTAAGAGGAAGAAACACAAATTGTAGGTCTTCTTACAGAACCTGCTCTCCTGGGCGGGCAGCAGAGTTGAAGGTCTCTGAATTAAGCAATATACAGCATTGATTATGCAATCCCTCCATACTCCTGTCCTATAAAGCAGTCTCACACATAACTTGTAGAATAAATTGTATTACTTTCTTCCTTTAAATGCTACTAATAAGTACTTATGGACATTTCTGAATTTTTGTTCCCTCATTTTTTATTAATATAAAAACTGAGTATGCCATGTTGTCATAGACTACACCTTTAATCCCAGCACTCAGGAGGCAGAGGCAGGCAGATCACTGTGAGTCTAAAGCCATCGAGAGTTCCAGGACAGCCAGGACTATTACACAGAAAGACTTTGTCTCAAAAAAAAAAAAAAAAAAAAAAAAAAAAACCCTGAAGAGCCAATATGTAACTTTCCCTAAACCATCCCAAAAGTAAAAGTGGCCCCAGAAATCATAGCCACATCCATGACTGAAAACCCCATTTTCCTAGTACTCTATAGCTTTGTATTTTTAACTCATTGAATAAATATTTATTATGTGCTTTCTATGTTCTAGGATACTATGGATGCTAAAAAGGAATCTGTAAAATGTAAGTCAGTGCCTTTTACAGCAATTATATTAAAATGAAAACAGTAATATAATTATAACTCTCAGATAATGAATGGTATAGGAAGGTAGAAGCTGGGAGAGTGAGGAAGTAAACCAGTTAGCAGTAAAAGGTTGAGAACCTCTAGGAAGAAGTGTTTAAGTGTGTAAAGACAGGAGAAAAAGCAAGAAAGGCAAAGAGATTCTGATGGTGAACTGCTAGGCAAACGTTGTGCACGGCAAAGAGCAGGTCCCGAGATGAGGTGCAGTGAGAAAACAAAGGGCAGCAACAGCGGGTGCAGTCTAACACACCACTGTAAAAAACAAATACGTTTTCTGCTTGTAACAGAAGCCAAAAATTATAACGTGTAAAAGTCTTGTGAAGTGCAATGTCAAGAACTGACAGAGATAAGAATGGAAATAAAATCACCTAGGAAGGTAGAGCAAAATCTGAGATTAGCAGCCATACAACACAGAGGTCTCTAATCACATGTGGCTTGTAAGAATTTTAACTGTACCTAAAATACGCATGAGATGCTGAAAATAGAGAAAAGAATAAAATATTTTGTATTATATGGTAGTTATACTGCTTTTTAAAAACGATTAAAATTATTGCTTTCACCTGATTATAAACATATAGCAACCATAAAATTGTAAATTGCAAGTTTTGTTTAATGATATTTCTACCTGACAGTAATGCTCTATATGGTAACTTACACTAGAGATTTAAAAAGGTACAATGGTAAAAAGCGCTGGATTGGAGGTGCATTTTAAAAGTAGAATCTATGTAACTTGTTGACCAAATGAGTTGTAGGTAAGGAAAGAAGTAAAGCACTGTGATTCCAAAAATTTGGGCCTGAGGAGCTTGGGAAATGATAGTAGCACTATTAGGATGGCATATGAGTCCAGACTGAAACTCAAATTCTGTTTTAGATTGTCTCTGAGCTACCTGCTAGACTTCCCAACAGACATGTCAAGTCTTGATCTCCACAATTAATTATTATTAACAACAAAAGAACATCATTCTCAGGCAGTGTGTGCAAAGGCCTAGACAGCAGCTGCACAGTGTTCAGTCTGAGAAGCCGTACGTATAACAGCCTGCTGCTGTCTACACAGCATACACTCCACAAGTGCTGATTACCTACAGCCTGATGCCAGAAGCATATGCATTAGATTTGTGTGTGACCCAAAATTCTACTAATACTTAACATTTGAGGAAGCATAAATTTGCAGTTCAAACGCTTTAACCAAACGTTGGCCACCACCAAACTAAAATGTGATGCTCAGCAATATTTTAGATGTCTCTATCCTCCAGCTTAATTACCTAGAATATGAGGGTTATATTTTGTAAGGTAATTAACTTTATACCTGGCACACAGGTACAGCTTATTACATACATGACAATTATTAATAAAATTGTGCTTTAAGAGTCGAAGGCATAAGAGATAGAAAAAGTAATAAATATACATAAGATTCTTAAAGAGTTTCATTCTGGTTCTACTTTAATACTAGAATATACAGTATTTCATCTCAGAATTCACCAAGATTGTATATCTTACCTGTAAGTAGTGTTTGGAACATAGACATCCCTGGCAGGAAATTCCAGAATTTCTCTGGTGGGCCTGACTCGGCTGTCAGGGTAAAGCTTCACCTGAAGCAGCTCTGGGGTTAGGCAATAATGGGGATTTTCAGGTGCAGGAGAAATGTCTATCTTCAGCTGAGCTGTGAGAAATACATTATAAAGTCACTGTGAACAGAAATGCTGTGATGGCTACCCTTGGGTCTCAGTGCCTCCCAAAGACTCTTCACTAGGACACGGCACTAACTAGGGCATGGCAGAGATGTTAGAGGGTAGGGCCTAGGGGAAGGAAGTTCTACCATCAGAAGTGTGCCACTGAGAAGCATCCCCTGGTCCTTCCATCTACTTCCGCGAACCATAAACTAAGCAGCTTTGCTGGACCCAGTGCAGTTTCACTAAAGTGTTACACTTCAGGATGGGTCCCAAAGCAAAGCCACTCACCTAACAGCTGGAAGCTCTGAAAAGCGGGTCAAAGGGAAACATTCCTCCTTTGAAGTTGATTAATCTTAGGTAATTTATCTTCATTTGAAGCAATCTGCCACAGCAACAGAACTTTTACTAATACAGATTATTCTTAGTAGGATTTTGGCATTATTTTATAAAAATCTGTGGTGAACAGTATAGAAATCCAATAATCAAGCACTTAGATATTGAAATCATTCCATTTTATCAAGATTCAAATTGTTAAAAATGACATCCATGCAAAGGTGCATGTAAAACAGTAAATGCTAACTGAAAGAATGGGAAGTAAAGAATTAAAGAACAAGAGAGCAAGTTGGGCGTGTAGACGCACACCTTTGATCCCAACACTCAACGGGCAGAGGCAGGACAGCCAGGGCTCCACAGAGAACCCTGGGTACTCAAAAACCAAAACAAAAGCAAGACTGCAGATGGACTCTAGCACAGGACTGGCTGAACTTTCAGAGGAAGTGACTTGATTTTCAGCTTGACAGGCTCTTTGCACAGATGTTACCATCTGGTTTAGTAGACTCCTGGTCAGTTCTACTCTGGACTGTTGGCTTCTGTATACTTGCTGTCCATATGCACGTACAGCCACAATTATAATTCATCATTCTCACTTTAGAGCTCATTTAATAATGGTTCTGAATTCAGAATCTAAATCATTAGCCCACATGGTAGTGAGACAGAAAACACTGACATGTATTGAGCACAGAAAGATGTACGGGCCAAATAAACGGGAAAGGGGGCAAATAATTATCAGTGATAATTACCATATCACTCAAAACCTGGAAATACCTGTAATCGGTCTCAGCCTCCGTAAGACAGAAGATGGCCTTCTCATATCAGCGAGGAACTTGTACAGATCTTCATCGCTTAAACGGTCTCCTTCCTAATTTCAATGATATTGAGAAAAAGTATTTAATAAAACAAAAGCAGGAAATAAGAAATAAGTTTTTAGTGTTTGCAAATAAACACCAACTTCTGTATATATGCTGCCAGAGTGAAAAACTGACATATTTATTAGGATAAATAGCTTCCTAACCTGTCTCTTGTTTTCAAACCTGAGATTTATAATGCTACAAATCATTTTAATTTACATACACAGTGATGATCTATTACTTAGTCCATAAAGTATTATACAACATCTAGTATACAGACAATCGATGCAAATTAAAGGTAGGTATAAAAAGAAAAATAAGAATGTAGACATAAAACAGAATCAAAAGAAGACAAATACAAAAACAAAGGACAATTACAAATTACAATTTAGATCATATATTTCTTTTTAACTTTATATTCCAAAAATTCTCAAATCCAGAATCTTTAGACATGCTACATTTTCACAAAAATAAATAACAACAATAATGTTAGGAAAAACACAACTATCCTCATATGAAGACCAGAGAGAGAACTCCAAAAGACCACAGTTGATGTTGAAAAGCGGAAGGGGAGGGGCGGGGAAGAAAACCTAAATTGTGTTTTTTTTTCCTTCCAACTACAATAGTTAATTTTTCCTTCCAACTACAAAGTTAGGTTGATTTTAATATTTTATTAGAAAGCAAATGCTTACCTATTTTTTACGTGCTTTACTGTCATGTCTGAGTACTGCTCGCGCTGCCCTATCACTGTGAGTGATAGGACGTATTTCAGCCTCTTTGTTTCTGTGCCAGCTCACGTTTTTTTAAAAGCATGGAAGACAGAACTCCCTTTGTAACATTACCTGGGAAAATGACTGCAATGTCTAACCAGTGGCTAATTTGGATTAGTACTGCAAAGATAGTTCTTTTATTGAGTTAAAGGTAGAAAATATAGCTTTATAAAATAAAAATCAAGCCGAGACATGGCATACACCTTTGGTCCCAGAACTTGGGAATCAGAGGCAGGCAGATCTCTCTGAGTTCAAGATCAGACTGGTCTACAGAGAGTTCCAGAACAACAAAGGATATACAGAGTACCCTATCTAGAAAAACCAAAAAATAAAAATAAATAAAAAGGTAGAGGCTTTATATGATTAATTAAATTTTCCATTAGCTGCTAAAACAGTATATTCTCTTTATTGAGCACAGAATATAGATCTTCATTCTTTATTCATTAATACACTGAAGTTTATCTCTAGACTTTTTATTTTCTTAATGCATTAAATTTTATTACTAACCTCCACTCTTTTGTTTGTTTTGTTTTTTTGAGACAGGAAGAGATTCTTTGTGTGGCCCTGGCTGTCCTGAAACTCGCTCTGTAGACCAGGCTGCCCTCAAACTAAAAGATCCACCTGCCTCTGCCTCCTGAGTGCTGGGATTGAAAGCGTGTGCCACCACCACCCAGCTAGCCTTCATTCTTTAGTGATGATTACCATCCATTTCTGTGCCTTTTACTGGGTGGGACATAATTTCATTCCCTATGCGTGGCTCTATGTACCTCCCTCTTGTCATTGAGCAAATACCTAAACTGAGACTTTTAGAGCATTCATACAAGCCGGCTGGCCTGCTCTTGAATTTCTGTCTCTGGTAGAGGATGAAAAAACTGAGATTTTCTAGAAACCAATCTAGGTCAGCTGATCCAGCCAACCTCCAGATGAGAGGAGTTTAAGCTCATAAGAGTGGCCAAGCTGAAACTCTTCCCGTCACTGTCTGTTTAGTACTGTGTGCCCCGACACAAAAACACAAGTGTATTAATGTATAAAACAAATGTCATTACAATCGCTGTATGGATTTATTTTTTTTTTTAAAACCTCTGTGTATTTCTAATAATTGTGAACACTTGAAACATTACATGATAACTATACCACTACA
Source organism: Arvicola amphibius (assembly GCF_903992535.2). Taxonomy (NCBI): domain Eukaryota; kingdom Metazoa; phylum Chordata; class Mammalia; order Rodentia; family Cricetidae; genus Arvicola; species Arvicola amphibius. The sequence goes on along the minus strand of NC_052052.2, from coordinate 48,546,306 downwards.
ACTATGGGGAGTAATTTCTCATAAAATGGGGAAGTAGAGCTGAATCTCATTTAAGGGAAATTTATTGACTGAATTCTACTTTGCTAAATAAAACCACAGTCTCTGCTTTTTACTTAATTTGCATTTTTGTGATGTATAATATTCTAGCTATTTAAAATACCTACAAAAATAATACATATTTATAACTAAATATTTTCAATAAAGAATGTCAACTGGAAAGCTTTGCTCTGCCCTGTGTTTTGAGCAATCATTTATTTTTAACTTTTTATAAGCACTTGTGCGGTACCCGACTTCTAGTACTAAAAACAGAGCCAAATAGAGTGTGACTATACAACAGAATGATTATAAATTGGAATGATGAAGTCTAATTTCAAAATATTGTGAGAACATGTAGTTTTCACAGTAAAGCTATAACCAAAATTTGCAAAGTTGGAAATGTTTAACCTACATAAACACTACACAATGTACTCATGTAATAAAACATGACATTACCATCAATACAGATAACTCGTTTTGTTTTATATATGTTAAGTAATACTTTAATTTAAAGCCCTCCATCCACACTCAGAGCTGCTGATGGACCATGGCATTCTGCTCTTGTCCTCTCAAGTACAATACAGTAGTAGGCCAGGGTTTGCTCCATCCCACTCAGAATAACACCTCAGAAGGAGGTGTACAGAGATAATTCTTAGCGTTTTCTTATCTGCTCCCAAATTTATGGTTGGTACACCTCATTAGTCTGTCACACGAATAAAAAGTTTTCTTCTCATTCTTCCATAGTTTTGAGTCATCTGGTCACATAAAACGCATTTTCAATTTTTTTAGTCTTCATTCACAATATAAAACCCATTTGACATCAAAACCCACTGTATGCATACATGTACAAATGTATCCACATTAAAAAAAAAAAAAAAAAAAAAAACAGAGGGATAAGGAGGGATCTGGGAAGCAATATTTAAACTCAATATATAAAAAGCACCTTTTTTTAGATTTTCAAAACTCTACTTTTTTAAAGCTGCGTGTTACCTACTAAATTGATTTTCATGAAATGACATGTGAAAAACATTGATTAGATTTGAAGTAGACAGAGAAGATCTTCAAGAATAAAATGTCTGATGAAAAAAGTATCTTGGCTACTCAACATTACCTCCAACACTCAGTTTCAGCACAGAGGTAGAGTCTGGAAGTTCTGCTTATGAACCACAGGTGAGCTAGCAAAGTTCAGCACATGGTGGGGGAGGAGGAGCACAAATCACTCTGACAACTCACAATCCGTCAGTGTTTAAGAATAGGCCACTGGGGTCTAGATGGCTTAGTGGTGAAGACCATGTGCTATACTGCAGAGGACCCGAGCTCTGTTCCTAACTCCTATAATAATATGGGCTTTAACCACCTGTAACTGTGGCTCCAGAAAAATCTGATATCACTGGTCTCTGCAAGGAACTGCCCACATGACCACACACAGATACACGTGCATACACAGAACTAAAGATAATAACAATTACAATAAATAAGTTCATAATAACAACTGAATAAGATATAGGTATGAAAAACAAATTTTAATGAATTAAAAATGTCAATGTAAACATTTAAATAAAGTTAGTGATAAAACAAATACAAATGTCAATTATTTCCTATTCTTACTAGTTTTTACTCTTATATTCATTTTTATTTAAAAGCTGCTAGAAGTTCTTGACATTATGACATGGACATACACGAGCAACAGTTAACCGCTCTCCTAAAAGCCTGTACTAACACCTCCCCAAAGTCCCTACATAACAGAGCATTACCTGCTTAAAAAAATTTGCCACAGTGAGGGTGGCAGGCCGAAAGCTGGTCAGGTTGCAAGTATCATCGCCACTGGTTGTCCTTTCCAGAGACCGCCTACCAACAAGACTAGAGTTCCTCCTCTCTGACCAAGAACCTTTGCGTTCTGCCAAAGAAGAGGAAAGAAGATTGTCAGTTTTATACAAAGTAAACATGAGAAATAATCCATTCATGTTGAAAGTTGTACTTTACTCAGCTGACAGGTTACTCTAGGATTCACTACTAGGGTAAGGAGTAAGAAAGCGTTCCATCTGAATCTTCAGCCTCACTTCTACAGTGGCCAATAAGGAGTCTCTAGCGTATGATGATCTAACTGTATGCCCAGCGATGTAGCGAGTCAGCACAAGAGAACTATGCACCACTATGAAGGACCCACCTAAGTGAACTATAACTGTCTCTCAGCCTTAGCATTTGAGCTGAAACTAATTCAAAAGACAAGGTACAAGTTCAAAGACTTGGCATGATAATCTTCCCCTCCATTCTGCTGGAATGCAAACCCACACATACAACATAACCCCACTTTTGTGAACTAAAAGGACAACAATATTAAAGATTAACATGGAAAGAAGAATTTTAGAACTATGCATGCACTGTGGTCTAAAGATGGGTTATACTACACTCTACTAGGCAAAAGCAGAATAACACTATTATCAACAAGTTGTAAGACATTCACCAAGACATAAGACAAGATATGAAGAAACCAAAAAGATGAAAATAAAGTATTTACTAAATATTTACTAAATAGTTATTTACTAAAACTTGGATAAACTATAAATTAACAATAAAAGAATAATTAGGGAATTCACAAATATGCATAAGTGAAAAAAAACACTATTTCTAAAGAAAAAATAGGAACTCTAGGAAAGAGATGTTCCCAAAGGAAATCAGAAAGTAAGAAGTACGGAGACACAGCACACCAAAACTTGTGAGATACTGCTACAGCAGGGCTCCAGGGCAGGTGATGATGGCCAGATACTGCTACAGGCTCTGGGGGAACGTGATCACCAGAAATGCTTCTAATCAAAAGAAATACCTTATCCTGACATGGCACAGTTGATAATCCCAGCGCTCAGAAGACTAACAAATGGGAACCATAAATTCAAGGCCGGTCTGTGATAATAGCAAGACTCAAATTTAAAATAAAGAAAACAAACTCTTGAAACCATAATTTCATCTCACACTTTAAGGAACTATGTGTCTAAAGAAGCTGGGCGTGATTCCCCATGTCTCCATGGCAACAATGGAGAAGCCAAGTCATGAGGATCACTATGCACTGAAAGAGAAACTATTTTTTTCAGAAAGAGAAACTAAACCCAAAAAAACCAGAGAGTTACATAACAACAGTGGTAGGATGGAAATAAGTAAAATAGAAACTAGAAAAATAAAGTCAACAGACTATTAAATCTGACAAACCTTTAGCTAAACTGTAGGAAAAAACACAAAGCACTAAAATCATTATATTAACGAATCAAGTGACATCACTAGATTTTACAAACAGGAATGATTATATAATAATGCAGTATTTTCATAAACTCAAATTATCATCAATAATGAACAGATTAAATAAAATGCAGTATATAAATACAATGGAGTGTCATGACAACAAAAGGAAATCAAATACCAAAACATGGTACACATGGGGTAATACCTGTGAAAACACTATATTATATGAGACAAGCTTGCCACCAACACCATACACTATTTAATTCTATTTACATTAAATGCCTGAAATAGACAAACCCATAAAGACAGCAAGTATACTAGCGACTGTTTAGGGATGGGCTTGGGAATTTTGGAATAATGAGGAGTAATTACTAATAGGTATGAACATGTTCTAAACAATGACTTTGGTGGTGCCTTTAGAGCCCCATGACCACAGTAAAATAAAGCACCATAGCATATACTTTAAGTGGATGACTTTATAACATGCAAATTGTATTTCAATAAATATACTATATTTAAATTTATTTCCCTTTCTTTTTGATCTAGGGTGAGGGGTGGCAGAGCCTCATAAATGAAGCTTTGGCTGACCTGGAGCTGAAACTGCTGCTGACTCAGCCAAGTGCTGGGATTAGAGGCATGTAGCTCCAGCCCCAGCTAAGGAAATCTTCTAACAAGTCACAGGACACTGCCCAGGCTACAGTAAAGTGAGCCTATAAAAGGCGGAGAGATTACTGCTTTAGAAATAACATATACAAAGCAATCTTACCTCCAGTACTGATTTCTACTTCTGTGGAGTCTCTTTCTAAACTGCCAGCACTGCTAACAATATTCATTAAATGAATCGCCGTCCAAGCAAATGGCATGCGGTATTTCCCAAGTCTCTGGCAAAACTGGTCAGCTTGACTTTTCAGCTTCTCCAATTTTTCCTTGTTCTGTAAAACATAACTTTATCCATGATCACACTTGAAGGTAAGCACCTAAGGGCTGTTTCAGACAGTACTGAGGGCAGGGTAAGTGCTCGGTTCTTAGCAAAGACAGTAAACAAAGGCTGAGCATGAGGCTCAGAAGTGGAGCGCTTGCTTGCCCATCATGTGCAACAACCCAGGTTCTAGCCTCAATGTGAAGAGGAGAAAACAGCAACTTTCATCAGTTAAAATACAAGGTACAACCTGAACACCACACCTCAAATCATTCTACGAATGTATGCATGGAACAGAGCACCGAAATCTCTGTTTATGATTACGTCACCTTGACAGAAAAGAAAGGTGAGAGGGCCAAGCACACGGATGTACTGTAAGTGATCTTTGAGGAAAGGAAGTGACACTATAGTCCGTCTTTGTAACACAAGATTTAATGCCAGAACAACTAGAAATGAAAGAGATTTAGAAGAGGTTTGTCTTTATGAGCTCCAGATAAAGCCTGAGTGTTCCTTAAAAATTTCTCAGAAACTGAGGCCTTATCAAAACTTTCTTTAAAAAAAAAAAAAACTGTTCATACAAAGATCTGAGCTCATGATAAAATTTTCTGATCTTTAATTATGTAGCTAAATTCATATTAAGTTGTTCTGGCGTTTCCCTGGGTATCATTTACACATTAAATCGGTTCTGCTATATAAACTCACAAGTATACCAGTGCCTTAGTCTATTTTTTTCTGTATATATTTACATTGACTAATAGATAGAAGCATGCTTGGTATTTAGGCGACTTTCTCTTCCTTCTTTTCTTTTTGGTCAGGAGTTCATGTGTCCCAGACTGCCCTCAAACTTGCTACATACTGAAGGACGGCCTCAGACCTCCATCCTACCACTTCCACCCCAAGACTACAGGCGTAACTACATCAGTTTCATGAGGTGCTGGGGACTAAACCTGTGGCTTTGTGCATGCTGGCAAAGACCTCTACCAAATGAGCTATACGTGATATTCAGGTTCTTTAAGCAAGAACGTTTTTGGATGTACACTAGACACAGCAATAGATATCGGTACCATTTTGGTAGTTTTCTATATCCCCCTAGCTGTACTATTTAGTTTGACACAAACCAGGCTCATCTGGGAAGAGGGTACCTCAATTCAGAAAACTGCCTCCATCAGATTAGCTTGTAGTCAAGTCTGTGGGATGTTTTCTTAATTAATGACTGATGTGGGAGAGCCCAGCCCACTGCAGGCAGTGCCACCTCAGTGGTAGTCCCAGGAGGTATAAGAAAGACAGAAACATGAACCTGGAACAAGCCAGTAATCAGTATTTCTCATGGTCTTCTACCTTTAGGTGCCAGCCCTGATTTCCCTCAGTGATGGAGCACCGGCCAACCTCAATTAAAATGCCTCCATAAGAACCAGCTGTAAGGCATTTTCTTAATTAGTGATCAATGGTGGAGGGCCCAGCCCTCCGTAGTTGGTACCATCCTTGTGCTGGTAGACCTGGGTTCTATAAGAATGCATGCAGGCTGAGCAAGCCTCCATGTTCCTGCCCTGTTTGAGTTCCTGTCCTGACTACCTTCAGTGATGAACTACAATGTGGAAATGTAAGCCCAATAAACACTTTCCTCCCCAAGTTGCTTTGGTCTATAGCAACAGTAATCCTACGACAGATGGACTATGGATGTATGCAGATATGACCAAGGATGTATAAATCCAAAGGCTTTCTTCCAAGTTGTTTTTAGTCGTGGTGTTTATCCCAGGAACAGAAAGCAAACTAGGACACCAGCTGAGTCCCACGGCAGGACACTCAGCAGCACACAGCTCACTCTAAATGAAGGAAGTGACAGGTTTGAGAGTCCTGAGCTCTGAGCCAGATTCAGGACGACTTACAACACGTGGGAGTGTGGCTAGTCCACGATCACTCCGGAGTTCGAGCCTGCAGCAGCAGTGTTTTTCCTTCCTTTCTTTTGTTGTTGGTCTGGGCCTGGTTATCACGGCCCGGTTTGTGTCCCTGCTCCCATCCTCTTGTTGTTGTAATTTACGGACTGTTAGAAATTAGCTCAGTTACTTCCCTCCTTCACAGCAAAACAACTTAACAAGTCATAGCGTGGATATTGTATTACTGGCAGCTGCTAATGATACCACAACTGCGCTCCTTTCCTAACCTCCTACTTATGATACGTATGTGTGCATGACCCTTGCCCATCTTTCTTTTCTCTCAAGATGATAAAATCACAGTAATTTCAATGTTAGGAAGTTTTATCAACATCACTATTTTGTAAATAACAGAACTTTTAAATGATTTAGAAGTTAATTAGCTTAGTTCTCATCAAGAGAATATTTATTAAGCTCTACTTAAATTACAATCACTACTAATACTATTAGTGGGGGGCGAGTCATGGGAGGAGTGTTCCACTGTGTACGTCTTCAAGTGCAGAAGAGAGCATTTTGGAGTCTGGGGTCAAGTTAAGGTCACCAGGCTTGCACAGTAAATGCCGTTACCCACACTAAGTTATCTCTCTGCCTCTCCCGCCAAAAACAACTTTTAAAGAAGTAGATTTATGTAGAAGAGACTTTTAAGACCAGCACAGGACTTGACACATGCTAAATGACAAAGAAACAGGGATCAGCATGAAAGGAAAAAGAGAAAGAAATACATTAACAGTAAAATTTTTTAAAGGACCATACATGTTTTTATTCTTCCCAAATTACAATAGGAGTGACATGGGAAAATCAGGGCCTAACATGGTACCTTGGTGGCATCAGCTTCTTTAAAAATCATATATGGCTCTGCACACTCTCCAATGTCTCCTTGCTGTAGGACTTTTTCTAGCTGTCAGAGGCAAACATAAAAAAGTTTAGCTAAGATTTTAAAAATAAATGTACTTAATCAGAAATGCAAGGATGCTTCAATATATTAAAAATTAATATAATACAGCACACATTAACAGTAAGTCAGAGAAAAGGGGAATAATTATCTCTATGCAAAAAATGGATTAAAAAATAATTCAGAATCATTTCTTTATAGAAACACTCAAAAAACTATGAATACAAGGAAACTATCTTAATCTAATAAAGCTATATATGAAAAGCACACGGCTAACATTCTCAAGAGTGACTCAAAACTTTCCCACTAAAATCAGCAACAATACTTTTTAGACTCTTCCCAAATTGCTTTTAGTCATGGTCACAGCAATACAAAGCAAATCAAGACATAGCGTGCAGGTGCCCACGGGAGTCAGAAGGCGTCAGCTCCCCTGGAGCTGGAGTTACAGGTGATGCTGTCCACCTGAAGGGATGCTGAGATCTGAATTCAGGTCCTCTGTAGGAGCCTCAAGTGATCTTAACCTCTAAGGCACCTCTCTAGGCTCCCCTCACAACAACAGTCTTAAGGCACTAGACAGATTTTTTCAATTTCCATAATTCTCTAAAATATATCAATTTCCTAAGATTTTTAAAAATTTTCTTCTGTTTTGAAATAGGGCTGGGGAACTGGCTCACTTTGTGGATGGCTACTTATGTAAGCATCAAGACCTGATTTCATCACGCGGCCTTCACAGCTCAGACAGCTGAGCACAAAAGGCAGGAAGACTGTAGGAGCTCTAGATGTGGGTCAAAGAAACAGTGTCTTCCAGAAACAACAGGACTGGTGCACATGTGAACTCAGAGACTGACAGCACACACGGGGCCTACACAGGTTCAAGCCATCAAACACTGAGAGGGGGAAAAGGACACAGAGTCTCACCCTTAACCAAGATGTTATCTGCAATTGATAGCTGCTGGCAAAGGGGAAATCAGTGTTCTCCATTGGAGTCTCAGCTAGGTATATGAACCACACTTCAACTCCTAACAGACTGCAAATGTTCACCAAATTAAAATACAAGTCACAAATTTAAATGAACCAAAGTGTCCCCAGCCAATATATTGGACAAGTTATCATATACTCATACCATGAAATACTAAGAACCAATAAAATATATTTAAAACTTGTTTCAAGCAACAATACCGACTACTGAATTATATGGAAAGGAAAAAAGTTCTTTCTCCCTTTCTTTACCTCCCCAACTCTGCTCTCTCTCTGATCCCTTTAACTGTTCAAAAACGGGAACAGTGTTGAAGAGAAACAGGGCAGTGAATGGAATGGGGGTATTACATTACACAAACACTGTAGTAAAGAACCTTGTAAGGGTGTTTTCTGGAATTCTTTTTTTGTTTCTTGACCTGGCTGGTCACATAAGTGTATTCATTATAGGATAATTAATCAAACTATACATTTACAACTTCCATAATTTCTTCTACAATTGTATCATATATCAATAAAATTTTAATTTAAATAATTTTAAGTACATTTTATTAACATCACCTAAGTGTAATCAAGTTTTATTTGTCTGTGTAAGTTTCTTTCAATGTGCTTTGTGCTTTTTTTCTTCCAAATAACATTACATAGAAGACAATAGAACTTTTTCATCTACTTAGCCACAAAACGAGCAAGCCAATAAAGAAGACAAAAAAATGGTAGGGAATTAATAATTCTTGCTGAATAAGAATCCAAATATTCCAGTCAGCAATACTGCACTAACAGTCCAATTCTTCACCCTTTGCTACAAGATCTGTAAACTTCCTTCCAGAAGTGTCCTATTAGATATACCCCAGTTGCCTGAGTTTATGTTCTGTTATGACCTGCTTTAGCAACTGGGATGTTAGCTGCTGTGATACAGCCAAAGACTTGAAAAACATCTCTTGCAACTGAGTCTACTCTTTAGTATGTCTACAAAGATCAAGAATTTACCGCTAAAAACGACACACAAACAGACCATCTCTATCTCCAGCCAGAGACAATTCAACTGGTTCCAGACAACGTACAGACACAAACACGATCATCTGGTTTCAGACAACCTAAGGACAGACACACAAATACAACCATCTGAAAACACTACAGCCCAGACTGGCTGACAAATGCACACATCATGATGTATAGATAAATATACAAACACCATAACAGAATTATAAATAACGACTTTCTGTACAGTCCACGGGGATATCCTCTTTTTGTTCTTGTATAGCAAGAACTACACAACACAGGTGCTAAGGAAATTTCCTCTCAAAAAATGATAATGATGGACCAAAACTATAAACCAAACTATACTATTTTTCTTGGGGGAAAAAAAGAGAAGAGAAATATCATGATGGAGCACAAATAACTAAAGAAAATCTCCAAAATTAATTTCCTTTAAAAGGGCCGAAGTTAAAAAGATGGCTTGGCACTTAGGAGAACATGCTGCTCCAAGAGAACCAAGGTCTGATTCCCAGCAGCCACAGACAGTTCACAGTCATCTGTAACCCCAGCTCCCAGGGTCTGACGCCCTTCTGACTTCTGCGGGCATCAGACACATGCACGGAAAACAACCAAATACAACAAATAAAACAAAATTTAGTAATATTTTTCATTTTGGAAATTACAAAACATTTCTCACATACACATGCGTTTATATATACATGCAAATCTACATTTGCTTATATTTTATGAGAATTATGATATATAGACTTATTTTTCACTATTCTCATGTTTGTTACATAACATCATTTTTCAAATTATGATTTTGCATATATGAATTTATCATGATTTACCTATTTCTTTGTACTGAGCGTTTACATTCAATGTTTTTTATTCTATTCCTTAAAGCCGCTTATTCCCATTATGACGACTAAATCTCTGCATTTCCAAGCCATCTATATTCCAGTCATCTTTGCCTTACTAGCTCCTTTCTTCTGAGATGATCTAGTTTATAAAAACTTGCCATTTTACCCATATAAAATAACTATATTGCTCATTCGTGTTCATCTCTTTTTAAATAATTATATTATTATTTTATATATAATAAATATAAGATCATCATCATCATAATAGGTATTTGAAGGCAGGGTCTCTCTATGTAGGTCTGGCTGTTCTAGAACTTGCTGTGTAGACCAGACTGGCCTTGAACTAACAGAGGCACCTGCCATGCTGAGATGAAGGCGGGATTAAAGGTGTGCACCATCACTCCCGGCAGAACTCACTCACCTCACTTAAGAGGATTTTCTAAAGTGAATTTCTCCTGGGCTGTTCACTGAAACTAAGACTAATTTTAACCTGAATTCATAGGAATGCACCCAACAAATTGGGACATTATTCCTGTGGGTAAAAAAGACTAATTTTTATGAAAATCCACTTTACAATCTTATTAAAAAATTCATTACCTCTTTATCATAATTTTACATAAACAAGGGACTAAGGAATATATTGTAGGCTGCTCTCAAGTCAAGGTCAATTTAACCAAAGTCAAGTAACTAAATTCTTCTGTTTATCTGTCTTGAATAGTTATTTATTTACTTTGTGTATGAAGGCAATGGCACCACAAGCATGCCAGAGTCAATTCTCTTCATCCACCATATGGATTTAAGGAACAAACTCAAGTACTTGAGCTGGGCTAAAATGTAAACACCTATATATATAAGCCTGCAGAGACACCTGCTGGTCCCAATCAGTCTTTAAGCTATAACAAGACAGCAGCATAGTAATATCTGAATTTATTCCCCAATTTCTGGGGACAAACCTACATCCTCAGCCCTCATTTTACTTTTGATTTTGAGACAAGTTTTCCTTAAGTTGCCCAGGCTGGCCTCAAACTCACTCTATAACCCAACCTAGCCTTGAAATTGCAACCCTCCTGCCTCAGCCTACCAAGGAGCTGGAATCATAGACCTTATCACCAGCATGGCTAGTCTCTAGTTTCTAACTACTTTTCTGGGGGAGGTATGCTCGGAGCATTGTGTGGCTGTTTTTTTTTCACTTTGGTTTGCTTTTTCAGCGGCAGGCTCTTGCTAGGTAGTCCAGCTGCCCTCTAAGTTTCCAACCTCCTGCCCCCACCTTTTAAACGCTAGTTATAGGCATGTGCCTCTATGCCCAGAGAGCAACTCTTACTGTACCTGGTTGACAGTCAAATCACAATGACCTAGGATTTCAACAGTTTAGCTTTGATATTTATATGACTTAGAAACAGTAAAATAATTACACTATAGCAACTATGAGCATTAATGTAAACAGACCTGAATATTCAGTTGTTTGGTCAAACATTCCTTTAAGTCCGTGGTTCTCAACCTTCCCAATGCTGTGACCCTTTAATATAGTTCCTCATGTTGCAATGACACCCCCCCCCAGCCAAAAAATTATTTCATTGCTACTTCATAACTGTCATTTTGTTACTGCTATGAATAATAATGTACACATCTGCTAGGCAGGATATTGATATGTCTCCCCTGTGGAAGGATCATTCAAGCCTCAAAGGGGTTGTGACCCACAGGCTGAAAGCACTGCTTTAAACGTTGCTGGGAAAATATTTTTTTCTTTTTTTAAGAGATCATTAACAATTAGAATAGTAGACTTTGACTAGAGTTGAATAATCTCTACTATGTGAGTGAATCAGTTGAAAGGTTTACAAAGACTGAGGTTTCCTGAAGAAAACTGTAACAGAAACCAAGCCTCAGTCGCCAGTCCGTTATCATGTGGACTCTGGACTCAAGGCTAGGTGGATTGGCATCTGGCAGCTTGCCCTACAAATCAAAGAGAGAGCTGTCAGCTCCCAGGATCCCGTGGGGTAATCCCTTAAGATAACCCACTGCTTTCTGACTGCAGAGCCATGATTAACTCTACTTCCCATTCAGGGAAAGTCATAAGTCAGGTTGTAACTATAGCGTATGTCCAATGCGGCATTGCAAAGACTCAAAGACAAAACCAAGTAAAGACAGGTTACTAAGTTTGCAATATTGACAATGACAGGAATAGACACCAAACAATAAACACATCTGTTAAAGGTATTCTCACCTTTATCACAAGAAAGACATCTTGGGAAGGATAAGTTATAGAAAAAATGGCTGATCTTGCCAGAGTGGTAATGGCAGCAGGTGGTACGTGTGGCCTTAACAATCCCTTCATTTGTTCTGAATTAAGGTCAAAATAAAAGTTTTCTGAAATCTGAAAAATACATTCACACATTAGACTTTTACAAAATTTTTGAAATACACAAAAAGCATATATATAAAATATACATAATAAAAGATTATATTCTAAAACACTCCATTCAAATTCGTAGTTGAGTATATATTTCACTGAGACCAATCTACATATCTACATCAAGGTCAAAAAACTGTATGAGCTACTTTGGAACATAACATAGAAACATTTTCTAATGAGACTTAAGTTCCTTAATTTAAAATACAGCTAAGCTAATTACCACTGAGATGACTGACTACAAACTGAATTTTAAAACTTTATGTTAATAACATCTCAACAATTTTCATTTTACAAATACAAGCTACTAGAGCAAGTTCTCCTGAAGAAATCTATCACAGGTCATATGTTGATACTGAAGGCACCTTCAAGTTTCTACTTCAGCATGACTTAGTATAATAAAGAAAGAAATGCTGGGCTAGAAATGTCGCCAAGGGCTAATTTCCAGGCTAGAATGCTCAGAACCCTGGGCTCCATTCCTAGCACCCCAGAAAGAGCAGAGGAAGGGGAAGAGAGAGGGAAGGAGAGGGAGAAGAAGAGAGAAAAGAAATAAAAAAAAGCTGTTTAGTACCCCCTGAAAACTCGGAAGCACAATAAAAGCAGCACAGTAAACCAAACCCACTCCTTCGCCACCTCAACAGACACAGAACAGCCGAGGCTGTAAGAGGTTACAAATGCAGCAATAAACTTCGGTGATTGTCATGTTTATTTTGTACGTACTGCTTTCAGACAGTTCCTAATCCAGTATTAGCTTGTCTTTGTTGTTGTTGTTTCTCGAGACAAGATTTCTCTGTGTAACAGTCCCAGTTATCCTCATCAAGGCTGTCCTGAACTCATAGAGATTCGCCTGCCTCTGCCTCCCACGTGCTGGGATTAAAGGCATGCACCACCACTCCCTAGCTTGCTTGTCTATTTCTTAAAAGTTGCCTCTGCTATTTGCTTTAGGATTTCTTTTCAATAAATCAAAAACCAGGTTTCAACTAAAGTGTTTCCTATAAGATGAAAATATGTAACTAATCTTGGAAGGGTAAATTTCAGTTAACAGCAGATGAGGACTCACTACTTGTTTATCTTATAAAAAAGCATGTAAGCAGGTTTCTGAAATTTATGATTATAACAATGACTGTAATCAAATCCCAGAAACTTACCTTTTTCTTTTCCTTGACATCATATAAAGCCAAACTTGCAAAAATGGGCTCAATTTCAATCTCAAACCTTTATGAAGAAAAAAGATAAACTAACTTCAAAATACATACGAAAGATAAATCTGGGGCTAGAGATATGGCTTATCAATTAAGACGGCTGCTCTTGCAGAGGACCCAAGTTCAGTTCCCAAAACCTACATCAGGCCGAGGCAGCTAACAACTACCCTGGAACTCCAGCCTTAGGGGAGCTGGCTCCGTCTCAGGACACCACAGACATCCAGACTCACATGTACATATCCACACATGGACAGACGGACTGAGACAGAAAAACAGAAACACACACACACAGAGGGACTCACACACCAGAGATCCAGACCAAGATCCAGAAAGATCTCTTTGGAAAGAAGAAATCTGGATTTCAAACTTCATTATTTCAATACCTTCCTCTTTCACACCCATGCCTATCTGCATCACTTCTTCTAAGACACTTTCCACATATATCTTTCAGAGTTTAAAAACCAATATGCTCTCTTTATAAATCCCCTTATTTTTCCAGCAATAATTAAATTTCCTAAATCTCTCAGAATTTTCTGTCCATTTTGTGGCACTAATTACTTTCTAACCTGTAATTAGGTTATTTACTTAGGTGTGTTCACTCTGAAATAAAGTTTTAAAATACTTTCTCTTCCAGGCTATAAATCAAATAATACACACCCAAAAAATTAAATATATTTAAGACATTCTGAGAAAATCAGAAGCATATGGAAACTCCTTCTGTGCAGAAAGAACTGAGATGAAGTTGGATGGTCATCTACCCAGACTTTTTGTCCTTGTGTAAAATGTGCATGTGAAATACTTTTCTTTAAATAAAGAATATTATACTATTTTGTGTTCTGCTTTTTTAACTCAATAGTCAATGGGCAAATTTCCATATCTTAAATCTTATCATTTTAATGCTGGGAATTTCCTATTTGATGAAAATGTCAAGAGTTCTTTATAACTTTATACTTGAGATGTTTAAACACTTTCTTAACCAGAGCCAGCACACAGTAAGGTGGTGCATGTTTAATACACTTTCTTAACCAGAGCCAGCACACAGTAAGGTGGTGCATGTTTAATACACTTTCTTAACCAGAGCCAGCACACAGTAAGGTGGTGCATGATTACTGACTCAATGTTAGTGAGAAGCTGATCGAAACAGCAGCACAGCGGTGCCTCGGCCAAAGACAATATGCCAAGAGGACACCTGGCCGTGGCTGCAGGCCATTTTGCCTGTCAGCTGAAGGAACATTATCCATATTTCAAAAGTAGAAGTCTGGAATGTGACTGAGCATCCTGCGTTGTGCAGCCCGCACAGGAAGACATACTAAGAAAAGATTGCTAAGTAGTTTGGAGCTGCAACAATCCTGCTCCACAGCATCTGTCTGCTAATTATAAATCAAGTCAGCGCCCCTCTAAGAGAAGAGATAACATTTCCACATCACAAGTTTAATAAAGAGCCATTCAAAAAGATGTGCACAGAATCTGAAAACAACAGTGTATATACTTAGACAAGCAACTGTGGAAATCATCAATCCAAGGCTAAGGAAGTGATAAGCAAGAAACAAGGTAGGAGCCCTTGACAGAGAAGCTGTGGCCTCTCAGGTCTCCACAGGGAAGGAATACGGGAAATGAACACTGCGAAGGGAGACGTCACTCTTCTTCCATGTCACTTCCAGCTAACACCTCCCCTAGCAAAACAAACCGAGGCTGAGCACAAAGGGATCTCAGAGACTCTTTCAGCACTTGACAGCTACTAAATATCTACTCTGCATCCTCTTATCCTTGTGATTTGGCAGGGAAAGTGGTACTGCAATATTTTTCCATATACAGCTTTTCACGTACTTATTAACCATATAAAAATCCTCTACTGAAGTGATTCTCAACCTCCTTGATGCTGTGACCCTTTAATACAGTTCACATTGTGGTGACTTCCAACATAAAGTTTAAAGCTAGGGTGTAGTTCTGTTGTAGAGTGCTTGCCTAGCATGTACAAAGCTCTGGATTCAACTCTTAGGGCTGCCTAAACCAGGTGAAGCAATGTACTCTAATAATCCCTGCACTGGGAAGAAGAATCAGAAAACTCAAGGTCATCCTCAGCTGCACAGTAAGTTCTAACCTAGAAAAGATGAGACCCTGTCAATAAATAAATTTGTGGTATACAACCTGTATCACAATGGCTGCTAAACGGACTTTAAGTATAATATAATGTAGAGGTCAAGATATGCAGAAAAGTCTACTCAATTTATCTAATATGTTTCTACATGAACTTAACTAAATACATAAAGCTTTGGCTTCCAAAGACAGAAAACTGTCATATTACAGACAAAGAAATCTCTCGGCTGATCTCCTTTGTACAGAGAGAGCTAGAAACTAAATCTTTCTCTTAAGTTAAAACTAGTAAGCCTATAGTAACACACTATAATGAGAAAAGCAAGGTTTCTTTTTCCAATGATTCTCTGAGCAATATTAAGCAGAATTCGTACTAATTCTCTTTAATTAACATTTTTTGTTTGTAAAATAAAGAAAATACAGCTTGGCTTGTAGACTTACTCTGCAGACAGCAAAAAACTAAGCGAAACTACTGGGAAAGCAGGACACAAGTATGAAGTCACCCCAAGGGCACATGACATTTAACTGTCATCACGGGAAAACACACTTCAAAACAGAGTCCAACCTACAGAAAAGAAGAAACTAGATCTTTAGAGAAAAAGACTTCTTGCTGGGCACAGTGGTGTGCACTTTTAATCCCAGCTCATGAGGCAGGGTTATGGTCTACACAGGAAATTACAGGACAGAGAGAGATACATAATGAGACCCTGTCTAAAATGAGAGATTTCTTGTCATCCTAACTCTGCATCCAACAGTGGCCAGCAAACACCACAGACAGTGGTAAACGCTCTTCAGAGCCGGAAGACGGGCTGTGCAGGTGCAGCACCTACCACTGTCTCTGAAATGCTCTAGCTTCACCTACCAACGTGGAAACCACATACTATTCATTGTGAGCCATAAAAATGCTTCTCAAGCTTGCTTTGGCAACGAAGATCAGAGCAGCACTGTCCCTCGGCAAGGAGGCACGAAAATTAAGCCTTCCATAGTTGGTCTTAATTAGTGAACAAGTGAGTTTAAAAAGCTCATAAAGCCGGGTGGTGGTGGTGCGCACCTTTAACCTCAGCACTCAGGAGGCACAGGCAGGTGGATCTCTGAGTTCCAGGCTAGCCTGGTTTATAGAGTGAGTTCCAGGACAGCCAAGGCTACTTTCTCAGAGAAATGCTGTCTCAAAAGACCAAAAATAAAATAAAAGACAAAAAGAAAGAAAAGA
Organism: Arvicola amphibius; assembly: GCF_903992535.2. Lineage (NCBI taxonomy): Eukaryota > Metazoa > Chordata > Mammalia > Rodentia > Cricetidae > Arvicola > Arvicola amphibius. The sequence goes on along the minus strand of NC_052052.2, from coordinate 48,529,568 downwards.
AGGTCGTGAAATTAACTTTTGTGTTTGTCTCCCAAGATGCTTTCTATTTCTAAATGAAAATCATTTCAGGGGCTGGAAAGATGACTCTCTTCTCAGAGAAAAGCACCAACACTGCTCTTGCCAAGGACAAGAGTTCTGTTCCCAGCACTCTTGCTGGATGGCTCACAATTGACTGTAACTCCAGTTCCAGGGAATCTAGTGTCCTCCAGCACCTGTATTTACCTGCTCATTACATAATCACAAATAAAATAAGATACCTGGCTGGGATTCAGATCAGTGTTTTGGTCAGCTATCATCAGAGAAGCATCTTCTAGCAGTAGATGGCAATTAACACAGAACAACTGGACAACGTGCAGCAAGTACTCTCGAGACTCTGGAGCACTCAGCCCTAAGTAGCATCTTTATTAAACCCCTCTCCTCAAGGCTCAGGGATCTATGCAGAAGAGGGGACAGAAAGACTCTAAGAATAGAGGTGATGGATGACTCCAAAGAAACAGCATCTTCCAGACACAACACAACTCATACACATATGAACTCACAGAGACTGTGACCATATGCACAAGACTTGACAGGTTCAAGCCAGCTTGAACAGGTCCTAGTTCAGAGAAGTGGACACAAACTCCTAACCCAACCCCAACTAAGAAGCTATTTATAATCAGTACCTGCTGGGAAAGGGAACAAGTATTCCCCAAAGGAGTGTCCCTGGGCATATCAGCTACACTCCAGAGCAGGTCCCATGCCCAGGAGCAGTTGACCAACATAAAATGTGTGCCTTCTGTTTTGGTTTTGTATTTTTGTTCTATTGAGTTTTGTGTTTGTTTTGATTTTCACTTTTGTTTGTTTTCCTGAGAGATACAGAAGCAAAGAAAGTAAGAGAGAACATGGCGTTGGGTGATAAGGAAGGTAGGGAAAATCTTGGAGGAATTGAGGGAGGGGGAAGAATATGATCAAAGATATATGAGATTATGTTTAAATAAAAAAAAGTTAAAAAATAAAACATTGCAAAAAATCCTGATTTTCCTTATAGAATATTTTAATGTAAAAGACCGAGATCTACCCCTGTCAATTTCTCCATGAATGTGGGGAGGGGAACTATCCAAACTATCCTTTCCTTAACCTAACATGAATGCTGCAAAAAGACCAGCGGGATGACTCCCAGAGTCTGGCAGGAACCATACATGGACTGTCACTTTGTTTTGTCCTCATTACACAAATGCTTTCTGAAACTGAAATTATTTGGGGAAAGAAACTTTAAGGTATACACTGAAAATTCATAAAACTTAAAAATATAAATAGATGACTTTTTCTGAGAGAGAAAAACAGAGGGTCTTATTATTCAGCTCAAGTGGCCTCAAACCCATGCCCCATGTCTGCAACCTACTAAATGCCACAATTACAGATATGCACCATCACCCCGGTTGCAGTTTCAGCTTTATAAGCCAAATAATTTGAATACAGTGGTCTCTTATATATGTACATTTTTCTCTTCTCTGAATAGGTATACACAGTAGATGTATTATGTAGAAAAAACTAACTATAATTAAACATTTTTCTTAAAATCAAAATAAGCACATAAGATCTTAAAAATAATAATTTCAAAAGAAAAAAGGAAAATCATTCCTCATAAGTAAAACACACAAGCATAAAGTCTAAAGTTTTGTTACACTAGTAATTAAAATAATTGCCTAGGTAATAGAAATTAAACAGTAAAAAAAAATACTTACTTTAGTGATAAACATTTTACAAGAAGTCTCTGTCCAAAATGCTCTTTGGGTACATCAGGAATGCTAAGCCGTTCTATTGGCTCTTCCTGCAGAGTGAGAAGTAACGCCAATATGAAAACTTGCCACTTGTCTTTAAGACTTTAAGCATTCTGATACTTTCAGTCTTCACAATTAAACACAGCAAAGAACGCCACATTCGTATAAGCAGAAGCCATTACATTCAGTTCACTCCTCGTTAAAAACCAGCCCACTAGTACTAAAAGCATATTTAGCTCATAAATCCAACGGCTGTTTCCAACACGGCTGTAATACTAAGTACAAATCATACTCCCAACAGAGTATCTTAACAATCACTTGCTGCCTCTTTGTGGTGCTGGGGACTGAACCTACAGCCCTGCACTTGGTAGGTAAGTGCTCTGGCCACTGAGCCACATCCCTGGTCCACTTTTAGTTTAGTTTTTAATAGGCTCTTACTAAGATACCCAAGTTTGCCTTGAACTAATTATGTAGCCCAAATAATCCTAAAACTTGTGATCCTCCTGCCTCAACTTTCCAAGTATCTGGGATGACAGGAATACACCACGTCTGGCCTCCTTTGCTTCTTTATATGAAAAGGCAATACCTCATCTGGTGATGGATGCAAAGCAAACAGTTCCTTGTGACGGTTTGATTTCCTTTGGTCATCATTCTGGTGGTCTATTTCTTCATTTGGAGTTCGATCAAGTAAATTAGGAAGCAAGGCATCAGGAAGTGAGTTTTTTAAGTCAAATATACTGCAGGCCCAGCTACCCCTTGGAGTATCATCTATTGACATCGAACGTCTTTTAAGGTCATCCTGTTGTGAAAAATATTAAACTTTAAATACTGATATATTAATTAACTAAAAAATACTTTCTCATAGTCACTTAAGAATAAAAATATTACTTGCTCATCCTGGTAGCTGTTGCCATCTGGAGCTTCATCAGATTCAAAGACCTGTCTGGGCAGTCCTTTCTGTCTTTCTCTCTGCTTGTCCAACGTGTTAGGGTTAAATCCTGTTCCCAGTTTATGGTATCTATTCAAAATAAAATCAATTTCTGAAAATCTCTCTTTCTGCATTCTTATGTAATAATTGCAATTGCATATATATAAATTTACTTGTTTATACACAAACACAACTGGAAACTATCCTAGCAGTTCTAAGTGTGATAAACCCAACCCAGGATTTAGGAAACTGCCCACTGCTCACCACCCCCAAAAAAGTCAGGTAGTGATGACGCACGCCTTTAATCCCAGCACTCTGGAAGGAGAGGCAGAAGGATCTCCATGGGTTTGAGACCAGCCTGGTCTATAGGCTGTCCCAGGACAGTCAATGCACATTTTCTGTGTACAAAGTAACCGTGCCTCAAGGAAAATTAAAAAACAAAAATAAGACCCCCCCTAAAAAAAAAAACTGTCTGCCCAAAGTTCCTTTAATCCAAATAAAGAGCAGACTACCCATTTCTAAAAGTAAAACATATTTTCTTCCTCTCGTGCCAATGATGTATATAACTTAAGTTTTACTTTCTATTCAGAAAATCAGTCAGCTAAAACAAGCAAACAGAAAAAAGCAAGTAGCCAAGGATAAAGAATAAACTAGTAGAAAATAGATATCATATTAATAATATAAAATTTTAATAATGTAAATAGATATATATGCATGGAATTTTAAAATTATTTCAGCAACTCACTACTGTAGAAAAGCTCTCAATTTAAATCTACAATGTAAAATGAAAAACAAAAGATCTATATATCATTATATACATATATTAGTTGACACACACATACGGAGGGGTTTGGAACTCCTAAATTAATATAATATACTTTCTTTTCTAACAACGTTTTTATAAAATCCTAGTGGCCGAGAACTGATCACAAAGTAGAGCACTGCACCACAGTTCCCCATGTCCAGGCCGCATGCCTTCTGTCTTTCTGAGACACCAACAACTTTCAGTCCACCCTTGCGTCTCCCACTGATCAAGGAAGATAACAATATTTAATGTGACAAAAAAACTGTATGCTTTTGAATCTGCTGCCCTAGCTTCTAATCTTGGCCACCTCTATTTTGACTTCTGAGACCTCAGAAAAATGTGTCCTTAACTGCTTTGAGTCTGAGGTCCCTATCAACTGGATCCATAAATACTATGAGCATAAAGCCCTCAATAAAATGCCTAGCATATGATTAATTACCCACTAATGTTAATTTCCCTCCCACCATGCCTCAACTAATGATGAGCCACCATGATTCTGAGGCCAATAACTAATAATCAATCAATCAATATTAAAAAAAAAACTTCTAAGAGCTGGATCTGAAAGTAGGCTTTTAAATTTAACTTAGCTATGCAAGTTTTACAAAACCTCAATTTTTTTGAGAAAAACTATTCAGCAATATCCATCATGATTTCCTAAGAGAATGAGACTACAGAATTATCATCATTACATGCAATCAGTCTGTACTGATTCTTAACAAGACAAAAATAGCAGTCCTTCAAGCCTAATATTTTATAAAGAAAACAAGCAAAAGTATGAACTCCATGAAATAATATATCTATTGATAACAATCTTCTTTTTTGACCATTTTGTTTAATGATTTTTGTCTCACAATTTTTATGAAATATAACTTAATACATTAAAAATTCTCCTAGGTTACTTTTTTCAGATTTACTTATTCTCACTTTACTACGTATGAGTGCTGGCCTGCATGTGTATGATCATATGCATGCCTTGTGCCTGAATGCTAAAGAGGCTATGAGCTATTCTGAAACTAGAATTCCAGATGGTTGTGATGTGGGTGCCCTGAACCAAACCTGTGTCCTCTACAACAGCAGCAGTGTTCTTAGCCACTGATCCACCAGTACCGTTAAACAGAGAGTAGCCGAGCGACTTACTTTCTGATTACGATCGCCCAGTCTTCCGTGTAACTCCTTATACAATCTCTAACATGTGGATCCATCTCACTGTTTCAAAAAACAAAATACATTCATAATTTAGACAGAAAAGAAATAATTATTTTTTTAAGTAGAACACAAGAGATTTATTAGGAAGACTCCCAAAAGCAGTTCCAAGGGAAGAATATATCAAATTTTTGCTTCAGTTCTTTTTATAATAATAAACAAACCTACCACCAAAGTATGACTTAAATAAAGTAATGAAAAACTTCCTACAGTTACATTAAAACTGAAGTAAGGCAATGTCTCCTTACCTTTCTTCAGGCACGGCTGAAACAAGGGTCCTGCAGTCCCTGGGACTATACACAACTTCAATATCATCTGGAGGGAATTCAACCAGATCTCTCAGAGGCCCAGAGTCCACAGCTAAAGGGTGAGTGATGAGGTAATCTTCCAAATCCACAGGATCGACTGCTTCAGTAAGGGGCACCTTAGCGGACAGGAGTGTGTGCAAAGGAAGAGGTGAATAATAATAATCTGACAACTTTAAGCAAAGGAAAAATAAACCCATTTTTAACCCAGTCCTTTGGAAAATCTCAGCAGATATTCAGATGCACTGAGAATCACAGCACACGGCCATGAGCTCCCTTATGCTTTCTTCACACTCTTAACTCTCACATGCAGACTCTTCCCATAATTCTCACATTAAAGACAAGAACAATAGGGCTGGAGAGATGGCTCAGCGGTTAAGAGCATTGCTTGCTCTTCCAAAGGTCCTGAGTTCAATTTCCAGCAACCACATGGTGGCTCACAACCATCTGTAAAGGGGTCTGGTGCCCTCTTCTGGCCTGCAGGCATACAGACAGAATATTGTATACATAATAAATAAATAATAAATAAATAAATATTTTTTAAAAAGACAAGAATAATTAGCAATCTTGCTACACTTTACAGCTTGCCATGTGCTCACTAGAATGATTATTGTTATCTCTAGAATTTGTATCGTTAAGTTACTGAAAGCTGCCTTTATTTTATTTGTTATTGGTGACTATCCTAGCAAATATTTTTGACCAGACTGTGATAAGTTAAACAATGATGCCCCCAAAACTTCCCACACCCTAATTCATGCCCCTTGTGCATGTTAATATGCATGAAAATAAAGTACAGTAAAAGTCCTTACACATGTTTTTAACACGTGTTTTTTAACTTTTTAGCTTAAGATGGAGACACTGTCCTGCACTGTATGAGCGTGCTCTACATAAAGTCATCAACATTCACTTTAGGAGAGAAAGGTGATCTGTGCTGCATACACTGAGGAAGAAGCCATGGGAGGTGAAGTAAAAAGACATTTGAAGATTCTAACCTTTAAGGGTAAGTGATGCAGCTTCAGGTAAAGGAATATCAGAAGCCACCAGAACCACGAAGTGGCAAGGACTGACTTTCCCCCAGAACTACTGCAGGGACGATGACCCTGCCAGACCTTACTTTAGTGCATTTCTGTTGACTTCAGAAACCCAGGCTTAAGACTGAGGAAGTAAACTTCTATTGTTTTGAGATACCCAGTTTACAGTCATCTTTAATGGTTTAATAATAACCACAGAATATTTGATATTCAGACCCTACTTATATTACATATTATTAGTAATATTCATTGCATTTTACCCTGGCTGAAAATTACTTTTTAAAGATTTCTTTTAAGTAAGTGTGTGTGTGTGTGTGTGTGTGTGTGTGTGTGCGCGCGCGCGCATGTGTGCACACACACACACACACACACACACACACACTCTAGAGACTGCACTCACAAATTTAAAGCTAGTGGGGGGGTGGTCGTGAAACCTCTCCCCCACAACCAAGTATGAGTTGTGTGGGGCTCAGAAAAGATAAGAAAATATGAGCCAAAGGTTTGTTTTTGAGGTAATGAAAAATATTCTAAGTGGACTGTGGTGGTATATCAGTGAATTTATTAAACCCCATGGAATTTATTCTTTAAAGTGATAGATTGTATGGTAGGTAAGCTACAACTCAATGGAGTCATTTTTAAAAAGCTGAAACAGAACTTTATCCATTCATAGGAAATAGAGAAGAAACATGTCTACAAGAAAGCAAAGCAACTTTGCTTTCAGAAAGAAAGCAACTTTGACCTAACTTCTAAATGAGCCAATGGTGTGAACACAGATCAAAGTTGGGGGGACTAAGGGAGAGGGTAAGAATACAAGAACAAGGCAAGAATCTCTACTGACCTAAGATCAAATCCCATCTGCTGTTAGTTTCCCAAATTCTGATGTGAATGACCGACCATAAAAAAAATCATGAAACCAACCAAGGAAACAGCACGCGCCCAACTGTAGATGACAGCAAGACATTACTGCTAATATAGTTATGTGTGATAATGAAAATGCCAGTGTGTTCGGTACTCTATCTAGTTCATTGTCTGAAGACTTCATGATCAACAAGTACCTTTTCAAAGAAACTGAAAGAGAAATTTAATCCAAACTGCACTGTCCACACCCAATACTGCTGCTAAGAAAATTTGGAAAGTGGGGACTGGTAGAAAAGGCGAGGCAACAACAAAAAAAGTAAAAAGTATGAATTCCGACAGGCTGAATTAGAAAGTAAAGAACACAGTTTTAAAAGATGCTATTTTTAAGGGAGAATTGTGAAAGTGCTTGTTACTGGGATAACCCTTGCTCTTGAGTTTAAACTGACTCTCGTCAACGATGCTGAGCATCTTCTCTAGCCACACTCCTGGATACAGCGGTACGGTAAGTGGACACCCAGATTTAAACAGCATTGAGGTTGTGCCAAAGGGTGAAATAACATGAGAGAAGGTTAAAGAAATCAAGGAGTAGATGCAACAGAGTAGTTACACAATGCTCAAAAACTAAGTTCTTTGGTGAGAACTGAAGAGGACATCAAGGGACAAGGACGTAAAAAGTTAGTGGATTTGAGGTGTGTGAATCCTCACAGTCAGGAGGATAGCTGGAATCAGGAAACCAGAATGAGAAGACAAGAGATGTAATCAGAATGGGGAGCATAAAACAGATTGCACGAGTTATGGTTATTCAAAAAAACAAACCGGGTGTCTGGCTATGGGATTTTCAATAGCTGATGAAAGGCAAAGAGCTAAAAGCACCAACAACATACACGAAGAGCTACCACCATGCACACTGAAATTACCCAGAAATCCATGTATGCTAAAGACTTCCCAACCAGCATATTGCTGCTCATAAAAGTAAATTCCTGCTTTAAGGTTTAGTAACACAAACAATTATAACAGGTCAATCAAACTTTTTTCACACTGGCATATAATGTTTGTTCAATAATCAGTATGTTTCCTGAGCTACATGTAAAAACTGTAGAATCCCACCTTTTGTGTTTCGTGTTTAAGCTAGTGTCTCACATGTACCATACCCATGTCTCCTCCTCCAGTGTGCTCAGAACACAGGACACAACACCACACCCAGTGCGCTCAGATTACAGTAAACAACACCACGCCCAGTGCGCTCAGATTACGGTAAACAACACCACGCCCAGTGCGCTCAGATTACGGTAAACAACACCACGCCCAGTGCGCTCAGATTACGGTAAACAACACCACGCCCAGTGCGCTCAGATTACGGTAAACAACACCACGCCCAGACACTCTGTTCCTTTTATTCACTTTTCTAGTTTTCCACACTTGAACTTTAAAGTACTATAATTTTAAGATAAATGAAGGTTTGTTTTAATTCCTATTCCTAACATAAATATGAGTTTAAATAAAAATTACTATCTCGTTATAGCTTCTTTCATAAGATATGATTTATTTACGTTTATGATGCTTAGCCTACAATGATTCAATAACTATTCCTTTCTATTAAAAGGGACAGAGCTACGAACCCACATAGGGCTTACCTCAGTGCCTAACTGTAGAAGATTCCAGCATTTTAACATAATGAATCTACGTATAAAAGCCCAGCACTGATTAAGTCCTGCTGTAAAGTTCTGGAGTTGACTAGGACACCAACACTTCTCTAGCACCCCATAACCCTCTGTCAACTCGAACGGCAAGAATGAGGAGGCCACAGTGAAGGCTAACACTAGTGTAGAACCCAGTTTACTGACTGACTTCTCCAGTACTTTTTCATGGTCTCCTCAGGAATGCACTTCTAACACTCCATGGCTTGAATGTGCTACTTACTGTGGTGTGATGAGATATATTGCCAACTATGTTGAGGTTTTTGAGCAGCTGGGGGGAACCACTGTATTGTGCAGAGATCTGCTTTCTGACTTCAGCAGCAACAGTTCTAGAACAAAGAAATAATACATTACAGACACATGCACACGATAGATAGATAAAGATATATTTAAGAAAATAAAACATATATAATGAAGGGAAGTACATTAAAATTTTGTTTATAAAATAACGTCTAGGCATATTAAGGCTAAATTCATAAAGAATTTTAACAATTTGGTTCTTGCTTTTAATTATAACATCTTTTTTGTTTTTACTTTTTTTAGACAGGATCTCACTACGTAGTCCTGGTTGTCCTCAAACTCACTCATCTTTTAATACTGATGGAGGATACAAGCAGTATAGTTAATTTTTACATGGCTGGTTTCTAATGTGACATTTTAGGAATACAATCTATGATATCGTATAAGTTATAAAATAGATACATAAGTTAAAATGTAAAGATTAAAAATAATTCTAAACTATTTATAAATCAAACTATGCTAAGAATTGGAAGAAAAAAGTCTTTCTTCTATAATATTACTACCTCCTCATTTATGCTCCCCAGAAAACTACTTTCTATTTTTACTTAAGTGACAATGTCCTCATACCCAGGTAATAAGAGCTTCCCATAATCTGATCCTAATTTCTCTCTCCAGCCTTTCATATTAGTAACCAAACTCTTTTATAATCGTTCATATTGTTTAAAAATTTCATATATGCATACAAGGCATTTTGGTCAAACCTACCTCCATCCCCTCTCCTCTAATCCCTCCAATTAATCCCACACAACTGTCCCCTCTCTACTTTATACACCCTTTTTAACCCACTGACTGAGTCACCTTAGTTCTGCCCGTAAGTCTAGGACATCTACTGAACCATGGGTAGCCTTCAGCAGTGGCATCCCTGATCTTGTCAATGAACACAAATTGTTTCCTGGGATTTTTGCCTCTCTTGTTAACCAACCCAACTCTGAAGTCAGTTTAAGGGTAACTCTCAGGCGACAAGATCTTCATACGAACTTCCTGAGTCGACGCACTTTAAACATACCACATGTTTTCAACTTCTAGGAAATTTACCCAAACCTAATTTTTATTCCTTGCCGTTTCTTCTGTTTCATGTATACTCTATTAAAAAGGTAATAAGTGTATTTGTCTTTTGTCCCTAAAATATTTTGCTTGCCCCTGGAGCATGAGAATCTGCTTTTGGAACCAGCACTGGAGCCAGGTCTGCTGAAACACCTGTAACCCCAATGCTTGAGCTAGGGACAGAGATTATTGGATTCCTGAAGCTCATTAGGCTGCTCTCCCGAACCAGTCAGCTCCAACAAAGTACGCACGATCTAGAAAGACACCCCAAGTTGACTTCTGACCTCCACATACACATGTACATCCACTTCTATGAACACACACACACAGGCTTTTGCACTCAACACCATCATGAAATCTCTGAACAGCATACACCATACATGAATTGACAGATGTAACCACAAAGGCACTACCATAACAGATAATCTTCACTTGGAAAATCAGCAGGAGAATGCCGTAATCCCAAGACTTTAAGGTATTTGGTGGCCCTTATATATTAGTATTTTTAATTTATTTAAATAAATATTTTAAAACAAAATTTTAGACATTCAAATGGATGCATAGCTTACTAATGACTATAATCCTCAGTTTCCACAAAATTTTCAACCAAAATAATCAATGACTTCCAAATCACACAATAAATAACTTTTCCCAATAAATAATTTTTTCAATGTAGGTCACAAATATAACAAAAACTACTATCCACAGACCTTGTGCAATTGTATCTCAATGTCAATATCTAACCTCTACCCTGATTCTCAAGCAACTACTTCTCTATTTTATAAAATTTTCCTCCTATTCTTTGACTCTTTACCAAAAAGTTAACCCTACTTCCTCTCGTTATCCCATGCACTTAAAGCGGCACCTACTTGATGGCCTGGTGTCTATGCAGGCATGACAATAGTTTTAAGAATATTCTCAAGCTCACAGTTGGATTTAGAACCTCAATTTCCAATGGAGTTTTCAGAAAATCTCATTTTCCAAAAATTATCCAGAATTAATGTAATCCTCCCCTCTACTTTATCTCTTCAGTGTCTTTTTCCTTCTTTCACAACTAAACATCACATAGAAATTTCTTAAAGATGGCCGGGCGGTGGTGGCGCACGCCTTTAATCCCAGCACTCGGGAGGCAGAGGCAGGAGGATCTCTGTGAGTTCGAGACCAGCCTGGTCTACAAGAGCTAGTTCCAGGACAGGCTCCAAAGCCACAGAGAAACCCTGTCTCGAAAAACCAAAAAAAAAAAAAAAAAAAGAAATTTCTTAAAGATGGTTATAAGCTAAATATGCAAGCCTAAGTGTTTTGTTCTAAGACTTATTCTCTAAGGCTCAAGATACTGAGCTGTTCATTTTTCACCTTGTATTAATGTTTTGAAAGAGACTAAATCATGATTCATAACTGACAAAACTTGGAAGCAACTAAGCCATTCTTCAGTGAATGAATGGATAAACAAAGTATGTCACATCCATGTAACAAATTACTTATTTGGAAAAGGAAATGGGTTATCAACCATGCAAGAAGAGTCAGTTCCAAGAAAAAGAAAGCAGTCTTAAAAGACTACTTATGTAATTTCTGCTTTATGACATAATGAAATAGGCAAAACTATGGACGATGACTCTAGGGGCTGAAGGGAAATGAGAGACAGGCATTTAGAAGCCGTCCTAGCTGGCTTTCTACTGCTGTGATCACCATGACTAAAAGCAACCTGAGATGTTCTGAGGCAGAGACCGCAGAGGAGTGCTGCTTGCTCAGCCTGCTTTCTTATACAACCCAAGGATAGTACCAACCATCACGGGGTGGTCCCTCCCACCTTAATTATTAAGCAAGAAAATAAATGCCCCACAGACCTGGCCTATGGGGCAATCTGATGGAGGTTTTTTCAAGGTTGCATCTTCTTCCCAGAAGTTTGTGTCAAGTTGACCAAAAAGCAAACAACTAAGAAAAACAAAACAAAACAAAGAAACAAAAAACCCTCATCAGCATAGAGAGGGAAACTATTCTGTGTGACACTATAATAGTGGGTATATGTCATTATGTATCAGTCAAAAATTCTGTTGTACTCTGGACTTTAGTCAACAGTGATTCATAGTAACTCCAGCTCATTCGATTAAAACTAATGCATATACACACTAATGTAAGACGTTACTAGTAAGGAAAACATTGAGAAGGTAGTAGTAATAGAGCAGAAATCATTATGTTTCCAGAATTTTAAGAGTAAGAACTTGGGTCTTTGTAGCCCCAACAAGCTAGATTTAGGCAGAGAAAGGAGATTTACTTAGTGTGGCCATATTGAGAAAAGGAGAGAGGAAAAAACCACCTCAGTTAACTAGGAGTGGGTAAGGGAGGAAGAGAAGAGCTTCAGAAACAGCTAGAGGAAGTCAGGTGGTGGTGGCACACACCTTTAATCCCAGCAGAGTCAGGCAGATCTCTGTGAGTTTGAGGCCAGCCTGGTCTACAGAGTGAGTTCCAGGACAGCCAGGGCTACACAGAGAAACCCTGTCTTGAAAAAAAAAAAAAAAAAAATATATATATATATATATATATATATATATATATATATATATATATATATATATATATATAACAAGGAACCAGCTAGAGGTAAAGCTGAAAACTAGAGAGGGAACACATTTTTTTTTTGAGAGAGAGAGAGAGAGAGAGAGAGAGAGAGAGAGAGAGAGAGAGAGAGAGAGAGAGAGAGAGAGAGAACACAGACTGAGAAAGGGCAGAGGGCGATTTTACAATTGCCTTAGTCTTTGCAGGGAAAGACGAAGGCAGACTCTTTAATTGATGACTGGATTAAGCTTTTCCCTTTTAAGCTTGAGGGTGGGCAGGTACACGCAATGTTGATTGTCAGAGGAGTTCAAAGGACCGCCTTTGAGATTCCTTTTTCTCCTTCTACCATGTATGCTGGGGGAATGAATTCAGTTCACTGGCCCTCCACTAGGCCTTTTAATGGAGTCCATATAATGCATGCATTTCTTTATTTTTTAAACTTTATATTTATTCTATGTCTTTCATATCATGCATCTTGATCCCATTTATTTCCCCATCCCTTCTTATCCGCCTTCTGCCTTTGCAGCACTCCCCACAAAAAATAAAGGAAAAATTTCGTCATAGACATTGTACTATGACAAAGAGTCACACAGTAACAGCTTTTATCTATGTATCTATGTGCAAGTGTTCATTGCAAAGAGTCACACAGTAACAGCTTTTATCTATGTATCTATGTGCAAGTGTTCATTGCAAAGAGTCACTGGTCTGGTTTGAGTCCTCTGGTTTCTGCTACACTATCAAGGCTGGGCTCTCTTGGATAGCTTGTTGTCACCCTATGTCATAGAGATCCTGCAGTTTTGGGTCTGCAGGACTGGCCCTTCACATGCTCCCACAGATCACAGATGGAGTGGACGCAGGGGTGAGCCAACTCATAACCCTAGTTCTGGGCCCACCAGCTCTCCCTTATCCTCACCACCAAGATGAACTCTCCTGCACTCCCCTGGCTAGTTCACCCCTTGCAGCAATGAACAAGAGAAAGGGCAGGTTCTACTGTTTTCGCACCCCCAGGGTGGGCCATGGGGCCAGCTCTACTGTGCTGCCCATGCCACGTACAGGAGCCACTCTCCTGAGTGCTAATCCAAGTATTTTTTAATCATGATTAAAGACCTTACATTTCTGATTCATTTGCAAAACTGACAAAACAACAAAAAAATCCTTCAAAAAGAAATATAACCAATTTGGGTTTTTGTTGTTGTAGAGACAGGGTCTCACTGTGCAGTCCTGGATGTCCTGGAACTTGCTTATGTAAATCAGGCTGGCCTCAAAGTCACAGAGATCCTCCTGCCTCTGTTTCCTAAGTGCTGAAAGGCATAAGTTACCATGTTCATTCTTTGAGATGTGAGAAAGAGAACTCAGTTTTCTCTCAAGAAAGATTACCTATCAACTGACAATTTCAATATTAAAGAAACAAATGAGACAGTTACTTTAAAAAAAAAAAAAGAGAGATTATCTTTTATTTAATAAAAGATGTACACAAGACAGTCCTCTGTGAAGTGGGGTCCACTCACTGACCTAAGTCCATTTTGCCCCTCTCTAACTCATCTTTACCTGTGATGTTTTTTCCTTCTGAATTCTCCTGAGTCATTCCCTCCTACAGGTTACCTCGGATTCCAAGAACAGCTGATGTGCTTACTGTCTTTACAACAAGGGGCCAAACCACCACCAAGCACCAGGGCCTCACAGGCAGATGATCACATGATGGTATCCAGCTCTGCAGAATCACCCCACTGCCATGATGCAGCCAATTCTCCTGATGAGAGAACCTAGGCTAGGCCATCGTCCCTAAGAGGAACAACTTCTCACAATGAGAACTGATTTCTTCTCTCCAGGGATGAAGACTTTCCTGAAGCTTTGTAGAAACAGTCTCCCCACCCCCGCTCTCCCCACACACCTTAGTTTTGGGGTTTCACTATGCAGTCCAGGCTGGCCTCCAATTTCAGTAACACTCCTGCCTCAGCACCCTGAGTGCTGGGATGGAAGACATGACCACATCCAGGGTTCAGAACCACTCTTGAGATAATGATCAACCATACCACCACTGAACTGATTATCTGCTCAGGCAAATCACCAGCAGGCAAACCACAACTCTTGCTTATTTACATTCTCTACAAAAACCTCAAAGCTCTTGTTTCCCCCTCGAAGAAAGATCTCAAACCGCTAGACTTTTTCTGTTCTTTCCTGTCCCCACACCAATTAAAATGCCTCTCATGCCTTTCAGCACTGCTCGCCTGTGGCATTTCAGGACGGGCAGCCAAGCCTCCTCTGCCCAGAGCCCCAGAGATAGGCCTCTGCAAATATTACAAATATGTATTACTTCCACATGCTGTCATGTTCCTAAAAGGGAATATCAGTAATAATATGAAAATAAGATGTAATAATGCAAAAAATAAATCATTTCAAAATAAGCTGTAACAGCAAATGTTCACTGCCCAGAGACGGGACCTATTTCAACCTCCTGAATACCCCGCCCCAAAAATACTCCATCTCTTAACCATACTATAATCCAACATATCCAAAAAAGGTACATTGCTTTAGAGAAGGTCCAAGGCCCTCCCTACTATATATAGGCTGAGCAAGGTATCACCCATAGAGAATAGGTTCCCAAAAAGCCAGTACATGCAGTAGGGATAAATCCTGGTGCCACTGCCAGTGGCCCTCAGTCTGCCCCAGCCATGCAACTGTCAACCACATTCTGAGGGACTAGTTTGGTCCTATGCTTGCTTGTTCCTTCCCAGTTCAGCTGGAGTTGGTGAGCTCCTACTAGCTCAGGTAAACTGTTTCAGTGGGTGTCCCCATCATGGTTTTGACCTCTTTGCTCATATTCTCATTCCTCCCACTCTTCAACTGGACTTTGGGAGCTCAGTCCAGTGCTCTGAAGCAGGTCTCTGCTCCTGTCTCCATCAGTTGCTGGATGAAGGTTCTATGGTGACATTTAAGATATTCACCAGTCTGACTGAGTCAAGATCAGGCCCCCTCTCCTCTATTGCTTAGGGTCTTAGCTGGGGTCATCCTTGTGGATTCCTGAGAATTTCTCTAGAGCCAGGTTTCTTGCTAACCCTACAATGGTTCCCTCAACCAAAATATCTCTTTCCTTGTTTTCATCTCTGTCCTTCCTCCTTCTCAACTATCCCGTTCCCTCAAGTTCTCCTCACCTCTCTTCTTCTTCCCTCCTCTTCCCCTTCCATCCTCCCTTCTCCCTCTACCCCCTTGTTCCCAATTTTGTCAGGTGATCTTGTCTGTTTCCACTTTCCAAGTGGAACTATATGTTTTTCTTAGGGTTCACCTTATTACTTATCTTCTTTAGGATCATGAAGTATAAGCTCAATGTCCTTTGTTTATAGCTACTATCCACTTATGAGTGTATGAGTGTATACTATGAAAATTCGTACTTGCATCCAAGAAAAAAATAATCCAAATTTTGATTTATTTATCTTTTTTCAACTCTCCAATTCTACAAACTCCCTCACTGTTAACACAAATCACAGTTTTGACACAAGAGATAACTTTGTTGGGTCAATTACAAAAGAATGCTAGAAACCACCAGCAAAAGACACCTATCAAACTATGAAAAATAAAATGTGTTCTTTACTGAGAAAGGGTGGTTTCCAGTTTTGAATTTGGAGATCTTTTTTGTTTGCTTGTTTTTGTTGTTGAGACAGGGTTTCTCTATGTAACAGTCCTGGCTGTCCTGGAATTCACTTTGTAGACAAAGCTGGCCTCAAACTCAGAGTTTCACCTGCCTCTGCCTCCTGTGTGCTGGGATTAATTAAAGTAATGCACCACCACCACCACCAGGCTCATATTTGGAGATCTTGAAGTATTGTTTCAATATATAAATTTAAAGAAGGAATCAAAATGGCACAGGAAAGAATCATAAGAATGACAAGAAATAGAAAGGAAGTTAATGAGAATTATTTTCATGGAAGAAAACTGAAAAGGTTTTTAATGAAAAGTATTTTGAACTACAGAATAAGATTCTGCCAGAGAGTAAGATTACTAAACAGGATTGACTAGAACTATAGGTTTAACAAGACAAGCAGAGATGAGGCACAGTAGCAAGACTACCTGGAAATCTACTTCATCTCAGTATTTCTCATTGCCAAAGAAAAACCAAAAGCTGCCTGTGGATCCAGAGTCTTAACTTTTCTGGTCTGGTGGAGACTGTCTTTTGTAGATGGAGACTGCTCTTTCGTTCCCAGCCATCCAGACCCAAATAATCACACAGAAAATACATTAATTACAACACTGCTTGGCTAATAGCTTAGGCCTATTTCTGGCTAACTCCTATATCTTAAATTAACCCATTTCTATTATTTCCGTGTATCACCACGAGGCTGTGGCCTACTAATAAGGTTCCAAGGTGCCTGTCTTCTTCGGCAGCTACATGGCATCTGACTTCACCTACTCTCTATCTCTGTTCTGATTTCCTGCCTGGCTTTGTTCTGCTAAGTCACTGGGTCAAAGAGATTTATTCATCAACCAATAAATGCAACACATATACAGAAGGACATTCCACGCCTTTAAGGTTTTTAACAGCAAAGATGTGACTGAACTGAAGGGGAAATGAGAAAGCAAGTTGCTCTAAGGGGCTGACACCTTCCAGTGAAGGAAGAAGCTAGCTTCAGAGAGAGCTCCTGTTTCCCAGGGTAGGACCCACTGGCCACCAGTACAGCTGGGGAAAACTCAGTGTACATTCTGAATGAAGAGAGGAACTGTCCAAACTCTCCTAAGAGACTGAAGGTAGTGACCAATCTGATGCCTTGACATTTCCTCTTTCAGATGAGCACTAAGAGGGCCAAGATCTCCTATTTGATTCCCTTCAGTACAATCCAGATTTCCTAAGCACGCAAGAAAAGGTTTGGTTACTGGAAAAGACATAGGGGTTTTATTAGTGTGGTGGTTTGAAGGAGAATGGCTTCTAAATCTAGTATGTTTGAATGCTTGGTCCCCAGTTAGTAGAACTATGTGGGAAGGATTAGGAGGTGTGGCCTTGTTTGCAGAGGTGTCTCCTTGGGGGTAGGCTTTGAGGCTTCAAAAACCCATGTCATTCCCAGTCTTGCACTCTCTCACTGCCTCCATCTTAAACATCAGGATGCAAGCTCTCAGCTCCTGCTCCTGCACCATGCCTGCCTGCCACCACACTCCCCACCATGACGATCAGGAACTAACTCTCTGAAACTGTAAACCAGCCCCCAGTTAAATGCTTCCTTTTATAAGCTGCCTTGGTCATGGTATCTCTTCACAGCAATAGAAACTAATTAGGATGGATGCTTAAAGAGGTTATTGAATGCACCCAGTTAACTCATCCTGGAAAGGAAACTCTTTACAACTAGCTTCTTAGAGTAACAAAACCCCCAAATTTAAAGGATCTCATAGCCAAACTAATGGACCCATGTGTCTACTATCAAAAGGATAACTAATTTTTAAGGAATCTACAAGTAGCCCTATGTGGTAGTTTGAATACCATTGTCCCATAAGTTCATAGGGAGTAGCACTATTGGGTGTGATCTTATTGGAGTATGTATGGCCTTGATAGAGAAAACATGTCATTGTGGAGGTAGGTTTTGAGGTCTCCTTTGCTCAAGCTACATTCAGTGTGACACACAGCTCACTTTCTGTTGCCTGCAGATCAAAATGTAAAAATCTCGGCTCCTTCTCTAACACCATGTCTGCCTGTACACTACCATGCTCCCTGCCATAATGATAATGGACTAAACCTCTGAAATCATAAACCAGTCCCAATGAAATGTTTTCCCTTATTAGGGCTGCTGTGGCCAGGCGATGGTGGCATACACCTTTAATCCCAGCACTCGGAAGGCAGAGACAGGCAGATCTCTGTGAGCTTGAAGCGTGCTTGGTCTACACAGTAAGTTCCAGTACAGCAAGGGCTACACAGAGAAAGACCCAGTCTCAAAAAAAAAAAAGAGTTGCTGTGGTCATGGGGTCTCTTCACAGCAATAGAAACCCTAACAAAGACACCCTACTAGAGAAATGAGAACACAACCAAAGGCACACTGCCTGGAAATTACTGACAAACGGATTCACAGTCATGCTACTGGCCCCAGGAAGACTTAACATTTAGTTCTTAATTTTTGTCAATATTTGCCAGCTAGAAGTAAGCTTTCCTTTGCAGAACAGAAAAAGCTTAAGTTTTAAGAGTACTCTTAGAAGAAATGACCCCCGGGTTGCATTACCCAGATCTAAGATAACAATGGTTTTAGTCTCTTATTTCAAAAATAATGTATGGTGGGACAGAGAGATGGCCCAGTGTGTACAGATGTTTGCACTCTGGCCTGGCAACCTGAGTTCAATCTCTAGACTCCACATAAATGTGAAAGGAGAGAGACGGAGCCTATAAAATTACCTATCACCTGACTTCCAAACACTTGCATGCATGTCCACACATGTACAGCACACACGCACACACCATGTGAGGAATACAATGGGGGATACATATATAGCATGGAGACCCAGTCATCTGATAAAACTGAAAGGGCACAATTTTACACTTAAGGTCACACTGGTCAACTGTGGAAAGGCTCATAGAAGTTGGTCATTACTTCTGTCTGTTGCTGTGCTCACACATCAGAGCTTCTCCAAACAGAAACTAATTAAACGCTATGTGGAAGGTCCTTCCATATAAAACTAGCTCTGAAGGGGCACCTTGGTATGGAAATTAGCAGGTAATAAAATATAATCAGTTGATATAAGATGATGTAAACCCTTAATAGGTACATAAACCTATTAACTTCCATTTCCTATAGGGTTAAAACTTTAACCTATAAGCCAGGGACGAGGTATATTTTAAAATGGGAAGCTGAGGTCCCCTCAGGACTAGCCAAATCCAATTAGGACAGGATATTATATATCTTAATACTATTCATTCTTCCCTTACATTACAAGGTATATCTTCCTGGATTCATCGTATCAGAATCCTGGTGATACAAGAACAGACCCAGGTGAGTTACTAAAACTCATGCAGAAACTAAAGGAAGGAGACCTACCTCCTAGTTGTTCTCATGTGTACAGTTTTCTCACCTTCTGAACACTTACCGTCTTTCATGTGTTAACCAGCAACTCAAAATGAATTTAATGCAAATGTACTGTAAGACACAACACAAGCATCTTTTTGTCTTTTTCTTCTAGTTGACCTCTTAGCTCAGCTATGTTTTGGACTTGATTCCCCCAGGACTAAGCCTCTATTTTCTGGGCTACTTAAGTTGGGAATATCAATGATACTGATTTCATTCATAGTTTATGTCATAATTAAATAATGCTTTAAAATATTGTAGTAAAGCAATTATTAGAGAACTCAAGCTAGGGTGCTAGGCTACTTCTGGCAACCCACAACCTATTACACATTATCGTCAACAGGATTTCACACAACTACTAGGAAGATACTGAACCTCTGCCAGTAAGCCGTTTAGGAATAAGGAATGAGATGAGTCCAGACAATACTGAGCCACTAAATAAGGTGGGCACCTTTGGGGAAAAACATCTATATTATGCACTCTCAAAGTATCCTTTTCCTATTTTTCTTTAGTTTTTTTAATCTTACATATTAATACCAGTTCTCCTTACCTCCCCTCACTCTGCTCACCGCACCTTTCCCTCACATCTCCTGCCACCCACCCCTCAGAGAGGAACCTAGGAAGTGTGTCCCATCACCACACTGAGGCCTAACTAAGTCCTCCCCCTTTGTCTAAGCTGAGGAAAGTATCTCTCCATAGAAAATGAGCTCCAAAAACGCAGTTCATGTTCTAGGGACAGATCCTGGACCCCACTACCAGTGGCCTCATAAACTGCCCAATCTATCCACTATCACCTGCATTCAGGGATCTAGTTCAGGTTCCGTAGCTGTCAGTCCAGAGTCAGTGAGCTCTCACTAGCTCAGTTCAGTTGTTTCTCTGGGATTCCCCATCATAATCTTGACCCCTTTGCTCATATTATCGCTCCTCCCTCTTTGACTAGACTCCAGAAGCTTGGCCTAGTGGTTAGTTGTGAATCTCTGTATCTGCTTTCATCAGTTACTCGATGAAGGTTTGACAGTTATGGCAGTCCTCAATCTGATTACAGGGGAAGGTCAGTTCAGTCCCCTCTCCACTACTGCTTAGAGATTTATCTGAGGTCATCCTTATGTCTTCTTGGGAATTTCCCAATGCCCAGTTTCTCACTAATCCCATAATGGTTCCCTCCATCAAGATATTTCTTTCCTTGTTCTCCCTCTCTGTTCTTCCCCGACTTGATCTTTCTGATCCCTCGTGTTTTTAATATATAATTTTATAAGAAAGCTTAGCATGCTCAAAAGTGTATCCTGTCCTCCATCTTAACATTTCAATACATATTCCACTGACACAAGGCTAAACCTGTCCAAAAATGCACAATGTGTATGTTTGTGTCTATGTGTGCACACGTGCATGTGTGCCTGTGTGTATACAACAGCACATGGATGAAGATACACTCAGAACTACACATAGAAAGACACCATAGAACAAGTTAAATGTCATCCACCTTTTTTGAAACGGTCTCTCAATGGCCTGGGACATGCCCATCAGCTAAGCTGGTTGACCAGCAAAACCCAAGAACCCACCTATCTCCACCTCCCAGCACTAGAATTCCAACTACACAACACTTCACTCAATTTGGTATGTTGATGCTGGAAACCTAGCTCAGTTCCTCATACTTGTGTGGCCAGAACTTAACCAACTGAGCTATCTCCCCAAATTATATTTTGGCTTATGGTTTCAAAGTGTTCAGTACCTGGTCTTGTGTGCTTGGCAAATGTCATCCACCCTGGTTTTTTGATGGTCTTGTTTTTAATGGTCTCATGTCTGCCATTGTGGTGGCAGAGATGTATGGCAGAGGAGTTTCTTCATAGACAGGAAACAGAGAGAAGAGATTACATGAAGAGGTCAAAGCAAGATACAGCTCACAGGGACACACTCAGTGCTCTACTTCCTCCAATTACCCCCCAGTTCCTATCACTTACCACGTCCCAATAATACCATCATATTATGGATCTATCAAGTATCTATTAATTCCCTTATGTCAAAACCCTCACGCTCTAATCCCTAGAGATGCCCTCTGAGACTCACGAGGTGAACTTCACTAACTACCTAGGCTTTAATCCAATCAAGATGACAGTCAAGACAAACTATCACAACCATCTTTCCTTGAACTATGATCTTAAATTGAGCATGCCCAAAAATATACGAATATACTCAGCCCTAAAAGTCTTACCCACATGAGTTTATATAGGCTCACAAAAAAAAAACCCTCCATACTTCCTTTGTTCAAGAAAGGCATAGCTTTGGAAACAGCCTTCAGCTCTCCTTGCCTGCTGCAGAAAATGAATCTTTCTCCACTTTTCTTGGCTGTGCTTGTTTTGACATCACACTCATTATATTATGAACTCATTATATCCAACTATACCATTGATACAGAGCATCCCAAAGCATTCAAGGAAATACAGGTTCCAAAAGACTGGATCAAATAAGGACTAAATTAGTAAGTGGCAGCAATCTACCAGTAGAGATGAAAACCCTTGTCTTAGCTGCAATCAGCTTGATTCTAGCCACAGGGAAGCCAATGACTATAATCTTTTCTTTTGACAGAAGCACAAAAATTGCAAAGTGGTTTCTCTGGAAAAGCAGCAATGCAACAACTGCACACAGAATGTGGTGGGAGAGAAAAGCACAGTGCAGCATCAAGAATCTGGCCCCTCGAGTTCCCAAACCCTGTAAAAGACTTGGAGACAGCCCAGTCCCCACTTGGTCTCATAAGAAGACTAAGCTACGCAACTATAATATATATTCAGAGTATTTGGCCAGTTCCACGCAGGAACTCAGTGTCTGTGAGTCCTTATGAGTCCAGGTTAGTTGATTCTGTGGGTTTTCTTGTGTCCTTGGCCTTTCTGACTCCTACAATCCTTCCTCTCCCTCTTCTGCAGGATTCCCCAAACTCTACCAAATATTTGGCTGTGGGTCTGCATCTGTTTCCATCGGCTGCTGGATGAAGTCTCTGAGATGACCATTGGAGTGGCACCAATGTGGTCACAGGAGATGGCCAGTTCAGGCTCCACATTTGCTATTGCTAGGGCCTCGGTGCACCAAACACTATTCAAAGCTACACTTAATATTCAGGGACACTCTACGAAACAAGTACCATATAAGGATATTGAAGTTTCAAGGTCATTATGGTTACATAATTAACTAGGAAAGATGCCAAGATCTGAACATAGAGATGCCACAGTTAACCACTGTTAATCTGCTATAAAGTCCATTCTGTGGATAAACCGAAATGTATTTAACAAGCCTCTATTCGTGCACATTACACTTTTTCTAGTTTTCCCAAACATTATCACTAGAATGTAAATTCTCCAAGACAAAGAATGATTTTTGTCTAAATGGAGAATTATAGGTAACTTCTATCTTCCTTTTGGGCCTTCCAGATTTCCAAATTTTATGTAACAAATGATTTTATAGTGAGAAAAACAATTTTAGAAACTATAAAATGTAAAATAACAAGCCTAGCCTTAAAAAAAGATAGGGGCAGGGGAGTTAAGTTATATCTATAACAGGCCATCATTTAAAGATTAAGTTCTAAACTAACCCATCATTTAAAGATTAAGTTCTAGCATGCCCGAACAACAGTGTAAGGCACTCAAAAAGAGAAAATGTCATATAGGTATACAATGTATCCATAATATATATTATAGAGTCAGATACTATACATATACTATAGGTATATATATAGTATAAATAAGAGTCAGACACACACACACACACACACACACACACTTCCCCAGAATCAACTTTCCAAAAGCAAGCAATTCTGGTTATAGTTCATGTTCATTTTTTCTCTATTTGCCCAAACTTAGTTCACAGCTCAGGTAAAGACAGTTAAAACACCTAATTACAAAGTAAGAGAGCGGTAGGATATTCCATCCGCCACCATTGTTACAATCCGTATCCAGTCTTTCCGGGATGCTGAACAGAATTCTAAACTGAGGCACCATCTGTGGGTCACATTTATGTGAACCTGTCTAAAGTCTTTAGGATGAGACAGAGGACTGGACCAGCATGAACACTGCAAGCCAAGGAAAACTAAACTCAGGCTGAGACGTAGACAACAGGACAGAAAGAGCCCTTCTACTTGATGTATTTAGTACTTCAAATATAACTCCTTTTCTGAGAATTACATTTGAAAATATAAATATGTTATATATATATATAAATTTCGATATGTATTGAAATTTTAAAAAAACGATGAGAGCCATTTCATGGTTCCTTCTGATACAATTTGAGGATAGCTGTCAAAGCCTCATGCAGTACTATGCACTTCAGTGTATATCTTAGTTTCCTCTACTAACTAACACACAGTAACAACACTGCTCTCCTGTATAAAGCATATTAAATTATAAAACAGAAGGGGAAACTCAGAAACAAAAAACACAAAAAAGTATCTGTGAACACTGGCACTGACCTAAAATTAACAAGTAGAAACAGGTGGAAAAAAGTCCACAGTAAAACGTCAATCTTCCTCCTCAAAAGTAAACAAAGATTAAAGACATAAATATCCTTAATTCCACCCTATTTCTTTAGAATGGAGTCAGAGTAATCTTGCTTACAAGCATATAAATCATTTTTTCATATGAGCTATATACATTAATAAATCCTGGCTTATTTAAAGTTTTTTTTTCTTTTTTCTTTTTTTTTTTTTTTTTTTTTTTTGGTTTTTGAGACAGAGTTTCTTTGTGAAACAGTCCTGACTGGCTGTTCTAGAACTCTCTCTGTAGACCAGGCTGGCCTTGAACTGCCTGCCTCTGCCTCCCAAGTGCTGGATGGGATTAAAGGCATACGCCACCACTGCCCAGAGTTTTTGGGGTCTTTTGATTTATTTTTTCCTGTTTTTAAGACAAGGTCTCTCTCTGTACCCCAGGTTGCCAAACTCACAAGATCTTCCTGCCTTAGCTCCAGTGCTGGGACTATAAGCACAAACCACCATACGTGGCTTATCCTAACTTTAAATGCTTTCTAAATCTGTGTTCTCTCCTACCTCTTCCTACAGTATTTGACTACAACTCGTAACATGCTTGTAGCCAGGCATGGTGGTGCACAACTTTAATCCAGCACTCGGGAATCAGATGCAGAGGAAAGTCCCTATGAGTTCAAGAACAGCCTTGTTTGCATAGTAAAATTCTTTGGGAAGGGGGCAACAATACAATACACTTGTGAAAATCTGGGCATTATTTTACTTAGATCAGAAAGAAAGCGAGGGTTTCTGCTGGTTCAGCACTACACTGGAGGTTGCTGCCAATGAAATAGGACAGAAAAAAGAATGAAGTCTGAGGAAGAGTAGAGGTGGCAAACCACTCCAGTCAGGAGACACCAGCTTTACACTCAGAGGCTGCCACTCTCAGCTAAAGGTTGGATAAAGAGTATCCCTTGGATAAGGCAAGCCCCAAGTTCCCAGCTCCGAATACCTGAATTAGCTTAGTGGAAAAGAAACGAAGGAAGAAACATTAAGGGTATGGAGAGTTTGCCTGTACTCTCTACATTATGTTCCAAGGAGATACTGCTATAGTGACAGTCACCATATCAAAATTCCAAGCCAATGGGAAACAGGTCTGACCTTACCTGTTCTGTGTCAGCTGGATAAGGCTACAGGCGCTTATCAACTGAGAGATAAGATAGAAGAAACTGTCCTTTCTCTCTGGAGAGTCAATCAGCAAGCAGAGAGAGGGGAGTGATGCTTACAGGACGGATTACACTGGGCAAAAGATCCACCCCTGGGGCCATCCTGAACACTACTTGCAAGAAGTTGGTTGTAAAGATCACTTCACAAAACACCATTTCACACCACCAGGAAGAACCAAATATTCTTTAAGATTTGGTGAGGACACGGGAAAAGAAGGTAAAAATCAGCAGAATTTGATGATAGGACATCTGACTGACCTGTCAGACTGAGGAGACCAGCAACGGTGACACAGACAGCAAGGCTGCTGCAAAGACAGCACAGCCATTAAAATGCTTGCCACCCAAGAACCTGAGTTTGACCCCAGCATCCACGTAAGAAGCTGGGTGTCTCTTCAGTTTGTTGTGAGATTACATCTCCTGGGAATGGCAGAAGCTACACCATAAAGTCTCACCAACATGACTGCCTAAACATGACCTGAACAAGTACAGCAAGAGACTTGCTAAAGAGGATGGGGAGAGCTCATGGGGCTCAACCCTACACAAAGGACTACAGCAACTAAGGAAGGCTGGGAATAGGAGAAGTCTTCCCCAGGGAAGAACACACCAATTAGTTATCCAGTATCCAATGGTCAGCCCTGAAAACATACAAACAAGTAGCATTATACAGACTAAGTTGTATTTATGCATTTACAAATATGTATGTATGTAATAATAATTAATGTAGCACAAATTCTAATTGGTTTTAATAATAAAAACCCAGAGAGAGAGATAGGGGTTAATGCAATGTAGCACAAATTCTAATTGGTTTTAATAATAAAAACCCAGAGAGAGAGATAGGGGTTAATGCTATCAGATCAGAGAAGCAGAGCAGCCAGTCACTAGTTCTTACCTCTACTGAATTCTCAGACCAAGGGGGAGATCCTGTCCCATCGAATCCTCTGACTGAATCCTCAGACTGAATGCCTGAGTTTCTATCTTCTCCCACCTTACATTCCTCTCTCTGCCCAGCAATATCCCTTCCTGTCTCCACCTCCCTAGTGATGGAATTAAAGCCATGTGACTCCCAAATACT
Source organism: Arvicola amphibius (assembly GCF_903992535.2). Taxonomy (NCBI): domain Eukaryota; kingdom Metazoa; phylum Chordata; class Mammalia; order Rodentia; family Cricetidae; genus Arvicola; species Arvicola amphibius. The sequence goes on along the minus strand of NC_052052.2, from coordinate 48,503,314 downwards.
GGGATTAAAAGTATGAGCCCCACTACCAGTCTCTGTTTCTCTTTGGGACTAGATCAATCTCGTGTAGAACCATGGTAGCCTTAAACTCACTGAGAGATCTGTCTGTCTCTGTCTCTGGAGTGCTGGGATTAAAGGTGTGTGCCACCACTGCCTGGCCTCTATAGCTAACAAGTGGCTTAGCTCTGCACTTTGATCTTCAGGCAAGCTTTATTTGTTAGATCACAAACAAAATATTACCACAAATTAATGAAAAAAAAGTCGTGGATTTGAAAGAGAGCAAGGATGGGTATATGGGAGAGTTTGAAGGGAAGAAAGGGAAGGGGTGAAATGACATGATAATTATACTATAATCTCAAAACATAAAAAAAAGTTAGGCTGGGCATGCCAGCATACACCTATAATCTGATTGGTAGTCTAGCCAAATTAGAGTTCCAACTTCAACAATAGACCTTGTCTCAAAAAAACGCATGGGAAGCAACTGAAAATGACACCTGACATTGACCTCTGGCCTCTACATATGTACACAGACAGAAAAAAGACAAGGACACACAGGCAGGTGGGCACACACATACGGGTGAGGGCTGAGGACTTTGTTCCCATGGAGGGTGCTCCACTCATACAACAGACAAATTTGGGAGCTAAAGGGGCAAGAAAGAGAGCAAGGGGTAAGAGAGGGGAAATAAAAATATTCAGATTGACAAGCAATCAAAATTATACTCCACACAGAAAATTCTAAGAAGAACCCATGATTTATCAAGGTCCTAGGCTAGTACTTCAGGACTCAAAAGCAACAGTTACTTATATATTCTAGCAATGAAAACCCAATTTTTAAAAAATTCTTTGCATGATAACATCCAAAACAAAAATAGTTTAAAATAAATTTACCAAAAGAACATGATGAGAAGAGTAAGCCCAAAAGAAGACAGAGGTGGCGGCCTATTCACTGAAGACTCCTGCTGAGAGGAAGCTACACAAGAGCCTGGGAAATGGGCTTAGTAGAGTATCTGCCTAGCATGAGGCTCTGGGTTCCACCCCTAGCACCATGCATACTTGAAATCCCAGCACTCAGGAAGTGGAGGCAAGATTGGAAGTTCAAGGTTGTCTTGACTATACAGCAAACTCAAAGTCAGCCTGGGCAAATGAGATGCTGTGTCAAAACAAAACGACATCCCATTTAGGACCAAGCACTACACCATCACCTATTCTCTTCAACCGGATCACCCCTCCCAAGGTGGAGAAACAGCAACGAAGAGGAGAAAAGAACACAAGAGCCAAAGGATGGGGAGATGCAAAGAAAACAGACATCTTCTGGACTTGGCATGGCCACCACACTCACGAACCCACTGCAGCTGTGGTTTATCTGTACAAAGCCTGCAGAGCCCACCAACACCCATCATGGATGGGGGAGGGGTCTGAGGGTGCGTTATTTTCAGTGTTAAAGTCGCTGCTAAGTGGTCCTTGCTCCCCTTGCTCCAGTAAATAACATCTTAACCCACATTCACAAACGGAGCCCTAATTAAATTCAATATATCAAACACACACACATACACACACACTCACACACCATGAAAAGAGGAGTGCTTGTTGGAAATAAAACATTTCATCAGGAGAGAGAAGGGAATGTGGGACAGAGAACAAATAAAAATCATGTAGGCAGGCAAAGCACTCATACACATAAAATAATATAAATCTAAAAAAAATTTCTCTGAAGAATTAAAACCAAGTGTTCAAACAAGTCAGTACAGAAATGTACAGAGGCACGTTCACAATGGCCAAAAACAGATACCAAAAGTTCATTAGCTTATGGAAAAACAAAATGTGCTACATAAAATGGATTATTTAAACATAAAAAGTAAAAATGGCAATATGTACTACAGTATAAAAAAACATGAAAACATTATGCTAACTTTTAAAAGTCACATACAGAAAGACCACATGCTACATAACTCCATTTATGTGAAATGTTCAAAAAAGGAAAATACAGAGATATAAAAAGTAGATCAGTGTTACCTAAGGTTTTGAGTAGAAATGGAGACTGACTAAAAACTGGCACAAAGCATATTTCAGGGTGATGGAAATACTCTAAAAGTGGATGATGGTTTCATAACCATAAATTTACTAAAAATCATTCACTTACATTAAATAAATAATGTTTTATGGCATGTAAAAGATACCTGAATAGGGACAATGAGAAGTCTCCTAGGGTAAAAAGACTTGCCATGAGCGTGTGAAAGTTCAGCCCAGAACCCACATTGGAAGGAGAGACCTAAATACAGAAAGTTGTTCTCTGACCTCCACATATGCAACATGGTGTGTGTATGTGTGTGTGTGTGTGTGTGTGTGTGTGTGTGTGTGTGTGTGCACTAAAAAATAAAGTTAAATTAAATATATCCACAAAGCTAGGTTTTTGTGGCTAGGGTTTCTCTGAGCAGCTAAGGAAAGGGTATCAATCAAAAAAATTTTTTAAAAAGGTGTGGTGGGGGAGGGTTGGAAAGAGAAGAGCTAGTGCAGAGTGACAGAGACAGTTGGGGCCATGAGACATACACCACTCTCCCTGGATCTTTAGCAGAAATTATGGCAGTTATCCAAGAGCTAATAGAAATGAGAGGGCTAGTTCAGTTTCCTGTGTCCTGAGTGCATGTGTATGAGAAAGCCAAAATCCAAACACGAAAACCTTCCTGTGAAGGTTATGGAAGGTCACTATGGCAATGTGAATGAGAATGGTCCCCACGGGTTCATATGTTTGAATGCTTGGTCCCCAGTTAGTAGAACTATGTGGGAAGGATTAGGAGGTGTGGCCTTGTTTGCAGAGGTGTCTCCTTGGGGGTAGGCTTTGAGGCTTCAAAAACCCATGTCATTCCCAGTCTTGCACTCTCTCACTGCCTCCATCTTAAACATCAGGATGCAAGCTCTCAGCTCCTCTCTAGCACCATGCCTGCCTGCCACCACACTCCCCACCATGACGATCAGGAACTAACTCTCTGAAACTGTAAACCAGCCCCCAGTTAAATGCTTCCTTTTATAAGCTGCCTTGGTCATGGTATCTCTTCACAGCAATAGAACAGTAACTAAGATCTGCATTTAGGTCTGAGCTAGGCTTTTCAAAAATTAAGTGACAGGGACCCCACAGCCAGCTAACGTCAAGTTATGATGGTATTGTGGAATAATCCTTTACACTGTTTGAAGGTGTGTCACCATGATTGATTTAATAAAAAGCTAAACGGTCAATAGCTAAGCAGCAGGTATAGGCAGGACTTCTGGACTGAGAGAGCTCTGGGAAGAAGAAAGGTGGGGCCACCAGCCAGAAGCAGAGAGAGAGAAAAAGAGGTAGAAGCCACAAGTCACCTGGCGACACACAGACAAATAGAAATGGGTTAATTTAAGTTTAATAGCTGGTGGGTCAAGCCTAAGCTATAGGCCAAGCTCTCACAATAATGTCGGGGGGAGGGGGGTTGTGAGCTGGCGGTGCAAAGGAAAATCTGCCTACACAATGGTTATCTTTGAATTTCACCAGTTCCACTTAAATTTAAGGAAGAATATGGGACAATTAAGATGATTACTTTGGAGGCCAGGGAAATGGCTAAGTTAGAAAGCTTGTTACCAAGATGAGGACTGGGGTTCAGATCCCCAGCACCCACATAAATTCCACATGAAGGTGGGCATGGAGAAAACCCTACCTCAATAAATAAGTAGAAGGTGATCAACAAAAACACCAAACATCAATCTTGGCCATGTGCACACTCACACACAAAAGTAAATTAGGAAAATGTTGAAGTTCATGTGTGTGTATGTATTTGTATATGTGAAAGCATTTGTACATATATGTTCCTGTGGAGGTCAAAGGCCAACCTTGGGTGTCATTCCTCAGGTACCATCCGCCTTGTTTTATGAGATGAGGGTCTCTCATAGACTTGAAGCTCCCTGATTAAGCCATACCGGCTGGCCAGGGCACCCCAGGGATCAAACTGTCTCCAACTCCCCAGCTCTGGGTACTTACACACACTGCTACACTAGCTTATGTATAAGGGTTTTGGAGAACAAACTTGCAACTCGCCTGAGCCATCTCCCTGGCCAGAATTAACTGAGGAGCGTCTGTCATCTTGGTATGACTAGCGCTCTCACCTTCCTTCCTTCCTTAGAAACCTCTTGCTTGTAATGAACTTACACCCTGAGATTCAAGAGGGGCTGACATCGTTCATTACACCTCCCTCCAAGCCAGTAAAAGGGGCAAGGAACCCAGGACTGATCGACTCTTCTACATTCCTAAACACAGCAACTGGTTCAAGGAACCACATACACCTGAAGCAGACAGGAAACTGAACACCTGGTAGAAGTGGAGCCTACAACTGTCAAATCTCATTGCAAGCATTTTGGTTTCAGTTTTTGTGCAAAATCTAAGATACAAAGATAGCAGACCTGTATCCCCTAATCCAGTCATCAATTTATAAGAGTGAGCACTTTGTGATGAGCTTCTATAATTGCAATTTTAAAAACTCCTTTGGGGGGGGGAGAGGGAGAGAGAGGGAGAGAGAGGGAGAGTGAAAAAGTAACAAGACAGGAGCTGGAGAGATGGCTCGGCGGTTAAGAGCACTGACTTCTTCCAGGGGACCCAGGTGGCGGCTCACAACTGTCTGTAACTCCAGTTCCAGGGAACCCAACACCCTCACACAGACATAAAAAGAGGCAAAACACCAATGCACCTAAGTAAATTCTTAAAAGAAAAGGAAAAACAACAAGACATCCCAAGTGGCTGCCAAAAAGCCCAAATGACACAACAAAGCAGGATTTAACCCTGGAGCCTGAGCTGCTTAAAACAGGAGAAAACTGGATTGTAGGTAAGTACACTTCCGGCAAAATCCAACTGAACCGAGAAGTCTTGCTCTGTCCACAAATGCTCTCCCAGGTTCTTTGTGAGGCAGCAGCCAGGAAGACACACCCTCACCTTCCAACACTCCTCACCTCTCTGAACAGTACCTACCTCCCCTTCTTCCTGATGCCCTGGGATTGTACTTCCCAAACAAAGCTCAATCCTTAGCCTCTGTTTCTAGGGAATAAAGTCTGAAAGAATTTCTTTAAAAAAAAAATCATCTCTCAGTAATTGTCTGGCTCAAAAGTGAAACACAGAATGCTTTGCCTTTGAGCTCACAAACCTAACAAGAACACTCAACATTAATACAAAGTTAAACACCAATAGTAATAACCACACAGTAATAAAAGTTAATGAACATCATCCCATCACTACAGCAAGACACCAAAGTTTTCTTTGGACTCGCTTTCAGAAGTTCTAGTCCATGCCAACAGCCCCATTCCTTTAGGCCCATAGTAGGTAACACATCATGGGGTATAGACATGGCAGAGCAAACTTGGTCTTTATGACCACAAAGCAAAAGGAAAGAGGAATAGGCGAGGGCCCTTAAGTCAGTGCTATGCTTCTGATGACCTACAGACCTCTTAAAGACCTCTTAAGGGTCTGTAGGTTCCAGCTCTTAAAAGTCCCATCAACTTCCCAAAAGCCACCTGGGGACCACATGTTACCATACAGGCCTTTGGGACTTATTATGATCCGACTACAGAGCAAAATACACATACATACATACATACATAAGATTTTAAAGTTACTAACAGCTGAAAAATAATAAACTTTTGTAATTCCCAGAAAATACAACTATATATGTAGAAATTATCAAAGAATCTACAGCTGTGCTTTATTATCAACAAGAGTTTAGTGAGATATAGCTGGTTATAAAGTTGTTGGATACTTAGAAATAAAGATGACTAAAGACAAGCAAGGACCTCACAGAAAACCATGGCGCTTTTTTCTGTGATAACTGAAGGGAGAGGCTACGGTTTGCAAACAGTATTAAAAGACTATCATTTTCCACCAAACTGATGTGCAAGTCCAATGTAACCCCAACACAAGTCTAACAGGGTATAGATGGGAAGTTTTTTGGGTTTTTGTTTTGTTTTATTCTAGAGGAGTGAGATATAATGTAAAATTTATATAGACTTTCAAAGGGCTAAATGAAACCAACATACTTTAAAAAGAAAAAAAAAAAGAGGGACTAACCGTTCTACTAAATCCTGAAGGTAATAGAATTAAAATCACTATGACTGGTTAAAAGACACCCAACCAGATCTACGGAACAAAATCAGACTTTACGGCAGAGGTGAAAGTTACAAATCCATTCCATTCCGATATTAAGTCAGGTGGAATACAAACCTCAGCTCAGGTTTGGGTTGATACAGGCAATGTCTGTCTCAGGATAAGGAGAGATTTCTTATGCAAGAGCCATAAGGTACTGGGGTTGAATTGAGTTCAGTTCGGAAGAATGTCTAGCGTACAGGAAACCCTGGGTTTGATCTCCAACAGCCCATAAACTGGACATAGTAGCCTGTAATCCCAGCCCTCAGGAGGTAGAGGCAAAAAGATCAGAAGTGCAAAGACAGGTCAACATCCACTACATAGGCCAACCGGGACTACATGGGATCCTGTCTCGAAAAACAAGCAAGCAAACAAACAAATATAAAGTAATAACCATAACAACATAAACATAAAGTAACAACAAAAAAACACAAGGAGCATTAAAACTAGGAACTTGGTTTTCAAGAACTTCCCCAGAAAGAATGAGAAATAACTCATAATGGGGTGTTACAATACAAATAATCAATAAACGATTAGGACACTGGCTGTATGCAAAGTTCCCACACAAAATCACAAAGGAAAATATGGAGAGGGAATGGCCACAAAGATTTAAATAAGCAATTTAAACAAAACAAGGCATTCAAATGGTCAATAAACAAACAAAGCAAGGCTCAACTTCATTAATAATTCAGTAAATAAAAATTAAAACTTTACAATGCACTAGCATCACGAATCCGAAACACTGACAACACTGAAAACCCAACAGCAACTATGGGGAGCAACACTGTGCCGGGGCGGAAATCTCCACCATCACCTTAGACAACAGCTAAGACTCGCCTAATAAACCCGGTGATAAATAAAACTGCTACAAATAACAATAAATATCTCTCAACCAGGAACTCAGTAGTCCTTAGAGCAGAGGTTCTCAACTTGTGGGTCACAATCGATCCTTTGGGAGTCAGGTTGAAAGACCCTTTCATAGGGACAACCCTGCATTATCAGATATTTACATTACAATTCATAACAGTAGTAAAATTACAGTTATGAAGTAGCAATGAAATAGCTTTATGATCGGGGTCACCACAACCTGAGGAATTGTATTAAAGGGTTGTACCATTAGGAAGGTTGAGAACCACAGCCCTAAAGGAACTTATGCATAGATGGGTCCCAGAATACACATGCTGTCTAGTAGTCAGAAACTGCATCACGGCGTACTTATACAATAAAACACACTACAAAACCACAAAAATGAATGAACTTTAACTGCGATCATGAATGAATGACACAATAAAATTTTAGCAAAAGCAGGAGAGTAAAGGAAAAAACATGCAATAAATACTGCTCAAATACCTTCAAAAGCGGAAAAGAAAAACCATATTGCTTAGAAATGCATGCATAGGTGATAAGAAGAAAACACAAAGTGAAGCAGAGTGGGCTGGAATAATCTGAGAATGGGCAAGATCTTCCTTGTTTGTTTGAAATTTTTAAGTTATACTTTTACAGTTTCTTTAGGAAGGGGTGCGTGCATGTGCCACAGCAGCAAGATGTTTAAAGAAAGATTTATCACAACAGCTGTGAGATGGCACAGCAGATAAAGGTACTTGCCACCAACCTGGCCCTGAGTTAGAACCCTGGGACCCACATGGTAGAAGGAGAGAACTGACTTCTGCAAGTTGTCTTCTGATCCCCACATGCATGACAGTACATAGCATGCACACACACATATACACACATGACACACATACTAAATATATCTTCTATTTTTAAAAAATGAGGCATACAAAAAAATTTTAAGTAATATAAATCACAAATGAAAACAAGCACAACAGAATAGTTATAGCTGTGGTTTATAGTACCACAGCGATAGTTATCATACAGTGGAAATACCTCTGACTGGAGAGCAAGGGGTAAACTAGAGGATGAGTCAACAAGAGACCAGATTACAGAGAACCTTAGGACACAAGGGAATGTTTGGACTCCCCACTGTCAGAAAACTATTCCGATTAAAGCTGTGCCTTGAGGAGCCTGCACCACAAGTGAGTAAGAGGGTGGAGAGACTGGGGCTGGGATTGCCTAGGGAGGTGTGGAAATAGGGCTGGACTGAGAAGGCAGGCAAACACTTCTTAAGTTTCAGCATCTACATGGCACTAGATTTGAACAGTCAAGACCAGAGCTAGCAGTATATATTGTTTACTTCATTCTTTTCCAAAAATTAGACTGTAAGATTCGTGTATTATTGTAACTGAAGTTCACTTGCTTTGTTACTTTATAGCAAGTCAAGGGGAGGAAGGAGGCAGATAGGAGATCCAGGAGAGGGCCCAGCTCCTGAAATCAGTGCTAAGGCAGGAGAAAGGTCAAAAGTTAACTCCAGATCTACAGCTCAGAACATGTAAACTAAGCTTGCTCACACAGCCTAAACTTTCCTCAGAGAAAGCAGGAAGCAGTCATGACGTTACCTGAGAGAACCGTAACTAGAAATGAAAAACCAATAATTGATGGACAGTTAGGAAGTCCAGACAACTCAGTAGGACTTCGTTTTGTACTGGGACAGGCATAGGAAGTTGTATGACAGAAGAGAAAGATCTCATCAAGGGGATAAAAATGATAGAACGGAAAGGGGAAAGTGTAGAGCCAAGATTCTCAAAAAGTGATCAGAAGTAGGCGTCAACATTCCAATGACACGTGGGGCCATCATCCCAGCACACGGTGGCTAAGGCAGGAAGATCAGGATTCAAAGCCAGCCTGGAGACTGTCTCAGAGAGAGGAAGAGAGGAATTTGGAGTGACTTCATCTGAAAGAAGATGGTAATAAAAGGAAACTCGGTCCTAGTCTCCCTCCAACATGTGGCTTAGAAGGTAGAAGGAGACTAGACTCTGAGCATTAAACATCTGTGAGCTACGGGCTGGGATGGAGATCAGCAGTACAGAGTGCCCACCTAACGCTCATGCTGCCCTGGGTTCAACAAAAACTAAGGATTTGTGAGGATAAGGTGAACAAAAGATCTGGGGAGTCTATAAACCCAAAGAGAAAAGTGGGTAGGGCAATTAACAACACATGGAACTAAAACAAGGCTGGGTCCCCAAAATCAGAACTACTAACACATAAGAGGTCACATTTGGGCTACTAAATAAGACTACATTCAGGCCTCCCCCCAAAAATGTTTTCATTAATTCTGCTTCTTGGCAAAAATTAAAATCAAAAGAGGAACAACAAGAAAATAAGCATAAAGTTGTGACATTAACTGTGGTGGTGGGGAAGACTACCATGAAAATATGATTCACAAAGAAAATACAAATAAAAAATATAGTAACTGGCTGGGCAGTGGTTGGCAGACGTCTGTAATCCCAGCACTTGGGAGGTAGAGGCAAGGAGATTTCTGGGAGTTTGAGGCCAGCCTCGTCTACAAAGCAAGTTCCAGGACAGCCAGAGCTGTTACACAGAGAAACCCTGTCTCAAAAGAGAGAGAAAGAGAAAAAGAGAGAGAAAGGGTTTGAATGACAATTTAGGCAATGACATCTCATCTGGAAAACAAAAACTAGTATTAGCAAATAAAAATTAGCCACTGATTTAAAAAAAAAGTAGCTAACATTTTTAATGCTCATGTGGCAGGCAGTTTCAAGGGTATTCATTCATTTAATTCTCCCACTAATTGTATGGGGGCTTTTGGAAACCAAAACAAGGAGACCTGATCAAACGTTCAGAACTGCCCAGCTATAATGAATGCAGTGTAGGCAGAGTTTCGGCCTGTGCAATTTGGCCCCCAAATCAATATTCTTTACTATGTTGTTGTTCCTCTCTAGGTTATATGGGTAAGAATCTAGTGAAAATGGGCACAAATGTCCATCCACTTGTTAAATATCAAGTCACTGGATAAAATGGTCCAAATGAAATCCTATAGCATTAATCTACAAATAGTTAATCTTCATAAATGCATAAGCCATGTCCTCAGAAAGGAGAAAGATCAGAGAAAAGACAAATTCTTGATATGGACAAAATGCATTGTGCTTGGCAAGGCTGAGCTGAGGTAAGTAGTCCGGTCAGGGATTCATGAATAAAGAACTTTCAAAAATCAGATCCCAGCCTCCAAAAATCAACAACACCCCATGCAAAGGGCTGAAAAAAGATCTCAGTGAGAAAAGCTGATTAGCACCGGTCTCAAAAAGATTTCTGGACCATCATGAACCTTTTTTTCCTAACGTATCACATGGCAGAAGGTTTTTACAGAGCAATGAATTTCATATATGCATACATTATGGAAAAGACTGTCACTCTGAAGAAAAGGTCCTAAGCCTCATTTCATAAAGACTGCAAAAATGAAAGAGCTCTATTTACTAAGCAATTACTGCACACAAGGCTTCATGCTAAGCATCTGAGAGATACTGGTTTCTTTAACCTCACAGCAGCCCTCCGAGGAGAGTCCTACAACTATAACCATTTGCAGGGCCAGTGGGAATGGAGTCAAGAAACTGCTCAAATCTATGCAATGAGTAGCAGCACCAGGCTGCCAACCCCGATCCATCCCCACACATTGTCCTGTTTCCACTGGCAGGGAACTCAAAGGCACAGCTATCAATCTTTCCCAAGGATTACTTAGGAAACTCGGTAACATGGAGGACAGTTCACTCCTAACAGCTAATTACCAATTACATACAGCACTCTGTCCCTGCTTTGCTGTCCAATCTACTTGCGGATGATTCTGGACTCTAGATCCTCAGTCTCTCCTGTGTCTCAAACCAGCACCAAAAGTCTAATGGATGTTTCCATTTAAATGACTTACAAGCCCTCAAAGCCAAGATGTCCAAACCTACATCATTTCCATCCAGTAGTCTCTCCCACTCTTAAACTGCGACCTCGCTGCATGGACCTCAGTGGCCCCTTCCATTCTCCAGCAGGCTGCCCAGTTAGAGAGCTGCACGGCCCCCTCTTCCTCAACTTCCATGTCCAATTCATCCCTCATCATTGCCACGACTACCCAAGTGTCCCTCTTGCAAGGGCACAGACTCTTCACTCCCCTGACTAGATTTTATACCTTTCAAGACTACCCTTACTTGTATTTGAGGCTGTTTCCACAACGGATTCTATTTTCTTTCTTGAGGCCAGTCCAGTTCCACCTGCTAACTCCATTCACAGACAAGAGGCATTGCCTTTCTGTCATCCCTTACCCTCAAAGGTGTGCTTGCTGTGTAAGACATAAACTCTAGCTCTATTTAAAAGAAATGTACACGATGTGCCCAATTAATGGTATGCCAAGAGCAACTGGGATTGGAAATAATAATATATAATAAATAATTATTCATTCCCAACCCCGATCACAAGTGTCTGGTGGCAGTATGGGTAATACACTATGTTAACTATACACTTTATACAAGACTGACCATTCATCATTCATGGTACTCTTAAAGCTAAGCACCGCTATTTACTAACTTTCAGATGGGACAACTTTCAGCAAGGTCCCGATTTAGAAAACAACACTCAGTATTTGACTTCACCTTAGTCTTCCAGCAGCACCCACGTTCCTAGGAACTTATTTCACCTCTTAAGAAGAAAATGAAAAACATGTCTTAAAACTCAAAATTAAAAAGAGACATTTTACACCTGATCTTGGCCAAAGGCGAGATGCAAAATGAGATGTTAGTTTTAAATGAAAAAAAATAAATAAATAAATAAACCCTTAATACTGTGGAGGTTCAGAAGCTAAAAATGCCTTTCTCTGACATATCCAAAAATTTTCTAGAAATGTCAACAAGCTAAAAAGACTCAGAACCACAGAAATAAAATACAACTGCCAAAAGAATTCACTTGAATGTTGTCTTTCTTTAAATATAAGTCACAGAAAAAAGGTTTTTACTGAAACAAGCAAACAAAAAAACTGCCTAGCGCCTTATCCATAAGAGCATTCCATAGTTAAACGCTACAAATACTATTTAATTTTTATCTGGACCCGGAGGTAAACTACTGGGAAACAGTATCCTGGGTGGGTGGCTTACTCCTAGGACTTGAACGCTAGGCCCATGCATAAAGCACAGTGCGGGTCGGGTCATCCATCTTTCCCTAAGGCGAGAGAAAGGGCGCCCACCCAGCCCACGGGGGGAAGCGGGGTGCCCCTGTGTCCCGCAGCCCGCAACTTTGCACTGCGGCCTTAGTGTGCGTGTGCGGGCGCGGGTGCAGAGCCGGCGGTGCAGACGGGGCACCCAGGGTGCTGTCAGCGGTGGCGGCGGGTGCGGGCGTGAGCGTCGTGGCCTCCTCGCCAGTTCCTTTTGTTGGGGCGCCGGGAGCCGGGGCGTGGGCGTGGAGCGCCGGAGCGGACTCCACTACGGACACAAAGAACCGCCGAGCTGGCTGCCGCACGCCCTGCGGGCCTGGCGACGCGCGGGCTGCAGGCCCCGGACCACGCCTGGCCAGGCCGGGGGGCCGCGCCACACCCACTCTCCCGCCTCCCGCCCCCCGCCCCCCCCCCAGACCCGGCCCGGTTCCCCGCCGCGTACCTGCTGATCTTCTGCGCGAAGGCGCGGCGCTCCGCCATGGCTGCGGCGGCGCGGGGCTGAGCGCGGGGCTGGGCGGCCTCCTTCCTCGCGCTCCCGCTCGCTCTCCCTCCCTCCCTCCCTCCCTCCCGCGCGCTCGCCCGTCGGCTCTCCGGACCCCACCGCGAGGCTGGGCCGGCCGCGGGAGCCCGGAACGAGGGTACCGTAATGCGCCGAGGAGGCGCGCACGAGGAACCGCTCTCCGCCCCCGCCCTCTCCCCAGCCTCCGCCCCGCGCGCCTATCCCGGCTGGAGGTCGGGTTAGGAGGCGGCTGTGCCTTCCCGGAGCCGACGGGACGCGGGGCGTGGAAGCCGCTGCGGAGCCCGCGCTGTCCTGCGGCCGAACACTCGCTACAGGGAAGACCCAGGATGGGGCCGCGGCCGCCGAAAGTGCGCGGAGCTGGGCTTTCTCCCAAAGGGGAGGTTAGGAAGTGGAGAAGGCCTTGCGGCCCGGCCGGGAATGGCTGAGCTCGGTTCCGGCAGCTCCCCACTCCCGGCAGTTTAAGGCACCTTTCTTGCCCGCCTCGACCTCGTGAGTGGGGTCTGGCCAGAGAAACAATGGCTCCTCTTTGTAGAACGAACTCTCCCGCAGAGGTGGTGTGGTAATCGCTGATTTGTGGTGCACAGCCAGGCATACAAGCATGGTTTTTCTTAATCTCCACAACAGCTCTTTGAAGTAGATTACGTCCATTTTAGAGAAAAAGAAATTGTCTCAGAGACTGTGATTAGCCTTTGGGTCACACGTGGCAAACTCTTCGCCTGAATGTGAGACCCAGAGCCCAGGCCTTAGAAGTCTCTGTGAGTCCATCACAGAAACTGGCGTCTGGTTTCATGTATGTCTACACATGCATATCCTTCAGATGAGCTGTGTTTCCCACTCTTTTGATGTTCTAAAAATAATCTCTATCACAGAAACTGACCTCATCCATTCTATCCTAATGCAGTGATTTCTGAAATTGTGGTGAAACTAAGAAAAATCCTCTGGCTTCTTGTAGCAGTTTTCCTCTTAAATATTGGAAGAATTTAGTAAGCCTTATCTGCAGTTACTGTATGTTCCCTGGGTCTTTGTGGAGCATGTTCGATCCCGTTTTCCCCTTTTTCACCATAGGGAAAACCTGCACCTTGAAGCCTGGTCTCTTGTCCGGTCACACAGAACCGGAACACCCCCCCCCCCATTACATCGGTCCCTAACTTCCTGTCTGTGCTCTAACCTGGGTTTGTGAAGCAGTGCCCACTCCAGTAACACGATGCTTTGAAAACCATTGGTGTACTGTGAGGCTGGCCTATTTGAAGCAAGTATGTATTTAACGTCTACTTAAATACAGGTGTTCTAAACACAAACGTGAGCCAGACACAGTTCAGTGTTCGGAATGCTTGAGTCCATGGAGAAAGATGGCACAGCGGCTCAAAGAATTCCAACTTGGCGATTAACGCTGTGTCTGACCTTTCCATTGACAGGAACCCACTTGCGTTCTACTTCCTGGCCGTGTGACTTTGAGCCAACTATGTAAAGACGGGGAATAATTTTACCTGCTTGAAACCATGTTGTGGAGATGCGGCGAATTAAAGGTCTTAGAGTGGCATCTGGGATGTGCTGGGCACTAGTGCTAGCTGCTGCGCTTTCCTCATAGGTGGTACCATTATCCATCCTCTACTTGACTTTGTCCTGGGTGCTTCATAGTCCCTGGATGGCCTGTCTGCTCTCGTGCTTCGGGCAGATGTTGTAGGCCTTTATCTCGGCTTGACAAACATCTTTTCAGCCCTCTCTTAGAGACTGAGCACATTTTGCTTTGAATAGTTCTTTGTATACATGACTCACTGGTTGCCAAAGAGTCTAAAAGGACATTGCATGCGCTGTGAAGCTGACTGGAAACAGTTGAGTGGGAATGGGACAAGCAGAGCCAAAATGTACGCTGGAGAAACGGGGTCTCTGAGGACCACGACACACAGGAAGTTCAACCCTGACCTAGGGAAGACCTGTCAGTCACTGAATAAGAGTGTGGGCCGGTACCCATATGCCTCAGGGTCCAATCTAAAGATAAGATACATGGAGTTCAGCAGTGGAAATAAAAATCGAATTGCTTTGGATGCCTGTGTTCGTGCTTCCCACCACCCTTTACAGGAATGCACGCATGTGTGCGCATCATCTCAGGCCCCTGTTCCCTTTACAGGAATGCACGCAGGTGTGCGCATCATCCCAGGCCCCTGTGCCCTTTACGGGAATGCATGCACGTGTGCGCATCATCTCAGGCCCCTGTACCCTTTACGGGAATGCATGCATGTGTGTGCATCTCAGGCCCCTGGACTTTGAGGAGGTGGTTCCCTCACCCCTATTTTTAAGGATGAGCCAAAGACCTATCCCTGCCAAATGCAGCCTCGGGGTAGGCACATGAACCAAGTCAAGACCATCAGGTCCTTTTGGAACTAAAGTCCTTGCTGAACCGGCGACTTCTCATCGTGAACTTCATCCTGGGCGCAGAGCCACACAGAATAGAGAGAAGAGGAAAACACTGAAGATGAGCTCCTTAGGGCACGACATGAGCCTTGGACTTCGCTGGGGTTTCGTTTGTTTGGTGAGGATTTTTGCTTTGTTTTAAGCTATCTTCAGTTGGACTTTTAGTCATTTCATCTTACCTGGCCCAGGCCTTCATCCAATCAGGATGCATGCTCATCCCTGGAAATACAATGTAATTAAAACTTATTTCTGTCCTGGAAGAGTGAGGCATCTGTTTGAAGAGGTGAATACTTAAGTACTTAGGAGGTGTGTTCAGTGGTGAGACCGGGACACTTTAGGAAGCTGCTTGAGTACATCTAGCACCAGTTTGAGCATTTAGAAATCGCAGTGTTCTGTCTGGACCGCTCCTGGCGTCTGAGGCACTGAGAAGTGAGCAGAGTTTAGCTCCTGCTTTATTTAGCCTTTGCAGAAAGGCTGGCTGTAGTTCTGGAAGTGTCCGTAGTCTGATCACTGGCCGGGAGTCAGGACCCAAGCTCCACACCAGCAGGAAGATGCTAGCAAAACAAGTCAGCAGGAGCCAAGACCAGTTTCACAGACTCAAAATGGTAGATCTCGGGGCAAGAAGGCATCAGGACAGTCTTTCCAATAGACACGCAGGTGTTCGAGAGGCCTTCAAGCAGAAGGCCTGGGGATATTGCAAGGGAAAGTAAGAGAAGTGGGAAAGTTCCACGAATTCCACACCCTCCCCCTTAATGCAGAACCAAGAAGATTTAGGCATAGGGCATGCTCAGGGTTCTGAGACTACATATGCCTCATGAGATACAGTTATGACTTTGCAGGCAGAATGTATTCTCTTTCAGCATTGGGTAGCATAAGGTTTAGTCCTTTTTCTCAGACTTGTCTTCACCCCAATCCATACAATAAGATGAACATATATCTCCCGTTACTGAAAGCCCCTGTCGAGGCCACATAGGTGTGGCTCAGAGGAAAGGATGACTGGAGCAGACACTTGGGTATACTGCAATCCCAAAGTACAAGTAGTGCTGGGCTCTCTATGCAAGCTGAAGATGCTTTTGCCTGCCCTTGTCCTTCCTCACACTGCCTTGACACCTAGCAAATATAGCTTTTGCAGGGCCCAACTTCAGGCCCTTAAACCTAGCCATATTCACCACTAGTTACACCGATGTTTGCTCTGCTGTTATACTACGTTATTAGGCTATTGCCTGTTTATCTACACACTCCAGTCTTCAGCCTTGTGTCTGCAGCATCTAGTGTGCTAGTTGATACATTGTAATCCTTTAAGTAAATGGTTTTAGTTAAAAAGAGTCATGAACATATTTTCACATACTACTTTGATTTATGTTTTTCCCTAAAAAGTAATTAGATACATATTTGTTTGGGATACACTGCTCAGAAGCTAAAATGGTGGCATGGAAACATTGAAAGCCCTTCTGGAACAATGTTGAGCTCCTACCACCATGGACAGCTGAGGCTCTAGTCTGTCTCTAACGTGCTTGAGATAGACAATACACCCAAAATTGTCTATCAGAGGCTGGATGTGACGCTAATAACTTCTTGACCTTTTGGTGAACGACTTCTCCTGGAGACATTAAGTACCCACACACCACTCTGCACAAAGCTAAGAGATATGGTGTGTGCCTTAGGTAGGAAACCACCAGAATGCATGGAAGGTATCTGCTGCAGCTAAAGTCAGATGAACTATGAGGATGGAGTATGGGTCATCAATAGTGTGCAGTACAGATATCCTGGAAGTAACACAGATGTTACAATAATCCAGCCACATAAAACATGTGCTACCCTGAAGGTATAGAACCTTGTGGTTCTGCTCCTTTACAGAGCTGGGAAATGCCTGCTGTCTGCACACTGCAGGCCCAGAGAACTGCAAAGGTTTCCCTATGAGCCTGAAGGCCTGAGAAGCAGGACAGCAGCAGGTTGCTTCCCATCCACAGTCCATCAGGCTGGCTGAAAACATAGAAAGAGCCAATATTTCTGCTCTACACAACAGGAGGTAGAATTGATGCCCGTTCAAAAGCACTTAAACAGGAGGTCTCACTTGTCTAGAGGGTAATCGGTCCTGTTGTTCTCCGCAGGCCTCTCACAGTGGATGAACCCCAACTACATCAATAAGGCAACTACATCAATTTCCATTAATGTATGTGTCAGATTCACCCAAAAGCACCCTCACAAAAACATCCACAAGGACATTTGGGCAATATCTGGGCACCCTTGATCCCACTCAAGTTGGTATGTAAAATTAACCATCACATATGGAGTTTGGCAGCCCAAAGAAAACAGTCATAAAATAAAAGACATTTTTGAGATAGTTAGCAAATTCTAATTTCTGACTAAATATTAAATAGTATTAAGAATGATTTACTGGAGTTTCCTCAAAAGGAAAAAAAAATAGAACTGCCAGTGGTCCAGCTATACCACTCCTGATTATATAGCCAAAATATTCTAAGTCAGTATACCATAGAGATATTGACACATCCCTGTTATAACCTAACAGCCCACAGGCCTTAGTTTAATTGCATTATATCTTACCATTTCCTATACCCACAACATTTTAAATAAACCCTCCTAAAATTGTCCTGCTTTGGATATATCCTTAGTTTCCTGTTGCTGCCTTGATTTATTGCTGCAAAGTCCTGTGAGTATGTAAATGGAAGGGCATCCTTTCTTCTCTGGCCATTACTTACTGAATTATCTATGAATGAGAGAAGACCTGGCATTTGCTCAAAAAATAATCCTACTTGGGCTTAAATTAATAGTTACAACTAAATGACAGGAACATGGGTGTTCATTAAGTAGTTGTAAGTTGAAGAAACAGCTCCAAGTATGATGCTAGAAAGGAAAAGATACTTCATTGACTTGAGAAGAAAGACAGATGAGCGAGTGTGACCAGCCTAAGACAGACGAGTGTGACCAGCCTAAGACAGACGAGTGTGACCAGCCTAAGACAGATGCAGTCAATGGTCAAGGAAATAAAAGCCAGTAGAGCAAACGCAGGTAAAGGATCTATTTGAAACCAATGCTTCCTCTCTTTACGAGCATAAGAACTGAGACTTGCTGGGTGTTATTGGATCAGAACAGATCTGAACCAGGGTTGTTTAGGAACAGCAGGACAGAGCTGAAATAAGCAGATATGACATGAAGAAAGGACAGATCTTATGGGAAGATCTAAAGGAGGGAGAAGATGTGAAAATATCTGGGAAACACTTTTGACACACTTGAGGAGACAGGTAGCTTTTATCCCATAACTTCAGAGGGATGAAGATGGAAAATCACATAGGATGTTAGAGAGAAAGGTGAGTTTGAGGGTGTTCATTCATATAATATTTCATTGTCTCACTGACTGTATAAAGCTAATATATTGCTATATAATGGCATAAGGCTGGTTTCTTACACTGTTTCATTGCCTCACTAAATATGGTGATGTGGACCAGAGAGATAGCTCTGCAGGAAAGGGTGATTGTCACCAAGCCTGATGACCAGAGTTCTATCCCCAGAACTCACATGGGGATAAAGAGAAACAACACACACACCACCCCCCCCACACACACACACAAAATAAATGCTGGACGGATACACATACATAGCCAATATAAGGTTTCTCTCGTTGTATGACCAAAGCTGATCATCTCGTTTGTCATAAAATAAAATCCATCAAGGGTCAACTAGATCATTGCATCTATACATACTACGCATGTAGGGAAGGATGAATCAGAACGTGTACACCAGGGACAGGAATCCTTGAGGACATTAGCCACAAGCAGACAAGGCTGACAATCAGCTAGATGGAGCATTGCTGGTACAGCCTTTGAACCATGACAAAGGCCTGCAATGAGCAACCAATGACCATACTGAAAACTTACTAGGAGACAGCCAGTCAAATAAGGAAGCACTAAAACCATATTCCTCTTGAAAAGTTTGCAGCAGGCAATGGGAAGTCAGAAAAGGGGAGGTTTGGGTTTTGGCTCAACACAAACTTTCTGAATGTCATCCCTTAGCCAGAAGACAAAGGTCATCGTACCTGGTGACTGCTGAAGTAAAGCGAAAGTGCTGATACTGGTGCCCTGTGGCACTAGCACGAGCATGGAGAAGAACTGCGAAATGCTTTTTACTTCTTTATTTATTTGAATTTTTTTATGTGTACAGGTATTTTACCTGCATGTATGTCTGTGAACCACTTACGTTCCTGGTGCCTGCGGAGACCAGAAGAGAATGTCAGACCCTGTGGAACTGGAGTTTCTGGCTAACCATTGGGAAGTACCATGTGGGTGCTTGGGAATTAAACCCAAATTCTCTGAAAGAGCAGCAAGCTCTCCTAACTGCTGAGTCTTCTCTCGAATCCCTCTTTTCCCCAATATTTTTGAAGCATTGTGTAACTTTACCTGTTTTGGATTTGATTTGGGATAGCCTTGCATAAAGGAAAAGCCAGAGGATTGCCTCTTGATAGTGTGCCAGACCATAGTCACATGATTAAAGTCAATGACTGTGTCAGACTATAGTCACATGACTCTAAACGATAGTGTGCCAAACCGTAGTCACTGGATTCTAAATTAGTCTGGCATCTCATGGCTTAGCTCTGGCCTTTGCAGCCGTGATCTATCCGCAGTCTGAGCTCACTGCTCTCTACTGACATCACTGTAGCGTCAAGGCCATCACAGAATATGCTGTGGTCAAGCAAGTCAACTCTGAATCGGATTCTCACTCTACCACTTCCATCTCTGCTTTTGGCTTTAAGAATTTGTTTCATATTCTTTTTTTGTTTGTTTGTTTGGTTGGTTGGTTTTGGTTTTTTTTCCGAGACAGGGTTTCTCTGTAGCTTTGGAGCCTGTCCTGGAACTAGCTATTGTAGACCAGGCTGGCCTCAAACTCACAGAGATCCACGTGCCTCTGCTTCCCAAGTGCTGGGATTAAAGGCGTGCGCCACCACTGCCCGGCTTGTTTCATATTCAATTCACTTAAGATGGTAGTACATATTTCTAGTAGGAAGATTTTGTTAAAACAGATTCTATAAAAAATAAATGAGTAGAATAAACATAAAGACTGCTAAAAATTTCATTTTAGCTAGACCTGAGGGCTCCTGCTTCTTTAACCCCAGCTGCTCAGGAGGTAGGAGGATTGAAAGTTCAAGGCCAGCCTAGGCAGGAACTTCAAGGCCACCTGTCGAATGAAGTAAAAATTTGTCTCAAAATAAATACAACAGAGCTGGAGGTATAGCTCAGCAGTAAGAAGGCTCACCTAGAATTCACGCGGCACTGGGCTCAACCCCAGTACTGAAAAGAAAATGAAAAGTTTATTCTTATTTGGTATGTTTTTTAAATGATCCTTGTAATTTAGTTTTCATAATGTTTTACTTTTTTTTATTTATTGAAGTCAGAGACAACTTGGAGGGGTCAGTTGTCTCCTTCCACCAAGGGGTTTGGGGGGCTTGAACACTGGTCAGGCTTGGCAGCAATGCTGTTACCCCCTGAACCATCTCACTGGCCCCGGAACTGATATTTTAAAATACTACTGTGTGCCAGGGCTGGTGCTAGGGACCAGTAATCAGAGTAAGAAAACAATTCTTGTTACTCGACGAATAATAGCTGATAGGGCAGGGTGGAGAAGGGGGCGGGTGGGAAATGCTCCGATGGACGCATACTTTGGGATCACAAAGGTCTATAACTGATCCTGGAGTACTCAGGAAAACTCCCAACAACCAAGAAATGCTGACGTAAGGCCCCAAGGACCACCAGAAACCAGGCGGGTCCGGTAAACTACTCAAGGTGGAGGAGGTGCCCTCTGAGCAGAGCAGGCGGATTATCCGGACGCACCCGTGGAGACGGTAGGCGTGGCTTATAATGTTAAAGCTGCAAAAGGTCCCAGTGCTTGGGTCCTAAGAACAAAGATGAGGAGTGACTAGAAGTGAGGCCGAGTAGTAAAGCTGAGGCCAGCGTGCAAAGAGTTTCACACCGAGGAACGAAAAGTACACCCTGTAGGAAGTGGAGCCAGGGATAACCAGGAGTAAGACAATCACGTTGAATTTGTCAATGAATGTCCTGATTTTAATGAAAAAAAAAAAAAAAAAGAATAGTTTGAATATATTTCAGAGAAGCTCAAAGTGGGGGCTGAAAGAACAACCTAAAAGGCTGTTGCTCCAATCCTGGAGTTTTAGTCTGGGATTGGCTATTGTAGCGGAAGCCCCAAGGAACAGTGATTTGCATGAGATAAAAGTTCATTCCTCCGTTGATAATCTGTGAATTAGTGACCTAGAGTTGCTTCAAGGTCACTGACTCTGGCACGTCCCTCCACTAAGACGGATTTCCTCTTCACAGTGTAGGCATAACAGCCTAAGGGAAAGAAACACGGGGAAGAGGAAGACGTTTAAAGTTTAGGACTGGGCCTGTCTCGGAAAAAAAAAAGAAAAAGAAAAAAGAAAAGAAGAAGTTTAGGACTGGGAATCACTGGGACTAACATCTCACTTAGTCAATCATTCTTTAGCTGCGAGGATCGCTAGGGGAAATAGCAGTGCACCGAGTTCAAAACAGGCTCTGTTTCCAGACAAAGGAGACAGATATTCTATTTGACTGCTAGCAGTTTCTCCTAGGCTAGGAAAAGAAAAAGGCCTGACTGAAGAAGGGGTGTCACCGTGAAAAGCCTAGAGCCAGTGTGAGGGGAAAGCAGCTCGAGGGTGAGTGGATGGGCTGACTGAACCGGGAGAGGGCGGAATGGTGCCAGAGGTGACACTCTGGCTTCCTACTGCAGCACCAAGTCAGACGATGGTAACAACATTTACTTAGTGTTACTATTTGGACATGGTTTGGTAGTCACCAAGGGTCCATGTGGAAAGACTTTGTCCCCAAGGTGGCAGTATTAGGAGGCTCTGTGGAACCTTGAAGAGATGGGAAAGTCTTGCTGTCATTGATGGCATAGTCTTTCTCCTACAAAGCCTTGAGCTTTTTGTAAGATGATTGCTATAAGACTGGGAACATAGGTCATCTTGAGATGTCAAAGCCTTGGGTTTGATCCTAATACCAAAAATATTTTTAAAAAGGAAGGATAGAATGAAGGACAGAAAAAAAGAACCAGGAGCCACAAGATGCCTCAGTGGGTAAAGGCACCTGCTGCCATGCCTGACCTGAGTTCAACCCCTGGAATCCACAAGGTGGAAGAAGGGAAGGGACCTCCACACTGGCACTGTGGCATGTGCACACACACACACACACAAATATGCAATAAGTAAATGTGAAAAATTAAAGAAAGGAGCCAACTGTGGCGGTGAGCAGTTGTGATACTTCCACTCAGAAAGCTAAAGCAAAAGAATCTCATATTGGAAGTTACATAGCTAAACTGTGTCTCAAAACTAAAAGGGGGGGGGGGGGGGGGGGAATGCCGAAAGACTCCTCTACAAGGAGTAAAAGTGACCCCACCCAGCCCTCTCTGTTCTCTGGCTGATAGGTAACCCACCATGGTGTTCCACTACAAGGCGGCACAGCCAATCAGCTGCCTTGCTGCAAAGGCTTTTCAATGCTGATTGGACTCCAAGCCTCCAGGATTTCTTGAAGGTAACAAAAAGCCAATAGAGGGAGATAGGGCTTAGGGAGAAAGTGAAATACATGCTTCAGTTTTGCTCCAGGCTTGAAGCATATGTAGGACATCCAGACAGAAATAATCCAGTGGGCTGAGTTTAGAATCATCAGCTTTGCAGGGAACTTCAAAGTATGACAGCAGATGTTATTTGAGGTCTGAGAGAAGACAGAAATCATCAGCCAAGAAAAAAAAAAGAAGAAAAAAAGGAGGACAGAAACCAAAGCGTCAAAGACACAAGTGGAAAGGGATAATAAGGAAGACAGGGGAAAAGGACAAAGGAAGTTGGAGAGACTGGGAGTGAGCTAAGGAAGAAACCAAAGAGGGGAAAATGAGATGCGTGGGCACTGTGGAAGACACTTCCAAGGACAAACCATCAAAAGTCCAAATTCTCCACTCATGAAATGAAGGGAACGTGCATTAGTTTTCATCCTGTGGGGCAGCCCACCCAGTTCAAAGCGAGTCTCTTTTACCAGAGACTATGAGGAAGATGGGTGTGACATGTGCTTCCCAGACCGTGGGAACGAGTTGACCCCTTCCAGCACCCGGCACAGGATAAGCTGAAGTTTATCACTTTTTCTTCTCTACATTAGTTTTTGTTGGTTGGCTTTTGCGTCTGTGGGTCGTTGATGCTGTGGTTTGAGCCGGGTCTCACTATGTAACCTGGACTGGCCTGGAACTCAGGGATTCACCTGCCTCTGTCTTTTGAGTGCTGGGATTAAGGAATATCCCATTTGATAAACGACCTGTTCTCCATCTATTTTTTAGCCATTTCTCCTACTTCTCATCCTCATTTTTTTTTTTTTTTTTTAAGCTCGGTTTAGATCTAAGTGAAAAGCTTTATTCAGAGCGCTGTGGCAGCCTGAGTCCTGCAGGTACCATCAAGTCCGCAGAGCTCCATGTCATACTGACCCTCATAATCAGATCAGCTTCAGCTCATGCAGATGGGGCAGAGCATATTCCAGCCATTTCAAAAGTTGCTCTCTGTGTGGCCCGGTTCTTCCTGCATTTAGACAGCATTTCCGGGGATCTTCCTTCAGTACGTACATTTTTAAAGACATTACACTTAAGAAGTATTTACTGCACAATGCTAGGCAACCGGCATAGTGAAGAACTTGGGGTTCAGCGTTGAGAAATCGTTACTTGGAAATTTCATCCAACTTCACAAACTTTATTTTCTTGGTGGATAGAATGATAACCACACCAAACCAGGAGGTCTCAGCCTCGTGAAGTTACTATGACATCCCAATGGGTTCTAACATGTTTACCACAATGCCGAGTACAGACATTTTTATTACTGTGCAGATAGCCGCCTCCCCAGTTTTGTGTAGTTTTTTTTTTTAATTCCAGACAGGGTCTCATGTAGTCCAGGGTGACTTCAAATCCCACGTGAGACTGAGAGGATGCCTTGAATCAGCTTCTGATCCACTTCCTGAATGCTGGGTTACAGGCATGCACCATCATGCCTGGTATATGTGGGTCTAAGAACCAAGCCCAGGGCTTGGTGCATTCTAGGCAGGCACTCTACTTACTGAGCCACATCCCAGCCCTTCTAGTTCTTACCCTGGTGCTTTTTCAGCTGGAGCTCACTGTTCTGTTTGCTAAATTCCAAATAACTAAAGAAAAGAAGTGTCCGAAGTATGCTGCATGATACAGGCGAAGTTCAAATGGTGCATAAATGGTCCTTTGTCACACGAGATGCTGTGTGGACTTTTAGAAAGAGTGTCTTGTGCTAGGTCCTTCGGTCAGTGAGGCCTGCTGCCGGGTGGGATTGTGGGACTCCTTCCTTCCTCTTTTCTCCCAGTCATGAGGTGCATAGCTTTGCTCTGACTCACGTTCCTGCTGGCTGTGAGGGCGGCTTTGCAGCAGTGCTAGCCAATCACAGACAAAAATCTTCAGAACCACGTGCCTGCCGAAGTAACTCTTTTTCCTTGTTCCTTACCTCAGGCGAGTGTCCCAGTGGCAGAATGATGACTAACTTCGTTTCTATTTTGCAATATTTAGCATGAGTGAAAAAAAAATGAAAAACTCTAAATGTCCAACAAAATAATTCATATGTCAGTTGATTAGAAAGTGATGATTTGGGCCACTGAGATGGTTCCAGGGACATGGGTACTTGTCACCAAGCCTGACAGCCTAAGCTGACTCCCCAGGACCTGTGGTAGACGTAGATGATCCCACAGGTTTTCTTCTGGCTGCCACACAGGACACGGCATGTGCCCCTCAAAATGAAATAAATGCCATAAAAAGTAGTGTTTGGAGGCTTGGCAGTTAAGAGCACTGGCTGCTCTTCCAGATGACTTGCGTTCACACCTCAGGACACAGATGGCAGCAAATGACTGTCTGTAACTCCAGTCCCAGGGTCTCCAAGGCTCTCCTCTGGTCTCTGTGGGCATATGGCACAAAGACACACATTCAGGCAAAATATTTACACGCATGAAACAAAAGTAAATAAATCCTTAAGAAGCTTTAAAAAAAAAAAGAAGTGTTTTATGGCATGTCATTTGAAGCATCAAATATCTATATCAAGTATGGGCATCTATATAATCTATAATATATAGCATCACTGATTTATTTGCATTCTGAAGTCAGCCTAAGTGAAATAGGATAGAAGTATATAGGGCTAGGGATATATGTGCCATGTGTGTGCCTGGTGCCTGCGAGGGAAAAACTCATGAAACAGGAACGAAAGTCCAAGCTCAGCCATGCTGCGAGGGAACCACAGAGAGAGAGCACCTGGGCTGTGCGCTCCCTTTTTCTCTGGGTCCCAGAAAGCCACACCCTAACTTGGTCCCACCTCTGGAAGATAATTGGTTAACAAAGCTTCCCCATCACCCTTTCCGCATCAAATTTATTATGAATTTAACTTCTGAAAATTGCTATGTGATTTCTTTCTCCTGATTAGATTCTGAGAGTCATACTACAGCTGGAGTCAAGCTGCCTTTCTATCAGGAGAACTGTAGGACAGAAGCAGGGAAAGAGATATTCTTCTATAGCAATTTAAGAGTCTGTTAAGTCTCAGTTCTTTTGGGACTAGTTGGTAAAACTGTTGATGTGAAGGAAGGGAGCTAAGGATGCTGTCAGTTAGAGCTGAAATCTAGAACACTTAGATATTCAGCAAACAGGGAAAACTGTGGCTGCTTGATTAGTTGCTATCTTCCTCCTGCATGCCTCTTGCTCCCTCTTGAAAGATTCCTTAAGTATTCTGGTTTTGTCAGATATTGAAAGTATTAAATTGATAAGGTGCTGGGTAATAATAATTTCATCTGAATGGAAACATTCCATCCCAGGAGACTAGTAAACCTTCGAAGTTTCAGGATTTCCCCAAAACTTACCAGACTCACAAGGCCCCGCCCTCCCTAAGGTTTATGTGCTGTAAGGATGCTGAAGTGATCTTTGTCCTGTGGAGATCTCTGTCCTGCAGGTTGTGCAGATAGCTCCAAAGTAGCAGCCAGGAAGGTTTTGTCTAGGGTTTGGCTACCCCAACAAGTAAAGTCATTAATACAGTATGTTTCCAATCATTTATTCGATGTATGTTCATGGTTTGCATGGCATATGGATACTATGCTCCAAAAGAGTTGGACTCTTTGCTTAGGATGGTTCCTTCCGGGCCTTCCCAACAGGACAGTTCCTGCACCCTACAAACTGTGCTTTCCTTAACAGTGCCACCTGTCATACAGAAAGTTTCCTCTTTGTTCTTCATCGCTAGTTGGTTTGGGTTGTGTTTCTGCGATTTGGTTGAGGGACAGGATGAACTATGAAAGCACAAACTGAGCAGAAGAAGAGTGTGCCTGCTGTCCCTACAACACCTGCAGGGAAGACGGCCCGAAGCCCCTTCCAGAACAGCAAAGAACGTGTGAGAAGAAGCCCTTCCAGTGAACAGCCTAACCTACATTAAATCAATTAGTTTTACTTTCCAGTAGAGAGAAGGGTCACAAACTGATACAGGTGTTTTTCATTTATTTGAGCTGAAAAATGGAAATCTCTGAATGAATAAGCCTTAGGAAGCATGTATCAGAAAATAATAGAAACTTACAAGGTTCTTTGCATGAATATTATCCAGACAAAATATCTCGCACTTGTGCTCATGATGAATTGCAGTCAGCAGAGACGGTGAGATGCTCGTAGGGTAAAAGAGACCCGCAGACAATTCAACACTGGGAGCATTAGCTCCAGAAAGGAGGGAATGCAGTCTACAAAACTGAGAGTCCTGATTTGTTATTTCTCATCTCTCCTAACCATGACTGACTTAAAGGAAGGCTTTAAAGTCTTCTTCAGGGAAGAGCATCCTGATAGGTTATCCAATCCCAAGCGATTAGTAATAAACAGATATGTATATGACAACACTAAATGGACCCAACAGGGTGTATTTATGTGTATAATTGTGTGTGTGTGTGTGTGAGAGAGAGAGAGAGAGAGAGAGAGAGAGAGAGAGAGAGAGAGAGAGAGAGAGAGAAAGGAAACAATAAAAATTAAAGAAAAAGAGGTCATGAAGTTGAGGAGCTGGGAGGTCACAGGAGGAGCTGAAGGGGGAAAAGGTAGGAAATGATATAAATATGGTACTCAGGTATGAAATTTCCAAAGATAGGAAGACCTTAGGTGGGGCAGTGCGAGCCTTTAATCCCAGCACTCACGCGGCAGAGGCGTGCGGATCTCTGTGAGTTCAAGGCCAACCTGGTCTACAGAGCTAGTTACAGGACAACCGGGCTACACAGAGAAACCCTGTTGTACTGGCTAGTTTTATGTCAACTTGACACAAGCTAGACTCATTATAGAGGAGGGAGCCTCAATTGAGAAAATGCCTCCATAAGATAGGGCTGTAGGCAAGCCTGTGTGACATTTTCTTAATTTGTGATTGATCGGGGAGGGCCCTGATGTGAGTGGTGCCATCTCTGGACTGGTGACGTTGGGTTCTGTAAGAAAGCAGACTGAGCAAGCCAGTAAGAAGCATTCCTTCCATGGCCTCCGAACCAGCTCCTGCCTTCAGATTCCTGCCCTGTTTGAATTCCTGTCCTGACTTCTTTTGATGAAAAACAGAGATACGGAAGTGGTAGTCAAATAAAACCTTTCCTCCTTAATTTTCTTTTTAGTCATGGAGTTTCATTACAGCAATAGAAACCCTAACTAAGGCACCTGCCTTGAAAAACAAAAACAAACTAACAAAAATCCATAGGCCAACTAAAGGAATAATAAACTGTAAATAAAATATTTCACTTTATTTTAGGTAGTTCATTTCCCCCAGAATGCCAAAGATACTTTAAACAACCGAATACTAAGACATGTAGTGCTTTACAAGGGAGAGTTATAGTTTAGTTAGTTGGTCCTTTCAAAAATCAGGTATGGAGGAACAAGAGGTGCCCAGTGGTCAAGATTACATACTGCACTTGCAGGGGACTGAGTTCAGTTCCCAGCGTCCACATCAGGTGGCTCACAACTACCTGTAATTCCAGCTCAGGGGGATCCGTTGCTTCTGGCTTCCATGGGAATCTGAACCCATGCGCACACATAGCAATACACAGACCCTCACTATACACACCTAGTTAAAATAAAATGAGAAATTTCAAAGTCTAGCCTTCTTTCAAAAAATTGCGTTTTCACAAATGGGGAAATACATTAGTGACTATCCCAGTGCTGTGTATTTAAAATCATGGCCGCTCCCACCAACATGCTTCTGTTGTTAATGCTGGGTGTTGAGTTGGATAATTCACGTTATTTTAACCTTTACGAGAAGGCTAGGCCTGCTACCTCTGAGTGTTAAAGGAGGGACAAGATTAGTTCAAGACTAGTAGGCTTTACCCTCTTGAATTCAAAACCCAGGTCAACTAAAGAGCTTGGACACTTTCCACTGAGTTTTATGCGTTTATAGACACAATTACTAGGGCAATATTAACTTGATCTAAAGAATTGCTGTGGCTTAAAGATAAATGGCTCCCATATTTTGGAAACTTTAGGACAGGAGACTCAGCTAGAGAAAGGGCCCCAGGAACATGCCCTTTGTGGCTGTGTCTTGCCTTGGCCCATTCCTCCCTGTCTTTCCTGCTTCTTGGTCATTATGATGAGAGAGACTTTGTCCTTCCCCTGTGATATTCCACCTCACCACAGACCAGATGACTGTGGACTGAACTCCCTGAAACCAGGAGCCAAAGGGAATCTTTCCTGTCTGATTCTCACAGGTCTTTGTGACAGCGATGAAAACCGAGGAACACAAGACCCGGTAACTATCATCCACTCCTTCCCTGATTCCAAAGAAAGACAGATGGGAATCCAAAGAATTTACCTTTACTGCAAAAGCTTTAGGTCGGAAGGCTGGCGTCGGAGCAAGAAGGCTCAGCAGTGTTGAATCCAGATTTCTCAGATTACCTACCCAGTTCCTAGGCAAACCCATCCCTCCTCTCAGGGCCTGACCCTGCAGAATCAGAAAGCAAGGCACAAGCTTCCTCTCCTCCATCACATCCCAAGAGGGAGATGCTGAGTTGTCCATATCCAATTTCTCGAAACCCATTGATCACCCCCAGGGCGGAACAAGCACAGAATTGGCAGAAGAACAGGCACACTCTGCTAAGATCTACACTAATAGGACCCTGTCAAGCGGAAGGAACCTCAAGAGTGGGAAAGAAGGCTCCTCAATCACACTAACCGCATACCCACAGGTTAAATACATCTATTATTCTAACCAGAAGGTTTCAATTGATTGATCGATAACTTTCTAATATTCTTTATAGAAATTTTTCCATTGCCTTATAAAGTTCAAAAAAGTACTCTGACTATTCTTAGAGTTTTAATAGTGTCATTACAAAGCAATTACGTTAAGCACCTACCCGTATGTAACCTTGGGATAGATACTTTCATCTGCCATGTTCTCCTGCTATGATTTCAAGAGAAGACATTTATTGTGATGGATTGTGAATTATGGTGCGCTAGTGAGCTCAATGCTAAGAAGTCTCCAAAGGTTTTCTGTCTTGCTCAGCTCTACCTCTAAACTTTGAGCCTAACATAGAAAGGCTTTTAACAGCTATTTGTTAGGTAAAAGGGATTAATTAATACAGTTTCTCCAAATCCATATTTATTTAAGTGGCCAAAGCTAAATGTTTGCAAAATAATTAGCAAAGGAAAGAATTTCAGTTGCATATGAAAGAGAACAAATCTGAGAAGATGTAGTTAAAAGAAGAGTATGTTATCCTTTTCCAAACATTTGCACAAATTATTCTCTCTCTACCGTTTCCCCCCCACCCTTCTTTTCTTTTCCATCACCTGCTCCTTTTCCCTCTCTTTTTCGGTATTACATTTTATTTACTTATTGTGTGGGTGCACATGTGCCATGAGGGGCATGTGGAGGTCAGAGGTCAGCTTGCAGAAGTCAGTTCTCTTATTTCACCACGAGAGGCCCAGGGATCACAAAGCCCGCAACTTTCCAAACCGATCGTGACATCAGTCTATCAGTCATCTTAGGCAGACAGGCAGGCAGGCGGGCGGGCTGGTGGGCTAAACTCAAGACTCAGGAAATAGAGGCAGGCAGATCTCTGAGTTTGAAACCAGCCTGGTTTACACAGGGAGTTTCAGGATAGCAAGGCTACATAGTGAGACACTGTGTCAAAAAAAAACAAAACAAAAAACAGCAGAAAAAAGATATGTTAAATTGGGAGCGTAGTCCCCAGCACCCAGGCCTGAGAGTTGTATTGGTCTGGACTCCAAATCCCAGCATGCCAGGTCCTGAACCCTCCCTGTGGAGGAGGGGGGTCAGGACCACTCCCACAGGCTATTTAAGAGCTCCCAAGGCCCAGTTGAAGAGCAGGAGGGAGAAGACAAGCAAGGAAGTCAGGACAGCGAGGGGTTGGCCCACCAATTTGGACAGTGTGCCTGTTCTAATGGGAGCTCACCAAATCCAGCTGGACTGGGACTGAACCAGCATGTG
Source organism: Arvicola amphibius (assembly GCF_903992535.2). Classification (NCBI taxonomy): domain Eukaryota; kingdom Metazoa; phylum Chordata; class Mammalia; order Rodentia; family Cricetidae; genus Arvicola; species Arvicola amphibius. Next base: position 48,472,689 of record NC_052052.2, on the reverse strand, counting down.
ATCAAACCGGACTCTGATTGTGGCTGACAATGGGGGCTGACTGAGAAGCCATTGATAAAGGCACTGGGACTTGTTTTTACAGCATGTTCTGGCTTTTTGGGATCCCATTTGGTTCCCCCTCGGGGCCACCCAAGAGTGTGCAGGGATCCCATTAAACCTGGATACTTTTAATTTGGCTTGTTGTGATTTGGCTTGATTGGGATTTTTGCGTCGGCAGAGAGCTCGCATTAGGAAAACTTCCTAACAAGATATATAGAAGATATTAGATATGGGAACATGTTTGATCCATAATAGCTTCTATGAAAGGGTAAAATTACCATCCAGGTAATTTTTTACAAATTACAAAGCAGGTTAAATTTAATGACTTGCATTTATCATCACACCTGCTCCTGATTCCTTATCACTACCTTTCCAAGGTCTCATGGAGTTTAGATTGATGTTTCCTTGTCAAAAAAAAAAACCCCACTATCCTTCTGTTTGTCTTCCCCAAAGCATCACTTGTTAAAAAGCCTCCTCCTCCCTACATCCGTGGCATCAACATCAGACAGGAAGAAGCAACACGCTCTGGGTAGTATAAAATGAAAACAACTTCATTTTTTAAACTTAATTTGCTGTTTAACTTTAAGGTGTCTTGTTTTTTTTTTTTGTTTTAGATTTACCTATTTTGTTTTATATGTATGAGCATTTTGCCTGCATGTATGTCTATGTGACACATGTGTGCCTACAGAACCCAGAAGAGGGCATCAGATCCCCAGGAACTGGAGTTATAGAAGTGTGGGCTATTATGTGGGTACTGGGGAATCAAATCATGGTATGGGCCTCTGCAAGAGCAACAAGTGTTCTTAATTGCTGGGCCACCTCTCCAGCCCTCCCTGCCCTTTTTCATTGTGGTGCTAGAGACTGATTTCAGGGTTGTGCCTGCTACCATTTGACCAGTGATTTAGGCTCCCTTCTCAGAAAACATCCTTTTAAAAGGAACTTATCCCCAGAGTACTTCAGTGATGACTGCAGACCAAGAGATTCCCCTGCGAGGATGGTGTCAAACATCTGCTTGCTGGAGAGAAAAGTGAGCAGCTCATCAACCTGCTTTCTCCAGTAACAATCCCCTTGGACACTCAGGAGAAGGGGACTGGAGGCCTGTGACGCGAGATCAGCAGGTTACCTTCTGTGCTCTCTTCCCTGGGGTGCTCCCAAGATCTGTATCTGTAGCTCTCATGCCTTCCTCCTGTCTGAAGGGAAAGTGGACACTGTGCGTCTCTATTTCCTGGGTCACTGCAGTGACCTAGCTCAGCAATTGTCCCCAGAAAGGTGTAACCTCTATCAGCATAGAGATAGATAGATAGACAGACAGACAGACAGACAGACAGACAGACAGACAGACAGATAAATAGATAAGGGGATTTGTTTCTGGGACAGCGAGGGGAAAATGAGTACTCCCTGAACTTTTCTCCCTGGCTCCCTTCAGCGGTAACTCCACACCCGATGTCCCCCTCTTCAAGGTGGACAGGAGACATACCTTTGCTTGAGTAGAAGAGTGAATACTCAAAGTACTGTCTCCCCAATCTGCGCCAGTAATAAACCCAGATCTGCACTCAGCCTCTGAAGCCCTTCGTATGTGCACCAAGCACTTCAGAGCAGCTCCTAGGCCGTCTAACTCTGCAGGTTGACAGAGCTGTGCATTTCTCAGTCTCCTAGTCCACAGAATACAAAGGGTGACTTCTAAACATGCAGACGCGCCATGCTGTCTCCCTGTTTCAAAGGCAGCAATCTAGTCAAGCAAGCAAACATCTGCTTCAGTCTGTCTCCGTGGCAATGAGAAATTCGGACTCTTGGCTTCTCTACAGGCAATGAAGGAAGTGGAGCAAGCAAGTACCACCCCTTCTCGCTGCTCTAGCTCACGGTGTGTGTGTGTGTGGCTTCAATAGAGGACCCAGCACTTCTAGTTTGTGTGTAAGTACACAATGGACAAGCACGAAGAGTTTGTAGTTCACAAGCATCTCCAGGGCCAGCTGTGGAGGCACACCTCTTTCACAAAACAGGACTAAGACATGGAGGTGGTTCCATTACCTCGTGTGCAGAAGCCAACATAGGAGTCAAGAAAAACGAAGAAACACAGAACTGTGGTGCAAACAAATGAGCAAGATAAATCTTCAGGAGACAGTCCTAATTAAATGGAAATGTCTGGTTTACTGACAGGATGTTCAAAGGAGCAGTTATAAAGATCTTCATCGAGAGACCAGCAAGTTGAAGAAAACAGTAACTTGAGTAAGGAGTTGATAAATACGTGAGCTGAGCCCAAAAATTCAGTAGGAACCAGAAGGAAACCTTTGATCAAAACCCTGCAAAGGTAGACAGTCAGATCTCCATGAGTTCCAAGCCAGTCAGGGCTACATAGTGAGACTTTGTCTCAAAACAAAACAAAACAAAAAAAAGACCAAAAAAAGAGAAGAAGAAGAAGAAGAAGGAGGAGGAGGAGGAGGAGGAGAAAAGGAGAAGGAGGAAGAGAAGGAGGAGGAGAAGAAGAAGAAGACAGAGAGGAAGAAAGTAAACATAAAAGTAAAATAAGTGTATTAAGTTCAAAACACTCATTTCTGTAATGGTACTATAAAAATCAACTATATCTCTAGTGTGAAATCTTAAAGTCAAAACTATTAAAATAACTATAGTCAAAATAACATGTTAAGGAACACAACCTCTAAGAGAAACAAACTATCAATAGCAATAACAAAACCAAATCAACAAATTGTTCAGAAGAATAAAAGTAAAGAGTTTGAGGCTGGAAATTCCTTTAACCCCAGTACTTAGAAGGCAGAGACTGGTGAATCTCTTTGAGTTCAAGCCTAGCCTGGTTTATATAAAGAATTCAGGCCAGCCAGAGCTATACATTGAGATCCTGTTTAAATATATATGTGTATTTTTTTGCACATGATAAGAGTTGGCATTATGAGATTAAAATGGTTACTAGTATACTATGCTTTCTATAATCCATATGGTAACTGTATCATTAACTCTTCTCACTGCTGTATCAAAATACATAACAGAAATATCTGATGGTAGGGAGGGTTTGTTTGTGTCTAACTTTGAGGATACAGCCAACTCTGGAAGGGAAGGAAGACTTGGGAGCAGGAACCTGGGACAGCTGGCCACACTGTGACAGTAGTCAGTGATCAGAGATGAATCCTGGTACTCAGCTCACTTTTATTCCGTCTGGAACCAAGCCCATGAGATGATGCTGTCCACACTCAGGATGTCTTCCCTCCTTGTCTCAGCACTTCTGGAGGCACTGCCATAGATGCACACAGCAGTATATTTCCAAGGTGATTACAAATCCAGCTGAGCTGACGATAAAGATTAACAACGACAACTCCACCCTTTGTCAACATGTCACACAAACACATCTCTTTAAATCATAATATTCCTCCCCAGGTCTCCGAAGTCTCCATCTCAATGCTAAGAGCGCTTAGTCTGTCTCTAAACATCTCCACAGTGTTAGCGTGTCAGCACTGTTCAAAAGTCCGGAAGTTCTACTTTCACACTCAAGACCACCTTCCCTGTGAGCTCCTAAAATATCAAATGCCAAGTCTTACACTTCTAATTCACAATGGCACAGAATAAGTGTTCCATTCCAAAAGAGAGGGATGGGGACATAGCAGGTGAAGATCAGATCACAGCAGGACCAAAATCCGACAGGGAAAACACCAAATCCTTCAGCTCCATATCTAGCTTTTGGGGCTCACAATAGAAAAGCTCATTTGTTTTGCCAGTGCATCAATTGGAGGCCAACTCCTTTTTGAGCATTGGCTCCAGCAGAACAATTAAAGAGTTTTTCTTTCACTAACCTTTAGGTGTGCAGAACGACGTCTCACTGGACAAGCATATGGTATCTGTAACAGTTGCTTTTACAGAGGACTCAGTTTCGAATCTCAGCATCCACATGGTGGCTTACAACCATCTATAACTCCAGTTCTAGGAGATCCAATGTCCCCTTCTAACCTCCATGGTTACTAGGCACGCACATGGTACATGGATATACATGCAGACAAAACACATAAAACGAAAAATTTAAAAAAATCTTCCACAAATCAAGCAGTTCCAATGTGGAGGATTCTTGGACTGTCATTCTTCCCTGTAATGAGAAATCTGCATGTTGCAACATGGAATGTTTGCTTCCTCTGTATTTAAACAGCTGACCGGAGGGAGGTTGTCCGTCTATCGCTTTTATCTCACTCTTTCCCCTTCACTGTGAAATTCTTCCCTCATGCTCCAAGTTTTTAGATCCCAAGAAGGGCTTCTAGCGCAGAGAGAAATTTTCTTCCCTCTGTGACCCAACACCTCCATGACATCCTCCTTTTGTTCCTATGTTCCCTGCTAATCTGGAGGACGGCAAGGATCTGCCTGTCCCCATTGTGATTATTTCCTAGAGGAGGAGGGGGCCAAGGCTGACAAACTCTGCAGCGCTAATTCTATGGTCTTCAATGTTATTCTTTTGGTCCCTGCCCCTTTCCACGCCCACTCCCAGGGACCTCTGGTCTCTTGGAGTCATCCTGAATCTCTTCCCTCTCTCTCTTCTCACTGCCCCCTTTTGCGTGTGCACACGCGCCCTCTCTCTCTCTCTCTCTCTCTCTCTCTCTCTCTCTCTCTCTCTCTCTCTCTCTCTCTCTCTATTCCCTTCCCTCTTTTTCCTCCCTCCCTTGACCCGCACTGTCGAGCACCCCCTTCCTTAATAAATAATCCTCCCACGCACGTGGTCGCGTCCTGGGTCTCCCTTCCTCCGGCTCCGCGATACACCCCACGCCAGAAAGGAAGAACATCATTCATAATAAAAAACCCGGAGTCAGATATTAGGGGGTGAAAGCCAAAAGGTCAGAGAAGCAGAGCAACCAGCAACTAGTTCTACCCTCTACTGCATGCTCAGACCAAACGGGTATTCTGTCTCTGCAAGTCATCAGACGGCAACGCCTCGAGCTGCTGTCTTCTCCTGATTCACACTCCTCTCTCTGCCGAGCCACATTCCTTCCTGTCTCCACCTCCCTAGTGTTGGGACTGAAAGTGTGAACCACCACCGCTCTGTTTCTCTTTTAGAGTGGATTAAGCTTGTGTAGCCCAGTATGGCCTTGAACTCACAGAAATCCCTGGCCTCTGTGACTAACTAGTGGCTAGTGCTGCGCTCTGATCGTCAATCAAGCTTTATTTGTTAAAGCACAAACAAATTACCACGGCAAAACTGTGTTAACCTTTGTCTTAAAGAACAAGGAAGAGTCACCTACCTGCCAGACAGTGGTGGCACACACCTTTAATCCCAGAACTCCTGAAGCAGAGGCAGAAGGATCTCTGTGAGTTCAAGGCCAGCCTGGTTTACAAGAGCTAGTTCCAGGACAGCTAGGACTGTTACACAGAGAAACCCTGTCTCAAAAAAACTACCCAAATGTAGGGCCCGGGTCTGCCCTAGTTCCTGGGGCTCATCTTGAGGACAGTTTCTGGTCAGATGACTAAGCATCCTGTTTGTTCCTGTGCTCCCTCTGCCCTGCCTGGTGATTTGTTGTAGGGCATTGTTGACTCTATTGTTGGTATGGTAATTTCCCACCTGCCTAGGTGGAAGTCCTTGTGCAGCAGTTAGATATGGTAATTTCCCACCTGCCTGGGTGGAATTCCTTGGGCAGGAGTGGGGTATATAAGATTTTCCCCAAGGCTAAATAAACGGCATTCGGCTGATCTCCTTTCGAATGACCCAGGTCTCTTTGTGTGTTCTTTCAATCTCCAGGCCCTTGTCCGACTCGCGTGAGGTACAGTGGCACGCGAACTATACCGAGGGGGTAACACAGAATCGGGTGTTACACCCAAACAAATAAAAAAGTCAACTATCTACAGGTACACTAACTAGAAGACACTCCCAAGCAAGTGCTGAGAGAGGAAGATGTGGAAAAGCAAGAAACATGCTGGGCTGTGGAAGATGATTAGGTGTGGCCTGAACCCAGGATCATAAGGGCAGAGGCAAAAGCAAATGCTGTCCTGAGAGTCAAACTTCAATTCATAAACAATGCTGTGCATTATGCTAAGAAGTGTGCATTTCTTTTGGAAACTATATTTGTAATTACAGTGTAGATTATATTTGCATACTAGCCACACCCACTTTTTCTTTTGTTACTTGTAAGAAATAGGCTTTGAACTCCAAGGGGTGACATAAAATAAGGGAGTCACGGCTGGCAGGGCAGCCCTTCCAGGACCATAATCAAGAGTCCATGAACTGAGAGGTCCTGCCATCTCTTTATGATCCATGTTTCCGTCCCACGGACCTCCCAAACTAAATTACCACTAAGCGCTATCTGAACACAGGCTTTCCTTGAAGGCCCTAATTTTGCAGTGTTGACTGAGGCCTTAGTGACTCTATTATTGGAAAAGGAAGCATTTGTGCTTCAAGGACAGGAAATCTAAACAATTAGCTCCCGTGGACTCCAGCACCCTGGGTTAAAGGCCGGGGACTGGATGTCTTTGTTTCATGTTAAGCTATTGAGGAAGTGTTTTACAGGCTGGAGTCTTGGCTTTACTAGGTTGTTTGGAGTCAATAGGGTCAGCTGGAAGATCTTGAACACTGATTATTAATTATAGCGGAAAAAGGGCACACCAGAGAGGCTTTCAGAGGGGCGGGGAGCATTCTCTTACATGTATTGTAATTTGGATATTCAAAGGTAGGAAGGGCCACTTGTGCTTGCCGGAGAGAGACTAGCTTGGGAAGAAAAGCAAATAGAAATAGTTATTACGTGCTGTTGCCGGGAAATTCACCCCTCAAAGGCAGAGAAGTTGGCCTGTGTTAGACAAAGGGTGGCTAATATAGGTAGGCGGAAAGAGTTGAAGATCACCAAAAAAACTGGCATCATAGAGGGGAGTACCAGGGAAGCCTCTGAAGGGATGTAGAAAAGCCCAGAGTTAAACTGTAATAAACATAAGAATGAGCATCCTCCAGGCGCAGTTATCTTCTGATAAACCATTCTGAACAAATAACTTTGTAAAAATGAGAAAAACAATATATTCTGGGGCAATGTTTCACATTCAGAACCATCATTTTTTCTTCTTTTCATTTTTAAGATTTTGTTTTATGAGGCTAGAGAGGTGTCTTAGAGGTTAAGAGCACTGGCTACTCTTGCACAGGTCCCAGGTTTGGTACCTACCTACAAGATGGTAGCTCAAGACTGTCTGTGATTCCAGTTCCAGGGTATCTGATTCCTGGTCTCCACAGACACCAGGCATACATACATGTAAACAAACACTCATATACATAAAATAAAAATAAATGAATCTAAAAAAGGATTTTACTTTTGTGTGTGTGTGTGCACGCGCGCGCACGCACACACACATGTGCATACAAGTACTGTGTCTGTAGAGGCTAGAAGAGGGTGTCAGATGTCAGATCTCCTGAAGCTGGAGTTATAAGGGGTTGTGAGCCACCCAACACAGCACCCAACATGGGTGCTAAGAATCTAACTCCAGTCCTCTGCAAGAATAGGAAGAACAGAATCTAACCACTGAGCGATTTCTCCAGAGCCCTGCTCATTATTTCCAATGAAAACGGTTACAAACAAGCATGAGCTAAGACTTCCCGAGTTCCAGTCTCAGTGCGGTCCTTTACGAGGTGCGTGATTCTTATAAGTTTCACAATCTCTGTGCTTCCATGTCCTCATCCATAAACCAGGGATAACAAAGTCATTCATTTCATGGCCTCACACTGTTTAAATGAAAAGTGCTTAGAATTTCTTATGCACAGGAGAGGTCTATTGACACTAGGCAGAAAATGACAGGGATGTAAGACCGTAAATTAGCAATGTGCTACTTACGACGGGGTAGTAAGTGAAACTCTCTCGGGCTGTGACATTTAAGCTGTCATCCAAAGGAGGAGTAAGAGCCAGTAATGTTGCAGAATAATCTTTTTGTACACTGTGAAGATGTGTCACTCGGATTGGTCTAATAAAAAGCTGAACAGTCAATAGCTAGCCAGGATTTCCAGGCACAGAGGACTCTGGGAGGAAAAAGGGAGGAGATGCTGAGAGACTGAGAACAAGCAAGACATACAGGAGGATTGGTAACAGCCATGAGCCACGTGACAGCACATAGATGAAAGGGTATGAGTTAATTTAAGTTATAAGAGCAAGTTAGAAACAAGCCTAAGTGATCAGCCAAGCCTTCTTCATTAATAATCATTTGGTTATTTGAGAGCCGGTGGGACAGAAAAAGACTCATTACACAGTAATGACTAGAGAATTTCACAAACGGGAAATGCTGGATGCACAGATGAGGGGCCGGAAGAAGTTTATTAGAAGAATATTGGGGAGGGGGTTGTATTAATTATTTGCTGCCCCATTAACTGATCACAGCAAACAAAACAGCACTCATCTCGTGACCTGGCAGATTGGTGTCTAGGTGGGCTTGGCTGAGCTCCCTTCTAGGATCACACAAGACTGGAATCAAGGACGGGGCTTTTATGTGGAGGCTAAGGGAGAACCCAGTTCCGTGTCACTGGGATCTTGGTAGAACTCAATTCCTTGTTGGTATAAGACGGGTGTTTTCACGACTTCACTATTTATCAGCTGGGGCATTTTCCTTGAAAACGGCCTCTCCTTTGGCTCATAGCCTTTCTTAAGGCAGGAAAAGAGGGCCAAATCTTTCTTGCCTTTTGAATCCTTCTGACTTCCCCTTCTTGCCTCTACTTTTAAGGGCTCAGATAATATCCCCTTTGCCATATAACATAACACAATCATGGGGAACTACAAACGTTAGAGCTGATGGGACCCAAAATTCTGCCTACCACATGGAGGAAATGTATTTGACGTGAACTTAAACCAAACACATAAGACATTATAGAATCAATAGGAAAATGTTGTTGGTACTCTGGGCAGCCAACAAACAAGCAAAATTTTAGTTGATGTCATGATCTGATTTATATTTCCAAAAGAAAACAGAAAACATGGTTCCATATTTTTTTCTGTTGGCATGAATGCATGAATCTACTGATTTTAATTATTGTCTGATGCCACATAACCCCTCGGCCAACTCCCCACCTGCCACTAAGGCCACAGCCTGATATGGCTTTCAGTTCCTTGACCATGGGCTATGACACAGCTGCGATATGTAGGTTTAAATTAAGTCTCTATTGTTCTATTTATCAATAAGATTCAGAAATCAAAGACTGGGGTGAAAACCTGCTAGCTGAGAGAGGCAACTTGCTGACCTTGGTTTTTTGGCTGGAAACACTGCAAGAGACACTGTCTCTTCCCTTATTCCAGAATGAAAAAAGCTCTGATTCTAGTCCTTTCCTTCCTGTGTGTCTTCTCTATCCAAATTGCTGGCTTCTCTATGGCCAGTTTGGTCAGCTAGTCACCAGCTTTGCCTTCTGACTCAAAGTATTGTTATGCCCAAATTGGCAACATCCCTCAAAAGCCAACAAGGAGACTGAGTCCCATATGTAAAAGCAAAGAGCCTTGATTTTATGCATCTTTGCAAACTCGGTCTCACCGCACGTCCAATGTATTGGAATAAACAGAGAGCCCTGAGCTCAGTTAGAGTTGGGCTTTTATAGTAGTAAAGGTGGGGGTGAGGGGTTTCTGAGGTTCTGGACCCCTGATTGGCTGACACTTGTCTAGGGATGTCCTGGTGAGTGTGTGCTGGCAGGTGATCCTATCTACAGTGGTTGGAACTTTAGGCATTTCCTTTGGATGGTCTAATCTTGGGTGGTGCTCGGGTAATCTCAGTTTGTGGTTCTTCCTGCAACCAGGTATTGCTTCAGGGTAAACTACTGAGACTCAGGCCTCCGTTAAACTTATCGATGCCAGAGTCCTACTCTGGCTGGTGATAATGGTTGGAAGTAAAGAACTTCCTTTGAGTGTTCTGTTCATATTTAGCTCATGGCTGGCTCCTACAGGTATAACTTTTTTTGGGCAGTCCTGGGAGTGTCAGAGTGTGATGAAAATATCCCACAACAGTTCCATGTTGAATAATGAATCAGGAGGTGGGAGGCAGCAGCAGAGAGGGGATGGCTATTCAGATGTGAGGCGGAAGTGCCTTGGAGGAGGATGACAGCAGCAGTAGGGGTGGAGAGAGAGCGTGGATTTGGACTTTCTTCCCATTAAACCAAGGGTATAGGAACTGGGGGGGGGAGAGAAGCTTAGAGAATAGCAGTGCCAGTAACTGGGATGGGGAAGAAAGGGCCGGTGTTCTAGGGTCAGGAGGGGGCTTGGAAATCCTAAGTTCTGGTTTAGTTTTGTTTTGTTTTCATTTTACATAACACAGTTCCCCCTCCCTCCCTCCTCCCACTGCCCCCCACCTCCGCCCTTAAGTTGTTTGATCACTGAGTATCCGTGTGAGAACATAGCTCTCATCTCAAAAGGAACAGGAGGTACTTTATTCTGGAGCCAATGTGGGTGACCATGACCCAGAAACAGATTCAGGTTACCCCAAATTCCATCTTCCAGTATGGTGCTCATCAGCTTCATGAAGTTTTTATAGTAACAGAACAAAGAAAGTCACAGATCAAGGCTGTTATGGTTTTGGTCCTTGGACCCTTTAAGAGACAAGCCACGCCCACTCCCTCCCCCATCTGCTGAGGCAGGCTGATCTTCAGCTTCCGCTCGCTCTCTTTTCCATCTTCCTCTTGGAGAGGCAGCTTCGCTTCTGCCTCTCTCCCTACTTCTCTGCCCCCTCTCCTCCTCCTCCTCCCTCTCTCTCTCCTCTCTTTCTCTCTCCTCTCTCTCTCTCCTCCCTCTCTCTCTCTCCTCTCTCTCTCTCTCTCTCTCTCTTTCTCTCTCTCTCTCTCTCCTCTCTCTCTCTCCTTCTCACTTCCCCCTTCATAACCCCCTGAATAAATATTCAACATCACTCTACATGTCATGTCTATCCATGTCTCTGTCTCCTGCCCGCCCACCATGTGTCTCCCTGCCTGGGACCAGCCACTGCTCTGGGACCGGCAGCCATCTCTGCCTGTGACTGGCTGTTCCCAGGGCCCCGCTGTCTGCCGCCACATCGCCCGCTACTACCATTTGGGACCTACAGCATTTCTGCTGCCTACTGCAGCCGGGGATCTTGTAGCATTTTTTAAAGAACAACAAAGGCACTTTTTCAAAAGACATCAGTGGCAACATTAAGTAGGTGGTTAGAACAAAGCAGAAAAACCTCAGCCTCAGCTTCCCTGTGACTCTTAGACAGTGGGTGGGTAGAAACTGGTTCTTCTCAATACATTTCAAGAGCTTTTCAATCCATTAGTCACAGGATGGTAGGTCTGACCCAGAGGTGGGCAAGCGATGTCTGTTTAGGGGTCTAAAAGATGTCCAATGCAAACTACAACCTCTCCAAGATCCAGTCAGCCAACCAGCCTTCCCGGAAAGCTTCTTCTGCAGGGATTCTCCTTCACAGTAGGCGTTCAGACTACTTCCTCTTTGTACCGTGCCCACCCCTCCCCCACAGCACAGCTGCCACAGAATTTGTTTTCAGACAAACCCTTCTTGTATCTCTTCCCCCAGTCTCACTCACAGATGACTTTGATACATAGATACACAGGATAGACTTTTCTCGGGGGAGATATTTGTGCAGAAACCTTTAAGAAGTGAAAGTAGGCCTTCAAATATCCAAAGTAAAGATTTTGCAGGAAAAAAAAAGCGCAAAAGCTCAGATAAGGGAATAGGTTTTCAAAGTGGGCATTAGGAGGCCGGTACACATTAGAAGGCTTACATACAGAAGACAAGGAGGGAAATGAAGGGAAATGAAGGTAGAGAGGTGGCCAGGGGCCCGGTGGCATAGGATCTGGTAGATTGTTTTACACAAAACAAAACAATTTCATTCTATGTCAGCCTGGTCTACAAAGCAGTTCCAGGACTCACTAGGTTAGGGCTGTTACCCAGAAAATCTTGTCTCAATAACAAAACAAAACAAAACAAAGTAGGGTACAAGCTTTCTGAGTGGGTACAGATGCCACCAAAGTTAATGACCTGAATTAGATTTCTGGAACCTATACATTGAAAGGAGTAGAAACTACTACTAGTTGTCCTCTAACTTCCAAACACACCGTGGCATGTGTATACATATCTCTCTGCAAATTAATTAATTAATTAAACATAATTTTAAGTAGATGGCACATGAGGAATGATGCTTGAGGCTGTCACTGATCTTCCCATGCAAGTGCACACAGTACACACAGTGCACCAGTGCTGGGCTTGCAAAGCAGTCACCTTAACTCTTTTTGTTTTGTTTTGTTTTTTTTTGAGACAGAGTTTCTGTGCGTAGCCCTGGTTGTCCTGGAATTCCCTCTGTAGACCAGGCTGGCCTCAGTCTCACAGAGAGAGTTCCACCTGCCTCTGCCTACATAGTGCTGGGATCAAAGGTGTGTAGCGACACCACCTGGCTGTCACTTCAGTTCTTCATCCTATTTTATTTATTTATTTATAATAGTTTTTATTGAGCTATATATTTTCCTCTGCTGCTCTCCCTTCCTCTCCCCTCCTCCATAACCCTCCTGCCAGGTCCCCATGCTCCCAATTTACTCAGGAGATCTTGTCTTTTTCTACTTCCCATGTAGATTAGATCCATGTATGTCTCTCTTAGGATCCTCTTTGTTGTCTAGGTTCTCTGGGATTGTGATTTGTAGGCTAGTTTTTCTTTGCTTTATGTCTAAAAGCCACTTATAAGTGAGTATATAAGATATTTGTCTTTCTGGGTCTGGGTTACCTCACTCAATATGATGTTTTCTAGATCTATCCAATTGCCTACAAATGTCAAGATGTCATTATTTTCTTTATCCCAATTTAGTTTTCTTCATAGCAGCTATCCATATCTCTCATATCATTATATTTATTAGTTTCCCCTGTTTTTTTTTTCACAAGCTTCACTAACAGAACTTTCAAATCTCTGTCACTATGACATGATATGTGCACATCAGGGTTTTAATTCACATTTTAATGAGCATATTAGTTACTTTTCTATCGCTGTGATAAAACCCCTTGACCAAAAGTGACTTAAGGAAGATGGGGTTTATTCGGCTTCCTGTTCCAAAGGGATAAGAGTCCATGATGGCGGAACAGAAGTACGGCAACACGTGTCAGGCTTGGCATCTGGAGCAGGATGCTGAGCGCTCCCATCCTTTACTAGAAGCACAAAACAGAGAAAGCAAGCAGGAAGCAAGCAGAGCTTCTTACGTTCAAAGCCCGCCTTCAGTTATGTACTTCCTCCTGCTAGGCCACACCTTCTATACTTCCTTCAATAGCACCTTCCACTGGGGACCATGTGTTCAAACACATGAGCCTGTGGGGGCCACCTCATTCAAACCGCCACACCGAGTAAAGTGAAATTCACATGCCAGTTTCCTATAGATGATTAGTAGAAATGTCTGTTTTCCTCATTTTAGTAAGGATAACATACATGTTTTAGATCCAATCTCCCCTTCAATAAAGTGATTACTTTTACAGTAAGTCTATCATTTATTCTATTTATTTATGTCTATTCCCTTACATGAAAAGCTCAAAAAAATTTGAAAAGCACGTATAATCAAGAGGCAAATTATAAGTAAATGTATGAATATTGAGTAAAAGAATGCTAATATGGGGGTTAGGTCCAATTCCCAGCATGTACCTGGTGACCCACAACTATCTGTAACTCCAGTTCCATGGGATCAGACACCCTCTTCTAGCCTCTGAGACCATCAGGTACACACGTGATGCACATACATACATACAGGCAAAACACCCACTAACGTCATAAAATAAAGTTTTAAAAAAGTAAGTAATATGACCATTGCTGCAAATGCTCTATTTGATTTTTTTCCCATGAACTTCTCAGTATTGTTAGAAAATTATTCTATAACAAATACCCTCTGTTTCTGGTATTCATGCCTTGGGTAAGCCCCTCTCCTTGAATGTAGGTGGGACCTGTGGCTTGCTTTAACCAGGAGCATAGATAGGCCAAAGACGATGAGATGCCACACATGAGCATAGAGCATGAAGCTGTAACTTTGAACCTGCCGGCTGGATTCCATTAACTTACTGGTTCTGATGAAGCAAGTTATTGCATGGAAAGACGTATATGACAAGAAGTTAAAGACGGTTTCCACTCAACAGGGTTCACAGTCTACCAGTCTGCAAGTCTGTGAATGCTATTAACAGCCATGTGAGTTTGGAAGAAGAGCCCAAACCACTGGAACCTTCCATAACACCTGATTGAAGCTGCTGAGACCACAGAACATGGAGGAGTGGCTGCAGCTACAGTTAATTCACAACTCAGGGAGACTAGAAGAGATAAATGAATGCTTTAAGTTTTAGCCAATGAGTGATGTTTGAAGCCGCTTGGTTTGTGGTAATATTGCTGTACTGTGAACAAAGATTTCTGGAAGGAAGCTGTGTCTGCAGAGGCTGACTGATAGGGGCTGATACTGTGGGAGATTGAAAGGTTGCAGATCCAGAGTTAGCTACCTTATCTTAGGCTAGTTCTAGCCCTCCAGAACAGCTGTTTCCTGAGCCCTCTGTATCAGAACCAGCATCTTCTGACTAATAGATGGAAACCTTTTTAGAATCTATTAGCTTAGCAGGCTACTAGGTTCCACCAACCCAGAAGTATCTTGGGCCTATAGGAAAGCTTCCTCCGTCTCATTGCACCTGCCTTTCTGATGTCCCCTCCCCTCCACTCTATTTTAAATGTGCCTTGATTCATGACTTTTGTCATAATTTACAGAACTAGAAAATCTGTAAAACTCCATGGAACTACTTTCATAATGGAACATGAGATTTGAGGCAACTTAAATTTTTGTTCCCAGGCTATGGTCACTGAAAATGTCTCCAGAATAAACTATCTCTTATTCCCCTTAGGATGAGAGCTCTATTTTTTTTTTTTTTGCGTTGACATTACTAATGCTACATCTTATTGTTTTCCAGGGTTAAATCAACCAAGTCTGTTAAGGTTGATAATTTAATCAACTTTTTTTTAGAAGGCCTCGCTTCATCTTTCATGAAAGAACATTAAGGCTTATATAATTAATTGAGAAGACCCATGGGGAAAAGGACCATGAGGAGAGCCTTCAATCCATTACTTCATTGATGGGGGGGGTATCCATCACCCAAATCACATGGTCTATCGAAAGGAGGCTACTCCAGTGAAGATACATTTACTCCTGCCAGATGTGGCAGCTGGAACCTTCACTCCACAGGGATACCTCTGCTTAGCTTCCCTACAAACTGTCCATCATGTCTGTCAAGATTCCTGTTCACTGTCAGAAGCGTAGCTCCATAGCTAGTGGACTTCCTATAGGTCTTCATACTCAAATCATCTCGACTCCAAGTCCTTCTCTCTTGCCCACGGATGTTCTTGTCTTGTAGGTCAATCTGTCAAATCCCTAACACCCTAGATTTCAAACACTGAACTTTTTTTTAAAAGAAGGTGAAGGTAGTGTACCAGCTAAAGTTCCCCTGTAAGTCTCATCTACCCAATGACAGATAACTTTCTGGAATCCTGGGGACTTTTGTTTATGTAAGATAATATGTCACGTGTTTTCACCTCAAGAAACAAGGTTGGTTGTTCCAACTGTGCAGGATGTGTTTGATCACGTGTAGGTGGGAGACATGCCGGGAGGAAGTTAGTCAGCATGTATGCCTGCCCCTGATTGATCAAAGGTGGAAAAAACATACATAGCCTTGTGAGTTTGGCTTTTATAGGCATCTGACTGACCTTATTCAGTGCCATTCTCTGGGAATCTTGGGTGTGAACCTAGTGTTGTAAAATGGCACAGGAGAGACCTTGGTGGGCCAAGGGACCATGTGGCGGGTGAGGGTGAGAGGATGGGAAACAAATACTCCATGCAGGCAGAGCTTAAGTGAGGAGTTTATTGAAAGAAGGGTAAAGGGGAGGGAAGAGGGAAAGAGAAATACAGAGGAAGAAGAATAAGTGGCAAGGACCAGCCTGCCTCTTCAGAAGAGGGGGGAGGATCGGGAGCCGGCAGAGTTTGTCTCTTAAAGGGACCTTTCACACCTGCCTACACACCTGCCTTTCACACCTGCCTACACACCTGCCTTAGCAGCTGTAAGATCCTGGGTTGGCTAGGGTACTGCCTGAGTTTATCTTGCCAGGTGACAGGGGCCAGCATAATGCCTGAATCCTAACACCTAGCTGTATCCATCGTTCTGGCCAGTATTAAATAAAGATTGTTTTATTTAGGCACTCGTAGATTTGGTTTCTCTCCTTGAAATCTGTAAGTTTAATAATAGCCTCAACCCACTAAATAGAGTGCAGTCTTAGTTATCTTACCCCAAGAAAGGGAGGGAGAATCAACTTCCATTCTTTTGTGATGACTTCACAGCAAGCAGAAGTCATTTAATCTGTTGCCTAGGTTACGAGCCACATACCCAGCCACAGCAAGATGAAAATAAGGACAGCCCCAAATTTCTGGCTAGTGTGAGAGATGCCACTTAGACGCTGTCTCCTCGAGATAAACAAGGCTTCGAGCTCAAAATCCTGCAGGGAACTTTTATTTGTGGAAATGAAAGGACAAGAGCATTACGGCTTGCTCATTCTAAGCCTAATTTAATTCTAACTTTAAGTCTAGATGGTGGCGAGATCTACATGCCAGTAAACCTGAGCCTGTACCAGTTACTACCCGAGTAGTAAGAGGAAGAGAGTATCAGCCGTGAAGACAAGATACAGAGATGTTAAAATGCAACCAAATATAGATATTAACATTTTTCTTTCCAGTGTTGGGGAATGGACTCAGGCCTTTGAGCATGCTGGGAAAGTGTTCTGCCGCTGTGCTACTCTTCTCAGCCCTATGTAGAAACTCATTTTTCACAGCTTATAGAAATTGTTAGTATTGTTTACCATTATGACCCTTGTCTTTATGGCTTCCTAATGCTTTCATTTTTTTTTTCCTTTTAAATGCACTGGGCCATATCCAAATTCCTAAACCAAATACAAGTTGTTTTTATTTTTCACAAAGATATGAATTTATTTTTACAGTGGTTACACCCTCCTCCTTTGCCCCCTTTCCATTTTCTGTAATAACCCCCCATTATTCCTCCCACTCAAAAGCAGAGAAAGACAGCCCAACGACTTCCTCCCCCAACATACTTACAGGAAAGAATAGAAACAATTCAACTCCAGCTGGGCCAGCACAAAAGCCAGGAAGCTTTTCTTGGACTCAGGAGTCCTGTGCAAGTGGTGTAGGTGCTTTCCAGCAATTTGGTTTTATTATTTTGGGTTCTGCTCTTGCTGCAGAAACCCTCGGATGTCTGACATTGGTGGTATTCCGTAATCGGTGCCAAGTTTAATGCCAGTTCAGTTGTTTGGAAGGTTTAAGTGACCATGGGAGAATGTTTTTATAAAACTCCTTATTTGGTGCATTGGCAATTTGCTCAGGAAATGTGAGTCAGGCTCCCTCCCTCCCTCTCAGGAAAATAGCTTGATTTATCTCCTCTAAACTGAAGGCAAGCCCACAAATACGACAGTCACACTTGGCCCTGTCTTGGTACAAGCTCCCCAGGCAGCACTGCAGGAAGAAGCAGTGTTTGCCTTGGAAGTACAAATGGGAGGACGGTAAGGGAATTTTTAAGTCTCAGACCCTGGGACAACTGGCTGAAGTGCCTGCTTAACACATTAAAGTGGACCTGGCTGCCAGGTACTGGGTTCTTCAGGCTGCTACAGCCAGGCTACCCTAAACCTCTCCACCCCAGGCCCTGGGCTGCTCTTCCCTATATAATCCAACCATTTTGGTTTGTGTTTTGTTGTTGTTTTGCTTTGCTTTTATCTACTCCTTTTTGTGCCAACTGGCTGTTGCACCTGGTTCTCCTGCTCTCCCCTTTCTGTTCCCTTCCCCCACGCTCCTCAATGGCTCAGGGTTGTGCCCACTCTGAACTCTCCCAGATGTCCCCTTCCCCTCCACCATACCTAGGAGCAGTTGTGTCCTTTCTATTTCTTTCTGTCATTCTATGTTAGGCAGTAAGCAGACACATTTTTAATATTAACCGTTATGCATCCATTTAAAACAAGCCCACGTATTCAGACAATGTAATATGTCAACCCATAATTTCATGGATGCTATTACTTAAGATTGGGTTAAATAAAAAGTTTAAAAGTCCAAGGAAAGCAGGAAGTCAGTGATAGTTTGATTGGCAGGCAGGCATGGCAGCTGGACAATGGTATGTTTCAGAAACAGTGTCCAACTATAACACCCTAGGGCTTGTCTCCCGCAGAACTCCTAATTTCAGTCTTGCTACTGAGCAGTTCAGTGCTTTAAGCAACTTCACAAGCCTCTGAATCGGCACCTTTATCTGTAGTAAAATTCCCATCGTAAAGCTCTTCACAGGAACTAAGATTCCAGATTTCAGTCCAGGATATTGTGAGTAGAGCATGTGCTCATTAAAAGGCACACCCTAAAAAACCAACCAACCAAACAAACAAACAAAAATACAAAAAAACAAAAAAACAGAAAGCCGAGCAGTGGTGGCTAATCCCAGCACTCAGGGAGTCAGAGGCAGGCGGAGCTCTGTGAGTTTGAGGCCAGTCTGATCTATAGAGCGAGTTCCAGGACAGCTAGAGATACAGAGAAACCCTGTCTCGAAAAACCAAAATGAAAAACAAAAAATGGCACACTTACCTGGATTCTTCCTTATCTGCGGATCCTGACTCTTATTGCCATTTATCTTACATAAAAATTTTGAAGCCAGAAAGCCAGCCATCAGTTCTCCTACCTAACACTAGATCAGAAAATGCTGGTACCTCAAAGATACAGGATGGGACTCTGTCATGGGGCGCACTGATTGAACTGTCTCCTTCGTCTGACTGCAACAGAGTCTTGATTTAAAAAGCAACCACAAAAACAAGTATGTGATTATTATCTGTTTTGGGTCGTGTCCATCCATCCCCATATCCCTCCACCCCCGTACTCCCACCTCCCTATTCCTCTACCCCCCAACCCTGTGCGACGCCAAATAAACCATGTCTCCTTTTTCTTGACACATGTTTGATTGTTGTGGGATTGTTTTCGGAATCAAGAGACTGTGATTCAAGTTCAACAGAGTTCAGCTTACTTTTTTTTTTTTTTCCCTTTTAGGACTTGATTTGTATGTGTTGGTTCTCAGGAATAAATATGAATGAAAAGTTTCTGCACCCCGATAAGTGTTAAGCCCAAATCCGCAATCTCCGCAAGCCAACAAGGAAACCAAGAGTCCCGTATGTAAAAGCAAGGAGCCTTTATTTTAATCAAGTTTGCAAACTCGGTCTCTCCACATGTCTAACATACTGGAATAACCGCAGAACCCCGAGCTCAATTAGAATAGGGTTTTATAGCAGTAAAGGTGGGGCGAGGGGGTTTCTGAGGTTTTAAGACCCCTGATTGGCTGACATTCGTCTAGTGTTTCCTGGTCGCTGGCAGGTGTTTCTATCTACAGAGCTTGGAATGCCAGGACTTTGCTTTGAATGGTCTGTTCTTGGGTGGGGGTCGGGTGATCTCAGCTTGTGGTTCCTCCTGCAGCCTGGCATCCTCTCAGGGTAAACAACTTAGACCCCAGCCTCCATTGAAATTCATCCATGGCCAGAGTTCCAGGTGATAATGGTTGGAAGAAGTAAAGAACTTCCTTTGGGTGACCTCCCAGACTTAGATTATCATAGCTGGCCCTCACAATAAGATAAACCTCTCTGTCAACACAGCAGTCAAAATCAGACCAAATCAAACCAAATTAGAAAAAGCCCAGGTTTAATGGGTAAAACACTTCCGGATGGTTTTCTGGCCCCCAAGAGAGGAGAAAGACCAAAAAACCACATGTCTGTTTTCTGGGGGACAGTTTAAATACCCTGTGGGAGTGGTCTTGAGCATCTCCCAGGGAGGAACCATGTTTGGCAGACTTTCTGAGAGATGAGGCAAGGTTTGGGGAGAGAAAGATGGGGAAGGGGGATTGAGGCAGAGCTTCCCCCAGAACATCCCAAACTCTTTAGATATATGGATGCCAGGGGCTAGGGTGGAGCTTCCGCCAGAACATCCCAAACTCTTTGAATATATGGACTCCCATTTACGTCTGGCTGCTTCCTGAGGGCACGGGACAATGCGGGGAGGGGATGTCAGGAGTTGGTGGGCTCGCACTCAGCAGGAGGTATGGGTAGAGAAGCATCCAGTTAACTGCCATCCTGGAGACCTCAGCATTCATTTCTTGAGGGAGCTGGGAAGGCGTTGCTAGGAGAAAAATAGACTGCTATCATCAGCCCTATGCATGGGGCTAGCCATGGGAAGGGTGCTAACTTCCAGAAAGAATGGAGAAGTGCTGTGGTTGTACGGAGCAGCAAGGGTGAATGAGTGAGACCGGGATATCATGGAAAACCAGGTTCCAGTTGCTGGGTAGGTGCCTGCTTGAGTCTGGAGGGGTGGTACCAGTGGTGAAGACCCAGGAGCTGGTGCAGTATCTGGAGTACCTTCTGTGGGCTGGCCTTGTCCCAGACAGAAGGAGTGAACCTGCAAAACATGCTCGGAAAGGAATGGGGTCAAAGATGGCCTCTGGAGACTTAGTTTTCAGCAAACCAGATTTCATTATACAGTAGCAGACCTTTTCCCAGGAAGTGAAACAGCTTTCCAGCTTCTGAGGCAGTCCTAGGTTTCTCTTAAACGGGGAGGTGGGGGTCCCATCCACCCTGTTACAGGAAATGGGAATTGTGGGACCCGAGTGAGATATTAAAACAAAATAGGTACCTCCCGAGTCCGATAGAAAGTCAAGGAACTTACCCGCTACCTGAAGAGTCACCCCAGGCTCAGAGCAGACAGTGGGAGCCACCAAGTCTAGGTGACTCTGCCGGGCTGAGGAATTCGAAGGCTGAAAGAGTCTCAGCTGCCTGTGTTGGTGAAGCTGGACCTCCGTGGAGTGGCATAGAGGATGAGCCCACAAGGAGATATTTCCATTTCCACTGTTCAGGCTAAGGGCAGATGGGACATGGTCTCACTGGGTCAGAGCTGTAAGGTTAATTTGGGAGCGTCACCCCAGGCCCTGGCATCCATTCCAGCCACCTGGGATGTTACGTTGGTCTAGACTTCAAATCCCAGCATGCCAGGTCTTGACCCCTCCCCGGGGAGGGTCAGGACCCATCCCACAGGATATTTAAGTGGGCGCCCAGAGGAGGAGCATGTGGTCCCGGGTTTTGCATGTGCTCCACAGTTTTCTGTTTCCCCTGCTATGCTCTTGGCCACCCGACATTGCTGTATTTAATAAAACATGGGCATTTTAATTTGGTTTAATTTAACGTGATTGGATTTCTTTGCCCCGGCAGAACGGCTAGTCTTAGGATTTTTCCTAACAAGAGCAATACCTTGACTAGCAGTCTCAGGCTGCATTTGAAGCCAGCTCCTGCCTGAACTGACTTGGGCAGGATGGAGCTTCATGATCGACCTCCTTCGTCCCCCTTGTGGGGGCCCTTGGTGGCCTCAGGGCAGCTGCTGAGGCTTGGCCTTGGAGCACAGCCTTTTGTTGCAGCCTTGTCTGTTGGGAGGACTCAGCTGCCTCTTCTCAGGAATTAAAAACTTTAAAAGCCATTTTCACCAATTCTTGTATGGGAGTTTGGGGACCCTCCTCGGCCCTTTTTTCAGTTTACCAATGTAAGTAAAAGCAAAAGGATTAGAAGGAATATTTCAGTCTCCTGTGTTTAGCTGTGGTCCTAAGACATAATGCAAAACCAGGTTTTAACAATGAACAAGGCAAAGTCTCTGAACTTTTATTTATTCATTCAAACTATTTAGTACTTAAATAGAAACTACGGAGAATCTTGGGAAATCAAACCGAAACTGTTACCGTCCACATTAAATGTACAGTATGAAGAGGATTGTGGCAGGCTTATACAGATAATTTTTTCGCTTTAAATAAAAGTGAGGTTTATTCAGTTCTCTTACGTGATAGGGGCTGGGTAAATCAACCATAGTTGCCTCTCACTAGAGAAGCAGCAAATTCGATTGTTGCCCAGTCAAGGAAGCTCAGCAGTCCCTGAAGGTCTGGAAAGTCTCCAAGAGAACTGAGTCCATGCTGGAATGCTGAAGAAGCTGGAATCTGGTGCCAGCAGAAGACCTTAGCAGCATGGTGAGTCGTGGCTGCTCAGAGGGCAGGTGTGTTCATGCAGGTTTTTTCTGTGCATTTCTTCTTCTTCATCTGGGCTAGCCTTTCTAAGCTGCCACCCATATTGAAGCAAGGGACAGAGATAAATGTTAAAGAGTTTAAAAAAAAAATCTGGGACTAGAGATGGCTTAGCAGTTAAGTGTAGCATGAATTCTAATTGTTCTTAATAATAAAAACCTGGAGTCAGATATTAGGGGGTGAAAGATGAGAGATCAGAGAAGCAGTGTAGTCAATCCCTAGAGAGACTTTTAACCTCTACCAAATCCTCAGACCAAAGGGGCAATACTGTTCTCAGGCGGCCGCCTCAAACTGCATCCTCTGACTGACTGCTTCAGACTGCATTTCAGACTGCACTGAGCTCCTGTCTCCTTCTGCCTTATATTCCCCTCTCTGCCCAGACATATCACT
The DNA here is from genome assembly GCF_903992535.2 of Arvicola amphibius. Classification (NCBI taxonomy): domain Eukaryota; kingdom Metazoa; phylum Chordata; class Mammalia; order Rodentia; family Cricetidae; genus Arvicola; species Arvicola amphibius. The sequence continues at coordinate 48,450,184 of NC_052052.2, read as the reverse complement.
CTTGTCTCCACCTCCTAGTGTTGGGGTTAAAGGTGTGGGATCCCAAATGCTAGGATCACCTTTGTGTGAGTTATAGACTGGATCAATTTGTGTAGTCCAGGGTGGCCTTGAACTAACAGATCCGTCAGTCTCTGTCTCCTGAGTCCTGGAATTGAAGGTGTGCACCACCACTGCCTGACCTCTAGTGGCTTAGCTTTGTACTCTGATCTTTTTTTTAATTAAATATTTATTTATTATGTATACAGTTAGCCAGAAGAGGGCACCAGACCTCTTTACAGATGGTTGTGAGCCACCATGTGGTTTCTGGGAATTGAACTCAGGACCTTTGGAAGAGCAGGCAATGCTCTTAACCACTGAGCCAGCTCTCCAGCCCTGTACTCTGATCTTTAGGCAAGCTTTATTTGTTAGATCACAAACAAAATATCACTATAGTTAAGAGCCCTGGCTGCAATTCCAGAGAACCTGGGTTTGATTGATCCAGCTCACAGCTATCTGTAACTGCAGTTCCAAAGGATCCATCACACTTTCTGGTCTCTGAGGTCATCAGACATGCATGTGGTACACAGACAAACATGCAAACAAAACACTTATACATATAAAATAAAATAATTTAAAAAATCTAAAAGCTAATGCTTATGGCATGTGTACCATATTTTACTAATTTAAAGTAGGAGTAACCTACAAATTTACAAATAATTATGCAAATTACAAAATCATTATGGTTAATTGCTTTTACACAGTGATTTTATTTATTCTGGTTGAACTTTAGTATCCATGCACAAAAGCATGTGGTTTTTACCAGAATGCTGGCTGACATTTTTATTTAAGTTAAAGAGTAGAATGAAAGCAAAATAGAGAAAGAGGAAAGGGAGGCCTTCACAACTGTCCACGTGGCAATGATTCTTCACTGAATGCTGCAATTGGTTCATTTCCTTAATTCTGAAAGAATGTCTTCATTTGTCTTTGTTCTGTACACAATTTGATTGTCACACACACACACACACACACACACACACACACACGCACGCACGCACTTTTTAGATTATTGAAGAAGAAACTAAAGAAGGATGGAAGACAGAAAGATTGAGACTTGGTCTGACCTTAGGCAGGGCCATGCATCCCCTCACCATGAATAAACATGCCCGTTGTAAGGATGGAAACTGCTTCTGTAGTCTGCAAGTGAAGCTGGGAAGTGTAGTTTTTCAGCAGGAAGTTATGACTTTTAATTTACATTTTTAGCATTTTTTCTTTTTTTTAGATTTATGTATTTATTTTTTAAATTTTATGTGTATACAAGTTTTTCCTGAATGTTTGTCTGTGCACCATGTATGTGCATGTGTACGATTCCCTGGAACTGGAATTATAGGAGGTTGTTACCTGACATGTTGGTGCTGGGAACTGAACCTGGGTCCTCTGGAAGAGCAGTGCCTTAGTCAGGGTTTTCTTGCTGTGAAGACAGAACTGGCAACTCCTTTTTCCTCTGTTTGTTTGTTTATTTATTTATTTATTTACTTACTTACTTACTTATTTTGTTTTTACATCTCTCTTCTCTCTCTTCTCTTCCCCACCCCCATACACTCATACTCCTCTGCTTCTTTTCAAAAAAAGGGGCAGGCCTCCCATGGATATCAGCCAGTCATGGTATATCAAGTTGCATGAGACTAGGCACCTCCTCTTTTATTAAGGTTGGACAAGGCAATCTGGTAGGAGGAATAGGGTCCAAAAATTAGGCAACAAAGTCAAAGACAGACCCTGCTCCCTCTGTTAGGATCCTCAGTAGAAGACCAAGTTACACAGCTGTAACATATATGAGGAGCCTAGGTCAGTCTCATGCAGGCTCTCTGGTTGTCAGTTCAGTCTGTGTGCTGTTGCAGGATATTTGATCACAGTGTGAACCCTAAATTACTTACTGGAAAAACCTGTTTCAAGCTGTGGTGTGGCTCAGCCCTAGCACACACCTTTAATCCAAGAGCCTGCTTGAATATAGTAAACAGGATTAAATAAAATCAACCATAGGTCAAGATGCAGAGCAAGCAACCAGTTGATAGGACAGAGACAGACAGACAGACAGGAGGAACATCTAGTTGGAGGGGTTTCTGGTTGAGAAAGCTTTCTTTCTGGGATGACGGTGGAGGAGGAAGCAGCCCGGTGCTTTCTCTGCCTCTCTGACTTAGCAGGTTTTCACCCCGGCATCTGGCTCCTGGGTCTTTATTGATAAAATGGACCAATAGACAGTTAAAAAACAACGTTGAGCTGACCATGGCATCTCTTATAAAGGAAAGTATTCAGCTTAATCCAAGTTTCAGAGGTTGAGTCCATTACTGTCATTGCAAGAAGCATGGCAGTGTGCAGGCAGAAATAGTACTGGAGAAGGACCTGAGAGTTCTACATCTTGACCCTAAGGCAGAAGAAGGAGAAGCTGTGTACCGCACTGGGAGTATCTTGAGCAAAGAAGACAAAGCCCACCTCCAGGATGTCACACTTCCTCCAAAAGGCCACGCCTACTCCATCAAGGTCACACATCTCCCATTAGTGCCACACTCCCTATGGGTCAAACATTCAAACACATGAGTCTATGGAGACTATATGTATTCAAACTACCACAAGGGTAAGTGTCACAGCTCAGATGGAAAGGGATCCTGGCAGTCACGAGTCAAGGGATACTGAGTGTTACAGCTTGGGTGGAAGAGTGTTCTGCAGTTGGGAGCCAGGGAATAGCACAGGGCACAGTAAGCATAGCAACTCACAGCCCTGCTCTAGGAAAAGGCTTCCCCAATATAAAGGGCTTCCCCAGCAAAGTTGTTGCACTTGGGCTCTGGTGCTCAGAGTGTAATAACTCAGCTCTGCTAGGGGAAGGTTTCCCCAGGGAAAGTGTTACAGCTCTGTTCCCCTCCCCTCTGTCTCTGGCTTCCCCAGCGAAGCTGTAACAACTGAGCACTGCTAGGGGAAGACCTCCCCAGTGAAAGTGGTGTTTTTGTCCTGCTCTGCTCCATCTCTGCTCCAGCGAAAGAAGGTCATTCAAAAGCTTTATTGGGAGGGAAGAATCCAGGAGAGTGGCTGCCTCTACCAGGGTGAAAGAAGAGCAGCCCCAAACTGAACAGGCACAGGGCTTATATAGGGCATCTTTGGGGCACAGTTTTTCCAAGGAGATTTTCAGGGTGGGAATTAGTCGGATTTCAGTCCCTTGAGCCCAGATTGGCTAGATCTCTGCTCAGGGATTGGTTGGTTTTCTGCTCAGGAATTGGTTCATTTTTACCTGCAGAGGGATGGGTGGATTTTCAGTTTAGTTGATCAGGGGCAGATTTGGCTCTGGTTTCAGGGCCAAACTGCTGTGTTTCTTTCACTGATCTTTCTTTCCTTCCTTCTTTCTTTCTTTCTTTTCTTCTTTCACTGATATTTCTTCCTTTTCTTTTTCCTCTGATCTCTTCTTCTTCTTCTTCTTCTTCTTCTTCTTCTTCTTCTTCTTCTTCTTCTTCTTCTTCTTCTTCTTCTTCTTCTTCTTCTTCCTCTCCTCCTCCTCCTCCTCCTCCTCCTCCTCCTCCTCCTCCTCCTCCTCCTCCTCCTCCTCCTCCTCCTCCTCCTCCTCCTTCGGTCGCTGAGCCAGATTGTGTTTCTTTTACTGATATTGATTTCAGGGCCAGGGTGGGTTTCTTTGGCTGGCTCTTTTACCCTACAACAAGCAGCTAGTGCTCTTAGCTACTGAATCAATCTCTGTAGCCCATTTTAACATTTTCTTACTCAATTTAAGTCTAGATAATGAAAAATAGGATCAATCTATTTTTAGAGATTTGTTTCAGTTTCCATGGAATAAATCTTCCCACTCTGCTACTCTCTTTCTTTTTATTCTTTTTCTTCTTCCCTTCACTGTCCCTTCCTTCCTCCACTCCTGGGGAATGAACCCTCTGAGATATATGCCCAGCTTTTTTTTGAAAGTTTGTTTTGAGACAAAGTCTTACTAAGATACCCAGGCTAGCTTCAACAGTGACTCTCCTGCTGCATCCTCCCAAATTGCTGGGATTACAGGTGTGCACAGCTGTTCCAGGCACTACAATCACTTTCCTGCTGTTTATACAGCCTTGCTAAATGAGACCGTAAGGAAGTAGAAGGCAAAAGCTTACTGAAATGATTAGAAGTAATGAAGTTTAAATATTTACCTTTGTTTTAATATACTTACTTTCTAGGTTATAATGAATATTGTAAGTTTATTTACTTTTTAATTGTCCATTTAAAAAATCCTGAAAATAAAATAATCTATTTTTGTGAGTCAATATGAGCTGCCTGTAGCACTGCTGGAAACATCTGGACATACTAACATTTGTGCTCTTTCTTTTCTCTTCTTCCTTGTAACTGGTCTTTTTGTTAGGATTTATGCAGCAGAGTACCTGGTTAGGTACCAGGGTATGTCACAAAGATCACAGCATGCAATAGCCCTCACACAAGAAATTCATTAGGGTGGGGGAGCTAGGATGGGGAAGAAAGAAGACACAGAGTCAGAGCAGAGAGCAGGTATAATGGAGGGAACTTTTAAAGGGTACACGTGTTGCATTTGGTGGCTGATGATGGATGACACAGTCATTGGTGTTGAGTTGCTAAAGGCAGGCTGGGGCTAACACTCAGAGGTATTCATGCTGTCTTGAGAACTATGATAGTTACAAAGAGCCAACAGTAACAACTACACAAAAGAATCCTCATTATAAACAGCAGATTAAATGAATACAATCACCCAATCAGCACACATTTGTCCTAAAATTATAGAGTGACCCTCAGAAGTTCCAAGAAAAAAGCAAGAGACTAGGAGCTGAGTCTGCATAGTATGGTTTGGAATATAAGGCTGATGAATGAGAACAAATATGCCTATTTTGGGAAAAGTTAAAGCCAAGCTTGCTGAGAGGGCAGAGAACCACAAAGTGATTCACATTGTGAAATACCCCAATAATCCAGAACTGGAGAGGCAGAGGCAGCAGGAGAGCAAGGTCATCCTCACCTGTACAATACATTCTGGGCTAGGCTGAACTACAAAAGACCCTGTTACAAACAACCAAGCAGCCCCAAAGCATCAGAACTAGAAACATGTACAGCTAAAACTGGAAGAGAGCTCTAAAAGTAAATTAAAAAAAAAAAAAAAAACAAAGAAAACGGAAGACATGAAAAAAACCAGTTCGCTTCAGTTTGGGGTGGTCCTTTGACTGAAATGGCCTGCACTGCAGAATCCCCCTCTTCTAAAATGGAGAAGATTGGGGCAATGAGTCACGAGAAATCTTGTTACTATTGTTTCACTTAACCAGAGATTCAAGGTACCAGGCACCTCCATGAATTACAAGATTCCCCACAACCTTGGAGTTCTCAGACTTCATGCCCTTCAGGGATGCGGGAGAAGCAATTAACTCCAGTGGTCAATGTAACCTGGTACAGTAAGGCCAGTCTTTTAAAACAATGACCAGCCAGTCAAGCCTCAGAGTTGCATGAGCAAATGTCTGGTGGTGGTATGGAGGAACCCTATTTGAAGTGTTAAGAGGACAGTTCATAGAACTAAACCCCTACATAAGGAAGCTGGAAAAATCCCACACTAGTGAGTTAACAGAACATCTGAAAACTCTAGAATAAAAAGCAGCAAACTCACCAAGGAGGACTAGATGGCAGGAAATAATCAAATTGAGAGCTGAAATCAACAATATAGAAACAAAGAAAATGATACAAGGAATCAATGAGACAAAGAGTTGGTTCTTCAAGAAAATCAACAATATAAACAAATCTTTATCCAAACTAACCAAAAGACAGAGAGAGATTATCCAAATTAACAAAATCAGATATGAAAAGGGGTACATAACAATAGATATGGAGGAAATTCGGAGAATCATTAGGTCATATTTTGAAAACCTGTACTCCACAAAATTGGAAAACTTAAAGGAAATGGACAATTTTCTGGATAAATATCACTTACCAAAATTAAATAAAAACCAGATAAGCAAATTAAATAGACCTATAACTGCTAAAGAAAATAGAAACAGTCATCAAAAATCTCCCAACCGAAAAAATAAAAAGCCCAGGACCAGAAGGTTTAACCACAGAATTCTACAAGATTTTCAAAGAAGAACTAATATCAATACTCCTCAAATTGTTCCATACAATAGAAAGAGAAGGAACATTGCCAAACTCTTTATGACGCTACAATTTACCCTGATACCCAAGCCACACAAAGACATTGCTAAGAAAGAGAATTACAGACCAGTCTCACTCATGGACATTGGTATAAAAGTACTCAATAAAATACTTGCAAGCTGAATCCAAGAACACATCAGAACCATCATCCACCACGATCAAGTTGGCTTCATCTGAGAGATGCAGGGCTGGTTCAAGATACGAAAATCTGTCAATGTAATCCACCATGTAAACAAACTGAAAAAAAAAACCAACCACATGACCATCTTATTAGATGCTGAAAAAGCCTTCAACAAAATACAACATCCCTTCATGATAAAGGTCTTGGAGAGAGCAAGGGTACAAAGAACATACTCAAACATAATAAAGGCAATATACAGCAAGCCAACAGCCAACATTGAACTAAATGGAGAGAAACTCAAAGCAATCCCACTGAAATCAGGAACAAGACAAGGCTGTACACATCTCTGTCCATATATATTCAATATAGTTCTTGAGGTTCTAGATAGAGCAATAAGACAACAGAAGGAAATCAAGGGGATACAAATTGGAAAAAAGAAGTCAAACTCTTATTATTTGCTGATGATATGATAGTTTACATAAGTGACCTCAAAAATTCTACCAAAGAACTTCTACAACTCATAAACACTTTCAGTAATGTAGCAGGATACAAGATTAAGTAAAAAAAAAATTAGTAGCCCTCCTTTACACAGATGATAAATGGTCTGAGAAAGAAATCAGAGAAACATCACCCTTCACAATAGCCACAGATGCCTCAAAATATTTTGGAGTAACTCTAACCAAACAAGTGGAAGACCTGTATGACAAGAACTTTAAATCTTTAAGGAGAGAAATTAAAGAAGACACCAGAAAATGGAAAGCTCTCCCATGCTCTTGGGTAGGTAGAATTAACATAGTAAAAATGGCAATCTTACCAAAAGCAGCCTACAGATTCAATGTGATGTCCAGCAAAATTCTTCGCAGACCTCGAAAGAACAATACTCAACTTCATATGGAAGAGCAAAAAAAACCCAGAATAGCTGAAACGATCCTGTACAATAAAGGAACTTCTGGAGACATCACGATCCCTGACTTCAAACTACTACAAAGCTACAATATTGAAAACAGCCTGGTATTGGCATAAAAACAGACAGAAGGCCCAATGGAACTGAATCAAAGACCCAGATATCAATTCACACATGTACAAACACCTAATTTTTGACAAAGAAGCAAAAAATATAAAATGGAAAAAAGAAGGCATATTCAACAAATGGTGCTGGCATAACTGGATGTCAACATGTAGAAGAATGAAAATAGATCCATATCTATTGCCATGATCAAAACTCAAGTCCAAATGGATCAAAGACCTCTACATAAAGCCAGCCACACTGAACCTTATAGAAGAGAAAGTGGGAAGTACACTTGAATGCATTGGCACAGGGGACCACTTCCTAAATATAAACCCAGCAGCACAGACACTGAGAGAAACAATTAATAAATGGGACCTCCTGAAACTGAAAAGCTTCTGTATAGCAAAGGACATGGCAGCCTTTGGGAAAAGATCTTCACCAACCCCATGTCAGAATCAAGAAATTGGTCATCAAAAGAGCACATAATCCAATAAAAAAAATGGAGTACAGACCTAAAGAGAGAAATCTCAACAGAGGAATTTAAAATGGCTGAAAGACACTTAAGGAAATGCTCAACATCCTTACCCATCAGAGGAATGCAAATCAAAACAACTCTGAGATTCTGTCTTACACCTGTAAGAATGGCCAAAATCAAAAATACTGATGACAGTTTATGCTGGAGAGGATGTGGGGTAAAGGGAACACTTCTGCATTCCTGGTGGGAGTGCAAACTGGTACAGCCCCTTTGGATATCAGTATGGAGATTTCTCAAAGAATTAGGAAACAACCTATCTCAAGACCCAGAAATACCACTTTTGGGTATATACCCAAAGGATGCTCAATTGTGTCACAAAGATGTGTGCTCAACTATGTTCATAGCAGCTTTGTTTGTCTTAGCCCTAAATGCCCCTCAACCAAAGAATGGATAAGGAAAAGGGGTACATTTATACAATGGATACTACACAGCAGAAAAAAAATGATATCTTGAAATTTGTGGGCAAATGGATGGATCTAGAAAGCATCATATTGAGTGAGGTAACCCAAACCCAGAAACACAAATATCTTATTACTCACTCATAAGTGGCTGTTAGACATAAAACAAAGAAAAGCCAGCCTACAATTCACAATCCCAGACAACAACAAGAACCCTAAAAGGGACATACATGGATCTAATCTACACGGGAAGCAGAAAAAGATCTTCTGAGTAAATTTGGAGCATGGGGACCATGGGAGAGTGTAGAAGGGGGGCAAGAAGAAGGGAGTGGAGCATAGAAAAATATATAGCTCAATAAAAAGAATAAAAAAATTTAAACAAAATAAAAATAAACAAATTTACTGGTTGATTAGAGTGAGTGTGATATTTCAATGTCATTGGCCTCCATAATCTCATAGGGAGTGGCACTATTAGGAGGTGACGCTTTGTTGGAGTGGGTTTAGCCTTATTGGAGGAAGTGTGTCACTGTAGGGGTGGGCTTTGGGGTTTCCTATGCTCAGGAAACTGCCCAGTGACTCAGTTGACTTCCTGTTGACTGCAAGATGTAAGACTTTCAGCTACTCCAACAGCACATCTGCCTGTACACTGTCATGCTCCCTGTCATGATGATGATATACTGAACCTATGAAACTGTAAGTAAGCCACCCCAATCAAATGTTTTACATTATAAGAGTTGCTGTGGTGTTTTTCACAACAATAGAAACTCTAACCAAGACAGGGGAACTTGTGGTTTAGCCCAACTGGCTATCCCTTCTGTTCTGTCATTCTGACACCCCATCTTGTCTAGGGATTTCTCTCATAAAGAAATAGAACTCTCAGTACCAACAGGAGCATTGACCCTCATGTTTATTTAGATGCTGTTAGAGCACTCTGGGGAAGCTCAAATGAATCAGAATCAAACCTGAGTTCAGTCTTCTCTACTTTGGGGTCCACTGTTAATAGAAACATAGACTGGACTAGTTATATCTTCTATAACCAGTCAAGATTTGTTCATTATGCCCAAGAAACTGTAAGAAGAATCTCTGAGCAACTTGACCCCACCAGTTGAATAGCTTGAGAAAACAGAATAGTCACAAACATGATAGTAGCTGAAAAGGGTGTGGTTGTATGATGCTAGGATGGCAATGATGCATCTCCATTTTCAGCAACATGTCCCCGATGGGAGCATTATTGGAGCTCTCCAAGGCTTCCAAGCTCTTGGCAATGAATTGGAGAAAAATTCAGAAATAGGCAACTCTTCTTCAATGTCATGGAACAGTGGTTTAGCAAAAAGGAAGGACATGATGTTAATGCCTTAATATCATTAATAAAAATCTTTATCTTAATGAAATGTGGTATAAACAGTTATACCAAGGGCCTATTAATATGTGAGGGAGATGGCATTCCTAAATGTCTTACAGAGACAGCCACTGTTAGATGAGTTACAGAGACAACCATTGCCAAATAGCACCTACAACTATATCCCATATCCTCTTCCTTCTAGATATCCAGGAAACGGAAGCCCAATGCCTTTTTAATGGAATTTGAAGAATAAAAAAATAAAATATATATCAACGGAGGAGATTGTTAGAAACATTTTTTTGTTGTTTTCATTTTTTTGTTTGTTGTCTGTTTCAGATTTTTTTTAACTTTTTAATGCTTTGCCATCAAAGTGTTGATGCAAAACCCAGAGCTCTTCTCTGAAAGAGAACAAAAGATGGTTTATTCTGAAGCCATTTGAATGACCATGGCCTGGGAACACAGATCTAGGCTGCCCAAAATTCCACATTCCAACATGGAAGCATGGAAGTAGTTTAATAAAGAGTGGTTTTTAAAAAATAGCTTTACAGAACAAAGAGTCATGAATCAAGACAAGTTTAAAATATAGTACAAGGAACATCAGAGAGGCAGGTGAGTGAGATGGGAAATGCTTTCCTATGGCTTAAGATGCTTGTCTGAGCTTTTAGGTTGGTGGAAGTTAGCAGCCTGCTAAGTTAATAGATTCTAAAAGGTTCCATCTATTAGTCAGATGATGCTGGTTCTGATACAGAGTGAGCAGAAAATGGCTGTTCTGGAGGGCTAGAACTAGCCTATGATGAGGTAACTATCTCTGGACCTGCAACCTCCCAATCTCCCACAGTATCAGTCCCTATCAGTCAGCCTCTGCAGACACAGCTTCCTTCCAGCAGTTCTCTGTGCACAAAAGATAGTCAGGCCAACCAGGGCCTGCATTCCCAGAACCTTGCTCTGTCTCTTTGTGCCCATTAGCCAATCATGTCAGATGTGAGGTTGAATCCCCACCAGTGGGATGAAGTGCCAATCACTTCATTTTCACTTATGAAAGACAGATGCCATTTTGGCACCTGTTTTGGTTTCTGGTGCACACAATTTTTTTCAAAACATTTGTTATTTTTCATTGTTCAATGTTATTAACATTGTTCATTTGTGGTTTTTCAAGGTTATTCTTTTTCAACACTAAGGATGAAGGAGTTCTTTAATATTTCTAAAAAGAAAGAACAAAACAAAACAAAACCCCTGATAGTATAAACAGCTTCTGGTTTGCTGTAGCAAAGGCATAGTGGAGAATTATCTTCAGAATTCCATGGCAAAGGGTGCCTACATAGAATTCTATTTTTCATAAAGCTTTCTTCCAACTGAGGGTAAAGCATAGACAATACAGATGTTTGGGTTCTTAAAACTGTAGTGAACATCTGCCCTTTCTCAGGAATATAGCAAATGTGCACTATAATGTAAGGAAACAAGAAAGAAAGACTCTAAATCTTCCTTATGTTAGGTAAGAATCAATTTCAGTCATTTTAATATTTTTCATGATTAAAAAATTACCAAGAAAGTAAGAAAGGGAAAAACTCAAGATCCCGAAAACAGAGGGGATGCAAGCTGGGAAACTGAAGGGGTACCCCAGGAATTGTACACAAGCAATCCCAAAATGATATCCCAACTTACACAGTATTTCTACAGAGTGATCTGTCCTGGGACAGGAAACCAGGAACCTTGGGGAACTGTGTCAGAAAACCAAGAAAAATAACAAACTTCCTGATGCATTTGAAAATTATGGGAGATAACGTATTACTTTGGACAAATGATTGCCAGCGAATTAACTGTGAGTCCATAGAAACCCTAAGCAAACAATAGTGATGATTGTTACTAATCCTAGAAAAAGTGAAAAAAAATGTACAGTTGGGCATGGTGGTGCAAGCCTTTAATCCCAGCAGCTGGGGACAGATGTTGTGAGAAGCTTTCTGAAATAAGCACTCTAGTATCAATGACAGTGGAAGAGAGATAGCACCAGTGGGCGGAAGCCAGGAGAGCTCCTGGGAGGCCTCAGTCTTGTGTCCAGTTTGTAGTCTCACTTTTTACTCTAAAAGTCACAAGGTGGGGTGAACAAGCATGTGGGATTTTGCATCCATGGAAGTCAGTTTTTTTTTTTTTGTTTTAAAAGATTTATTTTTATGTGCATTGATATTTTGCCTCCATGTATGTATGTGCGAGGGTGCCAGATCCTCTGGAACTGGAGTTACAGACAGTTGTGAGCTGCCATGTGGGTGCTGGGAAATGAACCCAGCTCCTCTGGAAGAGCAGACAATGCTCTTAACTGCTGAATCATCTCTCCAGCCCCAGCTTTTTGTTTTTAAAGGCGTATACTATAGTTGACAGGTGTAAGCTTTGTAGTCAGGATGTTAAGGGCAATGGCCCGCTGTTTCAGCTATTTTTTTCAGGTCATTCTGTCCCAGTGGCAAGTAGGCAGTACAAGCAGGGCTTTAAGTAAATCTAATGATCGGCCTTTCTACCTTGTTTTCCTTACAGAGGCAGGCAGACCTCTGTGAGTTCCAGGCCAGCATGGTCTTAAGTTTTAGGCCAGCCAGAGTTATACAGTGAGACTCTGAAATGGTCTGTCCTGCCCCTTTAAGAGACAAGCCCCGCCCACTCCTACTCCCCCACAGGGGAGGCAGGCAGATCTTCCTGTCTGCCTACAGCCTGAGGCTCTTCCTTTTCAGTTTCTCTCCCAAAGAGGTAGCTGCTGCCATGGCTTCTCTCCTCCCCGTCCTCTGGTTCTCTCCCCCAACTCTCTCTGTTCCTTCTTTCTTTCCCCCTTTCCCCTCCATAACCCACTAAATAAATATCCAACCTCATTCTGCATGGTATGCCTATCCAAGTCTCAGTCTCTCACCTGCCATATGGCTCCCTGCCTAGGACCCACTGGCCCTCATGGCCCATGGGCCACTTGGGGGCTTCCTGCTTGGGACCTGGCTGCTTTCATGGTGGCCTGCCATGGTCTTGGGACCTGCTGCCTGGTGCTGCTTGGGGACCTGAGGTGTGGTCTCATGGCCCACTGCCCACTGCCGCTACTCAGGGACCTGCAGCGTTTCTGCCACTGCAGCCACTCAGGGAACACCACTGTTTTTACTTAAACCATAACACTGGTGCCGTGACTCAGATTTTATTTAAACCATATAGACCCTATCTCAAAAAAGAGAAAGAAATGCAATTATTATATGCTATGCTTATCTTGAATTAACTAAATGCTATAGAATAACATAACTGTTAGGTGGCATAGCAGGCACCAAAATGGCAGTGCTGCTGACATTCTAAAATGGCTGCTCAGATCCAACCAGGACAGAAAACAGAACCCTAAACTCATCATTCCTCAAAAACCTTGTGATGCAGCTTTCTGTTTATCTATTGACCCTGCCCCAATGGGTCAACAGAAGAGGGCAAAGTATGTTTGGTTCCCAATAACCTGGTAGACTTGGGAACACACACCCTGCTGACTATTGTCTAAAATCCAATTGTTTTCTGGTCAAGTTTCTGCTCTCTACCCATGTGAGGCAACCCGTCAATTTGTCCCCAATAAACTGCTCTGTCCACGGCATGGTCTCATTGGGTGGTGTTCCTGGACTCACTTGCAATAACCACATAGAGCGACATGGACTATAGAATTTATGCATGTGTGAGGGCTTTCATCTCTGTGTGTTTAACATAGGACATACGGTGGGAAAAGCAACTTAATCTTCTACAATAGAAAGCCAAAGATATGAAATTGAGAACACAGGCCAGAGAAATGGCTCAGCAGTAAAGAAAATTTGCTACTCTTGCAGAGGACTCAGGTTTAATTCCCATCCACTTGGTGGTTTACAACCATCCTTAATTCTAGACCTAGAGGACCTAACACCCTCTTTTGACCTCTGCCGACACCAAGCATGCACATGGAGCCCATAGAGCATGCAGGCAAAACACTTATGTACAAGAAAGAAAGAAAGAAAGAAAGAAAGAAAGAAAGAAAGAAGAGAGAGAGAGAGAGAGAAGAAATTGAGAACGCTTCGAATGGAAGCTGGTACAGAATGTCCTTTAAGAAGGACAAGGGCCAACAAGAACCACAAATGCAATGGAAAAATTGTTGCCTGTGAGTCATGAGGTTTAGGGGTAGAAAAGAAAAAAAACTGTATTCAGTTGGAGCCTCCAGCTCACCCCTGCACAATCCAGAAAGCACCATCCCTCCCCCATCTCTCAAAACCCTGTCTGCTCTGAGAGCCTCTGAATGAAGGAAAGGCACCCAAAAGCCCAGTTCTGCATTCTTGGCGACTATTGCCATTTCCACCCCTGAAGCCAGCTGTCCAAGTCTCAGCCTAAGCACTCAGCTTTTCACCATACTTGGGCAGAAACCCAGCTTGTGGCAAACATGTCATCATGTCTTCCCTACAGCCTATAAAGTCTCCCTGCTTTAGTTCAAGGATATAACTTCTCTGGCCTCAATCTCTGGAACCAGAGAACCCGCCTGTGAATTGCTCTCAATAAATCTATTGTTATACTTTTCCAGTTCAGCTTGAGCTGGCTTACTGCATCAACAGAGAAACTTATTATTGAGGAGTAGAAAACCTACTATCTTTGGTGATGAAAACCTGGGAGGAGTTGAGCTTCCTCCTAGCCCAGTGGACCAGGTCCTCCAGCTGCATGGTGGGGGGGGGCTGCTCCTTTCTCTCTATCTTTCTATCCACCAGATGTAATCAGCTTTCAAGCTGGGGTTAAGTCCATTTCCTAGATACCACTTACAGAGACACCAGGCATCTCTTACTGGTCCAGGACCCCCAGGATCCCCTGTCAAGCCACGGCCATGCCAGGACAAGCTCTTTCCATTCTAGAACAGAGACAGCCTCTAGTCCAGGGAGACTTTGGGCTTGGTGAGGTCCTTCTCAAAGGCTCTCTCCCCTCCACTTCTCAAACCCAGGCTACTTCATGGAACACCTCACCTTAGTCTTCTGTCTCCCACACAGGCTTGGAAATAGGTAACCCCTGATCTAACCCTGATCCCCAGTCAACCCTAGGGTGTCTGCTGTGAAATTTATCCAAATTGGAGTTGTCTTATACCGTATGCCCAAAATGTCTAGTTTGATTTGGTTGTGTTGTCTGGCCTCAGTACATTCTAGAGAACTAGCCAACATAGCCACCAGAGGGCACTCTTGACTCCACTGTGATCTTGAGAATTTCTGCCAGAGTATGAATGAGTAAGTGGTCTGAGCTCCTCACATTGAGGGTTCTGGGGTTGGGTGCTTCCATCCCTTTCTGTAGCCAGAGCTCTATGGTACAGGTCTTGTAGGCCAGTGTTGCATCACCTCCAGATGTCTGTTCATCCAGGGATTTGAACCCTCAGCCTCAGCCCTCAGCCCTGACCAAACCACTTGAGTCACTGGTAGCGCTTTCCCCTCCCCATCCTCTCCTCTCCTCGCTTCCCCAAACCACGCCTGCCCCTCCTTATCTGGCTTCACCACATGCTTCATCTAGGGGCCAACCTTTTTCCCTTTACCCACCCTTCCCTTCTTCTTCCCCCTCTGTGACAAAGGTCTAGGGATAACCTCCTCCCCCTTACCTCCATCCCTCTTTTTTTCTCCCTCCTCCTTCTGCTCTACCTTCTTCTCTGTCACCGCAGGCTCCAATTCTCCCTCCCCCTTTCAAAATGCCACAGCCTGAACACTGGTCCGTACCACACACTGGCGGGTGTACTCCACATAGATCCTCCCCAGTGGTGTAGATGGAATGGCAGGGCTGTGTCTCGCCACCTGGCTAGCTTTACCCAAAATAATTACACAGAAACTGTATTCTTTTAAATACTGTCTGGCCCATTAGTTTTAGCCTCTTATTATCTAATTCTCACATCTTGCTTTAACCCATATTTAGTAATCTGTGTAGCACCACGAGGTGGTCGCTTACCAGGAGAGATCTTAACCTGTGTCCATCTGGGAGAGGAGAGGCATGGCGACTCACTATGGCGACTGCCTGAAGCGTCCCCCCAACTCTGCTTCCTTTCTCCAACAATTCTGTTCTGTCTACTCCGCCTACCTAATTTGCTGTCTCTTAAAGGGCCAAGGCAGTTTCTTTATTAATAATAAAAGTAACACATAGACACTCCTCCATCATTTCCCCTTTTTCTGTTTAAACCAAAAAGAAAGGCTTTAACTTTAACATAGTAAAATTACATGTAACAAAACAGTTATCAAGCAAGAATTACAGTTACAATATTTAGATCTATTTTATCTTTTATCATAACTAAGGAGAGCTATAACTATCTATTTATTCTTTAACTCTATCAAAGACTCCAGAAGGATATAATATTACCTAAGTAAACAAGTCATATGTAACTTTTAAACTCTAGAAATGACAGAGACAACTTGCTGCCTGGACAGTCACCCAAAGTTCCTCTGTACCGTTGGGGCATCCATTTTCAGCCTTCAGGCCCATACTGTCCAGCAGACATTTCCATGAAGCAGGAAATTCCAAAGACAGTTCAGTCACTTTCTGCTGTGTCCTGCAGAACGTCTCGCAGACTCTTTCACGAATCAGGAACCCCGAAAGTCCATCTCACCTTTAGGCAAGTTTCAGCAGTCCTCTCTCTGTTTGAAACAATTGTTATATTGAGATATATACCATATTGCAATGTACATTTCTACCTCGGATATTATTTATGTAATTACCTTGTTTACATTTGGAAATCATTGTCTTCATTTATTGCACAGTTGTTTATTCTATTAGTTGTAAAGTTAGATAGGTATTGAGAATTATATGTTTGTCATATTTATATTTAGGATAATCATGTTTTTTAGATACATAGAGACTATATTTAGTATAGGTAGTATAATCTTCGACCTCTTCGAAGAGCTGTAGAACATGGCCTTTAATCTAATCTAGAGTTTTGTACTTATGAGACACCATTACTCCTGGCAACAATGCTCTACTCCCGAGAAAACGTTGAGCACCAAAAGGCACTCCACTGGGAGTTTGTCTTCTTTTTGGCAAAACTGGCCTTTGGGCAAAGAAAAGCCCATACCTCAACTACTGACAAAGATACAAAATATCCATAAGTGGATAAAACAAAATTGTCTTATCCTGCCAAGACAGGATAGGATAGTTCTACTAAAGGTTCCTTGCAGTTAAAAAATGGTATGTCAGGTTGTGTTAGGCCTTAGCCAAAGTTGGTTGCCTCAATATTGCTAACGAGACTTTGTGTGATTGCCCAGGTAGTCAGTTGTGTTGCACATTTTGGAAGTTTCTCGTTTTTACTTCCTGGTTGCTTAAGTAATATTACTTCCCTTCTCAGATCTTTGATGGGGTTGAAGATTAGATAATTGTAGCTACCCTCTACATTATTTAGACTCCTTGAAATAAAATGTTTAGTAAAACTTCTGTTATATGTTCCTTGCTTAATATTGTTTGCTTCTTGTAATTTTATATGATCTGTTCCCATTGTATATAGTTGTATTTGGTTTTTGAATCTGTCTTATTTAGACAAAAGGGGGAGATGTTGGGGTGGCTGACTAATCCCTTGTCTGAGAGGTGTGGCCGCTCCAGGGGCAAAACATACCTTTAAAAGAACCAGGTTTGGGTAGGCCCCTCCCTTCTTCTTCTGCTTGGTTCTCTGCTCTTCGCTGGAACCTTGGCTCTGTAAGTGTGCCCCACTTGCTCCCTTTATTAAAACTGATTCATTCGAAAAAGGCTATATTTGGTTATTTCCAATCTCCGCCCGACCACCACGCTTCACAGTGGCTTTTCATACACATCTTGGCAGACCCCTGCCCTCCTCTGCCTGCTCGGAGATCTGGCTGGGGCTGAGGGAATTGTGTCCACATCCCTTTCTCCCTTCAGGACCTCCCTCAGATCAAACAGCGGCTAGGCTCCTTCTCTGCTAATCTTTCCACCTACATTAAGCAGTTCTGTTGTCTTTCCCAACTATAACCTGACCTGGCTTGACCTTTATGTGATCCAGGCCTCCACTCTCAATCTCAAGGAGCAGGGATGGTTTCAGGCAGCAGCTAGGTGCTATGCAAACCAGACCCACAATGTGGTCGCTGTGGGTTGCCGGGTAGGGTCAGCTACAGAACCCAACTGGAACAACCAGCAGGGTTCACATGAACACGGGAAGATGGGCCTCAGGGCCTGCCTCTTTCAGGGTATGAATATGGTCTCAAACAAATGCTTACTTCCTAGTTCAGGACCTCGGCCTCATTAATGAGGCAGTTGTCCCAACTCACTCAGTGGTCATCAACCCCTTGCACCCTTCTCTCTAAAATTCCTCCTACAACTTCCTGCTTTACCGTCCTGGACATAAAAGATGCCTTTTTGACTGCCCCTCTACGCCCTGGCTCATATTTCCTCTTTGCCTTCACTTGGGAGGATCCTGACATGCAGTCTGAATGACAGCTCACTTGGACAATTCTCTCCTAGGACTTTTGGGATAGTCCCCATTTCTTTGGTCAAGCCTTGGCCCAGAATCTTTTCACCTTTGACCTCAGTCCTAGGACACTTCTCCAGTATGTAGATGACTTCCTACTTGGCAGTTCCTCCCTGTCTCTGTCCCAACAGGCCGCCTCTATGTTCCTAAACTACCTTGGCTCCCTAGGATACACATTTCCCCATCTAAGGCTCAGTTATGTTCTCCCACTATTGCATATTTGGGCATCCAACTCAGCCCAGGGTCTAAGACCCTCACCTCTGATCGAGTCTACGACCTGCATGACTTACAGCCCCCCGACCATGGTCAACCAGATTTTCTCATTTTGGGGCCTGATGTTGTTATGCCAAGTCCGTGGGGACCCCAAAAGACCACCAGGGAGACTGACTCACCAAAATGCAAAAGGAAGGTTTATTGGGTACACAATTACAAGCTGGCAGGGACCTTGTCAGCACAGCATCAAGAGGAGGTACCCCGCCCTTCTAGAGGGCACTATTTAAAGGCAAAAACCAGAAAAGTTACATTAGCAGGGTGTGGGGTGATGGGTTCAATCCTGGTTGGCTGACTTTTGTCTAGGGGTGTCCTGGTGAAAAGTGATGGGTGTGTGCTGGCAGGTGATCCTATCTACAAGGGTTGGAATGTTGGGATTTCCTTAGGATGGTCTGTTCCTGGGTGGGCCTGGGTAGTCTCTATTCGTGGGTTTGTGGTCTTTCTCAGAACCAGGTATTGCTTTAGGGTAAACTACTGAGACTCAGGCCTCTCTGTTGAGCTGTTCCTACAATGGGACTCCTCTGTCACTGGGCCCCTAACTCTGCCATCACAGCCAAGTCCCTGTACCAGATGGCCAGAGAGACCCTCATGGGGTCTCTCACCCACCCATCCACCACCACTTTTCTTTCCTGCAGAACGCCCTGCCCTGACTCTCTGGGATTTTACCTGCCCCTGCCCCCACTTTACAGATGAAAAGGTAGAAGTGGTCACAGGGGCTCTAACCCAACTTGTTGGGCTCTCACATCAGGCTGTTACTTCCCTGTCCAAACAGCTAGACCCTACCGTGTGAATGGCAGCCATGTTTAGAGCCCTGGCAGCAGCAGCTGAACTCACCCAGATCACCCCATTTCAGCCAAATACTGTGTACTCCACCACCTCTTGGACCTTCTGAGTCATTCTCCTCTTTCCCTCTTTGGGTCTTTACAGGTCCAGGTCTTTCATAGACTGTTTCTAGAAAACTCCCAAATTACCTTGGCCTCCAGCCCTGCCCCAAACTCTGCAACTCTCCTCTCTTTCCCTTCCTCCTCTTAGACCTTCTGGGTCTGGCAGCCGAAGGCCAATGCTGTCCTGTATGACAGCTGAAGACTGATAACTGCCCCCCAGCAAAGCCATTGAAACCACAGGAGCCTAGGGCAACCATCTAGGTGCCCGTTAAGTCTCTACCATTTTAATTGCTACTAAGGTCATTTGGTTCATATTTCCTGCTATAAATCCTAGTGCCTTAGTTAGGAATCCTATTGCTGTAAAGAGATACCATGGTCACAGCAGCTCTTATAAAGGACAACATTTAATTGGGTCTGACTTAACAGTTCACAGGTGTAGTTCATGATCCTCATGGTGGGAAGCATGGCGACACGCAGGCAGACATGGTGCTGGAGAACAAGCTGAGAGTTCTGTATCTAGATTGCCAGGCAGCAGGAAGAGAATGAGACATATTCAAAGTACCACACACCTGTTAGCTATTTTTTCTACAATGTGGATTTCAGTACAGATTATAAACAGTGGTAATGCTAGCGTATCTAAAACTCTTATTTCTTTTTGTAAATGAAAAAGGTTCATATAAACTTCAAAGAGTCAAAGGAGTTATAAGGCTTGGATCCATCTCTCACAGGTCAAATGAACTCCAGATAAGTACTCCTGCCCATCAACTGCTTAAATTTCCACATCTGTTTATTCCTGAGTGCAGAATCTCTCTTCTCCCGTCTTGGGACTCCTCCCCTCCCCCAACTACTAGGACTATGGGCCCGAATGTCCCAAACATAAGATTTTCCTTTAAGTTTCTATACTTTAACTTCTATCCCTAGTCTATATCTGTCCCAGCAGATTTCCATTGGGCTCACAGACACCACCCAGGAATCAGTTCTGGACTACAAACTGCTCCAAATGGCTGAAAGCCCTGGACTTGCTGAAAGCTGATCTGAACCAGTCCAACCAATATGGTTGTTCCCTGTCTCTCTTGAGCTAGTTCAACGAACCAGATGCTTCTGATGAGTGCCCCATTGCTTGAATCCCTTCATTCCAGCCTTCCTGGGCCCTGACGAGGACTTCCTAATTTCAATAGGAAGTAGTTACAGAAGAGAGTATGTTACCTCTTGTCTTCAAGAAAAGGCTAGAATATTAGGTTCAAAGGAAATTCCCTGGCAAAGGGAATAAAATGGCTACCTATAGAGCTTATTGATACCAGGAAGGGAACCTGTTAGAACCAAATAAACCAAGATTCATCAGCTGAAGTAGTTCTACAATATGATAG
Source organism: Arvicola amphibius (assembly GCF_903992535.2). Classification (NCBI taxonomy): domain Eukaryota; kingdom Metazoa; phylum Chordata; class Mammalia; order Rodentia; family Cricetidae; genus Arvicola; species Arvicola amphibius. The sequence goes on along the minus strand of NC_052052.2, from coordinate 48,429,662 downwards.
GATACTCAACCTGCTTTATGTAAAATTAAGAGGATTTGTATGAATTTAAGAGAAAACTGTTGCTCCTATAAAAACGACTTGGGAATTATTAGAGATAATCTGTCTCTACTCAAAAACCATTGCAAAAAAAGGGAACTTGAGATGAAATAAATGACTGTTCCCACTGTCATTTTCAGATCCCTTCTAGATAGTTAGTAACTCTGATGTCAGTCATCACAGGGCCTTTGGCCCTTGCATCATTAATACCTTAACCAGTCACAAAAAATTTTCACTTGGGTGCCATTAAGATGATGATGATTAGATCCCATTTTGAACAGATACCTACCATAGAGTAAAGGCTTTGATTCAGAACACAACTCAGGTGGGGAATGTGATTGTTAAAGCTTTGTTTTAAGTTTAAATCATTGTGCTTAAGAGATGTTTAAAAAAAATGCCTCTAACCTGTGTTGGCCGAGGCTGCTTGTTTGTTCCTGGATGCCCAGACCTGATATAATCACACAAATACTGTACTATTTGCAATCCTGTTTGGCCAGTAGCTTAAGTGTATTTCTGGCTTAGTCTTATATCTTAAACCATTTCTATTAATTTGTGTATCGCCACATGGCTGTGGCTTACCGGGTAAAGTTCTGTCTGGCATCCTGTCTCTGGTAGGGCTACATGGCTTCATCTCACTGACTCCACCTTCTTTCTCCCAGCATTCAGTTTATTTTTCCCACCTAGCTCTATTCTGCTAAGCCTCTGGCCGAAACAGATTTATTCGTTAACCAATAAAAGCAACACATAGACAGAGGGACTTCCCACAACACACCTGTAAATTCCACTAACCCAAGACAGAAAACTTCCTGGAGTGCTGGGGGCTGTTGTTCATGGAGCATAACCAGCCACGTTTCTGCCTCTCTACACATTCTCGGTTGCTGCAACTGCACAGGATGTACTTGATCACATGTAGGTGGGAGGCACATAGGCAGGAAGTACATCAGGATGCATGTTTGATCCATTGGATGAAGGCAGGAAGTTTATAGTCTTGTGGGTTTTGCATTTACAAGCCTCTGCTTAATGTAATTTGGTGCTATACTTTGGGAATGCCATGTTTGGGCCTGGCCAGTGTTCATTGTCCTAGCCAGTATTTAATAAAGCTTGCTTCAAATTTGACCCAAAAACTGTGGTAGTAGTCTTATTCTTGCCTGGTGGGATTTACAATAGCTCAATAGTAAACATTTTTAATAAAAATGCAGATAATGCTGGGTGGTGGCGGCACATGCCTTTAATTCCAGCATTGGGAGGAAGAGGCAAGTGGATCTCTGTGAGTTCGAGGCCAGCCTGGTCTACAGAGAAAGGCCAGGACAGCCAGGGCTATACAGAGAAACCCTGCCTCAAAAAATCAAAAAAGAAAAAGAAAAAAAGAAAGAAAGAAAATTCAGATAATAAAATAATTTTTAATAATTAAGATGATAAGTTTTAATAATAACTGTTCTCAGGATCTTAACAAAATACACACATTCTAAATTGAATTATTTTAGTAATTCTGTCTCTTTAAAGAACTCTGATTCTCAGAGTTGAGACCCAACAGATGCTACCAGTGAAGAAGACATCAGTCCTGTTGTGGCTGCTGTCACTCTCCAGGCTCCCTGGCTCCTCCACCGTTCCATATCTAAGAGCAGCAGACCTGGGCTTCTCTTTCCGGCCCTGTGCTTCACTGGCTCCTGGTGTGATAGTTTGTCCTCTCCACTCTGACGCTGACCTGTTTCTGACCTCTCTTAACCCGGCGCGAGGCTGGAAAGGGGATGTTACTGTGTGGATGTACTGAGACATTCGTCACAGTGTATGGGAGAATGGTCTGCTTGTCACAGTATGGCAAAACACAGTACACTCTGCTTTCTCCAGGGGAAAAAGGGCCTTTTCATATATTCCAGGCTGACCTAGAACTCACTTCTCAAGTGTTGAATTACACGTGTGCCTACCATACCAGCCTTCCAAGAGAAGTTCCTTTTACTGGGAAATTCTTAGCAACCTCCACCTTTTCTTTTTTTAATTTTCCGGCAAAAAAAAAAAAATAAAAAATAAATAAAAGCAAGACTAACAAATCAAATTTCTTTCTTTTTTCTTTCTTTCTTTCTTTTTTTTTTTTTTGGTTTTTCGAGACAGGGTTTCTCTGTGGCTTTGGAGCCTGTCCTGGAACTAGCTCTTGTAGACCAGGCTGGTCTCGAACTCACAGAGATCCGCCTGCCTCTGCCTCCCGAGTGCTGGGATTAGAATCAAATTTCTAAGACCTCTGCTTTTCATATCCTCTTTATGCAGTTTTCTTTATGCAGTTTTCTCTTTATGCAGTTTTCTGTAATTTTTTTTAAACTTACTTAGTAATGTATTTGTTACTAGCATGAAACAATTTTGATATTCCAACACATGTGTGTGGTATACTCTGACCCACTCAGAGCATTTAACACTTGCATCTCCTTATCTCTCCCGTTTTGGGAGCCCTCAAGATCCTTTCTTCTAGTTCTGCATATAATATATAATAGATTGTTATGAGCCATAGGCACCTGTTGTATTTTGAATCATAAATATTTATGATTTAAGCTGGGCTGTAGTGGCACACACCTTTAATCCCAGCACTTGGGAGACAGAGGCAGGCAGATCTCTGTGAGCTCGAGGCCAGCCTGGTCTACAGAGCAAGTTCCAGGACAGCCAAGTGTACAAAGAGAAACCCTGATTCAAAAAAAACCAAAAAAAAATGTGATTCATACTGAGAATTCAACATTGTAGTTTCTGATTGTTGCTGAACTTTAAGTACAAAGACTCTCACTTGGTAGTTCTGACTGGTCTGGAACTTACTGTGTAGAACAGTCTAGGCTGGGACTCAAGAGATCCTCCTGCCTCTGCCTCCAGAGGGCCACCACTCCTGGGCCCAAATGGATTTTAAAAAGTATTCATTTATTTTTGTTTATGTGTATGTGTCTATATTCGCATGTGTAAGGTTACTCCCAGAGGTCAGAAAATTTTCCTGGGGGCCTGGAGTTACAGGAGGTTGTGGGCCACCTGACATTGGTGCACAAAAGCTGCTCTTGTCTTCTGCAGAAGGATTCTGTTCTTAACCTGCAGAGCCATCTTTCCAGGCCCCTACCTGGATTTTTAATATCTAAAGCATTCACATCTTGTGTAAGTCTGCTTGCTTACCAGTATGAAATTACCCTGTTTGGGCATTAGTTGTTCCAGCCCTAATGCCTTGGTGATCATCTTTTTTAAAGTAAAAATTATAATTTGGGGGCTGGAGAGATGGTTCAGTGGTTAAGACTCTTCTCCTGTAGAGGAACTGGGTTCAGTTTCCAGCTCACAACTGTCTATAACTCCAATTCCAGGGAGTCTGACACCTCCCCTGTCCTCTGGGGACACCAGGCATGCACATGGTGCACTTAGATGCAGGCAGGCTAAACACTCATAAACATGAAATAAAAATGAATCTAAAAATTGCCTTTAAATTATAATTTGTAATATAGTCATAGATCTTTTATTCAAATACACCAATTTATTTACAGGGGAAAAAATAACCTTCCATGGCATGAAAGTCAAATGCTGACATAGGAATGACCTTAGCTATGGAAAAACAAAGAAAGGAAGAAACCAGGTCTATTCTGGTAAATCTGGGTCATCAGATTGTTAGCCCTCACATGTGTTCTTTCCCTCTGGCCATAGGTCACTGTCAGTGTTTGCCAAGGCATCGGATCAGCCAGACACTGCCAAAGCTGCTCCCGTGTAATTAGTGAACATAGAAAACTGTCCTGCTCCCATTTTATCAGGCATGTCATTGAAACTATGCAACATTTCTCCCTGAGAATGTTAGTGGGAAAGCAGTCATTTTCTTAGTGGTTATTATTGGTCAATGTGTACTAAATGACATTGGTTAGAGATCTAAGGACTGGGGAAACAGGAGTTTTATCTGAATAATAAATGAATTATGCAGCTGGTTGTAAATGTACCAGTTTCCTGGTTTATTTTATTTTTATTTTTTGATCTGGAGACTGGGGTACACACAGAGACACCACAGACAGACAGACACACGCAGACATGTGCATACATAAACATGCACACACTCGTACACACACACACACACACACACACACAATCTTCCTCTCTCCCTCTCTCCTGGAAATCTATCAACCATAAAAGAGAATTACTGGGATTTTGAGATACAGCTTTCCAGACTTCATACGTATGTTCTGTTTTAATTTAGAAATTCTACACAAATCTGCTTTGTAACCTGGCTTTAAAAATTCAGTATTCATGTGCATATTTCCATGTCAACAAGTGAAACACTAAGACATCCTGATAGTTATTACACAGTATTTTATAGAATGAATGTCATCATAATTTATAATTTACATAGAAATATCTTTATCTCATTTGTTTCTAACTTTTGTCATTTATACACATGAAAATTATAAACCCTCTCATAACCAAAAATTACTGGAAACCTTTTTAGATTTCTAATGATAAACCTATAAGGTGTATTGCTTAAGAGTCTTTGTTGACAACTGACAGACCCCTATGGAATGATCTTTGGGAGAAAAGATGGGATTCGAAAACCTTATGTATAACTTTTGGTGGTTTTGTTTATATTTCAAAAGAGAATATGAATATGCACAATGAAAATGATGGACATTTGGTTTTTTTCAAAGCTCTCATCTCAGTTATTTACACACATACACACACACACACACACACACACACACACACACACACACACACACACACACACACAGTGACTCAGACTCCCCTGAACCTCATAGGGGGAGGCATCTGTAAGTCTTAGGACAATCCCTCAAGGCAACAGTTTCCTCTTTGCTATGCTACACTGATTCTCATTGCCTAGGCCTCCCCAGACCCTGAGCTCAGCAAGAAACTGAGATTCACCCAAATTCCCAGTTGCTGAGTCATAGCAGAGACCTCTCTTCAGGCAGTGAAATGGGGTGATCATGGGGCTCACAAGCTGTTTGCTCTGCTGCAGAGATAGCTGTCCTCTCACCGATTCGTGATCAGAGTGAAAACCACTGTTTCTCATATTTTATCTGGTTTCAAAATGACTTCATGTCGGCAGGTAAAGCTGGCCTCTGTCATTGCACCTTGGAGTCAAGTGTCTAGCACAGCAATTAGCTGGGGCCTGGATGGCATGTGCCAGGTACCTGAGGTCTCAGCTTTCGTGGAGTGTGTGATCAGATTGCAGAAAGGTCGGCAATGGAGCCTGTGCCAGTGGTGGCAGGGTCCAGGGTAGAAACTACATCCCCCATCACCATTCCTGTGACTGTTCTTTTCTGGGGATTGTTATCCTTGTATCTTTCTTTGGTGATTCTTTTGAATTGTTTGAGAATTTCGCACATTCATACGCCGTATTTTGATTAAATCCACTTCCCTGTTGCCTCCCCTCTAATTTCTTTCCTAACCCCTCTCCCACTCTATTCCTCCCCAGCGTCATGTGCATGGTGGTAGGGCAACTTGCTAGAGCGTGTCTATCCTCCAGGCCGCAACCCTGAAGGAAACTGCCCAGCCCCATGTGGAATCAACTATCAAAGCTCCTCAGACTGGGATAGGGCTTCATAAGCTCCGCTTTTATCCCTGCTGGGTGTGGTGGCTTGAATAAGAAGGCCTCCCTAGGTCAGCAGGGAGGAGTACTATTAGGAGGTGTGGCCTTGTTGGAGGAAGTGCGTCACTAGGGGATGGGCTTTGAAGTCTCAGAAGCTCAAGCCAGGTCTACTGGCTCACTCACTCTCTCCCCCTGCTGCCTGCTGATCTGGATGCAGAACTCTCAGCTCCTTCTCTAGCACTATGTCTGCCTGCAGGCTGCCGTCTTTCCCACTGTGATGATAATAGACTAAACCTCTGAACTGTAAGCCAGCCTCAATGGAGTGTTTAAGAGTTACTGTGGTCATGGTGTCTCTTCCCAGCAATAGAACCCCTAACTGAGAAACTGGGATTTCAGCTGGCTTGAACAGGTGTTCTATTGCTAATTTATACCCCTAGCCTCAGTTTCAAATAAGGAAATGTTTAGAAAGAAACTGTATGTGCCCCCCCCCCCCCATAAAAAAGTATTAATGAACCACCGTCGCTAAAGGAGGGAGCTGTTTAAACTGACATCTGGGATTGCTGAGCCAAAAGAGCCCCAGGTGAATTGTCACTAGGGTAGCCATTCCATTTAGGTCTACAATTCTAAGTGGGCCAGTTTCCAAAATTTCAAAGCTACTTTGAAATGACTTCAAACTTAAATGGATTCACCAATGCTTTGTGCTAAGTCAAACAGCCAAGGGCAGAGGATGAAGATGCTAATGAAGAAATGAACTCGATGTTTAAAGGAGTGGGGCAGGGAAAAGCAGTGCATCATAGCAGGGCACCTAGGAGCTCCCAGAGGAACCAGAGTAAGCTCCTCAGGTTAGCTTACTTAACACTGTAAAAACCCAGGGCTAGTACATTTGAAAACATTTAGGCTAACCATGGCAGGCATCCTGGCAGAGAAAACTTCCGTTTTGGAGTCATTTGTGATTGGTCCCCACTTTTTTAAGCTTTCCAGGCATCAAGCACCATCCACCCACCATTTGGGCAGCATTTGAGTCTGTCCACGTCTCTGGGCTTCACTGTCTTCTTGCCCTCGGCAATCCCTTGCTGGACTTAGGTCAAAATCACTTGGCTTTGACTCCAGTGTTGATTTTGGTAGTGGGTGTTATGTTTGCTGTTCTGAATTTATATTTGATCCTCCTTATGTCAATTCCACAAATGCTCATTGTGAAGACTCACTTCCAGAGAGGTTCCTGGTGAGACTATCCTCAGTGGGCTCACTGATTTAGTCAATTTGCCAACTCATTTAGTGAATTTATCTCTTCTCTTGACCTTTTTAGTCATTTTAGATGAATTAGACACAAAAAAAGTAGATGCCGAGGACTTCTGGGAAGACCGCTTCATACTCCAGAAGGTGTTCTTCTTTTGTGTAATGAGAACAAAGGAGAATGGAAACGATGGGTGGCCGTGATGAGAGCCAGCTTTAGTGCTAACAGAAAAACCAAAGAAGAGAAACTGAGAAACAACAGGGCACTTTCTGCCTCTAAACTCACAGTCAGAGAGGGAGGGAGGAAAGGAGGGAGGGAGAGACAGAGAGAACCTCTAAACTCACAGTAAGACAGAGAGTGTGTGTAAGACCCTCATCCCTTATTCTCAAAGGAATTTCGTGGCAGAGTGTTTTAAAATCAAAACCTAGCCGGGCGGTGGTGGCGCACGCCTTTAATCCCAGCACTCGGGAGGCAGAGGCAGGAGGATCTCTGAGTTCGAGGCCAGCCTGGTCTACAAGAGCTAGTTCCAGGACAGGCTCTAAAGCTGCAGAGAAACCCTGTCTCGGAAAAAAAAAAAAACAACAAAAACAAAAAAAAAAAATAAAATCAAAACCCCCAGACAAGCTTCATGTTCCCAGAGATGATGGTGCCCCCCCCCCCCCCCCGCCTCTTCTCTGGAAATTCTAAAAGCACAAGAGTCAGGACGCCTGACCATCTGGTGGTGTCTGATAAACCACAAGATGCCCCAACTCAGGGACAGCGTAACCTGACTCTAAAGACAAAACAAGCTGACAAATCAGGATGGGAAAAGGCAAAGATCTTCAAGAAGTAAAAATAAAAATTGCTCCAAAAGCCCTGTCTGCCCTGAAGGGCTTGTAGTTTCTGCCTTTAAAAAGCTAACCCCACAGAAGAACTCCAACTCCTCCCTGCCTCGCTGTGACAGATGCTGGAGACGAGTTCTGTGCTAACTCACATTACTCTAACAATAACAATAAACCTGCTGTTGCAGTCTGGACTTCTCTGGATTCTGGTGGTCTCTCTGGGGGTTGTAATCTAGGCACAACGAGAGAGAGAGAGAATCTGAGTATGTTAGGTTGAATCACATTTTTTTTCTTTGAGACGGGGTTTCTTTGTATAGCCTTGGCTGTCCAGCTCTGTAGATCAGGCTGGCCTCGAACTCACAGAGATCTACCTGCCTCTACCTCCCAAGTGCTGGGTTTAAAGGTGTGAGCCACCACTGCCCAGCTTGAATTATAATTTTTATAGGACTAAGAGAATAAATGTGAAGTCTGAGGGACCAAACTACTGTGTCTGTGAAGTCAATTTTGGACTGTATTTTTCTGTTTCTGTAAACTTCACAGCTATGTCCATGCCCTGTTTATTGTTGTGGAATATTTAACTATGCAAAGATGTGTTACATTGTTTATGCTAAAGAGTATTACTTTAACTACATGAAGGTGTGTTACATTTGTTTATGCTGCAATTGTTTAATTATGAAAAGATGTGTTGCATTTGTTTCACCTTGCCTGCTTAAGGCACCTGATTGGTCTAGTAAAAAGCTGAATTGCCAATAGCTAGGCAGGAGAGAGATAGGTGGGGCTGGCAGGCAGAGAGAATAAACAGGAGGAGGAATCTAGGCTCAAGAGAGGGGAAGAAGGAGAAGAGAATGAGGGATAAAGAGAGCGACACTGTGTGTGCCCAGGGCCAGAAGCCAGACAGTTGTCAATCAGTCAGACACTGGAGGAAGCAGGAAAGTAAGACATACAGAAGGAAAGGAAGGAAAGAAGGAACGAAGGAAGGAGCGAGGGAGGAAGGGAGGGAGGGAGGGAAGGAAGGAAGGAAGAAAGGAAGGAAGGAAGGAAGGAAGGAAGGAAGGAAGGAAGGAAGGAAGGAAAAAAGCCCCAATGCAAAAAGTATATAAAGAGAAACAGGTTAATTTAAGTTAAAAGAGCTAGCCAGAAATGGCCCTAAACTAGGCCGAACATTCACAACTAATAAGTCTCCATGTCATAATTTGGGAGCTGGTTGGTAGTTCCAAAGAAGAAGCCTGGTACAGTTTATCAGTTTGCATTTTCTTACTAATTCAGCAAGTTCTTCCTTATTGTTTTTCTTGTTTCCACATTGCTATAGACATGAGATGGGATGGATGGAGTATGGTCGTTGAAGGGACTTACAATCTGCTCAGAGAGATGGATAAAACGCTAACATTTTGCTGAATGTTGAATCAGAAAACAATGGTTTTGCTTCTTCAGACAGTATGCATTGCTAGCCAGGAGTCTCAGCTGCAAGGGTCAGAAACCCAGTCTCAGACAGTCTAAGCAGAAAATGGAATCTACCGGCTCACGGGATTGAGAATTCCATGGTAGAACTAAGTAACAGGCTCCACTGATGTTGGTTTTGGCATTTCTTTCCAGTCTAATTCTACTTGGATCTCGTTTTCTTCTTTAAAAGCCAATGTGAAATGGATTTAGTGGTATACCAGCCAGTCGGCACCTTGAGTATCCGGCACGATTTCCTCAGCTCTTGGGATTGCTTACTGGCGCCAAGTCCAGACGCCCTGTGTGAATTGTCCTGGCACCTCACTCAGTGCTCTGCCGCCTCCTTGAAGGCAGCCTGCGTCCAAAGACTGAAGAAAGAGATACAAGGGCCTGAACACCTGTTGGGTGTTTGAAGGGACATACAAGATTTAGAGACTCCTGTGGAATACGTTGAGGGGTCCAAGGATTTAGCGGGTCTGATTCTTGGCAGAACTTTTATGGAAAAGATGATCAAAATCACCCCCAGCCTCCGTCTCAGTCCCCCATCCACCAGAAGAAATGGCGGTGGGAACAAAAGACTGTAGCAGACAGCGGAAGACCAAGTGATTTGCACTGTGCCCCGAGACCCTTTTCTGAGTGTGCACAAATGTGTGTAAAGTCAGTGAAAAGTCTGGTCTTCTCTGTGTACTGGCCTGGAACGGGATCCATCTGCAACGACAGTCATGCCTAGAGACTTAGAGACATCCATTTGAGAAAATAAATCCTAGAAGTTGTCTGAAACACGCTACGGTACAAATCGGCATATGTGGCTGTACCTGTTATAGCCACAGGTGTCTTGGTAAGTGGTGTATGATTCCCAATGACTGAGGAGTGAGCAGGAAAACCAATGAAGGCCTCAAAGGGCCATGTACTAAAATAAAGGCCAAGTGATGCAGGAGCAGAAAGTTGTCTGGAAGAATTAGTTAGGGTTTTCTTGGTTTTTGTTTTTAAGGTGGTGTGTACTAGTTTTATGCCAACTAGACACACGTTAGTCATCTGAGAGGAGTGAATCTTTTTTTTTTTTTTTTTTTTTTTTTTTTTTTTTGGTTTTTCGAGACAGGGTTTCTCTGTAGCTTTGGAGCCTGTCCTGGAACTAGCTCTTGTAGACCAGGCTGGTCTCGAACTCACAGAGATCCGCCTGCCTCTGCCTCCCGAGTGCTGGGATTAAAGGCGTGCGCCACCGCCTAGGAGTCTTAATTGAGGAAATGTCTCCGTAAGATTGGGCTGTAGGAAAGCCTACAGGGCATTTTCTTAATTAGTGATTGATGTGGAAGGGCTCAGCCCAGCGTGAGCAGTGCCAGCGCTGGGCTGGTGGTCCTGGGTTTTATAAGAAAGCACGCTGAACAAGCCATATGAGCAAGTCAGTGAGCAGCACCCTTCCATGGCTTCTGCAGCAGTTCCTGCCTCTAGGTTCCCCTGCCCTGTTTGAGTTTCTGCCTTGGTTTACTTCATTGGACTGTGATTCGGGATATATAAACCAAATAAACCTTTTTCTCCCCATGTTGCTTTTGGTTATGGTGTTTTATCACAGTCGTTTTTATTTTTGTAAATTATCACAGAGCTTTATAGAATAGAGAAAATGATAAGAATCAGCCAGGTCTAAAGTTATTATAAAGAAATCTGACGATAAAAAGAAAACCAAAAACCAAAACAAAACCCTAGAAATTATTGTCCATTAAACATTGAAAAATATTAGGTTTGGTGGCATACAGCTATAATTCCAGAGCTTGTGACTGGAACCAGGATGACCGAGGAAGTCTGAGGTTCTATGTAGCAAGTCCAAGGGTAACCTGAGCTACATAGTGAAAACCTGTCTCGAAACACAAAGAGCTGGATATGTAGCTGGGTGGTAGATTTGCTTGCTATGCACACACACACACACACACACACACACACACACTTCATTTATTTACAAAAGATGAAATAATTGAAATTCCAGGTTCCAGATAAAAATAGTCTCCGATATTTTATTTGCTATTAAAAATTAACAACTTTAAAAACCAGAACGTTCAACAGAACAGATACCTCAATAAGTGAATTTGTAACTGTGGATGTTAAAGTCTTACTAGAATATATGCCAACTCATTCCTTAATTCCTGCAGAAGTAGATCTACCCTTTATTACAAAATAGTGTTGATTTAACATGTAAAAGTGTGAGAAAGAACTGACAATCAGCTAGCAAGTCACGATCGCCATCTACTGGCCACTGGCTGAAATATGTTTAATTCATTATGTCCTTAAGCCTGCTGTAGCAATAAATGAGACTGAGCAAAACTACTGGAGAAGCTTGATCCTTGGAAGCATGGCACACGGTTTCATTATCAAAGAAGGTGTCATTACTATGTCAGACATGATGTATAACACGTAGACTCATTCTTGGGAGTGTCTCTTTGATAGAAAGATCTGCGAGAGAGTTAAAATTGGAACATCAGTTCGCTTTTATCCCCTTTGATGACTCGTGTCATCATTTTGGTCGCACTCAGTCCTCCCTCATCATCTGACGCTACCCAGTCCTGTTCTCCTTCCTAAGTGTTATACAGCACAGCAATTATATGTACATTATAGAGTAGGACCTGCATATGAAGAGCAGGTGACTTACCTCGCTTAATATTGTACAATCTCAGCCCATCCGTTATTCTGCAATCTTTTCTTAAATGCTAAATTATTTTTAATTTTTTATTAAACTTATCCACCTCCTATTTTATGTGTGAATGTTTTGATTATATTCATATACGTATACTATTTGATGCCTGGTGCTCACAGAGATCAGAAGAGGGTATTGGATCCCCTGGAACTGGAATTACAGATGGTTGTGAGCCACTATGTTGGTGCTAGAAATTGAACCCAGGTCCTCTGGGAGAGCAGCATGCACATGGGCTTTTAATTGTTGAGCTCTCTCTCTCTCTCTCTCTCTCTCTCTCTCTCTCTCTCTCTCTCTCTCTCTCTGTCCAGGGTCTCTATGCAGGTTTGCCTGGCCTGGAACACAGTGTGTGTTTCAAACTGGCTTCACTCGCTCACAGTGCTCTCCCTACCTCTGTTTGTTTCTCTGCAGAGATTCAAGGCATGGGCCATCATACCCAGATCATTTCTCTTGAGAGCTGAATGACGTGCTATTTTATAAATGTGGCATGTTTTCATTATCTATTCTGCTGATGGACATTTAATTCCTTCCACTTCCTTGCAATAATGAATAGAGCAATCATCAATCCCAGTGTGCGGATATCTCTATGGTAGGAGATGGAACTCTCTGGACACATGCCCAGCAGTGGGAAAACTGGGTCCCATGGTGGGTCTGGTTTCAACTTTCCGAGGACCATCCATGCCGATTTCCATCATGGCTGTGTTAATTTGCATCCCACAGCAGCGAATAAGGTTCCTTTGACCTCATGCCCTCTCTGACATTTGTTGTCAGATCTCTTGATGACAGCCTTTCTGACTGGGTTGAGGTGGGATCTCAGAGAAGTGTCAATTTTCATTTCCCTACTGACAAGGGATTTTTGAACCTTAAAAAAAAATTAGTTATCTGATATTTGTGTTTCTTCTTATGGAAACTGTATTTGGTCCAGTAGCCACTTGTTGATTGGCAATTTTATTTCCTTGGTATTTAATTTCTGACACTGTTTTTAGGTGCTATTTTGTGTTTATTGGTTTATGTCAAAATAGACTAAGTTCGAGAAGACTGATGATCAGATCATGATTTATTGACTGATTTAGCGATTTCCTTAAAGCAACTACTTACACTGCGTATTTGCCAAGCACAACTTCACTTGCCACTTATAACAGAATGACCTGGAAAAAAAACAGCAGAAACAATAGGTCAGTGCCCTTAACACCCTGCTGACTGTCACGTGCGCGTCCGTAAAATCTTGTTTGCTTGCCGGCCCCACCTTGTTGTTTTAGAGTGGAGAACGAGGAGGATGCAAACTGGGCCCGGTATCAAAGCCTTTCAGGAGCTCTCCTGGCTATGGTTCATCGTGTCACCTCCTCTCTCCCATCCTCACTGGCGTTGGAGTGCTTATTCCAGAAGGTTTCCTGTAGCAATGTCTTTAATGATTAGCAAGACGGAGCCTAGAAATCAGACGGCTGCAGCAGCAGTACCGTTAGAGATTTTTTTTCCCTGCTTCTGCGTCCCCAGATTTAGAAGACAAAATCTTTTGGTTCATTCTAGGTGATCTAGGTGGCTAGGGTCTTCGAGGTGCTTCAGGGGCATCCAGCTCCATGACGTGCTCCAAGTCTACAGAGAATCCCATCAGAAGAATGTACCCTGTTTCTGGGCTGGAAGGAACCCCAGCAGTCTGTCCAGAAAGAGCACGGACACCTTGTACACAGAGCCACATGGGACCCTACGGTGCTGCGACTTTTCTGAAACACGGAACATGGGTGTAGGGTCATTTTTCTGGGAAGGAATACCCGTCACGTAGCACACATTACTGACCTACACGGACCCTAGTACTGACTCTTGCTTCTGCCACCAGAATGAGCCTTTAACAAAAGGAATTTTAAAGCACCGGTGATGGGCTGGGGGTGTTGCTGAATCTCTTGCATGGTATAAATGAATTCCTAGGATTGATCCCAGAACGACATGAACTGGGTGCGGCAGAACATGCCTGTAGTCTCAGTATTTTGTGATGGAATGTAGAGTGTCACATACGCAAGGAGAGGACTCCACTCCTTTGTTAGACTGTCGACCTTTTATTATAACTAATGTCAAAACTCGTCTTATTGCCCATGTAAAGAACTGGTGTATTAATTCATGACCTAGTACACAGAAATCAATTTACATATGTATAGTGGTATATTATTTGTGTTTTTTTTCAGGATTGCATCCTTTTATTTTTTTGCAACATTACAAGCAAATCTTTTATTTTGTCTTTTTCTACTTCCCATGTAGATTAGATCCATCTATGTCTCTCTTAGGGTCCTCATTGTTGTCTAAGCTCCAACATTGTGATTTATAGACTGGTTTTCTTTGCTTCATGTTTAAAAACCACTTATGAGTGAGTACATGTGATAATTGTCTTTCTAGGTCTGGGTTACCTCACTCAATATGATGTTTTCTAGCTCCATCCACTTGCCTGCAAAATTCAAGATGCCATTATTTGTTTTCTGCTCTGTAGTACTCTGTTGTATAAATGTACATTTTCCTTATCCAGTGTTTTAATAAATAAAGCTTGCCTGAAGATCAGTACAAAACAACCATACCATTCATCCAAATAGGCCAGGTAGGGGTGGTGCACACCTTTAATCTCAGCACTACAGAGGAATATAAGGAGGGACAAGACAGGAATTTACTCTCTTTCAGTCTGAAAATTTCATAGAGGTAAGAACTCTCTAGTGGCTTAGCTGCTTTGCTTTTGTGACCTTCAGGTTGAACCCCAATATCTGTCTCTGGGTATTCATTATTTGTATTTGTGCTACATTTGGCACCCAATATTTGGGGTACAAATTCGTGAAAAAGTCATTTGCCGATAACTTTAGCCACTGCAGGTGGGGCTCCTGTACCCCGCCGGTGGGTCAGCTATTAGGACAATGGTCCCTGACAGGCTCCAGTCCCATCCAGCAAGGCTTTCTTTACTTTCACCCCCAAGCTTCTGAGTGAGTTTGAGATTTTCCTGTTGTAACCTCTTTGAAACAGTCTCCAGCTTCCACCCAAACTCCAGAAGCACCTGGGCTCCGAACACCATAGGACTCATCCACCCTAGACTGGCTGGTTATGCCTTCAGGTAGCACCCCCCTCCATGTGCTTTTTCTGAGCATTTCTGTGCATTTTCCAGACAGTCAGGTATCTCTCTCCACCATGGGTTGTGGCCTCTCCCTCAACCCCCTTCTTGGGCTGCTGCCAAACTTGGTAGCTGCCTTGAAATCCAGTCGGGCCATTACTAATCCACGCAGCAGCAATAAGCCTCACATCTTTATCACAATCATCAGCAGATTTGGAAGACAGTAGGGAATTCTTAAAGGGAGGAATTAGTTAAAAGAGAGTTTTTCCTACATTAAAAAAATGGGAAAAACCATTACAATGGAGGGATTTGGGTCTTTGTATGATAATGTGTTAGATGGTTTGAAAATGGAATGATTAAATGAGAGGCTATCTGATTTAGATGAGATTTATGTAATGTCAATTGTAAACATCATCAGCTTTATCATTTTGTCTTATCACTAAAAAAGTTAGTTAGTCTGAGTGCTAAGATACAGGACATAGGAAAACTTAATAAATTAGATCACATAGATACTCAAATCTAGACAGAGGAATTTAATGGAGAACCAATTTCAGCGTTGCTTTATAAGAAAAGAAAAGAACAGCCTAAGATTTTCAAACAACAAACCTTAATATATCCAGTAACCTTATAGGAATTGCCAAATGAGAGAGGCGCTATTACAGCTAACTGAACTCCTGTGCCACTGTTAGTTAGATTGAAGGAGATTTAAGGAAGCAATAGTCTCATATGGCATGCACACACCTTTTGTGAAGCAAATGTTAAACTCGTGGTCAGTTTGTAATAGAACTATTCCTAATGATTGGATAGAGTTGGTTAAAGCTGTTTTAGAGCCTGGTCCACAATTACAATGGAGTAGACAAGAGGCTAAGACTATTGAACCTTGGAGTAAAGCTAGAGGTAGGGAAATTTCCCAAGATCAAATTCTTGGAGAAGGAGACAATGCTGCTATAAAAAGGCAGGCTGTATATGATGACCACACCCTGAATTTATGCCACACAGCAGCTTTGAATGCTTGGGACAGAACTGGAGAAATAGGAAAGAAATTAAGTCATTTATTAAAGTCATACAGGGTCCAAAGGAAGACTCTATGGGTTTCTTACAAAGAATGACTTCAGCAGTAAATAGGATGATAACAAATTCAGAAGCTAGACAAATAATTGACTCTCTGGCTTTTATGAATGTCACTTTTGTATGCAAAACAATGATTAGGGCCGGGCGGTGGTGGCGCACGCCTTTAATCCCAGCACTCGGGAGGCAGAGGTGGGCGGATCTCTGTGAGTTCGAGACCAGCCTGGTCTACAAGAGCTAGTTCCAGGACAGGCTCCAAAGCTACAGAGAAACCCTGTCTCGAAAAACCAAAAAAAAAAAAAAAAAAAAAAAAACCAACCAAACAACAACAACAACAACAAAAAAACAATGATTAGGTCGTTAAAGGCAAGGTCAGCACCTCTGAAGGGATGGATTCGAGATACAATTAATATTGAATCTCATGACCATGATGATACATGGCTAGGAACTTTATCTCAGGTAAAATAGAGCATGAAATGGATTGAATGTATAGGGACTGAAGGACAGAGAGGAATATTAAAACCATACGTGGCTAACATAGCAATGAATTTGTGGGGATGTAATTTGTTACAGCAATGGAAAGCTCAGTTTAATATTCCCCTAATCTTAGAAACGAACCATATATTGCATATAGTTATTGTACTTATTATTTATAGTTTTTCTTATATTAGTTATAACCTTTTTTATTTTAGACAAAAAGGGGAAAATATAGTTTTATATTACTTGTGTTTTAATAAATATAGTTTGCCTGAAGATCAGTGCAAAACAGTCACACTAGTCAGCCACACAGGCCAGGCCGTGGTGGCATACACTTTTAATCCCAGCAGCCAAACTAGTTAGCCATAGTGGCTTGGTGCCCACCTTTAATCCTAGCACTAGAGAGGAATATAAGGCAGGTTGAGATAGGCACTCACTCATTTTCAGTATGAAAATTTCTTAGAGGTAAGAACTCTCCAGTGGCTTGGTTGCTTTGCTTTTCTGATCTTCAGATTGAACCTCAATATCTGTTTCTAGATTTTTATCATTCATGCTACCCATATATACATATATGTATATATTATGTATATGTACTACTTAGTATCATAAATATTTCAGTCACATTGCCGGTTATATATTCTGTATAGCAACTTCCTCAACTCTTTGTTATTTCATGGCTTTTTATTGTAATCTGGGTGTGGCCTCTGTTTTGTGGTTTTTGACAAGGCTAAGTCAATGTGTCGGCCAAGGCCTTTGCTCTCATCTAAAGGCATGGGCATGGGAAGGCTGCACCTCTATGCTATTCAGTTGTTTACCAGATTCAGTTCCTTGAGGTGGTTGGGCTGAGAGTTTTAGTTCCTCCTTTGCTATTGGCCATATCCACCCTCAGTTCATTGCTACAGGGCTTCTCCAACAATAGCAGCTTGCTCCATGGAAACATATGAGCCAAGAAGCTCACAAAGTTGGTCATCCAGATAGAAGTCATGGTTTTATGTAACCAGCACTTTTTCTATATCCTAGTAGCTGGACGTTATCCACAAGGCCCAAGTCATGTTCAAGGGGAAGTGACTGCACCTTGCAAGGACATGAGTATCACTGGAGCCATTTTTGAAGACTGCTTGCTATATCCATCTATTGTAAATGCACGGTAGCCCATGAATACCTCCCAGTCACAGATGGAAATACAAAAACCAAGAAAGCAGGTGATTGGCTCTACTGAGAAATGATTGCTTTATATGTATTAATTTTCATCTAGCTATTTTTTCATATCCTGACAATTTAAAGCACATTTCTATGTTATTATAGGCTATTTATAAACATTATTTTAAAAAAATTCATGCTACTTTAATACCTTACACTTAGTTTCCATGGAAAGCAAATCAGATACTTCCCATAAACAATCATTTATTTATTCTATATTCCAGTATACCCCCATTTCAGATTCCCCTGGGTCAAAAAACTGTTTGCCTGTTTCTTCCTGTGCTAGGGATTTTGCCCAGAACTGTGTACATGACAGGCAAGCGCTCTGCCACTGAGCCTCATCCTACTCTCCCTCTCCCTCTTCCAGCATCATTTTTTAAAGATTTATTTATTTATTAAGCATACAATGTACTGCTGGCAAGGAAGATACCAGGTCTCATTACAGATGGTTGTGAGCCACCATGTGGTTGCTGGGACTTGAACTCGGGACCTCTGGAAGAGCAGCCAGTGCTCTTACCCTCTGAGCCATCTCTCCAGCCCCTCCAGCATCATTTTTGATGTTTGAAGGTTCAGAATTCAGTGGGTTTGTAGGACAAGGAAAACACCTAATGTCGGTAGTGCATCAGTTGAACCCTAGGCTAGCCCCACTATAAGTTTGAGGAAAATTCCAAAGGGGCCACTTGTTGTTATTAATGTTGAGCCTTACTATGATGAAAGTTATATTTAAAAACATACAATTTTAGAGATGGTAATGTTAGTGCCTTTACTAAGCTTACTTCTGATCTTCAGCCTGGTAGGTTTGAAAGGGTGAATATCTTCTCTATAAACAACACCTCGATGTTAGGCACAGGAACTGAAAAGGCCATCCATGAATTTTAATGAGAAACCAAATTGTGAAGAAATATAGACGGTTGGGGGCTGGAGAGCTAGCTCAGCACTGGCTGCTCTTGCAGAGGACAGGGGTTGACATCCCAGCAGCCACATGGCAGCTCGGAGCATCTGTAACTCCAGCTCCATGGGCTCCAATTCCTTCCTCTGAGTGAGCTCTGCAGATACCAGGTACACATGTGGTGCATATGTACACTTGCAGACACAGCACTCATATCCGTGAAATAAAATGAATAAATCCTTTTAAAAAATTAAAAAATATACAGATAGAAGTAAAGGACAATGATTCATTTAAATATTTAATGTGATGGAAAGGAGAGAGCCAGGGTGATGCTAAAGGTTGAGAGAGCTGAAGGAAGCTGTTCTGGGGGATGTTATTTACTGTCTCAAGGAGCCCACTGTCAATCATCAGCATACTACTATAAATTAATATGAAAAAGCAACCTATGCGAATAAGTTTAATACTATTTAGTGTTACTGTCCATATCTGAAAATAGTGTTGGTATTATTTAACTAATGTTTTTTAACTAAGTTTAAAATGTTACTTAATTACAGTAATTTTAGTTCATAAGATTACCATAACAGTCTTGTCTATAGCAGATATCAAACATGGATTTATTTATTTTATCTTTGGTGTATGAGTGTTTTGCCTGTATGTGCATGCAGTGTCCAAAGAGTCCTGAAGGAGGGGTCTGATGTCCTAGACCTGGAGTCACAGAGGGTTGTGAGCTACAGTGTGGGTCCTTCGCAAGAGCAGCCAGTGCTCTTAGCTTCCGAGTTGCATGGAGCCGCGTCTTCAGCACCTAAAGTCAACTTTTACTCAGATGTAGAGAAAAGCGAAAGTATGCTATTTTTAGGAAAACGTATGGAACTAGAGGCCACAGTGTTAAGCAAAATAAGCCAGACTCAGAAATATAAATATTGCATGTTTCTTCTCTTGTGTGGAGCTTAGGTCAAAAAATACATAGAAATAGAAAGGTCAGTATTTGGGGTTTAGGAGGATAGTGGGAGTGAGGAACAAGGGAGAGTGAGTTAAAAGGAGACACATATTGTGTGATTTCTTTCAGAAATCGAAATGTATGTATATGTACACACATATATGTATGTATGCATAGATGTATACACACACATATATATATACATATACATATATACATATATGAGACATGAAAGCAGAAGTGGGACTCTCTGGAGAGAGGGCCAAGGGGAGTAAGACAACACAAGTAACATAGAGGGATATGAGCAAAGTACAGCAATATATGTATGAAAATGAAATTTTCAGATTTCTACATGTCACATCCCTACCCAAAATGATCAATGACAGATTTTTCTGCCAGTTATTAAAATAGCACACCAATTCTTTTGTATAGTAATTAAAATGGTAGCAAAAGGTTAAAGGGATAAAAACCATACTTTCAGAAATTATATTTGAAGTATTTTTTTATAATTCAATATAAATGGAAAGCCCTGTGATAACTTTTGTGAGACACATTAATAAATCAAGATCTTTGAAAGCCAGCCTTCTGTAAATGTATATGTGGGGATTCTTATGCCACTATCTCACTTAATTAAAAATGTATGTGTATGAATATTTATCTGCTTATATTTATGTGTGACATGTATGTTTGATGCATGAAGAAGTCAGAGGAGGCATCAGATCCTTGGGAACTAGAGTTACAGACTGTTGAAAACTGCCGTGTGAACGCTGAGAACCGGATCCAAGCCCTCCGCAGGAGCAGCCAGCACTCTTAACAGCCGAGCCTTCTCTCTACAGCCCCCATCTGTCTCATGGAAAATAAAATAATAAAATAAAAGCAGGTAGGTAAGTCCAGCATTTATGAGGCCGAGGCAGGAGGATCTTGCATTTGATGGCAGCCTGAGCTAGACAGCGAGACGAAGAAAGCAGACTCCACATGGAGGTTCTTCAATGCCCATCCTCCTTTTATGAAGTAGAGTGGTACTGCCAGGAGCAGGTGTGTCTCACTGTCATAAAAAGCCCTGTTATTAAAACATTAAAGAGCCATATTCTGTAAGTCTCTGAAGCATTTAAAAAATCACATATCTATCTATAATATATTTCTGTATGGCCTTGAAAACATTCCTAACAAGACCACAAGTTTGATTGTTATAAGATGACTATTAGCCTGTAATTTTTATTATCCTAAATAGCTCATAGGGACTAAAACTTTACATTTTTAAATGATCTGCATAGGTATAATACCTTAAATAAGAAATAAAAACATATAATACAGTATAACAAAAATAACCTTAAATTTGTATCACTATACAAAAAGCCATACCAAGTTGTTGCTTAAAAGTAGATTCAACAATTTACCCTTTTATCCCATCATTTCTACATTATATTCTCCTTTTTTTTCTGTCAGAAAGAGAACCTTAAATCTAATCTCCTTTGTTCAGGTGTTTTTGACCATGGCTAAGAACAGCTTGTAACCAACCCCCAAACAATGACAAAACATCCACAATACACCAAATGACCAAAACCAACTTACACCCCACTTCTTGGGAATGTGGTCACTGTGATTTCTAGACTACTTCCTGTTGTTTGGGGGCACTGGCATCTTTGGGGGACCCTGAACAAATTAGGATAATGGTCAAATCCTGGCTAGAATAGTCTATGAGGCTGGACCACCTCAGCTAGCAGCCTTGAAGCTGTTCTGAATGCAGAACTCTGAGGAAGCTGCAGCAGAGGCACTATGAGAGGCTGGATCACCTGGGCCACCCATTTTCATTGGAATGTGGTCCCCTTGCTCTGAAAACATAAACTTTCAAAGGTAACATACATATCTGCATTAACACAGGTATGGACTGTGCATTGTACACAAACCAGCCCACGATGATCTTTTTGTTGTTTTATGTTTGAGCAGGTAAAATATGTGCCACCTGTCTTGCTGTTCTTTTAGATTTATTTCTTTATGTCTGTAGTCAGCATTTTCAGGGGGTCTCCCCAAATCAAACTTGATCCTCTTTAACCTTGAATGAATTCACAGCCTTTTGTTTTCTGTGGGAAAAAAGCATAACTTTTCCCCCAACATAATATTCTTTTGACTTTCATTTTGAAGTTAAGACATTTTAAAAATATATAGGTTGGTTTAATTTAGTAATTTCCATAATATGATGTCTCTTAGCAGATATTGTTTGCTCATATGCAATTAGAAATTTTAAAGTCAATACAACACCATAAAGGATCCAGACCCCCTGTGCACTTATCATCGCTATATGACTTATTTTTATATCACTGTACTTCTCTCTTCAAATACTTCACTTTATTATTTTTAAACCATCCATTTTTCTATTACTGTCTATATCCTTTTTCTTTTTTTCTTAAGATTACACACATTTTCAAATACACAAGTGTTTAGAGTTTTTTTTTCCTGTTCGAACCTGCTTTGCTGCATATCTGTAGTCTTTCCTGTCTGCATGAGCAAAGTCTTAACTACTGTACAGCTTTTCTCATGTTGCGATGGCAGGGCTCATGCTGGCAGCTCAATGTCTCTCTACCATGGCCATGTTTGGCTCCATTTTTGTGTATTTGAAACTTTTAAAAAAGCTTTCTCAGATCTTAAATGGAAATATGTGCCCCATGTTGGGCACCATTTGTTGATGGATTTTTCTTTCAGCCGTCAGCTCACAAAAAACTACGCAGAGGCTTGATATTAATTATGAAAGCTCTGCTGATAACTTAGGCTTTTTTCCTAACTAGCTCTTTTTTTTTTTTTTTTTTTTTTGGTTTTTCGAGACAGGGTTTCCCTGTAGTTCCTAGAGCCTCTCCTGGAGCTAGCTCTTGTAGACCAGGCTGGCCTCGAACTCAGAGATCCGCCTGCCTCTGCCTCCCGAGTGCTGGGATTAAAGGCGTGCGCCACCACCGCCCGGCTCTAACTAGCTCTTATAAGTTAAATTAACCCATTTCTGGTAATTTATGTGCTGCCCCATGGTTCATGGCTTGTTACCTTTCCTGCATGTCGTGCTTCCTCTATGCCTGCTGGTGACTTCTGGCATCTCTGTCCTTCTTTCCAATGTTCTCTCTGCCCTGAAAATTCTATTTAGCTATTGACTATTTAGTTTTTTATTAACCAACCACAGAGACGTATATTCACTCAGTATATAGGAATATTCTATAACAGTATATAAAGAGAAACAGGTTAAAAGTTAAAAGAGCTAGTCAGAAATGAGCTAAGACCAAGCATTTAAAACTAGTAAGTCTCTATGTCATGGTTTGGGAGCTGGCTGGTAGCCCTGAAGAAAAAGCCACATACATCACTTGTAATTTTTTTACTACTACTTCCTGAACGACTAGAGTCCCACTTGTAGCTACATGGCTTTATTTGTGGGTCTCCTATTCTGCTGGTCTCTGCATCTGTTTTTATGCCAATATCATGCTGCTTTTGTTCCTGTGGCTCTATGGTATAATTTGAAATTTAGTATCACGATGACTCTGGGAATGCATATTTTTTCCTTAGGATTGTTTTGTCTACTTGGGGTCTTTGCACTTCCATGTCAATTTTAATTTGTTTCTAGTTTCGCAAAGAATATCAATGAGACATTGAATGGGATCATACTGAATCTGTAGATTGCTTTTGGTCATATGGATCTATTCACAATTTTCTATCTGTCCATAAATATGGGTGGTACTTTCACTTTCTAATGTCTTCTTCAACTTCTTTCTTCAGTATTCTAACATTTTCATTGTAGAAATATTTAACTTTTATGTTAGATCTTATTTATTATTTTGAGGTATGTATGTACGTGTACATGCCATGGAACACACATGGAGCTCAGAGGACAAGTTATGGACTAGTCCTAAGCTGATGCATTTTTATTCCTGAGTATTTCATTTTGTTCCTTGAGAGCTATTGTAAATGTGAGTGTTTTTCTGGTTACTTCCTTAGCATGCCTACTGCTGTAGAAACAGCAACTTATTTCTGCACATCAAGTTTGTACCCTTCTACGTTATTGAAAGCCATTACTAGACCTAGGCGCTTTCAGACAGAATCTTTAGGGGTTTAGATATATGATCACACTGTCTACAAATAGGAATAGCTTGCGTTCTTACTTTTTCGTTTGTAGCCCTTTCCTTTCTCTCTCTTGCCTTATTAGTCTGGCAGAGAATTAAAGTCCTGGGTTGATAAGAGTGGAGAGTGTGGGCACCCTTATCTCATTCCTCATTTTAGAAGAAACACTTAGTTTTTTTTTTCTAGTTGCTATTCTGTTGGCGATGCATTTGTTGCATGTAAACTATTATATTGAGGTCTGGTCCTTCTATTCTTTCTTTTCTTGAATGTATGCACATGTGTATGCATGTTTGCATGTGTGTGTGAGAGAATGTACCTGCTCATGTGTGCCCACATGTGTGGAGGCCTGAATTTGACATCTAGAATCTTCTCATCCGCTTTCCATTTTATTTATTTAGGCAGGGTCTTTCACCAATCCCAGAGCTATGACTAGTCTAGCTAGCCAGAGATGCTCGAAAGGCAGTTCTTGCCTTTTAGAAGGTAGATCAGCTAATAGTTACAATTTAACAGACGTTTAAGTGATTATTTGGTCAAAGTTATATACACTTTTTGTTTAACTTTCTAAAAGAAGAAGCTCTCATCTTTGTTCTTTCCCCTTGAAATTTCTCCTAGTTATCAAAACTACCCCTGCTTCAGGAACAGCTAATGGTGCTTTGTCCCTAATCTGTTGAACTGAAACCAACAGTCTGTCCAGTTTTAACTCTTGTGTATATGGCAACTGGATGAATTAGATAAAGACATTTGCAGGAGACTTCTGAATGCTGCAGCTCTCGGAACCTCTAAAAAGCAGTCTGTTACATAAATTATGTCCCTTTAAACCTCTGCGCTGTGTTCATTTACACAACTGATCATGGAAACTGCTTTAGAAATGTGACTTCCAGAAATGCCACGTATTTACAAAGCTTCCTTAACTAATCACTGCTAAGTGGGAGCAACTTAGTGTTTATTTCCTACAAATACCAACGAATCCCACTTCTCCCAACTATAGTTCATCAGCCTTCCCATCAGATCACTGCTGGGAATGTTCTCTCCCACTGCAGTCCCCGTTTGGTGCATGAGTATGAAAAGCAGCAGACTGTTTTCCGTGATCATAGATTTTAAATATTTACTTGCTTGTGCTGCATAATTTAGCACACCAGAGTTGGAGAGCAGTTTCTATGGCAGCTGATTCCATGCCAGTGTTGGAGACTATAAGGCTCCTCTGTAGCTCCCATGTGGGATTGTAAAAGCGAAAGGCATTCTCATTTCCTTTTCTAACCAATTAGTTTGTTTTACTATAAATCTGCAGAAAACCTATGCTTGCAGTATACACATAATATATCATTGTTCTGTATAGCTACCATACAAATCCAAGCATTGATCCTAATGGCTTGTTAATATAGTATTCAGAAAAATTAAAATACAGTCATTCTGGTAATACAAATTGATGGCCAATCTTGGTGGTCAATTTGACTACATCTGGAATTAATTCAGACTAAAGCTGCTGGGCACTCTAGTGAGGAATTTCCTTAATCAGATTATTTGAAGCAGGAAGACCCACTCACTGGATCTCACAATTTCTGGTGGCAGCCCAGATCAAAAGACACGGAAAAAGGAACTGCTTCATGCCCATTTGGCCTGACTTTCTCTGGCACATTCTTTTGTCCTGTTGCTGCCACTACTGAATCCAGCCTCTTTGGGATTCAAATGAAGACAGCCCTCCAAGAATCTCCCAGGACTTCAGTGTTAGACTGGGGTTGCTGAGACCTTCAGCTTCACGGATTTAGCAACTACCAGAGTCTTTGCCTTTCCAGCATGAGACTACCATTGCTGCCCGGACCTCATTCAGTCTAATAAATCCCCTTCCTATATGAATCATTCTATCAGTTCTGCTCCTTTAGAGAACCCTCACACAAGTCCCTACAGAGTTATAAAAGGCCTCGGGATAGCTTGTGAGATACATACATGCTACTACCTCCTCTAAGTCATCAGAAAGTGTTCTGCATCTCAAAATAGAAATACACTATCCAAGTAGATAAGGGGGCAGATACTTTGTTATCTAAGCTAGTAAATCTTCCATTTGTTGTCTTGCCATACTCCTCCACTGTCCCATGTAAATGGTGAATAAATCAATCTAATAACTCCAGGTAGCTGTTTTCATGAGAATAACATTTAAAATGATTTCCCCGTGTCATAGTACAGGTCTCTTATTCCAGCACTAGAGAGCTGAGAAAAGGTCACAAGTTCTGGGCCAGCCTGGCTGAATTGCGAGAGTCTGTCTTAAAACCAAACACCACCGAATTATCATCGTGAAACACAGTTAAAAATAGAACATATTTTGTATGCTTGCCCTCCATTCTCTCGCGGTCCAGCTATCGGCTGGCAAAGACTGCTGCCCCCTCCCTTCTACTCTTATTTCTTATGCATTGCTCCAACAGCCTGCATTACTGAAAACGATATATTAGTAGAATTACATTTTGTCATTATTTGGTATTTCTCTCGACATTTCTTAAGAGGCAGGTCTTGTATTTCAATCCTTGACAGGAATCCGAACGTGAAAACAATGCACACGTCCCTAGATGTTCCACCAGGATGTAATCTGCACCTCTAACCACAATTTGCCTTGGTGTAGAGATCTGAGTATTTTTATTCAAGGTTTGGTCATAAGGACTTAGAGCTCTATGCATGCTGGATCTTGTAGTCCCGAGGCCGCAGACTCTCGCGGTGCGTGGCAGCTGGTAGCTTAAATACAGCAGTTACAGCTGCGGGGGACAGCTGTAGATCCTAACACGGGGCTGCCGCTCACAGATGCACTACTCTGAGTTCTAAGCTTGCAGCCCGGGCACTTAGAGCCTGGGACAAGGCTGCCCGCAGAATCGCGGCCTGCGGAGGGATAGGCGTCCCGTGCTACGGTGGCCGCACAGGGCCCTGCCCGGTATGTCCCGCGGTGCATACGCGCTGCTCGCCGTGGCTGCTGGAGCCGGAGCGTGCCCTGGTGTGGGAACTCCTGTGCAGCTGTACTGTTATCCAGTCCTGTGTCGCCGAGGGGTCGGCTTGAGTCTGGCGGAGTGAAGAAGGTTGGAGCTTGGTGTTTGTAGTCTCCGAGTGGCCGGTTCTCCGGGGCCCTGCCCATGGTGCAGACCCTGGCCAACTGTCTGGGTTTCTGGCGGGTGTCGGAGCTTCTTTCGATTTTTCTTTCTCGTGCGGGTCATCTCCCAGTTTCCCCTCGCTCTTTGAACTGTAAGCCTTCCACTGGCCAGCTGTTCTATCCTTCTTGACCAGACCAGGAGCTGTTTTATTCCCTAGCCACCTCATCCCATTGACCCTTCCTTGTGCTACTGGTCTTCCCCAGTTTCTTTCCATTTAAAACAAAAAAGTGCGAGTGTGAGATGTTAGGTCTCAGTCTGCTCGTCTATAGTCCCGTTACCCCTTTGGGAGTGTTTGTAACTCCGATCTGTACCACTCTCTCAGGCTGTACTAATAATGCTCACTTCACTTGGCGTTTCTCACTCTCACATGAGGCTTTCTGAAGTTGGTAACTCAGTATACCAATCTTCTATGTGATGACTCGCTCAGCATGACTTTGCTTGAGTTTATGTTTCTCGGGGTTTCTTTGTCTTACATTTTTGTTTTTTAGTGATTGCTTTCCCACATGGAGTTCAGTGCTTCCTCGGAGTTAAGAATATATTGTCTTATGGCTTTTTAATATTTGAATTACTTAGGTGGGGATTTTTTTCTGTTTGTTTACCGTTTCTGACCCGACATTCCCGTGTGGTTTTGGATTGATTTTGTGTCACCTGACGTAAAGGAGTGGTATTTCCTGCTTACTGCTTGTAATTTATAGATTATGAGTCTTTGGAAGTACCCAGAGGGGCTGGAAAGACTTTTGAAATGTATAGTCTCTGTATTTTCTGAGTTTCAAATTACAAAGCCCAAACAGGGAAGAGTCCTAATTAGTCCAATGTCAGTAGCTAATTGACTGGTTCACCTGCCATAAGAATTTGAGAGCTGAAGTTAGTTAAAAATTGGGCAATGTGAGGGACTGTATAATTTAGTAAAAAGAGGTTAGAGGCCACTAAATTGACGCTGTTTCTATAAAATGGGATGCATACATATTTAAAAAAATATTTTTTATTTCTTTTTGTGTTTTTCTACATGTGTCTGTTCACCGTGTGTATGCCTGGTGCCCCCTGAAGTCAGAAGAGGGTGTCAGAACCCTTGGAACTGGAGTTACAGATGGTTGTGAGCCACCATGTGGGTGCTGGGAATCCAACTGAGGTCCTCTACAAGAATAGCCAGTGCTCTTAGCCACTGAGCCAACTCTCTAGCTTGGATGAAGATGTACTGAAAACTGTTTGGAAGCTTTGCTTGTTCTGTGTAGTCTGATAGCTTTGGTCAACATTTTTGTATTGCTATTTGCTAATGTTACCCAGATATTTTGTCTCTTGTTTTCTGGGAACCCTGTAATTTAAGTGACTTTTGCGGCTCCCCTTATAATTATTGTGTTACAGTGTTTCTGATAGTTTCTTTCTTTTTGAAAAACAGTCTCACCATGCTTCCTGGGCTGGCTCCTCCATCTGTCTTCCCATCTCAGGGTTCAGAGTGCTGGGTTTAGAGGCGTATGTCCAGTGTCATTCTTTAAGGGATACAATCTAACTATCAGTAAAATTAAAACATACCCTTCCAGGCTGGGAATATTCCTAATTAATCTGAAATGTTTTCGGCTATGGTTAAGACTATTAATGTATAATATTTTAGAATTGGTGCATGCCTATAATTCCAGTACTCAGGAGGCTGATGCAGAAGGAGTTCTATGATTTTGAGGCCAGGCTAGGGTGCCTAAGTTTGTTCTAGGCCAGCTTGGGCCATACAGTGAGACTGTCTCAAAAGACATAACAAAACAAACAAAAAAATCCTAAACCATTCAACAAAAATATGACCTCTTCAAACAAACAAAACCCAACATTTTTATTTTCAGAATTAATTATTCTTGGAATTCTTTATTGGAAAAAAGATAAGAAGTTACATAACTATATATATATTTTTTTTCTGAGAGTTTTGAGTTTCAAGTTGACCTTTTCCTGAATTTTAGTCATTTACTAAGCATTTATTGGATTCTTCCTGTTTAAAGGAATCATGGCATTTGTTGATCAGAACTCCCTGCTTCCAGGACTCATCTCTGTACTATATAATTTCAAAACATCGTCTCCACATTATATGAACTCAGTGAACAATTATTATCGATATTTTGCAAATGAAGACACTAATGCTCGGAGAGTTTAAGTCCAGTTCTTTTTGATGCTTCCTAATGCACTAAAGGGGCAAAGATTTGTTCTTTATCTTGGAATGCATAAAGAGCGATCATTAACTCAGTAAATATGTGCAAAGCAGCCATTTTATATCTGTCCATATCTACCTGTTTTATACCTATTCATCTGTATTTATCATCTGTCTGTACCTATTTTATATGTATTTATCGTCTGCCTATCAACTATCACCGCCTGATGAGATTTCCTCTGTACCTTATATGGTGTGAGGAAAGCAATTCCAGAGGGAAGCACAAAGTGAACCACAGGTTCCTGAAGCTGAACTGTGGAGGCTCGAGATTAGGAAGGCACTCGTGGACGGTTCTGTGTGGCCAGTGTAGTGCACTTAGCAGGTATACAATGCCTGCATTTGAAGACAAATTTTTGACTGAACTGATGGCCGCTTCGGACTGAAGCGACTGAGTTTCGTAGATCCTGAGTGATTGTCTTCAGAATGGAAGGGATTTGAGAGCAATTAGTGAAGGAACCCTTGGCAGGTTTTTGCTGTTGATCTGTGGCATGGGCTCGCAGCTTACAGAGGAGGATGGCTAGCTGTTAGCTTTGAAGGAAGCAGAGCAGGTAGATGACCTGTAGATTTACCTGTCTTTTTTTTTTTAATCAAATCATAGGATTAAAAAACTTTCAAAAATTACTACAATCTTATGAGTTAATGCCAGTTAAACAGGCCAAGATTGCCAACTATATGATGTATTTCCGTTTCAGAGTTAAGTTGCAAAATTCTGTTACCAGAATTTATGTATTTATAAATTTATGAAATTTATAAATTCCAGTAGGTACTCCTCATGTTGCCAGTTGAGTCTTATAACTACTTAATTTCTATTTTTAGGACTGTTTATGAATCCATTTGTAATCTTTACCTCACATGTAACTTATTTGTTAACTAGGGATTCCTGTAGGTCACACAGATAAAGTAGCGAGTGTCCTAGTCAGGGTTTCTGAAACACCATGACCAAAAGCAGTTTTGGAGGAAAGGGTTTGCGTGGCTTACACGTCTACATTGTAGTTCATCATTAAAGGAAGTCGGGACAGGGACTCAAACAGGGCAGGAACCTAAAGGCAGGAACAGATACAGATGCAGAAGGGTGCTGGTTCCTGGCTTGCTCATCATGACTTGCTCATCCTGCTCTCTTTTAAATTTTAAAACCCAGGACGACAACTCAGGGGTGGCACAACCCGCAAAGGTCTGGGCCCTCCTCCCTTGATCTCTAATTAAGAAATGACCTACAGCTGGATTTTATGGAGGGCTTTTTCTCAATTGAGATTCCCTCTTCTCAGATAGCTCTAGCTTGTATCAAGTTGTCATAAAACTAGCAAGCACAGTGAGTAAAATAGTCTATCACAGTAGACTTTTCTGTGTACTGGAGAGGGCAGATCTATACCAAGTAGTTAAATTTGAAGTCAGCTGTGTCAAATGCTATTACAAAAGGACTTGATGCTCTTTTTTTTTTTTTTTTTTCCCGGGGAAGAGTGAAGCCAGGAGAGTGGTAGAACCCAACATGTGGGGTGAGACTGTCTGGAGGAGGTGGTGGTAAAGGCAGAACTGGACGGACGTGAGAGGCGAGGGAGAAGATGTAACCACCCCAGGTAGTTAGAGACAAAGGTCTTATAGCTGGACGGGTTGTGCTGCATTCTTTGAGACAGAGAATATTTAAAGATCAGGTTTCCAGGGCTAAACCTTTTTATTACAATTTTTATTGTGGCGGTGCTAGTAAAGATGAATTTTCATTATTAATTATGTTATTAATTTATAATTAATTTATATTAATATATAAAATTTATATTTTTCTTGTGTGTCATTACTTTTATGTGTGTGTGTGTTTGTATATAAGACAGTATGTCATTATGTAGTCAGGCCTGGAACTCACTTTGTAGACTAGAATGGCCTCAAACCCATGGAGATCTACCTGCTTCTGCCTCTTGAGTTCCTTATATTTGAATAATGGACTATCACTCAGATTCTTTCTGTAGTTTTTTATCCTTGAATGCAGAGAGGTGGAGCTGTAAGTGAGAGCATCTGAAAATGTATTAGCATCTCTTCTGAGTCTACATGGGACCTATGAAACCCTTCACGACAGTGTAGCTGAGTGTGGTGGTGTGAATGGAAATGATCTCTCCCATAGGCAAATAGAAAGTGCCGTGCTTCCCACCATGATGATAATGGACTAAACCTCTAAATTTAAGCTGGCCCCGATTAAATGTTTCCCTTTACAAAAGTTGCGTGGTCATGGTGTTTCTTTATAACAATAAAACCCTAATTAAGACACTGAGTGATACGTTATTAAATAACATTTTAGTTTTTTTTTTTTTTTGGCTTGAGATTTGGCAGTAAATAGGGCATCTGGCTAAATTCTAACTTTGCTTACTTGGTTTCTGTATTAATACAAATGTACGTAGAGGAATGCAGACATTCTACTTTCCTTTGGCATCCCTCACTTGTGTGATTTTTGGCAGGTACTGAGTCAGTACAGTCAGTTTAGATTTCGTATTTCACAGTGGTAATAATTAGAGTCTATGACAAAGTAGCTGGACTCTGGAGTCAGGACATCTGAATTCGTGGTGTCTCGTTACTTTCTGGAATACAGACACAGAGTTGTGCAAAGCAGCGTAGACACTGAGAATGGGAGAGCTTACTTTATCCTTGTCATGAGGATCAGAAGAGACAGTGCCTGTGCGCAGGCTACCCAGTGTCCCTCCCTGGTGCGGAGTTCCCGTGACTGTAAATAGGAAGTGAACTCTGAGGTCATCTGACTTGGGTAACAGTGTTTTGGTTGTATTGCCTGATGGTTGTGTTTGGTTTTGGAGAAAACATCATCTAACTTAGCTTGTTGTGGTCGTTGTGGTCCCGGGATGAGTTAGCACAGAGTCCTCAGGCGAGTCTGGGAGACTCCAGGTTATCAGAACACACACACACACACACACACACACACACACACACACACACACACACACAGAGCTGGCTTGTGATTACTTATCAGTCGTTAGAATTATCACTTCTTTCTTTAATCTTAGTGAACTTTAGAACGTTGCATTCCTGTTAGTCCTTATGGGTAGAGGAGGAAGTAGTTAAGCTGCTCTGAGGTCAACTGCTCTCAGGTCAGTTTCCACCTTTCCTTCCAGCCAAATTTAGCTCGCTAGCCCTCAGCACTAGCCCTCATTGGAGCTTCTGTTGGTTGCTGTGGATGCGCTCTCTGTTTAAACGCACACAGACACCTTTTTCTTACAGAGCTAGTTGAAGGTAAGATGAAGCCATTGTGAAGCATCGCTCCCAAGTACTTCCTCATGCAGGCTTTAATCATCAGCTCATTTTCCCACAACCACGCCACCATTAGTATACTATAGTACTTTAACTTTCCTGTTCACATTTAATAATTACTCTGTGAGGTGGTACTTTGAAATCGTGTGGCTGTTCTATTTCCTGGCTGTTTAGGATGGTTTGGTGGCCATTCACAGTTCTTGCCCGAGTCAGTCTTTGTGCTGCTGTCTGTCTCAGCAGTATTTCTGTCTGTCAGTCCCTTTCATTCTCTGGCATCCTCTTAAAGGAGACATTTCTCCATCCTGGTGACAGCCTGTCTTTCCCTCACTGTCCTTTAGCATGTAGTCTTCAGCCACAGCAGTCTACTGAATGCTGGGATTGTAGTCATGGGATACCACACTCTGTGTTCTTCCTTTTTTTCCCTCAGTACTATGTACCTGAGAATTCTTATTTTTTTTTTGTTGTGTGTTATAATATGCTACCATTATTCTCCTTTTAGATGAACTTATTTTTAATTTTATGTGTATGAGTGTTTCTCTTGCATGTACATCTTTGCCCGTGTGCATGCAGTGTCCTTCAAGGCCAGAAGAGAGTGTCAGGTCCTGACAGTGGAGTCACAGACGGTTTAATTTTTTTAACCATAGGGTGAATTGAGGTTCTCAACTATATCGACATATCTTCTTACCCATTCTATCCTATAACACACACAAGCTTTTAAGATTACTAGTTCATAATTGTGCCCAACAACAAATCTACCAAATAAAAATTACTTGGCTATTTTATGGCCTTAGACTATATTTCGCTAAAGGTTTTGTATTCAAAGTTATTTGAAATACTTTTTTTTCCCCATTTGGTTATGTTATCAATTTAGTAAACTACTTTTTAATAGATTATAAAATCAGCCAGCCATAAAACTACTATAGTAGACATGATAATGTAAACCTTGTCATAGCGTGTAGTTACAGAGAACTCGGGCTTACGTCTGCTGAAGAAAGTGTAGTTTACATTAAAGGTTTTTTTCTTTTTAACCTTTGTAAGGGTTAAAGGTTGTGGGTGTATTTTCCAATTGCTGTAATAGTATTTAAAATTAAGAAATGACTAAAAAATAAACCAAAACCCAAAAAACCCAGACAGTTTCTATTTGTAAGTCAGAGTGATTGTTTGTGAATGTTGTAAACAGCGCTCTTCTTTGGGGTGATGACCTAACTTAGGCATTACTCTTTCAACAATAGATATAATTGTTGAGAGCACTAACGAGTTTCTGAGTCTTCTCTGTAGTGTTTCCCTGCATTATGTTCAGAATAGAAAGATGCATTTGTGTGTGTTGTTCTTTTACTAAATGCTATAAAGTCCCAGGCGGCAGCTGTAGGCAGGCAGTGGACTCTGTGAGCCGCCAGTCCCAAGGCAGAGACGGCTGCCGGTCCCAGAGCGGGTCACCCAAGATCCCCCAGGCTGGTTGCAGTGGGTCCCAAGCGGGCGAGCTGGTCCCGCCGTGTGGCGAGTGGGAGAGCCAGCAGCGGACGTGCAGAGGGTAAAAGGCACATAGACACAGTAGGCAGACATAAAAGTAGACATTTTTTACTTGAGGGAGAGGGAGAGGGGAGGGAGAGGGGGAGGGGGAGGGAAGCGGAGAAGTGGGGAGAGAGGCAGAAGCAAAGCTGCCTCTCCGAGAGGAAGATGGAAAAGAGAGCGAGCTCAGGCGGGAAGCTGAAGATCAGCCTGCCTCAGCGGATAGGGAGGGAGTGGGCGTGGCTTGTCTCTTAAAGGGACCAGGGACCAAAACCATAACAGTGTGTCCTTGGTCTTTTGTGTCTGAACAGCACAGTTGTAACTGTGTTGGCCTTGTAATACCGTTTGTGTGTAACGCCCGCACCGGGAAGGGGAACTAATTTTCGCCTGTCACACTTTGTATCTGTGTTGTGATGCATGACTGTTCAGTGGTGTGCTGTTAGCATATAAGGTGGATGAAGGCAGGGACTGAGTTTCATGGCTTGCTTTAGCTCTCTTTTTAGGTCTTCATTATTACTCATCTATAGTCCTCCAACCCATTAATGGGACTGGTGCTAGTTTATATGGAAAAGAGAAGATTGGAGGGGATTAGAAAGCTGTTTTAAAATATCTTCTGGGGGCCATGTGTGGAGACCTACACTATTAATTCTAGCACTGGGAGGCAGAGGCAGGTGCAAATCTTGTGAGTTGGAGGCCAGTCTGGTCTGCATATCGAGTTCCAGGACAGCCAGGATTACATAGAGAGACCCTATCTCAAAAAACCACCACCACCACCACCACCACCACCAGTAAAAAAGCCCAAACCAAACAAAAACAACCCAAAACATGTACACACATGCACACACGCACGCACGCACACACACACACACACACACACACACATGCTCTCACACACGCACGCATGCACACACACCAGATGGCATTTAAAATTAAAGGATTAATTTCTAAGCACCCAAGCGCGTCTGGTTACTGGAAATCATAGGGAAGAATTTCGGTTCCATATCACAGGGCTTCTGGAGGTTGAATGGAAGTTCTCTTCCTTGCCAGGCTTTATGGATGGAACCATCTCCCTAGCCCATCATATACCATCTTTTCAAGGAAATGTAGTTGTTAAAATGAGCACATACCCTGAAGGTAAGATGGATTCTCCAGAACAGTTCCCCGGAGAATGAACAGTTTAGAACATTATTAGGCTTTTACAGTTATAACTGTACTTTGGGCTTAGCACAGTATTGATACCCTTGTTCTGGAAGTGTCCAGCTAGAGGCTAAGAAGTGTGGTTGCCAAGAGTGTTGCAAAAGAGGTCTCATTCCTGTGGGTTCAGGCTGGGGTCTTGATTAGGGTAATGGTTTGTGATGGGTGTGTGTGAACCAGAACGCAGATTGGGGTTTTTGCAATTTGAATGGAATCTATTTAAAACCCTTTTTACTTCCACATTTTCTTCTATGACTCCTCTCTACCAAGCATTGTTGGTTAAGAGAAATCACTGATGGATTGGAGTAGTACATACAGGATATACAGGTCCAGTGATCAAGAGCTACTCATGATTTTAATGCCGCCTGGTTAGTAGATGTTCTGTAATTCCTTTTCAGTCTGGAGATTCAAGTAAGCTTCAGTTCTTACAGTGTCAATTTTTATGTATAGATATGTATGTATCAATATTTAACAGCTTGGCACATTTCACTTAAAAGTATGAAATCTCTAAATATTTGTGGTTGACTTGAATTCATCAGAAGCTGCTGAGATATAACATTTATCAAAATGTGGTAAATATATATTATATATTAAAGTATTATATATATATGAGATAAAATCAAGGCAATACAGATGCTATCTAGATAGTCCAGATATTAACTCCTTTAAAAATTTTCATTTTTATTTTATGTGTATATGTGTGTCTGCTTGTTTGTATGTGCACCACATGCATGTGCCTATAGAAGCCAGGAGAGGGTGTTGGATCCTCTGGAACTTGAGTGACAGGTGGTTGTGAGCTTCCCAGTGTGGGTGCTGGGAGCTAAACGTGGGTCCTCTGCAAGAGCATCAAGTACTCTTAAACCACCGAGTTATCTCTTCAGCCTCCTCAATAGTAATTCTTACAACAATCGTCAAATAAGCCATGAGGTTTATTTAACCCTTGAGGCCCATGAAGGGTGGTTATGGTGATGGTTTACACAGCCTGTGAGATGTAATGTACCATGCAACACAGCTGTGCACTTGGGTCACAAGGCAGGTATGAGGGAAATGTGTGTCTGCTCGGTACTTAGACTCCTCTCTACTCTCTAGCTTTTGGTTTTAAGATAATGTTTGAGTGTTCCATTTCATTTAGGTCATCATTATGAAATAACTCTGTATCAACGTACTGTTTTTAAGTGGAGAATGTGGCCCTGAGGAGCCTTCAAAATGTTTAGATGCATTCTTGGGGCAAAACTATTACACCATTCTTTTTGCTCTTGGACCTCCATTGTTTTCTAGCCTTGTTCAGAGAACACATGTCCTTCCGACTTGTGTCGCTGTTAGTGTTGGAATTTTTTTTTTCTTTGTCTTAGTGCCATCAGCTTGACCATGAGCTCTAAGAGGAGACAGCCAGTGTAACTATTGGCACTCAAGTGTGCTGGATTCCTGGATGGCATTTAAGGAGGATTTGCATTTTCTAGAGTATAAGTTTAGTGCATGAAAATAAATGAGTGGCAGGCAAAGGAGGGAGCAGAAGTGAGTACAGAGCATGAATGACATGGAGAGATATTAGAAAGCATGGATTGTAGCTGATAGGGGACTGATATTTCTTAATTAAAAATATAGGCGTGTAGGGTCTAAAGAGATGGCTCAAGAGGTAAAAGTATGTATTGATCTCTCAGAGGACTCACGTACAGTCCCACCGCCTACACTGGAGAGCTCACAATTGCCTGTAACCCCAGCTGCAGGAGGATCTGATGCCTCTGGCCTCCGCAGGCTCTCACACTGCATATATGTGTGTGCACACTCTCCCATCCCCTGTAGAATAATCAAAATAAAACAGCTTTAAGTGCAAGCATACAAAGGGTGATAATGAATGAAAAACTTAGAGTAGACTTTACTATTTATTTTATTTAATGGTGTAGCGAAAAGCATGTAAAATTCAAACTGAGAGCTGGTGAGGGGGAAAGCCTGATCTGAGTGTGATCCCAGAGCCCACCGAGAACTGACTCCTGACAGTCGTCCTGGGACCTCTCCCTCCATACTTGCTCTGTAGCACGAGTGCATCCCCTCACCTCTCCCTCTCTCCCTCTCCTTGTTTCCTTCCCCACAATATTAATAAGTAAAATTTAAGAATTCTGAAGCAACTTTTATATTTCATTTTGCTACAGAATACCAGTTGAGGAAGGAACCCAGGCATATGCATTTGCACATCCTGACCAAGATCTTTTTTGTGTTGTCGTTCTCTATGGTTCTGTCTGCAGCTTTCTGGCTTTAAATCCTCAGTGGATAAAATATTCCGTCTATTGCTGGATGGGAGAGTCTGAACACCTTCACCTGGTCTTCAAGGACCTTGGCTTGAATAACCCCTTTACTTATTAGTTTGTAATTTATAACTATCCTAATTCGTAGTTACGGACAGAAAGATTCCTCTGAAAAAGACCATTTTCCAGAAGAACTCTGCTTAGTCATCACTCCGCTTTGCACATCGTTAACAGTACCGTTTAAGAGTGAACTCCATCTTGCTCGCCCCTTAATCTGTATTCATTGAAGTACAACTGGAGTTCTCTCCTTTTTCATGTAATTATCCTCTAATTGAAAATGGAATTGTCACCGGGTGTGGTGGCATGTTTTTCATCCCAGTACTGGGAAGCAGGACAGGTAGACCTCTAAGAGTTTGAGGATAGCCTGGCTACATAGAGAGACTCTGCTTCCAAACAAACAAACACCCCTAAAAAACAACAAAAGGATCTGTCAGAATGTAAATAGTGAGCAGATATGTGGAGAGGATAGTTAGATCAGTTGTAGCAGGTATTCAAGATATCTATTTGAAAAAGGATTTACTGATAACCATACCATTTAAACTCTAAAAAACAAACAAACAAAAAACAAAAAATTAAGAAACAAACCATGGATACCTTTGAAGAAGAAATCTGATAGTTGTGAGGTTGGTTATGTTGATGTTTTTTCCATGCTGAATTTACATAAAACAAAAATCAGTCTGATCACAGGGCCAGTCAGGTCAGGTGGTTTAGATACTAAGGGGATTGAAATACACTGGAAAATGGCTATTACCTAGACCCTCTAAGCTAATGAAATAATTTTCCTCTTCTTTAAATCAAGGTTTGCTGAGTAGTCCAGTGCAGCAGGTTTTCCCAGATGACCAGGCCCAAATTATGGCATGGAGGCTTCTTTCTTACTGATTATGATTGCTCAACCTTAGCTTAGGTTTGTCCCACTAACTCCTAGAAATTATTTTAACCTGTTTCTCTTCATCTGTGTTCCACCTTGGGCTTTTCACCTTTCTTTCCTTCTGTACGTCCTACTGCCCTGCTTACTGCATATCTGTCTGTCTGGCGGCTGCTTGGTTGGCTGGTCCCCCGGGCGTCTCCCTCTATTTCTCTCTTGTTTTTTGCTAGAGCCTAGATTCCTCCTCCTACTTATTCTTTCTGCCTGCCAGCCCTGCCTATCTCTCTACTGCCTAGCTATTGGCTGTTTAGCTTTTTTTAGACCAATCAGGTACCTTAGGCAGGCAAGGTAAAACAGCAACATATCTTTATATAGGTAAACAAATATTCCACGCCATGGTTATTATTAATAAAACTGGTATGAACTCAATTGAGCAAGTGTCCTTGTGGTATGATTGAGCATCCTTTGTGGATATGCCCAAGAGTGGTTATAGCTGGGTTCTGAAATAGATCAATTCCCAATTTCCTGAGAAACCAGGTCAGGTTCTTTTTAAAGTAGTTGTCGATCTAATATTGATCTTGAGTTTTGTACATCCTGAAGGCAGGGATGGGTGAGGCAGTATGGGTCCGGAAGTGATGTGATCGTGGCTAACCCCACATTTTTTGCTCTAGCAAAAAACGAGGGAGAAATAGAGGGAGACGCCTGGGGGACCAGCCAGCCAAGCAGCTGCCAGACAGACAGATATGGAGTAAGCAGGGCAGTAGGACGTACAGAAGGAAAGAAAGGTGAAAAGCCCAAGGTGGAACACAGATGAAGAGAAACAGGTTAAAATAATTTCTAGGAGTTAGTGGGACAAACCTAAGCTAAGGTTGAGCAATCATAATCAGTTCGTTGCCCACATCAGCTGCCTCGCCACCTGTGACTGGAGTAAGCTGAGGACAAGTTTGGTAAAGTAGCCGTCTGTCTCTGATACAAGTAGGAAGACTGAGCAAACGAAAACTGTAAAATCAAGTGGATGGCTGCTTTCCATTGCGTCCCCAGTAGAAACCCTCCTGTCTGGAAATGCCTGTCCACAGTCATGTGGTCTCAGCCTTTCCATACTGCTGCTTGACCTTCATCACAGTGGCTCCACTTTAAACTATAGCAGCCCAGCTGCTGGGACTATAGCCTGGGGATTCTGATCCCCAGACAATGGCTCTGTTGCTGCACTAAAGGTAGCTTTAACTAATTCTTTCATTCTAATAAAGCTCAAGATTCAAAGGCTAGGGTAAAAATCTGGGAGCTCAGAGAGTTAGAGCAGGAATCTAGGCTCTAGAGAGAATGAGGGAGAAAGAGAAGGGAGCTGCCTGGGGCCATTCAGCCAGACACAGAGGAAGCAGGAAAGTAGGGCATAAGAATGAAAGGAAGGTAAAAGACCCTGAGGCAAAGTGTAGATGAAGAGAAACTGGTTAATGTAAGTTATAAGAGCTAGTGGGACGATGTAAGATAAGGCTGAGCATTCATAGCTAATAATAAGTCTCTGTGTCTTGGTCTCGGGACTAGGGTCTGAGATAGCCTGCTGCATTTGGCACCCAATGCGGGGTACCATTTGCATTTGGAATTTTTATTTGGGAGCTGGTTGGCTGCTCAAAGAGAGACAGTTGGCTAGCCTCTGTCTACTAGCCCAGGTGGCCCTTTCTGTCTCAACCTCCAGAGAGGCAGAAGCTATAGCTGCATGTAACTTGCCTTGAAGCTTACACAAATTTGCTGTAATTAATTAACTTTTAAAACCCTGGCTGGGAAAGGTGGCACAGGCCTGTCCTCACGGTACTCAGGAGGTTGAAGAAGGAGGGTGGCAAGTCTCTGGCTAGTCTGGGTTCTGTATTGTGACTGGGTTCCATATTGTGACTGTCTTGAAGCAAATAAGGCCTATGGATGTTTCCAGAAAGAGAAATGGAAATAGTGAGGGGAGTTCAGAATTTTATAGTGAGACAAATACTCAGTACTTCTCTTTAAAAATTATATAATACATATTATGTAACATAAACATCATATATTTATATGTTGTTATTTTATGTGTGTGCACTCATGTGTATGACATGGATGTATTAAGAGACTGGGTGTGTGTGTATGTGGCATGTGTGTATGAAATGTATGTATTGAGAGACCAGGTGTGTGTGAGTGTGTATGTGTTTGTGTGTGTCTGTGTGTGTGTGTGTCTATGTGTATGTGAGAGAGAGGGGGGGTATGTTTTGAGAGTGCACGTGTGTGTGTGCGTGTGTGTGTGTGCGTGTGTGTGTGTGCGCTGTGATTTGTTTGTAGAGGTCAGAAGAAAGCTTAGAGAAGTTGGCCATGGGGCTGGGGATCAAACTCAGGCCTACAGGTTTGCCCAGCAAGCGCTTGTACTCAGCTACCTCGCTGGCCTCACCCACTCTTATATTTAAGGGGAAACTAAGTTAGTGAATTAACAAAAGAGATCTCTGTGTAATTTTCTTTAGTCAAAGCTGTCATGGGAGTTTAATTAAGGAGGTGGTGTCTACATGACTGAGTAGCTGAATCTGACTGACTGTCTAGAAACTCGGTAGTGTCTTCGCTGTAAAGCCATGAAGGCGCTTCTGGAGAAACAGTGGCCACAAAAGCTGGATTTCGTCGTCTCCTTCTGTGTGAGTGCCTGGTGACGGAATCTCTAGAAGGTAACCACTGCTGTGACCCCAGGTAAACCAGGATTGAAACTGCCTAAATGAGAGAGAGAGAGGGAGACAGAGAGACAGAGCATGAAACAGAGCACAAGAGAAAGAGAGAGAGTGAGACAGAGAGACAGAGACAGAGTGAGACAGAGAGACAGAGCATGAGAGAGAGACAGAGAGAGACAAAGCATGAAACAGAGCATGAGAGAGACAAGAGACAGAGAGAGACAGAGCACGAGACAGAGAGAGACAGTGAGAGAGACAGTACGAGAGAGAGACAAAGAGTGAGAGAGACAGAGCACGAGAGAGAGAGAGAGAGAGAGAGAGAGAGAGAGAGAGAGAGAGCACGAGAGAGAGAGAGAGACAGAGCACAAGAAAGAGGCCTTCCCAGAGACTGGGCTATTAAACTTTTGGTTTTTGTTTAAGATTTATTTATTTTTAATTATGTGTATGAGTGTTTTGCCTGCGTGTATGGAAGGTACCATATGGAGGCCAGGAGATGGTGTTAGATCCCCTGGAACCAGAGTTACAGACAGTTGTGAGTTACACTGTGTGGGTTCTGGGAATTGCTCAATAAGAGCAGACAGTGCTCTTAACTGCTGAGCCAGCTCTGCAACTCCTGACTGGACTATTTTAAGAAAAATAATCAAATAAAATGCTGAGAAAGAAAAAGAGAGTAGCTGTCAAGTCTTGTACTTCATAAGAGGGGATTAGGAGAATGTTTTTGGAGGTGACAGACACATTTATTACCTTGATTTTGGTCTCACGAAACTATTACATATGTGCATATTTTGATGTATAAGAAAATAACAGAAAAATAGTCTTGATCTCAGGTCACACAGGGGCCGACCCATGGTTAGGTACATTCTGCAGATCAGGGACCAGGCCTGCTGGGATGGATAGGTACACTCTGCACATCCGGGACCAGGCCTGCTGGATGGCAGTGGTGGACCTTTGAGGCTAAGTGACACAGAGAGGTTAGATTTAGAAATTGGGACTTTTTCTGCATATGAAAATAAACTATTTGTTCAGTTAGTCTTAGCAGGAGCATATTAAGAATGAAGCACATTTAAATGTTTTTACTTTAAAAATGATTTGTGTTCAACTATAATATTTTCTTATGCTCTGACCATATTCTATTTTATTTGGGAAGACAAAGTTATTTCTAATGGTATGAAATGCAATTTTTTTTTTTTTTTGGTTTTTTCGAGACAGGGTTTCCCTGTAGTTTCTAGAGCCTGTCCTGGAACTAGCTCTTGTAGACCAGGCTGGCCTCGAACTCAGAGATCCGCCTGCCTCTGCCTCCTGAGTGCTGGGATTAAAGGCGTGCGCCACCACCACCCGGCTGAAATGCAATTTTTTTGAGGGGGGCTTTGGAGCCTGTCCTGGAACTCTGTAAACCAGGCTGGCCTCGAACTCATAGAGATCCGCCTGTGTCCCCCCCCCGTGCCCCCCCCCCCCCCCGTGCTTGGATTAAAGGTGTGCGCCACCACTGCCTGACTTTTTTTTCTTTGTGTGTGTGTGGGGAAGGGGGGAATGCAAGATTTAAAAAGTGCTAGTGCAGACTTAAGAACAGCTAGTGAGAAGTCAATGAAGGTCCTTAAGTACAGAATGCTAGTTATGGGTCAGCTTCTGCTCTTCTGGTTCTTCCAAGGAAAACGTGGGAAATTTTCAGCAGGATGACTTGTAAATACACTTCTGAGCAAAACACAACCTTTATGTACATAGTGTTTAGGTTTGATTGTTCTTGATTTTCTTTGGAGCCCAGATTCTCCCCAATCTGTTATTACTATTTTCACTTTTATTTTTTTTTTGAGACGGCCTATGTAAGTCCTAGTTACTCTAGACGTCACTATGTTGATCAAGCTAGCTTTGAACTCACAGAGATCTGCCTGCGTCTGCCTCCCGTGTGCGATCACGCACACTATCACATGCCCAGCTCATATTCGTTTTGTTATCACAATTTCATAAAGTAGTAGTATACCACCAGGCCCTGTTCTCCCGAGTGCAGGAAACCGCGGCTGGTCACATCTACTTGACGACAGACTCTGGCACACTATGTGCCACGCGTGGCTCCAGCCTAGGCCCCAATCATGGAATGTGTGGACATGTCTTCAGAGGTTCCTTCACACCTTGCCTTTGTTTGTTTGAAGCTGAAGATTTTGTAATTTTACTGCCAGGCTCATGTTTTTTAGTTTCAAAGATGACTAATTCATTTTACCAGGTTTCAAAGTCAGCAAGGTGCTATGTGTGTGTGTGTGTGTGTGTGTGTGTGTGTGTGTGAGAGAGAGAGAGAGAGAGAGAGAGAGAGAGAGAGAGAGAGAGAGAGAGAAACTTTCAGAAGTTATTTTTATTCACCAACCATGGGGATTCTGGGAATCCAAGTCAGGTTGTCAGGCTTGGTAGCAAACACCTTTTACCTGTGGAGCCTCCTCACTGGCCCTAATTTTGTGTTTTAAGAGACTTAGCTAAAGGTTTCAGCTTGTGCCTGTAATCCCAGACGAAGCTGAAACAAGAGGATTATGAGTTTTAAGAAGTCATATGGGTATCAACATTTTTTTTTTTTTTTTCTGAGACAGGGTTTCTATGTGTAATAGCTCTGGTTGTCCTGAAACTCGCTTTGTAGACCAGACCGGGCTCAGACTTACAGAGATCCTTTTGCCTCTGCCTCCTGAGTTCTGGAATTAAAGGCATGTGCCACCACTGCCTGGCTAGGTATCAATAATTTAAATAATAAAAATGAATTGCTAAGGTAGAAGTTTATTTTTAGAGATTTCCAAGTAAAGTATTATTGACATGTTATGTTGTGCTGACTTCCACCATTGGAATATATGATGAGTACGGTTTTCTTCTCCTTTCTGAGAAGCTGTAGCAGCCTTTTCCCAGTCTCTCCTCCAGGTACTGTTAGAATTAAACTAACCAAACCCCACAGAATGGTGGTCTTCAGGACCTGTGCACCCCACTCCTTTAACCCTTTAGCTTCACTGCAGAGTATCACACTCTGGGAGTTCTTGTTCTGTTGACACATTCACTTTTAAAATGTTTCCTTCTACCCTAGAGCTATGATGTGTAATTAGTAGCTTTTATTTACTATAAATAGAATATATACTATAAATAGAATGTCGATGGCCATTCTGAAAACAGCCAACGTTTTCGTAAGGTTTTTAATGAGCCTGTCTAAGTGTTCTTGCAAGCACTAAAGCTGAGCTATGCTTTTCAGCTACTTTGTTATATTCAGTTGTGAGCTATTGAGGATTATTATTTAGTTATGTGATAATTTTGTTTTGTATAGTTAATGTTATATGCTTTATGTAGTTAATTATTTATAGACTATCATATCTAGAAAAGTTCTGTAAATGAAAAAAATATTTTTCTTTTTTTTTTTTTTTTAAGACAAGGCTGTTGTAGCTCAGACTAGCCTCAGATTTGAGCTCACTGTGCAGCTAAAGATGAAGTTGAACCTCTGATCCTCTTGCCTCTTCCTCCAGAACGCTAGGATTACAGACATGGGCCACAGTGCCTAGTTTATGTGGTGCCTGGAATTGTACCCAGTGATTTGTGCCTGCGAGGCAGACACTCTACCAACCGAGCCTACAGCCTCAGCTTGTTTTGCTTATTTTCAGTTTAAATTACATTAATAATTTAAGTAACTTTAGCAATATGGCACCATATAATATGTGTTGATTACTTATTTGCCTTATTTTTTTTTCTTTTAGGGCATTGAATTTTATATCAGAATGGAATTGAGTGATGGCTTTTTCTTTAGAATTTGAATATGGAGGCTTCAGGAACAGATGAAGTTGACAAGCTAAAATCTAAATTTATGTCTGCTTGGAACAACATGAAGTACAGTAAG
This sequence comes from Arvicola amphibius, assembly GCF_903992535.2. NCBI lineage: Eukaryota > Metazoa > Chordata > Mammalia > Rodentia > Cricetidae > Arvicola > Arvicola amphibius. The sequence goes on along the minus strand of NC_052052.2, from coordinate 48,385,221 downwards.
TAGTGTGGTTTAAGGATGGTGTGAGCCTGCTAGGGAATAAACACTTTACTGTGGCTGGAGTGGTCATGAGATGTGAGTGGAATGTGAGCCGTGCTGATGAGGCTTCCTGGAAGACAGTAGAACACGATCGTGAACATCGCTTAGAGAATCAAATGCCCTGTACTGAAATGTGGGCGTGATCTGTAATCCCAGTGTTCTGGATAGCCTAGTCTACATAGTGAGTTCAGCCCAGTGAGGACTGTATATGAGACGCTGTATATGACTGTATATGAGAGAGAGAGAGAGAGACAGAGAGTCAGACAGACAGACAGACAGACAGACAGGGAAACTGAAGTGAATGTGTGTCATGAAACTCACTTTTTTTCTAATTTGGTAGACTACTTTGATATTCTTGTGGCTATATGCATATAAATTTGCCCAGGTTATAAAAATTCTAAAGTTCTTTGAATTCAATTTCAGGTAGTTTGATATGTAGACTAGGAAATAAACAGAATTGGTAAATAGATTGTGTCAAGTTCATTCACCAAGGTGTGTACCTTTCTTCTCGGTGAAGCCCCTGGACTCGACTTTTAGCATTTTCTTGGCAAGCAAAATCCAAACAATCCAATCCAGTCAGGATTGTTGGGGATGATGAAGCCCCAGGGAGGGAGAACCCTTAGACTGAACTTGTGTTTTAGTGCATGCCTAGTTGATTTGAACAATGCCTGACAAGAGGACCGTGGATAAGGAGGGGATTAGTCAGGCTCACGGCCTAGAGTACACTCCAGAAAGTGTGACTTGGCAGCAGTCACACTGCACCTGTGTCAGGGAATAGAGAGAGACCAGTGTGTGCTTGGTGTGATCTGTGTCGGAGGCAGAGAGAGACCAGTGTGTGCTTGGTGTGATCTGTGTCGGAGGCAGAGTGATACCAGTGTGTGCTTGATGTGATCTGTGTCAGGGAGCAGAGTGAGACCAGTGTGTGCTTGGTGTGATCTGTGTCAGGGGGCAGAGTGAGACCAGTGTGTGCTTGGTGTGTCCCTTTGGTTAAGTCTGGGGCTGCATCTCAAAACAGTGTTACCAACGTTTAGGGTACCTCCTCCCCCTCAGTGAAATGTTTCTGGGCACACACACACACACACACACACACACACACACACACACACACGTGTTTGCATGGTTATTCTACATTTAGTCAAGTTGACATTAAAAATTAGCCATCACAATTCCCCCTCTTGTCAACTTGACACCCAAACAAATCCATTTAAATCATAATATTCCACCCCTGACCCCTAACGTCTCATTTTCTCATTAATGCAAAATGCATTTAAGACTGTCTCTAGATGTACCCGCAGTCTTTGACAGTCCCAACACCATTCAAAGTTCCAAAGTCTGTTTTGAGATTCAAGGCAATCTTTTAACTGTGAACTTGTAAACAAAACAGAGCCTACAAACAAGTTACATAGTTCTAATGCACGATGACACAAAATGACATTATATTCCAGAAGGGAGGCATGTAGGCATACAAGGAACCATCAGATCTAAGCCACGCCGAAGCCCAGCAGGGCAGATGCCAAATCCTGCAGCGCCTATGATGGTATCATCTGGGTTCTAAAGTGCTTGGTTCCACTCCTCTAGCTCCACCTCCTGCAGCACGCTTAGCTTCTCTCCGCAGCTGGCTCCACCCCACACCAATAGCTTTTCTTGATGGAAGTGGTCCTGGCTCCCAGCATCCTGGGATCTCTATTGCAACTGAGGCTTCATCATCACAGTTTCCTGTAATGGCCTCCCTGGGCCTTCGGTCAGGGACTCTGACCCGGACATACATTACCGGGCTTCCATGACTTTCTGCGACCTGCTACAAGTTTCTGTAGTGTCCTCATTCTTGCATCGTTCTTGCCTGAAAAGTCAGTACCACATGGGTGATTCTGCCAGGTTCTTCTGCCAGTTTGAGATGCAGCCTAGCCCACTTGGACTGAAGCTGTAGTGGCTGCCGCGTGCCGTGATGCCTGCTTTCGAGAAGGGGATCCCTTTTAGTGGCGTTCTCAATTTAGGTTCTTTCCTTTCAAATGGGTTTCTTTTTTTCAAATGGTGGAGCCCTTGATGGGTGGTGTCATGCCTTTGGGGCTCTTTCCTAGATGTTCTCTTGGCAATCATGGCTGCTCTCTCAGTACCTACCTTATCTGCAGCTATAAGCCCCATATTCACCCTCAAAATGACACTTTATTTTGTGTTTCATGTACACATGCTTTTGTGTGTGTATGTGTGTGTGTGTGTGTGTGTGCGCCTGCACACGTGTGTGGACAGAGGCCAGATATCAGTGCCTTCTTCAGTCACTTTCTGCCTTCATTTTTAACAGAGGGTCTGACACTGAACTGGAGCGCAGCAGTTGCAGTTGCTGAGACTGCCGGGGCAGCCCTGGTGACCCCGTTTCCACCTCCCATCTCTGGGATATAGATACACGTCTCTGCACTGGCTTTCTGTGTGGGAGCTGGAGATCCAAATTGAGGGCTTTGTGCCAGCCCTTTACTGCCGATCCGTCTCCCTAGCCCCACAGCATCCTCTTATGGCTTTGTACTGTCTTGTTATTCCTTCTCCGTGTTTACCCATGTAAGATGTGAGCCTTCTGGGTTTTACATTTCCTCTGCCAAACAAATTAGTTTTGACTTCTGAATTTATTCTTACCCAGGTTCTCAAGACACAAGTGCGATGCAGCTAGAGTCTTTGCCAGAACGTAACACAAATGCCTGTACCCCTGCTCCCATTAGAGTCCTTGTTCCCTTCAAACTGTACATGCTGACTTCCCCTGCTTACATTTCTTTCAGTGCTCTGGTCTTCCGAAGTCTTACAAGAGTGGTCTGTTATGCTCTGCTTATTGTACTCAGGGCTAGCCGTATTCCTTCCACACACCCAATTCCAAAGGCCTGAGAAACGCATGGTTCAGGTTCATTACAGGAGCAGGGAATTTTTGCTCCCAATTTTTTTGTATGCTGTAGAAAGGTATTTCTTACAGTGGCTTCCAGGATAGGACCTGAGTGGTCCAGCAACAGCTGCCTGCCTGCTGGAGGGGCTGAGAACCTGGTCAATATTCAGCCCAAGAAGCTGGATGCCCCAGCAGGCCTGGTCTGGTTCTGAAGGTAGAGTTTCTGGTCTTCTGTCCATGTTGGACGGCTGAAGAAGTGGGAGTCTGATGTTAGTGGAAGATGATGTGGCTGTGGTGGTGGCAGCTGTGGCAAGAACGGACAAGAGCAAACATGCCGACCAGCATGAAGCAAAGGCGGCCAAGCAACACACTGGTTTCTCCTTGACCTCCCTGTACCTGGATGTCTGTTAGGGGATGCTGCCCACTCTGGGGGAGGGCCTTTCCCCTCATTAATCCTTTCTGGAAATGCCGTTAAAGACCTCCCCCAGAGTGTTGTCTGGGTTGACTCTGGATCTCATGAGGTTGGCAATCAAGATTAACCTCACAGCTAGTTTCTGAGAGATACTCAAACCCATAAAATAAGAACGTAACAGATTTTAGTCAAAGCCCTTGATGTAAAATCAGGTTACACGTAATGGATGTATTCAACTTCTGTCCCACTGTGGGTGATGTTAGCTAGCTTTATAGACAACTGTAACTTGGTATAGGTGACATCAAATTAAAATGTCTTGAACTTTAAGAAAATTGGCACGTATTTACATAAAATATACATGTTAAAGTGTATAACTAAAAAAAAATGGCTCAGTACAAAAGACCTGGATTTAATTGGTAGGGTTCACATGGTGGGTACAACTGTTTGTAATTCCAGTTCCAGGGATCTTATACCTTCTCCAGGCTCTGAGGACAGCCAGGTATACACATGGTGCATGGGGAATACAAGCAGACAAAACACCCATACACATAAACAAAGGTTAAAAATATTTTTTTTCTTGGTGTTGGGTGTTGAGCTCATGGCTTTACATATAGTTAACATGATTCCAGACGTATAACCCAGGAGATGTGGAACTAGGGCTCTGACTTGTATCACTTTATGCAAAATCTTAAGTGAGTCCGAGAAGTTCGCGTGCATGCTAAATCTGCTAATAGGGTGTTTTAAAATTGTTATTTATTTTTAACTTGTGTATTTTTAATTATGTGTACACATGTGTGTCTGAGTGCGGTTCTGTGCATGTGAAGGCCGGAAGAGGGCAATGGACCCCAGGAATTGGGGTAACAGGCAGTTGAGAGCCACCTGACATGGGATCAAGAAACTAAACTTGTGCCCTCCGGAGGAACAGCAGCTGCTCTTAACCTCTGAGCTGTTTCTCTCACCACTATTTGATTTTTTTATTTGTGTGTGTGTGTGTATGTGTCTGTGTGTGTATGTGTCTGTGTGTGTATGTGTGTGTGTGTGTGTGTGTGCGTGTCTGTGTGTGTGTGTGTCTGTGTGTGTGTGCATGTGTCATGATGCACATGTGAAGTCAGAGGACAGCTGTAGACTTGGTTGTCTCCTTTTACCATGTGGGTCTGGGCTTGAACTCAGGCTTCTCACTGGCCCGTCTCACTGGCCCGTCTCACTGGCCCCTCTCACTGGCCCATCCCACTGGCCCATCAGAAGGATGCTTTTGAACAGAAAAATTGTCTATCCAAGGCTGAGTCATTGTGAGTTTCAGTTGGCAGTGACATTTTGAGAATTGGGAAAGACCATGAGCAGGGAAGCTATTTTTGACACCTCACAGTAACCCAAGTGAAGCCCAATGAAGGCCAGTTAGTTTGTCTGATGTCCCATTCTATCTTGTCCAGCTTAGAGCCTTTCTTGCATCATCATGATTTTAATACATATTTTTCTTTATTTGTATAAAGTGCTTTAAGGGAGCACTCCCATAAAAACCACTAGTTTTAAACTTTTGTTATTAACTGTTAAATGTAAAGTCAGATAGCATATTAGACCCCCACATCTGTCAACTTTAATTGTCTATTTATGCTCTTGTGTTTAAAAAACCATTCCCTCTGCTTTCTTTCTGGAGAGGGTCTCTCTGTGTAGACCAAGATGGCCTCAAATTTGTTTCTCTTGCCTCAGCGTCCCGAGTCCAGCAGTTCCTGGCACATGCCACTGTGGCATGTTCAAGCCCAACCCTTAGTTTCATACCCTTGGCAATGCTCTACACTGTAGAGGACCGCTGCTTTCCGTGGGAGATTCAGGGTGGTGAATGCCACCGTGGATGCCAGTGGGAACACCCCTCTCCCACTGCTGACAGACAAGGAGGAGAGCGCCCGAGAGTTAGAGTTCCTGACTCCAGGTGGGGCTTAAGACAGGAGATTGAGCTCAGATGAGGATGCCTGAGCTCTCATGTACATCTAGACGGCGATATCAGAGAGCGGTTCTACCAGGCATGCTAGCCTACTATGTGCTTTCCTTAAGTTTCTCTCCAGGAATTTTCGAGTACTTCACACCTTTAAGATATCTGAGCTAAGGACCGGAGGGATGGCTTAGCAGGTTAGAGCCCTGGCTGCTCTTAGAGATCCTGAGTTCGAGTCCAGCAACCATATGATGGTTCACAATCATCTCACAGGGATCTGATGCCCTCTTCTGGCCTAAAGGCATATATACAGATAGAGCACTCATACATAAAATAAGCAAATAAATACATATTTAAAGAGTATCTAAGATGGAAGACAATTTAAAAAGTTGATAATCTTTGCTTACTTGAGGAACAGAAGCCATGTGAGGGAAACCAGAGTTCCCACCTTTTCAGTTTGTGCCAGAGGAGCACTGGGACCCTTTTCTTTGTCTTCTGTGTTTCTTAAGTGGTAGATTTTGGTTAAAAGATACCACAGTCTATTAAAACTAGCAAAAATAGCCTCTAATTTTAGTTCATCGTCTTAAATACTTGTAACTTCTAAAAATGTATATTCATAGTATAACCATGACTTGAAGTCAATTAGGAGGAAAGAAACACTGTAGGGTTGTTTCCTTGAAACCTTAACGCCAGAGCCTTCTTTCTCTCCATGCAGGTTGGGTGCTGAAAACAAAGACGTATTTTAGTAGAAACTCACCTGTTTTATTACTTGGAAAATGTTATCATTTTAAATACGAAGGTAAGTGATAAACATGTAAAGCACTAAAACAATCTTTGAAGAATTTCATCGCTAAATTTCCGGATTAAGCTGATTTAACCTGTTAACCACCTACACCTTGTATGACATAATGTGTTACTGTATGGTGTGGTCTCTGTACATCCCCTGAGGATAAGGAGCGAGCATCTCCTCACTGCAGCCCTCGTGTTTGGACTTTGATTCTTTAAGTACTAAATATTACTGTGTTGATGTGCTTGTGTTCTTTGTTAAGTTCTGTGGTAACTCTAGCGTGTGATAATAAAGAAAAATGGTCACCTCGGTGACATCCCCAAGGGTCTGTCCGATCGTCACATCCCACCTCTCTACGATACTGAAATTCACGTGAATCAATCAGGCCTTGTTGGTGCCGCCTCCTTCCAGAACTTTCTTCCCTGCCTGCCTTTCTGCATCCTTCATTTCCCCCTCTTGTGGGTGGGCTTCATTCTCCCTGCTGCTTTCATGGCTCATATTTCCCGTTCCCTGCTTGTTCCCCCCTCTTCCCCCTCTAGACTTCCCCCCCCACACACATAATTCCCCTTCTGCTTTCTTCTTAAATTGTGTTGCAGTGGAGTGACCCTCTGGTGTGTTCTTCAGTCTCCATCTATTTATGTAGGTTTTGTAGCTCTTGTATTTCTTAGCATTGTGTAATCAGTTCGGCCAAACCTCCAGCATTACTAACTATTTTATTTAATTTGTTTGCTTCCTTCCTCCACCTTTTATTGTATGGTTTTTGAAGCATTTCTCCTTCTTCAAGCTCGTGGGGCTGTTTATTTAGTACTGACGTTTCTCCGTAGTGTTTAGTGTTGACTAGTTCTGAAGAAGGTTCAGGTGAGAAATGAGTTACTTCTTCAGAGGAGATTGGAGCTCTTATGTTTGTAGGATGAGGCATGAGAGTCAGGAACTACCGTGTCATATTTAAAACAAATCTGAATGTCAAAAGTGGCATATTTAGACATATTGTAGTGCCATGTTTAATTTCCAGGCACTTTTATTTGTAACTAACTTCAAGTTCTATATAATATTGAGAGAGAATCATGTCAACAGAGGCTTGGCATTCATTGTTTATTATCATCTGCTGAATATGTATGATGTTAAAGTGATGGGAATTTTTCACAATGAACCGAAGGAAAGGGATGGGTGAAGGAAGAATGAAGAGAGAGTGCATTGCGAAACTCTCAGCCTTTAGCATCCTACTTTGGATGTTGAATTTGGAATTGAGAGGTGTAGCTTGTACACATCCAAGCCAGCCAGCACTAATACCTATCAGAATCTACTAATGCTGAGCAGTGTCTCCAGCTGCAGGTAAAAGGTAAGGTTGATGCCAGTTCATTTCAAGTACAGAGTTTTGTTAAGTATTGGGCAAACAATGGCTTTTCATAGTAATTCTGCTAAAGACAATCAGTCTGTCAAGACCTTTAAAATGATATATGTGGGAGGCAACAAATTCTGAAAAACTATATATGAACCTAAAAGGACATTTGTGGTTTTAGAATTTTATATTCTTACTCCATAGCTTATTAGTTTTGACTTTATAATTTGAGTATAAATATTCATGACAATACAATGCACACTTTATAATCACATGTTAACTCATGTGACTACATAGTTTTCACATATTGACAAGCCATGACTTGTTATTTTCAAATCACATTTCCCAGAGCTGTAATATGTGTGTCTTGGGCCATCGGAGGTAAAAAGAAAGATATTTTACATTGCCCTCTCATCCAAGAGTGGCTTTACGTGGGTGTCAGAGGTCACTGTTAAGAGCAGCATCTCTGTTAATCCTTGGATTGCTTTCCCTCAGTGCACAAACACCTCAGGGTTTATTCTCATTTGATTAGACTGTGTAAAGCTTGTATTCCTTTTAAATGAACAGAAAAGATCAGAAAGATTGTTCTGTGATTCATAACATAACTGACGATATGCTTGCTTCTTTAACTATCTTTATACTATATAACTTACGTTTTTAAAAATTCTGTAGATGAAAACAAGATGTTGCCTTCAAGATCAGGATGTACCATTGAAGATCATGTGATTGCGGGAAATGTGGAGGAATTCCGTAAGGATTTCATTTCTAGAATTTGGCTTACCTACAGGGAAGAATTTCCTCAAATAGAAGCTTCAGCCTTGACGACAGACTGTGGCTGGGGCTGTACACTGAGAACTGGCCAGATGCTCTTGGCTCAAGGGCTCATACTACACTTTCTCGGGAGAGGTAAATCAAGTCTATTTCCGGATGCTGCTGTCCTGACTGTGATCATCAGCTTGTGTAGAACATGCTGAGGTTAATCCTAAGAGCTGACCATCTTACACGCATGCTCCTGACTCTCCTTTCAGAACCGTGCATGCACCATGGCCATCTGTCTACCACAGTGAATTGAATTCATATTTTGTTGTTTTAGTTGAATTCTCTGGAGTGTCTCCAGCTCATTCAGTCCTGAGCAGAAGAATTTTTATTCTGGTTTATTTTCTCTGTACATGTCAGTAGTATTTTTAAAATTTTATCTTTATAAATAATCTATAATTCTCCGTATTATTTTAATTATTACTAGTTTTGGGGACAGGGTCTCACTGTTTAGCACTAACTGACCTGGAATTCACTATGAGGAGTAGGCTGACCTTGGATTCACAGAGATCCGTCTGCCTCTGTGTCTCAAGGGTTGGGCATAGTTTTAATAAGAACATTATGTTTAGAGCTTTAAAACGATCTATTAAGGTAAATAAACGTGTGGAGGCCAGAAGAAGATGGCAGACCCTCTGGAGCTGGAGGTACAGGCGCTTCTGAGCCGGCTCTGGAGCTGGAGGTACAGGTGCTTCTGAGCCGGCTCTGGAGCTGGAGGTACAGGCGCTTCTGAGCCGGCTCTGCAGCTGGAGGTACAGGCGCTTCTGAGCCGGCTCTGCAGCTGGAGGTACAGGCGCTTCTGAGCCGGCCAGCATAGGTGCCGGGGACAGAGCCTTCGTCCTCCGCAGGGGCAGCAACACTCTTTTTTTTTTTTTTGATTTAATAAAGATTTATTTTTCCAAATGTACAACTGATTGAACCTGTTCGTGCATCTTCACCAGCAGCTGGGGCATCTCCACCCTTTGTGTTTCTCGTGTAAATTACTCGGGCTCTGTGCTTTGAAACCAGCCTGATAAGCCCTTCACTAAGGAGCTCCCTGGGCTGCCCTGGCCAAGGAACCGCGAGTCTTCAGCCTCTCAGGGACCACAGCTGGAGTAATAAGTTTATAGTTGGGAACTTCCTTACAGAGTTTGTCGTGTGTAACCTTGTCAAACAGGACTAGGTTGAGCTTGTCCTGAACTTTGCCTTTGGACAACTTCTTCTTTTTGGCCTTGCCACGGGACTTATTTACTGGGTCTTTGTCTTTTTTGGCCGACTTTCTGCCATCTTTCTTCTTCTTGTCATCCTTGGGCGGCATGAAGAGAGCAGCAACACTCTTGACTGCTGATCCGTCCTCCAGCCCCCGATCTTAGACTTTTCAACCCTCAGAATCTCATTGATATTCTTTGACATTGACAACTTTCTTGTATTTACTTTCTAATGTCATTTTTCCTATCAGTTTTTTTTCAAACAATGTATACATTTGTAAGAGGGTTTTGTTTTTACCACTTTAGGCTGTTATCTCTAGACACTACTAACTATCGGATTTCTTTAAATTGTTAGACAGTATCCCTGTGCTAGTAACTCTTCTGTAGATGATTGAAGTCATTTAGCAAAAAAGTTAATGAGTAGTGTGACAGATATGAGGAATTTTTTTAAAAAATTTTTTTAAATGTTTATATGTTGGAGATTGAACTCAGGGTCCTGGTCATGTGCCAGAAGTGTGCCCTAAACACAGCTAAGTAAGACTCAGTTCAGACCAGTTTTCTGGGGCCGATTTGTTTGTGGTCCTGTGTACTCATGAGTAGGGATAGGAATGTTTGTTTTTGAACAGATCTCTGAACCTGTGACTTAATCTAGATTCAAAATGATCAGTTTCATTAACTTAGAAATAACGTTTGAAGATTGCTGTGTTATTAAGAACAGTAAAATAATGGTTATATTTGCTGTGTTTAGATCTTATAGCTTTCCTGGATTTATTCATTAGCTTTTAATTTACTAGAAAACTATTATTCTCTAACAGAAGCTATTCTGTAACAAAGCATCATGGTGTTCTGAAGGAAGGGACCAGGGAAATAGCTTAAAGAAAAGTAAGAATTTCAATCTTCTTCTTTTTCTTCTTCCTCTTCCTTTCCTCTTCCTCCTCCTCTTCCTCTCCTTCCTCTGCCTCCTCCTCTTCTTTAAAACAGGTAATCAAAACCTTTCTTAAGAAATCTCCTTTCTTAAGATAACTACTCAGAGTACTGTAAACGTTAATAAGTGTTTTCTTTCTTTCTTGTGCCTTTGAGAAGCCCAGTCTAGACATGTGTCAGTGGAGTACAGGTGTCTTTGTTATTGAAAGAGTGCCCGTTTGTACCCGAGTTCAGCAGCTCGCCATTTTCAGCCTTTCTTTTTGTGGTTTTCCCTTAATTATATGTAGTGTGTCCCCAGTTTAGAACATTTAGACGTTACAGAGTCGTTTAAATATATCATCGACGTCACCATATTCTTGTTGCTCATATGTTTATTCTTTTGTTTTATAAGCTCATCTTGCTGTTTGGCTCAGTCTGGTTCAAAATGCCTTCCTGCCCCTCCTCGCCTAGGCCTCCTGAGTACTGCTGCCGCCACCCTTCCCATTCTTTCTCTTTTCTTCCTCCTTCCTCTTTTTTTTTTCCTGCTGTCCTTTTATTTTTTCTTCAGTACTGGGGATGAATTCCAGGGCTTTGAGCATGTTAGGCAAACACAAAGCTCTACCTCCATCCCACTGTTTCTGTTTTTTTCTCAAAGCAGGTTCTCCCTGTGTAGGCGAGGCTGGCTTCAAATGCCCACTTGTCCTGCCTCAGCCTAGCAAGTCCTGGAGTTACCATGCTTTTCTTTTCTTTTCTTTTCTTTTCTTTTCTTTTCTTTTCTTTTCTTTTCTTTTCTTTTCTTTTTTCCTTTCCTTTCCTTTCCTTTCCTTTCCTTTCCTTTCCTTTCCTTTCCTTCCCTTCCCTTCCCTTCCCTTCCCTTCCCTTCCCTTCCCTCCTCCCTCCCTCCCTCCCTCCCTCCCTCCCTCCCTCCCTCCCTTCTTTCTTTCTTTCTTTTTCTTTCTTTCTTTCTCCCTTCCTTCCCCCTTACCCCATCTCTTCCCTCCCTTCCTTCCTTCTTCTTTTCTTTCTTTTCTTGAAACAGGATCTCACTGTGTATATCAGGTTGGCCTTGAACTTATGGAGGTCAGCTTTTCTTAGCCTTCTAAGTGCTGTGATTAAAGGTGTGCACCTTTGTGTCTGACATACTTTTTTTCCTCTTTCAAGGCAGCTTACCAAGTGGTCATATACATACAAGTGGCACTACATGCAGTGAACAGGTTATATTTACATACTTGCCTATTTAGGAATATGTGCTGTGCGTGTTGTTATATATGTGCATATGTATATTTTTGATGCTATAGCTTGGACCTGGCCCGATGCACTGCATATTGAGAACTCAGACTCTGACTCGTGGACTTCCAACACCGTCAAAAAGTTTACTGCATCACTTGAAGCCTCGCTTTCAGGGGAAAGGGAGCTCAGAACTCCAGCAGTTTCTCTGAAGGAAACGATCAGGAAGCATCCTGACGACCTTGAAGCGCAGAACGAGATTTGCCACAGGAAAATTGTCTCTTGGTTTGGAGACTCCCCTGTGTCTGTCTTCGGCTTACATCGACTGATAGAGTTCGGGAAGAAGTCTGGGAAAAAGGCTGGAGATTGGTACGGGCCAGCCGTGGTTGCTCACATTTTAAGGTATCGTTGTTTCTATCCCTTCTGTCTTAGAAATACCAACTTTGACAGTGAGTGTAGACAGCTGAAGCCCTTAAAGACCAGCTGCATGAGAACCCTCTGCTAGCCTTTGCTAATGGGGAGTCAAGAGGTGGGACTACAGTTGCATTTACTATGGATGGAGTTTTCTTCTCTTGCTTATAGGTGCCGACATACAGGATCTCGTTCTAACTAGGTTCTCATTAGATTATTTGGTGCATGTTCTAAAAGCTTGGTAGCTCTTTCAACCTGGAGGCAGGCTGTATTATTATTATTATTTTGTAATATTTGTTTATTGATGGCTAGTGAGATGTCTAGAGCTAAAATTATTGTTTCAACATTTCCATGCACATTTCAGATTCATAGGAGTGACAACCAGTGAAGCCGACATTTATGAGAGCACATTGTCTCCAGCCTGTCAGAGGTCCCCAGGCTCTGTGTGTCCTTCCTCCAGTGGCAGATGGCAAACATCTGGAGCTATGCAGGCCCTGCGGCTTCTGTTTTCCATTCTTCTTTCTCTTTCTGTATTTGAAATTGTCAAAACCGTTCTTAGCTTACAGTCTAAAAATCCAGGCTACAGGTTGAGTTTGGCCATCGTTATCTGGTGTTTCTTCTTCACTCGTATACAGGAGCCTACAGAGTGGAACATTTAAGGTTATGCAGAAGTAAGGAGATAGGCAAATAAAATATCTTACTTGCCACATCTGTGTGAGTCCTCTTTGCGGATGTTGGGGTTTCGTCACAGCACCTGCCATTGAGAGCACTCTTGCCCACAAGGGCTTTCCAGTTTGCAGTTTTGCTTACAGAATTCCGACACTTTAAATTAGGAGATTCATTTGCTCGGGTCAAATAGTTGTTTTTTCTTCCTTCCCTGCCCCGTGATGCTGGGTATGAAATCCAGGCCCTCAGGATACTGTGCAAGCGCTCTGACACCGAGCTCCATTCCAGCCCCTCAGCTGAGTTCTGATTGGTGTGAGGAAGCCAAGCTGTTGTTTAAAGAAAGAAGAAGAAGAAAAAAAAAAAAACGTGGACAGTTGTAGTTGGGGACCAGTGCAATATGCGTTCTTTGTACTGGCTGTCTGACTGTGAAGCAAACCTTGAGTATATGTGACTCCCTGCTTAGAAAGCCTTGGGTAGCCAGGGAGCTGATGAAGAAGGAAGTCTGTATAGGGCTGGGAGATACGTTTCATAGCACAGGTTCTGAAGGCATGGTTTATAACTTCATTTAGAGTGTCCAGGTAATTCAGTGTGATGTTCGCCTTGAAAAACGCAGCCGATTTCTGGCCCCATTCAGATGATAGCTTGGACAGTAGACATACAGGTCACATAGGAAGGGCTGGGAAAGCAATGGATTGTTTTTTTTTTTTTTTTGTTTTTTTTTTTAAACTAAATCCTTGGGTGCCATCAGGAAATTCTGGTTAGAATTTTAAGGATGTTTATCATTTTCCTAGAAAAGCAGTAGAAGAAGCAAGACACCCTGACTTACAAGGACTAACTATTTATGTTGCGCAGGATTGTACAGGTATGGAGTGTGGAATTATAGCTTTATGTATGCATTGCTCATCTCTTCCTGGTTTATATTGTATGGTTTTTTGTTTGTTTGTTTTTGAGACAGGGTTTCTCTGTAGCTTTGGGACCTGTTCTGTTCCTAGCTCTTGTAGACCAGGCTGGCCTCAAACTCACAGAGATGTGCCTGTCTCTGCCTCCCGAGTGCTGGGATTAAAGGTGTGCGCCACCACCGCCCAGCCTGGTTTATACTGTGAGTGATTATGAAGATGGCAGTTATGGCTAATTCATTTTTTATTCCTATAAAGCACCCTTCATGGAACAGGAATTTAGTTATTTTTTTTATGAATAAGTACCATTAGTTACTTATTGAAATATATTTGCCAAGGAAATTTGAGCATTTAAAATGATTCTTTTGTTATCTTTTTTTCACCACCGAGACAGGCTTTTACTGTGTAGCCTGAGCTGGTCTTGAATTTATAATGCTACTTCAGCCTATTCCGTCACCCCTGCGGCCAGTGCTGCGGGTGCATCAACACACCTGATCTAACAACCACTTCTTTTTAGTCAGTCAGGTTAAGCCAGCTATGATGACTCATGCTGATAATTTTGGCCCAGGGAGGCCAGGGCAGAGGGGGTCATACATCCGAGAAGAGAAAATTCTGAGTTTCCTTTAGAAGTATGTTTCCCATGAGTGTGCCCATAAGTCATCTCTCACGGGGGTCTTCTGTTGATGGCCAGTATATGTAGTCGCCTTGAAACTCTGTTGGAAATAGAAATAGAGGCTTAAACTTCCTGAAATAAAATAATCCACCCCATGCAATAATTTTTTTTTCTTTTTTCTTTTTTTGGTTTTTCGAGACAGGGTTTCTCTGCAGCTTTTTTAGAGCCTGTCCTGGAACTAGTTCTTGTAGATCAGGCTGGCCTCGAACTCACAGAGATCCGCCTGCCTCTGCCTCCCGAGTGCTGGGATTAAAGGTGTGCGCCACCACTGCCCGGCTAATCAATTTTTACAGAAAAGCTATTAAGAAGGTAAAATTAATGCTTTAGGAATTAAGGAATATGTATGTCAGTTTTAACATAAAGATATCTACAAACCTGGCAAGCCAGCAAGGGCCCATAGTGGAAAGAGTGTTTTGTATGTGGTGTTTTATACTTCTTAAAACATTTATTTATTCCATGTGTGAGTTGTGAGCATGTGGAAGTCAGAAGACAACTTGCAGGAATTGCTTCTCACCTCCCATCATGTGGGATCTGGGCGTGGAGCTCCGGTTGCCAGACTTAGGGGCAAAGCACCTTCCTTTTTTTTAAAAAAATTAATTTTAATATCTATCTATCTATCTATCTATCTATCTATCTATCTATCTATCTATCTATCTATCTATTTGGTTTTTTGAGACAGGGTTTCTCTATAGCTTTGGAGCCTGTTCTGGAACTAGCTCTTGTAGACCAGGCTGGCCTCGAACTCACAGAGATCCTCCTGCCTCTGCCTCCCGAGTGCTGGGATTAAAGGCATGCGCCACCACCGCCCGGCTCAAAGTGCCTTCTTGCTTAGCCATCCCACTGGCCTGTATTTGTCATCTAATTAAGTCAAATACTTTATGCCTTAATGCTTTTCCTTTTTGTTGTTAGTTTTCCTGATAGAACATATGCTCAGGGAGATCAATACTTGTATTTTATTACTGTTGAATTTCTAGGGGCCACGTACTTGGCGTTTGGAGCTTGTTGGTCCTTTGGTGGTGACACCAGACACCAGATGAGCAGCCAGTGGGGGAGGGGCCAGAGTAGGCGTGTTGATACAGATGCTTTTGGAATGCGGAATACATCCATGTTCGTTATGTTTCTGCCAGTTTACAATGCTGACGTAATCGATAAACAGACCGACTCTGTGACCTCTGGGGACGCCAGGGACAAGGCTGTTATTATCTTAGTTCCTGTTAGACTTGGTGGCGAGAGAACCAACACTGATTATCTGGAGTTTGTGAAGGTAAGAAGTGCTCTTTTCTTTGCGCTTTTATTCTCAAGGCGGTAGTAGTACTTGACATAAAAACACAGAAAAGTCTCCGTCTCTCCTCCACGAGGAAGTCATGATGACCCTACACTTAGACATTGTGAAGTTTGGCGCCAGGGGCTGTAAATTTCAGCCCTGGGACAGCACACGAGTCTGAAGAATAGCATCCTTCTGTGACAGAGTGAGCACCCTGTGAGTCTTGGTGCGGCGTGCAAGTGAGGTTCGTAATGCGGCTGCTACTCCAGTACCCTTTTCTTATTCAAAGATATTTGCCTAGTTATTCGTGAAGCTAACATGTCAGCTTAACTATTAAAACAGACTTTTAAAATGACCGCCGCATTTCATCGTTTGTTATCATGGCAACGATGCCAGTGAGGAGTTCCTTAAATAGACAGAAGCAACTTCCCTTTCTTATGAACCAGTTAAAAGTCTGTTTGATTCCACAGCACATAGTTATGTTTCTTGAACCAAAAGAAACTGTATGGTTAAATGCATTGTCTTGTTTTAGGCACTAAGACATTTAGTTTTGAAGTAACACGATATTTAGTAGCTAGTTACATCTGTAGTTTTAACAATACTTTCAGTGTTAGTAAAGTGACCTTCTTTCTTGCTGTGATTAAATTCTTGTCAGAATGAACTTTGGGGATGAATGAATTTGTTTTGACTCACAGTGCAGAGTTGTTCAGTCCTTAGCCTGCAGAAGACGTGTAGCCCAGGATAGCTATGAATGCTAATCTTCACAAAACTGTGCGCTTACTTAAGACATTATATGATTTTTCTTTGTGTGTGTGTGTGTGTGTGTGTGTGTGTGTGTGTGTGTATGTGCCTTTTCTTGTTGCTTTAGTAACTATATTGCATGGTCTATAGTGTGAACTTTGGTGATCACAGTGTTGTGTTGCCCTGTAATGCAGAACAGATATGTATATGCTCTTCTACTTGTATGCATATGTGCCTTCCAGTGTGTTATCTTCCAAGCACAGAGAGTCCATATATAGCACCAGACCTCACATGTGGTCATGGTAGCTGGAAGAGTGAAACGCAGCAATCACCACCATTGCAGATGGTAGGCGTTTGATGCTGTTTTGAAGATAGAATAGTATTCTTACTTGATCATTAGGGTCGCGTCCACACCTCAACTGTGTTTCCTGTGTTGCCTACCGTGCTTTGCAATTGGCTTCCCATTTGTACTACATCAGCAACTAGGATCCAGAAAGACCCAACCCCGCTTTCCTCTTTCCTATTAGTTAATTTTCACGGTGAAAGTAAATGTAGTCCCTTATGCATTACTGTGTTTTAATCCTAGCATGGGTCTTATGCAGGGTCTCAGAGGAAAACAGAACTGGGCCTAAGAGATGACTTAGCTGGTAAAGTCCCACGAGGACCTGGATCTGAGCCCCACTTGCCCACAGCAGGTGGGCATGGTAGCATGTTCCCGAATCCCAGTGCTGGGGATGTGGAGGCAGGAGGATAAGGTCTCTAGGGCTTGTTGGCCAGCCGGGCCAGCCAGTGAGTAGAAGGTCTAGCTAGAGACCCCGTCTCAAGAAATAGGGTGGAGAGCAACTTAGGAAGATACTATCATTCATTGGCTTCCACATGCATGCGCGCACACACATGCACACACACACACATGCACACACACTCACACACTCATGTACTTCTGGAGTGAGGGAGGAGAAGAGAAGCCCCAGAGAAGAAAAATTATGGCTGGCGGAAGATGGTTCAATGCAAAATGGCCAGATGGCTAGTTTTCTGTTGAGGTAAATAGTAAGGCAGTCTGCCTACCTTGTAAGGAATTGGTGTAGGTTTCCAAAGACTGTAATTTAAAAAGTCATTATATGTAATACATGCTGTCAGATCCGATGTGTATCGGCATTGTGTCGGAAGGACAAAATAGTGGAGCTGAACAAAAGACTGCACTCAACAAAATTGTTTCTGAAAGTTACGATTTGGACAGATCCTATTGTAAAAGCTAGTTATGTGGCAGCATATTTAATAGCAAAAAATCAAAACCATTTACTGGTGGCGAGTTTATTAAGTGAGGCATGTAGAGTGTGGCAGGTATAACATTTTATGCTTTGAGAAAAGGGGTATTTCTAAAGTCAGGTTGTCTCGCCTGACTATAACCACGTAAAGTGGAGAAATTGGTAAAACCCACTGAAAGAAGGTTGAAGAGTAGAGCCCCTAATTTTAAGTTTCCTATATTGGTACTAGGCAACAGCTCAGCTGCAGGTACAGCCTAGCTTGCCGCTCTTAGTAGTGTTGGTGATGAATTAAAGTCACTGAAGACATGGCTTCTTTAGTACCATTAAAAGGCACAACTAAATCAAGAGGTTTCTATAAAGCAGTAAAAAACAAAGCCGTTTCTTTGCCACTGTATTTATGGCCTTTACCAGAGGTGCTCATAATGGTAGGTAGAAGACAGGGGTTTGTACAGTTCACAGGAGATGATGGCGCCACTGCCCAGAATTTGTGCTGAATGAAGTATCACACAATACGGCAAGAAAATATGTGTGCACACCATTAAGATTGAATAACATCATGAAAATCTTCATTTGGACTGAATTTCACTAAGGACCAAGGAGTTTAATCCTCACCAGCTGCACGAATTCCTTACAAATGTTGATGCTAACTGGAGCCACATCAGTAACCGTTTTGGAAGTAAGAGGCTAAATCAAGGCCAGACGTTGAGAAGATTTTATGGTTTACAACATGTATCACCTCCTTTCTGATAGCAAAACAAAATTTGTATTGAAATTTGACAGTGAAAACTGGCTTACAGATGTAGCATTATTCTTTTTTTTTTTTTTTTTTAGTGGATTTAACCACTCCTTTAAATCATTAAACATGTGTCTTCTTAAAACCAGTTTATCAACACAGTGTTTCACATCATCTCATTTTAAGTGCAACTAAAATTATAGTAGTTTACTGGGCAGTGGTGGCGCACACCTTTAATCCCAACACTCAGGAGGCATAGGCAGGCGGATCTCTGTGAGTTTGAGGCCAGCCTGGTCTACAAAGCAAGTTCCAGGAAGCCCATGTTGGAAGAAGGCCTCTTAGCTCTGAAATAATCACAAAGAAACTGTAGTATTTAAATCACTGCTCGGCCCATTAGCTCTAGCTTCTTATTGACTAACTCTTACATATTAATTTAACCCATTTCTATTAATCCATATATTGCTATGTGGCTGTGGCTTACCAGCAAGATTGCAACTGGCATCTGTCTCCAGCGCCTCCATGGCTTCTCTCTGATTCCACCTTCTGTCTCCCAGCATTCAGCTTAGTTTTTTCCCCCTACCTCTACTCCCCGCACAGGTCCAAGACAGTTTCTTTATTAACCAATGGTACTCACAGCATACAGAGGGCAACCCCACATTAAGCCCAAGCCACAGAAAAACCTTGTCTTGAAAAAATAGAAAACAACAACCATAAAAAAAGTGTGGTAGTTCAAACTCAGGCTCTTTAAACACTGTCACACATTTCAACACACCAGCTAAACCACAATCTGGTGGAGACCGAGCAGTATGTGATATAAGAACTTGAAAACACATTTCAAGAATTTTGGGAAAATAATGTTCGTGTTTTCAATTCTAGTTGCCATAAATACGTTACCTGCCTATTTCCAGATGGGACAACTGGCGCTGCACCCTGGCATTCACCTTAAAGAGGTTGATGCCTCTCGACTAGACCTCCAGAGGTCTTTGTCTTCCGGAGACAGACATCGCCGGCTTTGCCTCACACCTATTCATTCCATCACTTTTTGCATCACACACATTTGTGAGCAGCTGGAGTCAGGCTAGGATCAAAACCCCCAGCGAGCCACAGAGAAGCGCCATTACCTCCATCCACCAGCTACCAACACATTAGTTTTGCAAACACAACACCAAGGACCCTGCTAGTTTTATGTTGCCACCTTTTCTTTCTATATATAAATGTATTTTAGAAAATCCATGAAGTTGTATTGCTTTCGTATGTTCATTTTCTTGACCCACGACTGCACACTTCACAGCTGTTCAGTGATTGTTAGAGACCATCCCAGTGGAGTGCTACACACTCGGGGTTGTAGCGTGAGGACCCTGCGGGTAGACGGTGTGAAAGTCACATGCAGACCTTCTTTTGCTCTCCAGCTATTGTTAGTGTTTGTGTAGTGAATGCATGAGCCGTGACTGTTCTTCACCTGTGTGGTCCTGAGAAGTCAACAGGCTGGGTGCCCCTGGTGGGGAGGTTAAGGCAAGGAAGGCACGGTGTTGAGATTGGCTGCTGCCCATTGTGGTAGGGGCATGAGGAGGCTTGTTTGCATCTTGGAGGAACAGGGAACAGACTGTTCAAAATGGAAATGAGGCCAGGCTGTAACCCTCAGAGGCCTGCGGCTAGGTTCCCCACTTCTAGCAGCCATTCCTTCTCCCCAAAGCTTCCAGTGCTTTCCCTAACAAACTGGCCGAGAACCAAGCATTTAAACATTTGGGCCTGTGAGGACATTTCACATTCAAACGATACCGGCTCCTTGAGCCTAAACTTTTTTCTTGGTGGAAGAAGCAGCCAGGGCCTTCCAGGTGTGTTTTGTCTGGCAGAGGTCTCTGCTGCTGGTAGTGCTAATGGCACGCAGCACTGCCCTGGAGTCTGAACGGGTGAAAACACCAGTAGTTGAGTCTTTCTTACTGTGACCTCCTCTGTACCTGGCATGTGTGAGTTTGTGACCAGTATTTGCTAACTCATTTGTGTTGTCTTTCCAGTGTGATCCATCTCCTTTGCCCTCACAGTAGGCAGGCACTTTATCTTTGTAAACTGGAAAGGGCCCAGGGAAATCAAGTGGTATGTTCAAGTTCAAATATTGAACTGGAGAGAAGACCATCATTTTGTTACTGTAAAATCCCCCAATAAAGAGTTTCGAACCATAGCGTTTCCTTGAATGTCTGCTAGTTGGGTTTACATTGTAGTCCCCTAAAATGAGAGCCCTTTTGAGGGTTGAAACATTATCAGATAAAAATACCTGAAGTTTTGTGTGAGGATTGTATGACGGCTGTTATACTCGGCCAGAGGGGGGCTTGTAAAGGTCTCCCCACCTGAAAGTGAAGGGTCAGTGTGTCTGGAAGCCCCCCGAGAAAGGCCACTCCTGAGCCTCCTCCTGCTCTCTCCGTCTTCTCCGCCCCTCTTTTTGTATATGTGGTTAGCAGTCTAGTCTAACATGCAGCATATAGCTATGTGTTTTCAATGTATTATTCAAGTTCCTTCCACAGTGTCTTAGAGGTGGCACTGTCCCAGAGTCTTAGCACATTCCTGAGAAAGACGTTTGCTGTGTTCTTCATCATCCCTCGCCACAGGAAACTCACTCAGTTTTATTTCTGTAAGGAGCTGAAATGAGAACTCGAAGCTCTTTCTTCCACGGGATGCAGTGGATCAGCTTCAGTTTCATTGATTGCTTTGTGGATACAACTTGGTAAATCCTCACACTAGCAAACGCGTAAAGCACTCTGAGGAGCTGTGGGGTATTTAAAGTTTCTAAAGATGCAGCTCCTTTCTCACACATGGTGGTGTTCCAGCCCCCAGGCCTAGGTGTGTATTGTGGGGTCTAGTCTGAGGCAGAGGAAATACAGACACCCGAACTGAGTCTCCTTGCTGTGGCCACACTCTTGGGGTGTGTGTATACATACATACATACATACATACATACATACATACGTACACACACACACACACACACACACACACACACACACATATATGTCTTTCTTTTCTCAGCTGGGGGAGACTTAGGACTTTCACTTCCTCATTTGTCCACAGGACATGCACATTTCGTTCCTCTGACTGGGTTGCCTTGTGAAGCTGAGTTTTTATTTAAAGAGAAAGGAACAGAAACCTCACTGTTAAGAAACCCTATTACTGTTAAATGCTTATTTTTTGTAGGGTAAGCATTATCTCTATTTGTTAGTTGGTTCAAGGAAACTAAGGTTAACAAAGAGTTTAATGTTTGTTTTATTTGTTCTTTATCAGTTTGCTGCTTTTCTTAATAAACCACCTCTGATATTTCTGCAAGATTGTAATTATTTAAGGCTTTCTTTTTTTAAAGATTTAATTATTTTTATTTTTATCTCTATGCTGGTATGTATGTATGTGCACTGTATGTGTGTGTGGTGCCCAAGGAGGGTGGCAGAACCCATGGAATTGGAGTTAAAGAGAGTTGTGAGCCACCACATGGGTGCTGGAAACTGAACCTGGATCCTCTGCAAGAGCAGCAAATGCCCTTAACCGTTAAGCCATTTCTCCAGCCCTTAACTGCTGAGCCATCTCTCCAGCCCTTAACTGCTGAGCCCTCTCTCCAGCCCTTAACCGCTGAGCCCTCTCTCCAGCCCTTAACCACTGAGCCTTCTCTCCAGCCCTTAACTGCTTTGAGCCCTCTCTCCAGCCCTTAACTGTTGAGCCCTCTCTCTAGCCTCACGAGTTTGTTCTTCAGAGGCTGGTTTAGTCTGCGTTGTGCTCCTGTAGTGAAACACTTGAGACTGGATGATTTATAAAGAACAGAGATTCATTCTCTTATATTCTGGATACCTCATCCAGGGTCAGGGGACTACTGGCTGCTGCTGAAGGGTCTCCTGTTGTATCTATTCCCTCAGGCCCATTTTAGAGGACTATTAATCCATTGAAAAGGGTGGAGCCATCAGGGTCCAAATGTTCCCCAAAGAGCTCACCTTTTACCATTGTTTTGCTGTGGATTAAGTTTCTAGCATGTGGATTTTAGAGGAAATGAACACATTCAAATTGTAATAAAGGGGTTATTTATAACGCAAAGAACTTAGAACAATTCAAATATTCCTGAGGTTTATGAGCATAGAACACAACCATTAGTTAATATCAAAGTGATATATGTATTTACTGATACGAAAAATTGTTCCTGGCAAAGTGAGCACCAAAAGTAACATGGGGCTGGGAAGATGGCTCAGTGGTTAAGAACACTTACTATTCTTGCAGGGGACCCAGGTTCAATCCCCAGCATACACATTAGGTGCTCACACCCTCTGTAGCCCCATGGGATCATTGCCCTCTGGCTTTTGTAGATACCTACATCCATATAGTATCTATAAACTTACACACAAATGCTCTCTCTCTCTCTCTCTCTCTCTCTCTCTCTCTCACACACACACACACACACACAAACACACAGAGATTGTAAAAAAAATCCCAAAGAAGGAAAAGGTAGTATATACACATATAAAATTGTGCTAGTAAATTTGTATATGACAATGTATATATTGTCAGATGTCAAGAAGATATTCCCCCAAATTTTAATAATCATGAGCTCTAAGCTAGATGTGGTGGCACACACCTGTAATACCAGCCTGTGGGAGGTTAGTTCAGGGTCATTCTCAGCTACTTAGTAAGCTGAGGCTGTCCTGGACAGTATGAGACACTGTCTCAAAAATGAAAAAAAAAATTAGAAATGATCTTTGGGTATTCTCTCTCTCTCTCTCTCTCTCTCTCTCTCTCTCTGTGTGTGTGTGTGTGTGTTTGTGTACATTATTCAGTTGGGGCCCCCAGCCCATTGAATGGTACTGCCTGTATTCAGGATTGTCTTCCCACGCCAGTTAAGCCTCTCTGGAGAGGTCCTCACAGATATGCCCAGAACTCTGTCTCCTAGGTGATTTAAGTTCTGTCAGGTTGACAGTTGTCTTAGGATTGTTGTAGCCGTGATGAAGCAGCATGACCAAGAGCCACTTGGGGAAGAAAGGGTTTATTCGGCTAAAACAAAACTACAAACAAATCCCAACCAGGATAACAGTTGGGATTAACTATTCCAACAGGTGCTCCTTAGTCTACAATCTCAACGGTCTGGTGAAACCTTTGCAAGTTATTATTGCTTCAAAATACACTTTAGTTCCCCCCCCCCCCCCCGGTCCTCAGGATTTATTTTCTCTGTGAGATACATTCTTCACTAAAAGCGTTATCATCAGTGCTTTGAATATCAGGACTCACGTATACATATACGTGATGATGCCTGTGAATCTGCAATTGCTTTGTGGAATCTAATCCACTCTGTGTATGCACACATTCTGAAGTGTTTGAGATTGAGAGAGATGGATATGTCTACCTACCACATACCGTGACTGTTGGCAGCAGAGTGTACTCCTCACATCTTCCCAAGACCCGTTAGGCATTTCCAAACTTACAGACAAGAGTGTATAGAAATGAGAAATGCCACCAAAGAGCCTACACTCAGAACACAAGGGAATGTGCCAGGGCACAGACACCTCCAACCCCCTAGCCTCCTTGGTTCTCTGCTTTTATTTACTTTTTTGACCTTCACGAGGACAGACTGCCCAGGGAACCTTCCTTCCCCCGACCTCTGTAATAGCCCCACCACACACATGATCGACGGAAGCACCTCTGTCTTGTTCTTTGCAGCATTGACCCGTGTCTGCTCGCAGACAGTGTCCACAGTTCATCCAGGGTGACAGCTGGGCAGCAGTGCTGGCTCCTCTTTAAGTGGTAATGCCTCATCCCAGCTCTCCCAAAGTCCCCTGGATGGTGCTTGTGGAAGCTGACCCTGTGGGGATATGTGCCTCCAGCATGGCCCTGGCCTCCTGGCTGCTTGCTGCTTCCCAATGAGGCAGTGACTGAGTGGCCCCTGAGTATCCAGGTCTTCCTCATTCTGGATGGCATGGCATGACCTCAAGCCTAAATACCTGTCAGGCATTATAGCAATACAGCTTTAGCAACATTGCACACTTTCTTGAGGACATGTGCAGTAGACACTGGCAGACCAAAGAAACCATTCCATCTGAAGTGCAGTGGGTGAGGGGAAGAGACTGCTTGGGTTCCTTACAGGAGCATGTGAGTTGGGCAGCTTAGTCATCGCCGATCCTTACCCTAGCATGCCCGGTGACTTACAAATCTGTGCCACCAGAGTCTACCTCTAGCCAGCTTTCCACTTCCTGTGCACTCACAGCTGGGACGTGGGCCTGGAGGGGACAGGAAGGAAAACCGGCTGGAATCTCCAGTTAGAGTCTGCTGCCCTTCCCTCTGCCTTCTGCTAAGGAGTGTGAAGAGGAGGAGGAGCTCGTGAAGGTGGCATTCGAGCGATCACAGCTGGTCTACAAGGCTGTGACACGCTCAGAGGAAAGAGCCTCACAACTATAGACTGTCAGTTGTTTACCCTTGCAGTTGGCTGATGGGAAGCTGTGGGTTACTCCCTGCTACTGCTTCACCTCAGAAGACAATACTGTGTTTTTATTTTATTAGCTCAGGGAAGATCAAAATCCAAAATCCATATTAGGGTTTTTTTGTTGCTGTTGTTGTTGTTTGAGACAAAAGTTTTGCACTGTAGCCCAGGCTAGCTTTGAACTGGCAATCCTGCCTCAGCCTCTTGACTACTAGGACTGTGTACATCGGCCACTGCATTCACCTCCAGGTGTGGTTTCCGATGAACGTGAACAGCTTTCACATTGTAATAAACAGTCGTGAGCTGTACACTGTTAACATGGGGGCTCTCTGAGTTGTTCTTCTTCTTTTTAATTCTCTAGATCTTTAGGAAGATTTAATTCTCAATCTTCCTAATGCTGAGACCCTTTAATAAAGTTCCACATGTGGCGACCCTCAACCATAAAATTATTTTCGTTGCTACTTCATAACTGTAATTTTGCTACTGCTGTGAACCGTAATGTAGATATCTGATATGCAGGATGGCCTTAGATGAAGGTGAAAGAGTCGTTTGATTCCCAGGAGTCTCAGCCCACAAGTTGAGAACCACAGGTCTAGATCGAAGAGAATGCTCTCACTAAGAGAAGCTCACTTTGGCAGGACCTTTTTGCTTTGTGATGTTATTTATTTTCCCTGTAGTACATTGTAGCCTGTCTGTATTGTTGAGCAGCATGCTGTGAATTAATATTGAGTGGTTTAAAGGAAAGGGGAGCCAGTTTTGGAAGACAAGGACTCCGGGACACAGAGCAAATGTAAAAAAGTAGTAACTGTTGGTGAGAAGTTGGGGTGCTTCTAACATGGGCAGTACAGACTCGGCTGCTTCCAACCGTCAGCACTTCTCACCTGACCTAAATCTCTTCATTTCCTCTGACAGGGTGTTTTAAGCCTTGAATACTGCGTAGGTATTATTGGCGGCAAACCTAAACAGTCGTATTACTTTGCTGGATTTCAAGGTTAGTGACTAAGCATGATGTTTCTTTATTGTTTTCTTTTAAGAGTGGAAAGTTAATACGAGATCGTTTGGAAACGTGATGGTTAACAGAGCCCAGTGGGGACCTCCTTTGGCTGTCAGTCCTTCCTCAGCTGCTGCCTTGTCATTTGGTCCACGACGTAATTGGATTCCTTAAGATGTGTGGTTAATTTCTGGTACTGCATAAACAAAGCATAATTTATCGGTCTCCCCGAATTCCAGAAGACACCGCTGCCGTGTTCTGGCGGTTGCTATTTACATATTTACTTTTTTCCGTTTCTTTAGTGGTGCTCGCTGGTAATGAAATGACAAGCAATATGTTCTTGCTGTCAGAACAAAGACGGCGATGCATTTTTCATATGCAAACTGTAGAATATAATTGTGTGTTTGTGAAAGTAATTTTATCACCAAAAATTAAATGACAGTCTCATCGCTTTATAAAATTCTGCTTATACAAGCATATTTGATTATGCAAAGTTAATCTATGCTGCGCAGCCCCGTGTTTCTGTCAGTGAGTGGCAGGCCGGCAGGCTGTTACACCTCGACTTTTTTCAGCTGCTCTACATAGAAATTGGATTGTAAGCAGTGTCATAATAAGGTGTTTTGTGAATTACTTGTCTTCTGTTTTGTCCTTGTAGATGACAGTTTGATTTACATGGATCCTCATTACTGCCAGCCTTTTGTAGATGTCAGCATAAAGGATTTCCCTCTCGAGGTACTGTACGTGGAGAGTCGGTATTGTTTCCTCCTGTGTGAAGCGGGCTCATCTTTAGGGGTGTGCGAGGTGGCCGAGCTTTTCTAGAATCACAGTCACATTGCCGGCTTATAAAACCCGTCAGCTTCGGTCAAGAGCTCAGTGCTTGGCAGATGATTTTTAATTTGTGGTTTGCTGTCTTCACTTATGTCCGTCTCCAGCTTGTTAGATGCCTTGATTGTACTGAAACGAACGCCCGATAACTAAGCAGTGTATCAACAGAAGAATTCATAGCGTTAGGTCTGTCCTGGAGGGAGACAAAAGGACGGTTTCTCAAAGGAAAGCCTGGCTCCGTGAACCTCCATCCTGCTTAGATTTTCAGGGGCTCATTTCCTAGCCATCGCTGAAGCCCATTTTCATAGGTTCTGCTTTCCCTATAGGTGGTCATTTTGTCATCCAGTATTTTAAGTCAGAAAAGTTTGAGTTCCTAAGTGAGACGGATAACTATTATATCATCTTACTTAGCTTTTCTTAATTGATGCTTTTACGGATTGGAATGGTTTGATCCGGATGGCAAGGGCACTGATAGTAAAGGAAGGGTCAGTGGGAAGTGTGCTAAGTGCTGTGTTTTAGAAATGCCTTTTGAGCTAATATTAATGCCTAACAGTTTTCAAAGAGGTGTAGATATGAAAACATACTGCAAGATTAAAGTGTGGATTAGAAAAATATATTGTCAAGCAACCTAGCCTCTTTTGTAAGTTAATGTCTCAGCTGTGTTCCTCCCTTCATAGGATGCTGTGTATGGATGGTAGTAAAGAGGTCTGCTGGGCAGCTGGGCTTAAGATGGCTGGGGCCTCACCATTGCTAGGCAAGAGCTCTACCCCTGCCTAAATCTCTAAAGCTGCAGAGGAGACTGTGCCTGTGTTCCGCCCTGCCATAGGCCAAAGCAGAGCCTTTATTAGCCAGTGGTGATAAAAGCTATCACAGCATGCAGAGGGGAACCCACATCATAAAGCCTCTTTTATACTTTGTTAGAATCACTTTTGCAGACTCTTTTTTTATGGATGAGGAAATTAAAATCGCAAACCTTTTCATCTAGCTCCATGTAAATAATTGTAGCCGTGAGATTTTAAATGAGTGATCTAAATCTAACAGGATTGTGAAATTTTAAATAGGATATCTGCACCTTAAGATTAAAGAAGATATTTAAATATATCCTTTGCTATTATTCTTACATGTTGATTTCTTATGTTTTTAGAGTTGAACTTTGAACGTTTTGAAACTAAACTTTTTTCTGAACTATCATTTATTGAGTTTCTAGATGAAACTCTGTAGGCCTCTCTTGAACTTTTTCATGTATCTCTAAATGCTTTTGTTATGTCTTTATATTAATTTTCATCTTCGTGATATTATCTCACAAATATGTCAGGATATATTGTTGGTTTAGTATGTGCGATTGAGTAGAATTCTATACTGGGGGAAGATCATCTTCCTCCTCTTGGGTCATCTTCGTTAAGATTTTTGTTTGTCTTTTGAGTCAAGGTTGGTAGCCCTGGCTGGCCCAGAACTTGCTCTGTACATCAGATTGTGCTTAGACTCATGGAGATCCACTTGCCTCTGCCCCCCATCAGGGACCAGATTAAAGGTGTGCATCACCACACCTAGCTGAGCGCAGCTTTTAATGTATAAAGCGCCACTGTGTGCTTTTCAGGGAGAGAGTGGGGTTCAGAGGAGCAGTTTAGCAGCCTTAGAGGGAAGGTTGTGAAAAGTCAGTGAGAAACTAGAAGAGAATGAGAGGAACGCGGGACCTCAGAAGTGAGCACAGGTTCAGTTGCAGGTTTCCAACGTCAGTTACCTGAATAAGACAGAATTTTAGTTGTTGAAATGGAAGGAGTATGATATGTGTGTATTCATGTATTTATACATATGTGCATATGCATATCTTATAGATGTAATTTTATGTGCCCATATGTATCTGCGTACACACATGAAATGTGTATACAATGTCTCTCCTAGTCCTTTCAGCTCAGAGTTACCCGAAGGAGTCAAGTTGGGGGGATTGCCTCATTCAGTTGCCTTGCCAGCATGGCTGTGGGTATTTTCCTGATTGCTGATTGCTGTAGGAGGGCCCTGCCCACTGTGGGTGGTACCATCCCTAGGCAGGGGTCCTGGGCAGTAAGGAAAGTTAGCAGCAGAAGCTGGGGAATGAGGCAGTAGCAGCACTCCTCCGTGGTTTCGTCTTTAAGTTCCTGCCTTGAGCTCATGCCCTGGCTTCCGTCATGTATGGACTGTGACCTGTGAGCTGAAATCAACGCCTTTCCAAGTTATGTTTGGTCCTGCTGATGTCAGGCAACAGAAAGCATATCAGGACAATAGTACATATGTATTATTAATGAATTGAAGTTTCTTACTTTAGACATTGTGAATCCTTATTTCATATACTTTCAGAATTATAGAACACAGTATATATTTCTTAAAAATACTATTCTGTTTATTAAAAATACTGTTTTTATTTTATTTTTTATTATTTTTTGAGATGGGGGGGTCTCACTATATAACTATGACTGGTCTAAAACTCACTTTGTAGACCAGGCTGGCCTTGAACTCAGAGATCCACTGTCTGCCAAGGGTTGGGATTAGAGGCGTGTGTCTCCACCCCTGGCAAATACTACATTCTTAAAGGTCAGAAAAGCCCTGTTCCTGGGCATGTGAGTCTGTTCCAACTCAAGATTTCAGACCCTGGAAGTATCATGCAGTGATAACTGTTTCAGCCACCACCAATAAGTTAAGAAAGATGTTGGATAGATGGACAAGGGCGTGGGTGAATCTGCCAGGGAAGGGCTTTCTTCATGACTCGCGCATGCCAACTGTAGCCAGTGGAAAGCTTGTTCTCTGACTGCTCAGGAAGCTTCATCTCAAGGTCCGGAATCGTGTAGGCAAGCCTGAAAACAGCTGTCCCAGTATTGTTCCTATACTTAGGCAATAAACTGCATTATGCCAAATAATTACCATTCTTAATGCATATATAAAGAGTACGAAGCCACAGTGTCTCCCTTAAGAAATGAATTACATAATTAAACATCTAATCATGTCTTGCATTTAATAGGTGCCTAATAATTATTTGTTCAGGCAATGAACAAATGATGCATTAAAAAAATGAAATAAATAGGAGTTGACTCTTTTTTTTCCCCAGAAATATATTTCATTGCCACAGAAGAAACTATCCATAGTTATTATTCCCTAAAATGTGTATATGAGGTAGAGGCTTCTATTACCAAACACTAGAATTTTAATATTAAGTCATACATGCATAGCTTAAAGAATTACCATAAAAGGAGCATGGCCTAGCAATACCACTTCAGAAAATATTTAAAAGGTGAACTTTCTTTGCAATAAATAGAAAAGATTCATAATTTAAGTTAATGTTATGACCTCAGAACCTGGGGAGAACAAAGCAACATTGCCTCAGCTTAGGGACAGCGCTAGCGCTAGCGTGCCTTCCTGGGTCCTGCTCCTCTAGCAATGGCTTCCCTACTGGGTGAAATCACAGATCTGTATCTGTGCTCTGTGGGTAATTAGCAAGTTCTTTGTAGATAGCAAGATAGCCACAAGTTACAGTTTAGCACTGTGGTTCTTATGTGTGGGGACTGCGGTGGAACAGGCACACACTGCCACAGTTGCAGGTGCTGGAAACGCGGTAGTCACCGCTTTGTACAGAGGAGAGCACATTCGCAGGCGAGCTAGACGTGTGTGGTTGCACCTCGCACAGTCTTTCTGACTCTCTTCCCATCAGGTAGGAAACCCTGAAAAATCAGTGCTGGTTACTGATTTTCAAATAATTAATTTTAGACATTGTATGTAAAAGATCTTCTCATAAGTAGGACCTAGAGCTGTGCCTTGCACCCCGCCCACTCCTCCATATCGCAGCTGACAGTTTGCCAAGCCTTCCTGTCTCTTTAAAATAAAATAGTTGTAACTATATTAGCGGAAGTCCAATGTGACAGTGCTTGTATTGGCTAGTACCTGAGAGATCTGGTGTAGCTAGGTTAGACTCCACTAACTGAAAGAGTGTTAGCTAAGCATTCTGTGCAAATCAAGGGTTGGTGTATGTTTACTGACATGTTGGATTTGAATCTAACGCACATTTGTCCTGCTCAGAATGTCCATTTTTTTTAGAGCCCTTCATGAGTGAATTTCACCCACATTTTATCATGTTCTATAGGGGAATGAACAAGACTATAAAATAGTAGAAAAGAAAATTGGAAGGCTATTCAATTATGTGCCAATAATTTCACACTCAGGAGGCAGAGGCAGGTGGGTTCCTGGTGAGGAGGAGGCCAGCTTGGCCTACATAGGCCAGCCAGAGTGACACGCTGAAAGCCTGTCTCAACAACCAAATGAGCAAAACAACAACAACAACGAAATCAAACAAAACCTCTGAAGTTGACTGTATCAGTATAGGACATTTACTACGAGTCTGTGTGTTAGATTGTAAGAATAATAAAGGAGTTTTGAGCTTTAGAGAGAACCTTCATATATCCATGTGTACATGCAAGATTAAAAAGGAACTTCATTCACCCATGGCCACATGCATGGTATTTGTTTCATTTTAATTTGAAGTAAATTTTTTTACATTTTAAAAAGACTTATATTAGGTATTTGAGTGTGTGCATCATGTGTGCAGTGCCCATGGAGGACAGAAGGGGCAGTTGTGAGCCTTCTTGTAGGTGCTGGTTCCTCTGCAACAGTAGCTAATGTTTGTAACACTACCAAACCATCTCCCCAGCCCCTGCAGCTAGAAATTTTAATTCAGTCCCTGTTTATGGATATTTGGCTCATTTTTAGCTTTGGCTAAATGGCTAAAACTGCTATGAATATTTACTTATAAACAGTAAATAGCTCAGTCTCACAAAGATGCCGGCTGACAGGGTTCTAGACTAGACTATGCACGCCAACTCTGGTGACTTGTGTTTCTTCTTTTCTTCAAGTGTCAGAAATGAATCCCACGCTTGATAAACAATGTAGGTCACATAGGGTGAAGGTTTGGTTAAATATGCACAATCCTGGTTCTTGTGTTTT
The DNA here is from genome assembly GCF_903992535.2 of Arvicola amphibius. Taxonomy (NCBI): domain Eukaryota; kingdom Metazoa; phylum Chordata; class Mammalia; order Rodentia; family Cricetidae; genus Arvicola; species Arvicola amphibius. The sequence continues at coordinate 48,353,861 of NC_052052.2, read as the reverse complement.
ACATCCTAAGAGAATGGGATGTAAGCTGCTCCTTGGAAAATATATTTATAGTTTACTTCAGTCCATCAAGTAAGGATAAATTAATCCCAAACTATTCTAAAAATTACAGACATTCCACTGTCCTTCTCCTAAGAAGATGTCATTTCGGAAGATGGATCCTAGTTGTACGATAGGATTTTATTGTCAAAACGTCCAGGACTTTGAACGAGCATCTGAAGAAATCACCAAGGTACCGTATTAAAAGCACGGCGTTTAGTGCCTGTAAATTACCTGATTTATATTCTATAACAATAAATGTGTAAACTGTTTTATGTTTGTAAAATCCTCTTTGAATGTTGCTAACTTTGGGGAGCCAGCATTTGAGACAAGGTTCCAGCGACTAGTTGAAAGTGTTGTCCACTAGGTGGCAATGTTGAAACAAAAATCCTGCCAGCTCTGGCCCAGGGCAAGCAATTAGGTTACATCCTATTTGAAGAGGGTTTTAAAGGGCACTCCCTTAGGGGTAGAAGAAAAAAATTAATGAAGTATTTGATCAAGTCAAATTTCATTTCTCTCTAGTCCAAGTGCTCCTTTTATTTATTTATTTTTAAAGAGAAATGATATTTTTGCGTTTCCTAGAACTGCTTTATCAAACAAAGTGTGTTGTTACCTTTTCATAGCTGCGTCTTGTCTGGTCTGTCTACTTAATGGCTCTTTGAAGTAGTTACACAGCTGCTTTTTGCATTTAAACTGGTGCCTGTTTTAGGTGCGTGAGCACTCCTGAAACACAGACACAGCTTTGATGCCCCCCATATTTGGTACTCTGGGAAAGAGAAAAGATTAGCTGCCCAAGAAGCCAGAGTAGCCGGCCGGGTGTCTTCATCAGCAGCTGTGTAGCCAGTACTTTCGTGGTAGGTCAGAGCAGCACTGGACTCACTGCGAGGCGCTCAGAACGTGTGCCCAGATGGACTAGGGGTTTGAGTACTGTTTAGTCGAGTTGAATTTATTCCTTCAGGAAAGTAGGTATTTTACTTCCACAGTGTAAAAATAGCATTAAGTACAAAGTCTCAAATGAGAATTTTAGTTTACTCGACCTGCCAAGAAGAACGGGAAATTGAACAGGAATGTGAGAGAAAAACGAGCAAGGAGATATTGAGATCCGGAGCCCTGCCTCCGTCTGCCCACAGTCCTCACCTGCTCACTCTCCTTGGCAACAGGAGGCCAGTGAACAGAGCAGAACGTGGGGTTCCCATCGCCTCCTTCCTGGAAGTCAGGGTTCACACTGTATATTCTGGTTTGATAGTCCTTTGTCTTTATAAAATACTATGCATGTGCTAAAATATATAAATCTAGGCAATCCAGTGATAGATGTTGATATTGATGAATAGTTCCTACACCAAGGTGTATTTCTCTGTTTTCATTGGCTTACTTTCTGTTTGGATCAGAATAAGTGTGTTTGAAAGAGGAGCACGGTCTACTCCTGTGGCAAAACGAAGCATTTACAGAGGAGTTGTGTTTTGACCTTTCTGATTAAAAATAGTAATTATGGTTTCCTTTACCAGAAAAGTGATTAGAATTATCACTTTTATTAGCTGATGTATCGGAGAGTGTGCAGTGCTAAGGCAAAGGGGGAGCGTGCTGCCGTGCTTTCTCGTTGTACCGAGAGTTTTTAAGACCCAGTTCCCTGCTTTCTTAAGAGGATGTTTCTCAGTAGTGCCCAAACCTCACTTTGTCTGTTACCGTTAGTTGGGCAGTTCTAAGTTAAGCACACACATTCCCAAGCCAGAATTTGGCATTTTTAGTCAATGTAATTATTTTCCATATTTCTTTTCTAATAGGATTTATTTTCTGTTTTCTCACTTTGAAAATTAAGCTAGGCAGTCTAGAATGTCACGTTTAATTTGTCATGTTCTGTGGGCGAATAGTCTCCTTATGCTATGTGATTGAAAAATGTTAATAAAAATTGTTAAGCTAATTATTGGATGGAGTTCATTTTGTCCAGTACGTATGCAGCTACTGTATACAAAGCATAATGGGACCAAGATGGAATTCCTGCTTTGAGTGAGACATAAAGCTTCTAGCCTCAAGTAACATTTATGCTTAAGGAGGGGGAAATATGACAAGCAGACATATATTACATTGAATATGATAAGCGTCCATACGAAACTAGAAATAAATTGATGAGGAAGGAAGCAAGTTGAGCCCAGAGAGATGGCACATCCAAGTCAAAGTATTTTATTGTGATGGTGATATTTAAGCTGAACCTGAAAGTGTATGCATAATTTCCATTGCTTAGTGAAAGGCACAGTACTTAAAGGGACTAGTCAGAGGGAAGGCCAAGAGAAGCGGTTGTGGTGCGCACCCAGAGAGGGTCCACTCTGGTGGATTTCTAGCACTTAAAGGACAGGATGTCTGTCGACCTGAGCCAGAACCCCGAAGGGTGTGGCCTGGAGATTTTAGTTTCTAACAAAGCAATCTTTACACCAGAGTTGGAGAACTGCTTGTGAGTTAAGCCAGGGCATGATACTTGGTATCTTCAGGTGTCACTAGACATTTAATACATATCTTTATTTTTCTTCATAGTGGAAAACATAGGGGTAGAGTAAACATATGACTTTCCATTTTCATTTATTTTACAAAGCTGTTTAAGTTATAAATGATGAAAAGTGTTCATCAGTCACACTGAGGTAACACAGAAAAGCAGCGAAGGCCGTGTAGACTGCCTGTGGCCTAGGAATCAGTGCAGGCTGAGCGACACTGGAAAGTACATTGACACAACATTGCAGAGAGGCATGAATCCCAGGCCGAAGCAGCACATTAATAATGAACTTTGTGACATTAAAATTTAAACTTCAGGCATATAGACATATGAAGAAAAATGCCTTTATTCTACCACTGTGAAAAATTACACATATAATATAATTGGCTATGAATCCAATGGATGTGGCTCTTTCCCCAGTTGGTTACTGGTAACGTCATCCTGGATCAGCCCATCACACCCATGCTCCACACATCTGCAGACATCATATACTACTCTGTATGCTGTCAAACCTCTCAGTCTTTCTTTCATTGATAGTCATTTAGCTTGTTTCTAAGATCCTAAAATTGCTTATTTCAGTTTTTGTTTTGTTTTGTTTTGTTTGTTTGTTTTTGAGACAACATTTTCTTGTGTAGTCCTGGCTATCCTGGAACTTGCTTTTGAGACCAGGCTGGCCTTGAACTCACAGAGATCTGCCTGCCTCTGCTTTCCAAATCCTAGGATTAAAGGTGTGCATCACCTCCGCCTGGCGCTAGAGAACATTCTTGTGCCCATCTGATCCTTTAGGATTGCATTAGACATACTGTGTACATCAGAATCGAAACACTGGGCACAGGGATGCATGGTTCCATGTTTGCCACATGCTGTCCAATGGAATCTGAAGGAACTGAATGAAAGAATTCCCAGCGCCTTGCATGATGATGCGTGAAACTATCTGACCCATAATTTTAGTCAGTCTATTGGGTAGAAGTGGTATCTGTTTGGAGTTTTAGTCCGTGTTTCTCTGATTGATAGTGAGGTTAAACATCCTGTCAAGGTTGGTTCGGAACCAAAAGATTTGGTTCCGAATCTTTTGTACATTTATGGCTCCTTTTCTTTCCCCATTCTTCATTAGGGCTGCTTATGAGGGAAGGCTTTGTAAATTTGGACATGACTGCTTTGATGGCTTTATATTTGGTAAATAATTCTGCTAGGCTACTATTTTACTTGTTAATGCTATCTTTAATTTTAAGATACCAAATAACTGTTTTTTTTGTTTTTTAAATTTTGTATCAACAGAACGTTTACTAACCAAAGATTATAAACATACTGACTTCTTCCAGAACTTTCCTGCTTCTGCTCTAAACTTAGGAACTTCCATGTTGTCCCTACACAGATAAATGGTTGGCCTGGCGTCATTTGTCAAGTGTAGCCTTTCTTCATTGATTTGTAATGCCCCTTTCAAGGATTCCTGGCTGAGAACCAAAGCGTGAGGTTGGAGAGGAAGGACTTGGTGTGAGGACGTCTCTGAAGAATCAGCAATATCAAGCAGGCACTTGGACTTAGATGAAGGGAAAGAGAGAACAGAAGCAGGCCTAGAGGACTAGGCGAGAAAGCGGGTCATTCATACAGTCGGCCACCTACTCAAGAAATATTCCAGTGCTTTACGCCTCCCATTCCTGCAGAACTCAGAGCTACTGAGCCCATGTAGTCACACCCACTGATATAACCTGTCTTCTCCTCTTCATGTCCTAACAGGAATTAAACACCCGGTCCCTTTGCACAGTCAGGTTCTCTGGAATGTGTACACAGCAGCTGCCGGCTTCCTAAGACTTGTGGAGTCCCTGTCTCTAGCTGTCTCTGGTCTTCCTGTCATTATCCCTTCCTCCCACCCATTGTTCCTCCTCCTTTCCCTCCCTTGCATTTTTTTATGCCCTTCATTTTTCCTACATGCTTTTTAATTTATGGAAAGATAAGTGATTGTCATGGTTCTAATCCAAGATGTTCCCCACAGGCTCATGTGTTTGAACACTTGATCCTCAGCTGATGACATCATTAGTGGCAGAGGCTGGAGAAGCTTTAGGACGTGAGACCCTGCTAGTGAGGAGGCTTCTCTGGGGGCTATAGTCTGGACCTGTTTCTGGGCCCATTCCTTCTCACACCTGTGCCACCAGGAGCAGAGCTGCTCCTCCCTCCTGGTTCCCTGCCACGATGGGCCGAATCCTGAAACCACGAGCCCAGATCAGTCCTACACGGCTTCTGCCAGATGTTTGCCACAGCACTGAGTCGTGTGGGTGTAGGAGCAAGAGGATCAGTGGGCAAGGGGGCCACTGCTGGGCCTCACAGCCTGAATTAGATGGTGGGATAACTTTCTACCTGGGGTATATAATTCTCTGTTTCTTCTTTTTATTTGGTTCCTCATTATTTAATATATTTTGTGGCAATATCATTAATTATGTACAAATTTATGATTAATAGGCCTTATTCTTCAATGGAATCTACTGATTGATTAAAAGTTTTCTATTAGTTGGGGGGTGGTGATGGCTCACACCTTTAATCCCAGCACTTGGGAGGCAGAGGCAGGTGGATCTCTGTGAGTTCAAGGCCAGCCTGGTCAACAAGAGCTAGTTCCAGGACAGGCTCCAAAGCTACAGAGAAACCCTGTTTTGAAAAACCAAAAGAAAACATCTATTGATTTATTTAAGAGTTTTATTAGATTTATTTGACCTATTCTATGTGTGGATGTTTTGCCTGCATGGTGTCTGTGCCCCATAGATGTGCATAGTACCCATGGCAGTCTGAAGAGGGGCATCAGATCCTCTGGAACTGGAGTTACAGACGGTTGTGAACCACCATGTGGGTGTTGGGAATCAAACCTAGGTTCTCTGGAAGAGCAATTAGTGCTCTAAACACCAAGCCACCTCTTTAGCCCCTGGATTGATTTTTTTTTTTTTTGAGATAAAACAAAACCTGTGGTCTTGAAAACTATGTAGCTGAGGATAGACTTATTCTTTCTATTTTTTTAAAAAATATCATTTGTATGTGTGTGTGAGTGTGTGTGTGTGTGTGAGTGTGTGTGTGTGTGTACACGTGTAGATCAATAGACAGCTTGTGTGAGTCAGCCCTCCTTCCGCCATGTGGATCCCCACAGTCTTGCTCAGGCTGCCAGACATGGCAGCAGCCCCCTTTACCCACCAGCCATCTTGATGGCCCAAATTCCAGATCCTCTTGTTTCTGCATCGCAAGTGTTGGGATAACAGGCCTGCACCACCTCACCTGGCCCAACTGGATCATCTACCATGATATAATTGCTTCCCCTGTCTCTGTAACACTTCCTGCCTCATGCTCTGTTTCTGGGCTTTGCTGTCCATAGTTTGCTGTCCATGGAGGGTGCTGGATTCCTTGTGTTGTAATGAGTGTCACCCTTCCGATGCCCTTATTCCTTCCTGTCTCATGCTGCTTTCTTCTGGGGTCTTTCTTAATTGCTTTCATGGTTATTTCTTTCCGTGCTGTTTGTTGATGAAAAAGAAATACTGCTTTTGTTTACGTCTTTATTTTGCCTCCATTTAACAGAAACAATTTGAAATCTTAAAGAAGAGTTGAAAATTATTATATTTTCAACTAACTTCGTGCCGGAACCGTTTGAGAGTAATTGCTAGCATAATGCCCCATTATGCTTGAATACTTGAGTGTGCAGTTCTTACAAACAAGGACATTCTCCTGCATCAGCTCAGTTCAGCTGTCACAGTCAGGGAAGTGACACTGATATCATGTTAGCGCCTGAGCTCTAGAAGGCACGGGTTACCAGTTACCCTGCGAGGGCCTGGGGTGGCTGAGGGACCGGTTGACGGCCCTGCGTGGCAGTTGTGTGTTCTCCAATCCCCTTAATCTAGAGAAGTTCACCGTCCTCCTTGGCTCTCACATGAGCATGTAGTTTTAAAGATGACTAGACCTGCTTAAAACAAAAACAAAAAAAATGGGACATCTTTGATAATTTTTCAGCTTGCGCCCATGGGGCAGGTTTGCCTCCTGTTTCCTCAGAATTTTGAGGTCCCCCACATTTGTCAGGTGTCTTACAGCAGGTGATATTCTTATTGAATTTCAGTGGCTGGCACGTGGTTTCAATTTGTCCCTTTGCTGGCATCTAACTCCCATCACTTATGGTGATATCTACTGCATCCCTGTACTAAGTAGGCCAGAGAGATTTCTCCCACCCTGGCATGGAAGCCTGCTGTGCCCGGCCCCACCTAGTGGCCTTGGAAATGAATTGTCTTGGAGGTATTTTGCTCCCCTTGTCTCCTGGCCTCTGGCTTCTCCTGACTGATCCCCTCCCCTCGTCAGGGTTCTCACTCCATAGATGCACTCATTTCATTGCTTTCAAAGCTTTTCAACAATCTACGTATTAATTCCTTATGATTGTTCTTAGTGGTAGAGTTATTTTGACACACACTGTTTCATCAGGTTCTCCTAACAATGATATTTATAAAGTGGCTTTTAGCTATTTTTTTAAAGCTATACGACTTGACTATAAAATGAAAAGATCGATTTTAAAAATCATAAAATTATTTTTTTTCACTAGAATTTTGCCACAGGTACTATGTATAGAAAAAGACCTGTTGCATTTTATTTAATATCCATCCCAAGGCGTGTGGCCGCTAAAGTAAGCTGTAAAAGCGCGATAGTAGAGCACAGCAAATGGAAAAGAAGTGGGTGACTGTGTACATCAGCAGTGCTGTTCCGTGGGCCCTGCCTCAAGCTGGGTCTTTCTCCACCGCACGCCGTCTACGTCTGCAGCATAGGGAACTCCTCTCATGTCTCTCATCATGCTGGCCCATCGTGACATCTTCCTGTTCACCGTGCCACACCTCCAGTCTGCTGCAGCGTAGGTGCCACAGTCATTGTATTTAAAATGGAGAGAATTTAAATACAGCTCAGTGGTTAAGAGCACTGGCTGCTCTTATAGGGGCCCCGGGTTTGATTCCTCGCATCCCTGTGGTAGCTCACAACCCAGTTGTGGTAACTCCAGTCCCCCGGGATCCGATGCCGTGTTCTGGCCGCCATGGCTATTGCACGAATGTAGTGCACAGATAGACAAACAGGCAAAATACCCATACTCATAAAGGAATAAAATAAGTTACATTAAAAATGTGACTAAGCTTGTGCTAATAACATCTCATTCATACCTTTATGGTTTCTTTCCAACCCACTCGGTGTCAAAGCCCAACGCGTACTAACCCATGTGGCTTCATGGGGCCCGAGAGCAATCCTGCTTCCTCCCCCAGCAGGCCCGACCTCACCTTGTACCCTCTTCCAGCTCTTTTCCAGCCACAGCTGACTGACCTCTGCTTGTTCATGGAGTTCACTCTGTGTGTGGAATTCTCTTCTGACAGATACACCTGTGTGCCCCCCTTTATGTCTTCCAGGTCTGCGTTCACGTTCCCTGCTTAGACTTCCAGCCATCTGCCTGTAGCTGCCCCTCCCTGTTTTGTCTCCTTAGCACAACATTTGCTATCGTTCATTTTACACGTGTGTAACGCGTCTGTGTGTGTCTGCTGCTTCAGGCACGCACGTGTCTTTTCCACAGCAATGCCACCTTGGCCACAATAAGGAAATGGGCTGAGTTCACTGTTGGATCACTGGTGCTAGACTTGCCCGTCCCGTTCTACAGGCCAGTAGTTGTTTGTTGAGAGGAAGAGACCTCGTTGAAAGCTTTTCTTAGCCGTTCTCAACGAGTTCCGTGGTCGAGCTATATAGAAAGTCTGGTATATGTTCACCTACTCCTTACATCGCTGGGCCTTTATCTTAATATGTACAGCAGTCTGCTTACTCAGCACTGTTAGCGCGCGCAACTCAAAATACACTTCTTCAGAAAGCTGATTTGTAAATGTGCCGAGGAAACATGCACATATATCTTAAAAATCTGTCGGTTGAGTCCAGGTTTCTCTGTTTAGGAACAGAAACCAGCTTGAGTGAGTCTTGCCTTTCACACCTGCTCCCTGGCTCTCCCTCCCTCCCCGCTCTCCTCTGTGTTTCCTGTTCCTTCCTGGGAATGATGAGCCCAACCCCAGATGATCTCTCTTCTGTTCTACAGACCTGCAGCTCTGTGTCCTGTAGGGAACTGCTGCTGACATGTTTGATTGTCCCCTCAATAAGAACATCTTTCTTCGGAAAGCTCTCAGTTTTGAATTCTAATTGCTACAGCCTAACTGCTCTGACATGCTGTGTTCCCGTGGACAGGCTTTTTCCCTCTCCGATGTGCTGTGCACCGTAGATACACTCTTTCCCTCATTTTATCTTGTTTGTTCTGCTCTCCATGATGTTTCTTTGTATCTGTATCCTGCTTCTCTCCAAGTTCTGCCAGCAGGCCTGCTTGACCTGTGGGTGGGGCTTGCATGCCCTCTGTCCCAGTGTCCTGTACTCGGTGTAACGGGGGAATATTGTATTTTCTCTCTATTGTTCCCAACCTGGTGATTATCATATAAGACATTCCTTTTACTGGCAAGCATATTACCTGACAGTGCTACTGTTTGAGACCAGAAAATGGCACCAAAATGAGAGTATTAAGAAATTAATCATTGGAGCTAACAAGATGGTTCAGTGGTTAAGAGCACGGGCCGAACTTCAGAGGACCTGGGATCAATTCCAGAACCCACATTGCAACTTACAACTGTCTGTAACTCTGCTTCCAGGGGATCCGACACCCTCTTCTGTGCCAAGGGATCCTGAGTGCCCACGAGGCACATTACACATGCACACACACATGCACACACACATACACAAGTACACATAGACACACATACACACGCACACATGTACACCACGTATACATGTACACACATGCACACACACAAAGATAAATCAACAAAATTAAAAAAGAAATAATTTCATTTTAGAATAGAGGTTAGCACAAGAAAATTTATCTGGCTGGTTATCCTCTAGCTACAGAAGAAAACTGGTATGACGTACGCTGACTTTCAAGATCATGAAGGTACTTCCATGCAAATCTGACTTTTGTTAAATCAAGTCCTTTTCTAAGCACTCTGCATATTTCTCACTTACTGAGTTTAATGCTGTTTTGTTCTTTATACAGCGAAGGAAGTCTTAGAAAGGGCAACAACTTTCACAATCCCATAATTATTGGAGCTGGAGCTGGAGCTGGAGAGATGGCTCAGTGGTGAAGAGCCCTGGCTGCTCTTCCAGAGGACTCAAGTTGGGTTCCCAGCACCCACGTGATGGCTCACGTCTGTAGCTCCAGTTTCAGGGTTTCTGATGCCCTCTACTGCCCTCGTGGGCACCGGGTATGCATGCAGGGTGCAGCCTTACACGCAGGCCAAGCCTCATACACATAAAGTGAAGACATAGGGGTAACCACTAAGTGGCAGTGCCGAGCCATGCCCCTTGCCGCACCTCAAGATTGTGCTCATCCTCACAGCCTCCCGCTTACACGTGAACCCACCTTCCCGTGGCGGACCAGCTCTGTTCCCAGCTGCACAGAGAACACACATTCCCGAAAGTCTTTTCGGTTGTCAGGTAGATCCTGCAGTTGAAAAGCTGCTTGCTTTTTGTTGTTTGTCTTATGTTGGGATGGACCTTGCCTCTGTAGGCCTTGTCCTCAGTAGTCACAGAGGGAGAGAGTTAGTTTGCTTTCTTGTCTCCGATCAAGACTCCTGTTACGGTTTCCTGAGTCCATTGGTTTCACCTCTGTGAAATCGCTCTTGTGTTTTAGGCACATGTTTACAATGTTTCCCAAAGATGCTCTTTCTAGCTCCACATTCTCCAACTACACCCTTTTCCTTCTGGAATCTAGTGATAAGGACTTTTGATTTCTTATGTAATCTTCAGTGGTTTTGAGTTTCATTAGGAAGACAAGAATAGACATTAACAATAAATGACTCTGTATGTTTAATAAATGCCAGAAGATTAATATTATGATAACAGCAATATCAGTGATAAAACCAATCAGACAGTCTTGTAAGAACTTTAAATACATTAACTGTCAGTCTGTACAGCAACTCTGTGGGGTAGATGCTAGCCTCTCTGGCATTTACCTGTCTCTAGCTAAGTGAGGCAAGGCAGTCTGGTCAGGTAACTCTCTTAGGCCCACATAATTCACTGGCTCTGAACAGAGTCTTCCCAGTGCCACAGTTAATGTTGGTCACCTGTACACCGTAATGGACAAGTCTGTAGGCCCGAGAGGAGCTGTCAGTGTGGTCTGAGGTAGCGTCAGGAGAATCTGGGCTAGAACTGGGCAGACTGATCCCGTGCAATCAGGAAAGAAGTGTGAAGAAGGACTAGCCAGCACTGTGGGTGGAAGCTCTCTGAAGAACGTTGTGAGACATTTGTGGTAGAGTGGTTATCAATTGAGTGTTTAAGCAAGCAATGAAACCCAAACCACCTTTCATCCGACTCGTCAGGACCTGAGATCTGCCCTCGAGGACCATGCTTTCCCGTCTTCTCTCATCTGTCTGCTCAGATGTGCTGAGGATGCGGGCATCAACAGTCTTCAATCCCTCCGGCTCCTCTGCCAACAGTGCTTGCTTCGTGTCATTCGGGTCTCAGCCTCAGCCTGGCCGCTTCTGCCACAGAGCCCGAAGACATCATTAGCACATGGCCTTGCTTATTTTTACCACTCTCCTCATTTGTGAATGGCACACAAATACCACTGGGTACTTCTTTTTTTTTTTTTTTTTTGGTTTTTCGAGACAGGGTTTCTCTGCAGCTTTTTTAGAGCCTCTCCTGGAACTAGCTCTTGTAGACCAGGCTGGCCTCGAACTCACAGAGATCCGCCTGCCTCTGCCTCCCGAGTGCTGGGATTAAAGGCGTGCGCCACCACCGCCCGGCCACTGGGTACTTCTTTAATCCCCATTTCTCTGCCCTTTTTCCCCCCAAGGAGAATCCTGATTGTATCCGTGATGATAATGTGCCCTTCCACTCATGTTCCTAGGGTCTCAAGTCTGGATATAGTTTGAGCAGTGAAGCATGGGTGGGTGTTAGGGGGAAGTTTTGCTGATGAAATGGGATCTGTGTGTAACGTTGTCACCCTCACATCCACCTGCCCCTCCCTCACATCCACCTGCCCCTCCCTCACATCCACCTGCCCCTCCCTCACATCCACCTGCCCCTCCCTTGAAGGCAAACTAATCCTGTGGGATGTTAGTAATCTTCTGTAATTGGGAGAGCAAGGTCAGGGAATTATAGAAACTGCCTTTAGATGTCAGCTAAACAATGCAAGCTTAAAAATAAGGACTTCCGGTTACCTTTATTAATTGTCTTTGTTTTGTTTTGTTTTATATTTGTTGCTTGCATCAGCTCAACCACTAATTCATATAAAGGTCTCACTGTTGATAGGAAATTCTGGAAGGGAACAATCTGGGGAGGAAGAACTTGTTCTATTTTGTTAGGATTGATTTGATCCGATGTTGCAGTGAGCCCTCGTTGTTGTATGCTGTGTAGCATAGTAGCCATGTTAGAATTAAGCTGCCGGCGATCAAAACCTGGCTTTGTCTGTCCCTTCTAGCCATGCAGCCTTAAAGGAGTCAGCTGATCCTGGAGTATTCACTCTCCTTGGCTGCATACGATCGGGTGACGATAATGCTTAGCAGAGAAATAGTTGAAGCTGAGAGCAGGTAATACTTTAAGGGGGCGAATATAGGATGAGCTAATATGTAGGCGAGGTGAAGGGTTTATTTTATATCTGTATTTGGGTATGTGGAAATACTTAGAGACAGTGAGTAAAGGAAGGGATGAAGGACCATTCCGAAAACACTGGGAAGCTAAACATTACAAAACCAAAAGAAGTACCATTTAAGAAAGAAATACTCAGTGTTGGTCATCATAGAAACAAGGCAAGAATAAGAAATAATCAGGGTTTTTATCTGAGAGGGAGAAGTGCGGCTGGATTTAAGGGTGAGCATCAAGGGGACAGGCATAAGGGGGCTGACAGCATCAGCATCCTTAGTTCCACCACACGGCTCTATAGTAACAAAGGGACGTCTCCATGCGTGCATTTGATTTCATGTGTGTGGGCTTGTCACCTGTGTTTGTCTGTGTATCATGTGTGTGCCTGCTGCCCATAGCAGCCGGAAGAGGGTGTCAGGAATTACAGATGGTTATGAGTCACCATGTGGGTGCTGGGAATCAAACCTGGGTCCTCTGTAAGAGCAGCTGGTGCTCTTAACCACTGAACCATCTTCTCGGCACTCTTTAATGTGTGTGTGTGTTTGTGTGTGTGTGTGTGTATATATACACTTAGTTTTAGTGTTGGTATTTTATGACAGTATCCTTATAGAGTTAGTCTAGGCTGGCATCTAACTCTTGATCATCCCAAGTACTTGGGAGTGTGCCACACTTATGGGTGTGTGCTATCATTTCTGACTTATAGTATACGTTAGTCTATATTGTACATTTGCACATGTCACCAAACAAGTGTGTATATAAGATTATGACTGCCATGCTTTAAACAATTGGAAGGCCTTTCAAGGTGATTTTGACAATTCTTTTATTGCTCATGCTTTTGGCCGACTTTGGAATGTGGCCAGCACACAGGCTGTAGCCCAGTGCAGCTATTACGGACAGTCTCAGCAGACTGCTACCGACTGCAGTGATTGCATGTTTGCTGGGAGGCCATAGTGGAATGGACTTAGGCATGAGGAAAGAGATCATCCCTTGTTTTACCTCTGTTCTTCTAACTAGCTTTATGATGAAATAAATTACTCCACCCCTGTCTTCTAGATTTTTTTCTTTTCCAAATTCTGAAGCCTGTCAACCCAGTGCATAGATAAAGTATGATCATATTTCTTTCCTGTAAAGAAATCTATGACTTGCTTTTCAGGTAATAAAGCAGCTTCAGCATGTATTTGGCTATGCTATAAAAACAGAATAGAATTTAGACTTGTCTAAAGTTGATGAGCAACCATCTTAGCCCCTTTTGGAAATCAATTATGCTATAGTAAATTAATTTATCTTAAAAATTTAAAAATGCTATTTTCTTAATTTATGAAAAATGTGTTTAAAAGTTTAGGAAATTATAAATATAATATATATAATTTATATATATAATATATAAATGTTATATATTTATATAAATATATTTATATATATAAATATGCTGTCGTATATATACATATATTCATATAAACATATATAAATATATTTATATATTTATATATGAATATATGGATATATATTCATATATAAATATATATTCATATTCATATATGTTTATATAAATATATTTATATATATTAAATATATAATATACATATATGTTAATATTTTCAATGTATTTCTTCCAGCCTTCAAAAGGCATACAATTATTTTAATGTGCTTTAGGTTAAGTTTTAAAAATAGCTTTATATTCTGTTTAAAGATATACAGTAGGGCAGGGAGATGGCTCAGCAGGTGAGGGCATCTCCAAGAAGCCCTGGTGATGTCGATTCCATTCTTGGCACCACACAGCTGAAGGAAAGAATCCACTTCAGAAAACTGTCCTCCAGCCCCACAGGTGCCAGTTCCCAGAACCCACATCAGGCAGCTCACAACTACTGGTAACTCCAGCTCTGGGGATCCAATGCCCGCTCCTGCCTGTCAGCAGCACTTGAACACACGTGGCATATGCATGTGCGTGTGCAAGCACACACATACAAATACAAATCTAAAAAAAGATATACAGTAAACAATTCCCTAAATAATTAAATAATTGACGTTGTATTTAACTTGGAATAGTATTAAATTAGTGATATGTTGTCTCACATAGATAACCTAATTTGGAATTTTTAAATGTAGATTTTGTATTATCTACTTTTGAAAATCCAAAAATTTTGACAAAATTGTCATTGTTCTAATTAAAAAAGAATATCAGACTTTTTTTTTAAAAAAAAAAAACAATTTCAGGATCAATACATCATAAGATGTATTTCTATTTTTATTTATGTACCTGTGTTTGTCTGTGTGGGTATACACTGAGACCAGAAGAGGACATTGGCTCCCCTGGAGCTGGAGTTACCTGCGGTTGTGAGCCACCTGATGTGGGTGCCGGGAACCAAACTTGGGTCTCTGGAGGAGCAGCAAGTGTTCTTCCCCACTGAGCCATCTGCCCAGCCCTCAGTTTTTCAAATCAGTACTTCTTTGTATTTTTAAAGCTGTCTTGCTGCGTTGCTCTTAGCTATGGGAAGTATTTGGAAAGTGTGTGGACAGGTGTTTGGAGCTGCATGTATCCATGATGAACTGCTCATGCGGTAGTCATCTTCTCTGGCCGCGTGATCATTTGAGTGCTTGAATTCGTCTGTTTAGAAGCGAGAATGAACTAGACAATTTACAGGGCCTCCTTTGGTTTTCATTTCCAGTTTTCATTTGTCTTGAAATCATGACTCACTTTCTATATCATGTTGTCGATCGGGTTTCATTTAGCTTCATCTTCTAGCTAACTGTCCGGTATAGTGCATAGTTTTCTTTTTTATTAATTAAATTTATTCATTTTGTTTTGCATCCCAATTGCAGTTTTCCCTTCCTTCCTCTCCCCCCATTCCCTCCTGCCTCCTCCCCTCTACTCCCCCATAGAGTATCTTAATAGGCTGAGTAATCTTCAGTGTTTACCTTTAGCTGCACCACAAAACTGAGTGGGAAAGTTCCCCCAGACCTTCCTCCCCATGATCAGTCTGCCACGGCACGGTAGCGTGTCTGTTACAGCCGAGGCATTCAGATTGACACGTTGCTATTGTCCCAAATCCAGAGTCTTAAGATTTACACTGTGCGCTGTATATTCTGTGGCTTTTGACAGACATATTGAGACACATGTCATTATAATATCATAAACAATAGCTTAACTGTCAGAAACCCTCTCTGCTATGGCTGATCAGCCTCTGTCCTCCTAGACACCGAGCTTTTTACCGTGCCCATCATTTGCCTTTTTCAAAATGCCCTCCAGCCGAGGCCATGCAGTATGCAGTCCCTCGGACTGACCTTCTCCGCGTGGTGATAGGCACCTGAAGTTTTCACATGTGTTTTGAAAGCTTACTTCTTTCCAGCACAGACTGGCATTCCATTTTTTTGATTACCACAATTTATTTGTTCTCTCATTAAAAAACAACAACAGCATCGTGATTACCTTAAGTTTTGACAGTACAAAGAAAACTCTTGTAGACATATAGATGCAGGGTTTACATAAGTGTATTTTTTTATGTATATGAGTGTTCGCCTGCAGGAATGTATGTGCATTCCATGTGTTCCTGGTACCTATGGAGGTGAAAGGGCGTTGGATCCTGTGATAGTGGAGTTACATAGGCTGTTGAAGATGCCATGTGGGCGCTGAGTCTGATCTCCGCCCTCTACAAGAGCAGCCAGTGCTCCTAACTGCTGAGTCACCTCTCCAGCCCTCTGCTAACGGTTTTATGTGGACACTGCATTTTAACTAACTTGGATAAACCTTTATTCTTAATTTTATGTATGGGCGTTTCCCACATGTGTGTCCCCGGAAGGCAGAAAGAAGGCATCAGATCTCCTGGACCTGGAGTTTGAGATGGTCACGAGCTACCATGTGGGTGCTAGGAATTGGATCCTGGTCCTCTGGAAAAGCAGTCAATGTTCTTAACCCTGAGCTGTTTCCCCAGCTCCCTGGATAAACCTTTAATATATTTCTCATTTGAGAGCCTTTCATCTTACTTTAAATAAACTCAGAGAGATTGTGCCATTGGTAGTTCTCAAAGCTGGAATCGACACTTTTGTGTGTGTGTAGGAGGCCTTAGATTGCAGGAGGGTAAACACACTTTATAAAGGGGAAAAGTTTTCTTTCTGACGTTTTCCCTGCAGTGCAGATTTAAATCTGATGATCGGTGAGCATCTTGGCCATAGCCAACAAACCCAAAAGTCTCCTTTCTGACCTTGGAAGGAAAGGTGACGGTTCTAAGGTTGGTCGTGCTGTGTTGATCTGAGAACAATGTAATATGGACGCTTGCCCATCAGATACCAGACTTCACAAGTGACACGGAATGGATATAAAGTGACAGGCAGGTCTGGCGTGTTTCCCAGCTGTTGGCTGGTGGAGGATGGTTCCTCAGATGCCAATCCTTTCCGCCTCTTGTTCTTTATTTTCCATATTTTTGCCCTTCTCCTCTTTTATTTTTTTGTAGAATGCAAATCAAATAAACTAGAGCAAAGTATAAATTAAAGCCTGCTATGAATTACAGGATCACCTCTGTGTTTAGTACTTGGCTGTTTTAACAGGGTTTGTTTCCTTGCAACAAAAATGTGTTTTATGTTAAATGTCTCATTGAAATGTTTTTTACGTTGTCTCTTTTGCCAGAGCTCCCTATTTAAGCCATGTTTTGAGAGATCCTACAAATGTAATGTGTGTGTGTGTGTGTGTGTGTGTGTGTGTGTGTGAGTGATAAACCTACAGGTGATAACAAAGCGTATTTAACTGACGATTAGTGATGTATCTATGTACAGTTGGTATTCTCTCAGCCTTTGCTGTGTAACTTGAACTTTTCAGAGTTTTAATGGCATTTATTGGTAACAAAATTTGGTTTCTTCTGGGCCTGTTGGTACATGCCTATAATCCCAGTATTCTGGACACAGGGCTGTTGTGAGGTTGAGGCCAGTGTGGGCCATCTTATCTCAAGAGCAACAAAAGAGAAAGAAAATTTTCTATTCCAATATTCTTCAGAGAAAGTTTTCTATTCATTTTTATGAACATTATTTACATTTTACTAGAATTTGTTTAACAGAAAGATTTAAAATTGTTCAAAGTGTACTTGAATCTGCAATGCACAAACAATTATTTTGTAATACTTGCACATTTCCCACAAGATTGTAGGGGTTGCTTTTTTCTTTTGCTTGTAAGGAGGCAATGTGTTATTGCTGTACAAGAGGTCACTGTTCCATGTTGACTGTATCAAAGGCAGAAACATTTCAGTCACAATTGTTGGTATAGGAATCTTTGAAAAGACCAAACCTATTTCTTTATTACATTTTAAAATGTGTGCCATTTTTTTACATGTAGAAGTCAGAGGACATCTTGTGGGAATTAATTCTCCCCACCCTGTGAGTGCCGGCCATTGATGAGCTCAGATTGTCAGGCTTGGTGCGAGCATCTTTACCCACTGAGCCATCTCATTGTCCCTCAAACTGAGTTTTTAAAAGAGCTTCATATTCTTGCCCTCATTCTTTTAAAAAACAGTTCTCGCCTAGGGAAGTTGACTGGCTTAGGCTGTCTTATAGATGATGAGGGTGAGTGATTTGCCTAAGGCCACCTTGAGGTAGTGGCAGAATTGAGCCTGTACTGTGCCATCTGACTTGGTGTCGCATTGTTTTTGTGTGCGTTGCCTCAGCAAACCTCGTTCACAACATTTCACCCCATTTTGTCACGTTCTGCCTGCTAAAAGAAGATAAATTTGAGCTAGTTCTTCGGCATAACTACAAAATAAAGGGACTAGAAGACTGTGGGAGACCTTGGGGTGGAAGGGCCCGGCGGTCTAGCTTGTATTTTTATGGGTAAACTGATCCTCTTTAACCCTGTAGGCAGGACGGTTAATAGCACTGGGTAAATGTAAGTGAGAGACATGTACAAGACAAAGTCGGGGCTAAAATGTTTAGTTAAAATGCTTAGTCGTGTGGCCCTACTATGCGCAGTTGCATCCAGTGTGTGATTCATTGTGCTGTCTCTTACAGATGTTGAAAATTTCCTCTAAGGAGAAATATCCATTATTTACTTTTGTAAACGGCCATTCCAGAGACTTTGATTTTACTTCTACTGCAGCCAGTGAAGAAGACCTTTTCTCAGAGGACGAAAAGAAAAAATTCAAAAGATTTAGCACAGAAGAGTTTGTCCTACTTTAAAGATGAGTGCATTCGTGTTTCCGAGAAGCGCTTGACCACAGGAGGGCCACAGAGAGTATCAAGCAGGCACGAGATCCTCTGCGATCCAGTCCGAACTGTGCATGTCCTTCTAACAGTGTGCATTTGAAAACACCCAAACTTGAAAGGATTTTTCTGAAAGAAATGACTTGATGGCCCTTGCTTTCGAGTGATAAAGAACAGTGGCTCCGGTTGCATTCCTGCTTCCCAAAGACATGCTGACGAAACGCTACCTTAACCATAAGCCTTTTGGTCCCCAGCATCTTCTACCTGAGCCCGTTGGTCCGCTGGAGGTTTTGTGATACAGGTTCCCTCAAAGATTGGGATCACCAAATTAATTTTCAAAGCCTTGATTGGTATTAATGACAGGAGATCAGAGACTGGATCTTCAGAACTACGCAGGCTCCTGCTGTTAACGGAACCAGAGGATGCTTTGGTTGTGTGTATCTGGATAACTAAATGGACACATCAAATCATGTAAGCAGGAGTTGATGGCAATACTTAATAACATGGTTTTATAGTAGCTACTCATTATGCTTGTGCAGAGCAGTGAAGAATGAATATAAAGCCTTGTGATTTCTTTTCTTTCTTCCTTTCTTTCTTTGCTTTTTTTCCCCCCAATCCTGGGGATCGAACCCAGGGCCTTGTACATGCTAGGCAGATGTTCTACCTCTGAGCTGTCCTAAAGTGTAGATTTTCCCCATGTATTTAAAAGTTAAGTTGTCGGTAGTATCTATATTTATTTTAATCAGATAAAGAAAGTTGTTTCCTACCTTAAAAGTGAACTTTTATGGAAATCTAATGTATTACCCAATTTTTAAGTCTAAAGATGAATAGCAAGAAAGATATGGATGTTTTTGATTTTGCTGTTTGTTTAAAGTGTTGCCATGGTGTTTAGAGGTTAAGACTGTTTACAGGTTAAATCTGCCTTAAGTGTGTTGTGAGTTTACTTAAAGACAAATTTGTGATATAAAAATATGCCAGGATTATAAAACAAATACTTTAATAAACATGTGAGAACATAAAGTGCTTTTGTTTTGGTTTTAATGTTTGGATTATTTTAATTCTCTTATTGAAAAAAATCATTACTTCAAATGAATTCTCTTTGTTTCTGATGAATGGAGATAATGTGGCTCGGGAAGCAGAGCATTAGCTGTTTTATGAAGCTTCTGTGTTTCCTTGTGGATTGGTGACCTATAACAATGTAACAGTTTGTATCCTGTGGTCATTGCTCATCTTTACCAGAGAACCCCTGTGTTTACAGCTGCATGAAAAGCCAAAAAGAGGGCGGAGCACAGCTTCAGTAAGCCTGAAGAATAAAACCAGGTTTGACATTTCCCATTGAGAATGGTTTATTGAATTGAAGCAGTCTAAAATCTAAATTTTCCCTTTGCCCTAGATAAATCTGGACAAATTAAGTTCAATACTAATTTTCTTAGAATGTCAAGGCAGTATAAGAATGAGAAACCAAGAATATGCCAGGTTTTATGTGCTGCATATTGCCTGCGTCTCAGACACGGTAGGATTGGATGGTAGATGCAGCTCATGCGTGCCCTTAGACCATCCTGTGGATCAGTACTGACTCTAAGTGTTCCTGTGTAAGAACTCTATAAAAGCCTGTAGTTACAGAAGAACCTCTGTACTTCCCTAACTCTTCAAAAGATAATATTAAAGGAGAATCTCGGAGCGAGACAACGTTCTACCTAGACAGTGGTAAGAGAGGAGGTAGCAGCTCTACATTAAGTCTATTTAAAATGCTGCTTCAGAATAGTGTGTATTCACAGCGAATCTACCTGATTGGCAATAACTATCTAGAATCAGGAACTTTTAGCATAATGATATGCATCTAGAACATATTTAGTAACGCGTAGGGGTGAATGAATGTATGGGTGGAAGTAAGAGTGATGGGCTTATCTCGGTTATTCAGCTGAGGACCAGCTGAGGCTAGGTTACTCTCTCACTAGGGAAGCAGTAATTGGACTCTACCATTAGGTCAGGAGAGAAGCATTTTGCTTCGAACACAGACTTTAAGTTCTGTGAGCTGAAACAGGATCAGGGACGCTTTAGAATGCTCCCTTCCAGCCCCAAAGCCTGGAAGCAAGGTCAGGGATGCTTCAGAGTGCTCCCTCCAAAGGCAGGTTCTAAGATGAGTGCTCTTTAGAAAAATCCTGTTGGAGGGGAGTCTCCTATTAAAGATACTAGACCTTACCAGGAATGTTGCAGAAATGGCTTCGTACAAGTTTTGATAGAACTTTTAAACAAGGTCCTTTGTCTTCTTTATAAGGCTTGATGTTGTAAATTGATTTTTTTTGCTACCAGCAGGCAAGTTTAAAAGTCATTCTTTACTGAATAAATGGATGAATAAATGAAAAGATCCTTTATAGTGTGGCTATTTTCAAAAATTTCCCAGAGGTATTCATTTCTCTGATATTACATCAAACCAACCCCATTAACCTGTATTAATGAGGAGATATTCTTAGAAATTTACTAACCCAGATCATTCTGGCATCTGTCTACCTTAGAAGCTGGCGCTGTATGCGGCAAACACAACTTTATATGCTAATTCTAACCCCAGAGAAGCTGACATTAAAACAGAAAGCAACAAAGTTACTTCCCTGTGTAATCCATCCTATTTGGGGTCAGAAACCTACTTTTTGGTGATCTCTAGTTAGTCTCTATTCATCTGTGCCAGAAAGCGCTGTGTTCCAGTCTGCACGTGGCAGCCCAGCTTTCCCGTTTGTTAGAGATCACCTTCAATAGCTGTATTTGACGTATAAGTGTTTTTGACTATATATGTTCAGGTACAAGCATTAAAGGAAAAAGAAACAGCCATAAAGGATTTTCCAAAACCAGGAAACAAGAGGAAGGGCAGGTAAATAACGAAGAAACAATTTATAAAAATAAAATCACTAAGTGTGTTATTATTGAAGCAGACATGAGAAGAAGAAACTATGTTTAAAGTATTGGTGAGAGACACTAAACATCAAGATGTCATGATAGAAGATGCGGGGAGCTGGCTCAGTGGGCCACAGTGCTTGTACAATCATGGGGACCAGAGTTTGCACCCCAGAACCTGTGAAAAGAGCGTGTTTCTGTGTACTTCTGTAACCCTTGCACTGCTGGAGGCGGAGAAAGGATTGTTGGGACTTGCTGGCTTGCCAAGATGGCAAGTTCCAGGTTTAGTGAGAGACCCAGTCTCAAGAGAATACGGCTGAGAGTGATAGAGAAGAACACCTAAGGTCCTCCTGTGGCCTTTGCACGTGAGTACATGGGTGTGTGCAATCCCACATACCGCATGAGTGTAAGCATTCCCCATACCACATGGATGTAGGCAATCTGCATACTTCATGGGTGTAGGCAGTCTCACATACTTCATGTGTGTAGGCAATCCCTCATACTGCATGGGTATAGGCAGTCCCCCACACTACATGGTGTCAGCATCCTCCATACTACATGGGTATAGGCATCCCCCATACCACGTGGATGTAGGCATCCCCCACACCGCATGGGTGTAGGCAGTCTCCCATACTGCATGGGTGTAGGCAGTCCCCCGTACCACGTGGGTGTAAGCATCCCCCATACAGCTTGGGTGTAGGCAGTCCCCCATACTGACACACCCTCTCCCCCAACAAAGAATACACGAGAAAAACAGTTTCCTAGAAACAGGGATTCTTGTTTTTCCTTATAGTAAAAGCATATCTCTTTCCCCTCAAAGCCACATTGGGTAGCTCCAGAGGCACTAGGTAGAGGATCCCCACTCCCCACTCCCCGACTTGTGCAGTGTGTTTACATACAGCTTTTCATTTGGTGATGTTCCCATCAGCTTGCTTGCTTTAAAATACAGCAAATGAATGCAGGGAGATTAGGTCTGGTTAGGAAATCCCGCTGTCAGGAGTAATTAGAACGGGCTTTAGTGTGAAGATGCTACACATGTACATTTAAATTATTTACTGTATTTAATAGATATCACAAGAAATAATACACCCACCCCTTGTTGCTTTAAAATGTTGCTTTTACCTTTCTGTAGGTCATGTCTATAGAGTCCTTGAAGCATGTTCAATTGGTTGAATTTGGATTTTTATTTGATTAATCTGTTTCTTCTTGGTGAAGAGGGCCACCACAATTCAGCATTGTATGTTTTTATTTATGAAGCAGTGTTATCTTAGCCTCTAGCTTATGTGGTGTTCATTCTTGTGACCTGTGACCTATGGCCTGGGACTGCTTTTTAGCTATAACCCTTATGGCTACTTGCTCAAGTCTACACCAAGAGACATAACTTGTTCCTATAAAGACTTTACACAGTTGAATCTGAAGGGACTGAATAATACATGTTTTAAAATAATAGTTTAAGAAGATTTAAAATATTATAAAAGGGAATTAAAAATATTTAAAAATATTTAAAGCTCAAATTATTTTTAATCATATAGGCTTGACATGATCTTGCTATAGCTGTAACTCATTTTCTTATTCTTTTGTACAATAGAACGTATACTTGTCTACCTTAAAATAGATAGACATTTGCCTGAGGATTTCACAGAGGCTGATTATTTCTGTCTGTATATTAATTAAATTTATGAGATCTGGCCGGGCGGTGGTGGCGCACGCCTTTAATCCCAGCACTCGGGAGGCAGAGGCAGGCGGATCTCTGTGAGTTCGAGACCAGCCTGGTCTACAAGAGCTAGTTCCAGGACAGGCTCCAAAGCCACAGAGAAACCCTGTCTCGAAAAACCAAAAAAAAAAAAAAAAAAAAAAAATTATGAGATCTGCATTTCTTACCAGTAGCTTTATCACTTTTATTTTTCTGCCTTCATGACATAGTTACAAAATAACTGGTAGTAAAATCCAAAAATGGTGTAGTCTGTTATTTAAGGTAATCGAGGGGTGCAGGATTATGTATCTATTGTGCATCTAAGTCCCAGACAAGTCTATTTATTGTAGTCATTTAAGTTAGTAATTTATTGCTGCAGCAAAATACCTGTATAATTCACTTAAAAAATGGGAAGGCCTATTTTAGCTCATAGTTTGGGAGGTTTCTATCCGTGGTCAGTTGACCTGTGTAAGCATGTCAGCATGGTGGGAGCAGAGAGGAGGGAGGGTCAGGTCACAATATCCCCTTTGAGGGTACTTTCTCTTCACTAGACCTCACCTCTTCAAGATTCCGCTATCTCCCAGTGGTGGCTAGGGCCTAGCCTTTAATTAACCCTTGGCTATGGGGCCACTTACCCAACTAGAGGTGATCACAATGATGTGAAATACACCTCATGGCTCACAGTTGGGTTTCTTTTTTAAACAGCAGCCGCCGTCCCCATCCCTGCCTGCTTGCTTCTAAGGCAGGTTCTCACTATGTAGCCCTGACTGACTTGGAACTGATTGTGTAGGGTAGGTCAGCCTACAGTGCTCACAGATCTGCCTGTCTCTGCCTCCTATGTGGCTGGAATTAAAGGCATGAGACATCATGCATGCTTTAAACTACAGCATTGTTGAGATTCGTGTTTTGACACTCATCCTTTTCCTAAGTGTACAGTTCTATGGTTTAAAGTTTTTTTCTTATGTTTATTTGTGTGTGTGCACACATCTACCTGTTTTTGTGATCGTGTGAGTAACACCGTACATGTGTGGAAGTCAGAGGACAACTTGAAAGAGTTAGTTCTTTCCTTCCATCTTGTGAGTTCTAGGGATCAAACTCAGGTAGTCAGCCTTGGTGGCCACTGAGCCGTCTGCCCATCCCCTGGCTTTTTACAGTCGTCATAGAGATGTGTAAGGATTAGCATTGTGACATGCCAGAGCATGTTCATTATCCTGAAAAGATGCTCTGTGCTTGCTAACCGTACTCTGGTCTCTGTGCCTTTGCTTCTCACTTCCAGCCCTTGATTTACATTATATGATTCGCCTCTTCTGGGCTTTGCTTCTGACTTCTTTATTTATCATGACCTCTTTTTAAAGGTGTTCTGTTTGTTTTTGTTTGTTTTTCTCAGGACAGGGTTCCTCTGTGTAACATCCCTAGCTCTCCTGGAACTCTCTCTGTAGACCAGGCTGGCCTTAAACTCTTGGAGATCCACCTGCCTCTGCCTCCCAAGTGCTGGGATTAAAGATGTGTGCCACTACCACCCAGCCTTGCATGACTTTTTTTTACATGGCTGTGTACTTCGCTCTTTTTGTGACTGAATAATATTCTAGTAGATTGAGAAACCACATTTCATTTGTTCATAAATTGATGGGCATTTGTATTATTTATATGTTTCGGCCTCTATGAAAAAGGTGCTGTTCCCAGCCATGTCCATAATTTTATATGGGTGTGTATTTTTGATTCTCCTGGTTATGTGCTTAGGAGTCAAACTTGCTAGTTATATGGGAAACTTTCTGTTTAACTATTTGAAGAACTACCATACTGTTGTTCAACCAAGGTGGCTACACCTTTTTATAGCTCTATAGCAGTGCTGAGGGAGGGGTGCTTCTAGCTTTTCTTCTTCCTTGCTCACCGTGATTTTCCCAGTTAGTAACAGCATTGGGGTTTTTGCCATATGCTTTTCAGCTTCCATCCTCCACTGTACTGGCTGGTCTTATGTGTCAACTTGATACAAACTAGAGTCATCAGAGAGGAAGAAACCCCAGTTGAGGAAAAGCCTCCATGAGATCCAACTGTAAGACATTTTCTCAAATAGTGGTCAGTGAGAGAGAGCCCAGCCCATGGTGGGTGGTGTCATCCCTGGGCTGGTGGTCCTGGGTTCTATAAGAAAACAGGCTGAGCAAGCCATGATGAACAAACCAGTAAGCAACACTCTTCCATGGCTTCTGCATCAGAACCTGAGTCTAGGATCCTGCCCTGCTTGAGTTCCTGTCCTGACTTCTTTGGTGATGAACAGCAGTGTGGAAGTGTGAGCTGAAAAACAAACCCTTTCCTCCCCAGTCTGCTTTGTGGTCATGGTGTTTCATCACAGCGACAGAAACCCTACCTAAGATACTCCAGAAGCTGGGACATTTGTCTTTATATT
This sequence comes from Arvicola amphibius, assembly GCF_903992535.2. Classification (NCBI taxonomy): domain Eukaryota; kingdom Metazoa; phylum Chordata; class Mammalia; order Rodentia; family Cricetidae; genus Arvicola; species Arvicola amphibius. The sequence continues at coordinate 48,328,520 of NC_052052.2, read as the reverse complement.
GTTGAGTTGTAAGCACTCTTTCCATGTTCTGGATCTAAGGTATTTGTCAGTCATATGATTTCTTAGCATTTCCCCCATCTGTGGATTGTCTTATTTTTGTGACGAAGCTTTCTGTTCATAGACAGTTGGCCCCATTGTTTCGGGTCCTGTGTCAAAGGACCAAATGGAGGGAGGGCATGGTGGAGGAAGAGCCCAAAGTGGTTCTAATTTTAACCCAAGTCGAATTTCTGTTTTCTGTCTTCCCCTCTGGTTGTTTGTGCTCTTGGTGTCATATTTAAGAAACCATTGCTTGATATATGATAAAAGAATGGATCCTATACTTCTTTCTAAGAGTTTTCTAACTTTAGTTCTTATGTTTTATTCATTTCGAGCTGATTTCTGTCTATGCTGTGAAATAGATAATCTGGATTCATCCTGGTGCCTGCGGCTATCCAGCTGTCTGAGCGCCAGTGTTGAGAAGACTGCTCCTTCTCCTGTTGATGGCATTGGCATTCCTGCCGAAAATCAGCTGACCATGAATGTCAGGATTTGGTTCTTGACCCTCAGCTGAGTTCTGGAGGATGATGGGAGTAGGGGAGGGGTTAGGGTCGGAGGAGGCTCTGGACCCAGGGCCTTGACTGTGCTAAGCACAGAGGGCGTCGCTGATCTGCACTCTGGTACTGTATTCTCAAGCCCATTCTCTGTTCTTTGCTGTAACTTTGCTAGAAAATTTGAGAGGAGAAAGTCAGTTCTCCAGCTTCATTCTCTTTCAAGATTGCCATGTTCTCTCTTGCTTCCTCTACTGTTTGAATCTCTTCCTCCCCTTGCGGTCTCTCTTTCTTCTTCTCCTCTGCCCTGTCTGTCTCTTGTCTCGCCGTGTAACTTATGATGGTCTAGAACATGCTAAGGGAATATATGGTGTCTCTGTTTTAGTGGTGTGCCATGATTATAGGGTTTCCCCACCACACCCAGCTGCCTTGACAATTCTTGATCCTTGTATCTTCATAGTTTAGGATTTTGTCAATTTCTGCCAAAATTTCCTCATTTTTTTCAGTATTCATTTTAAAACATGTGGTATTGCTAAACTTTTTCATGACATAAAATTGATCCCCAGAGTGGAAGGTAGATGCTTAGAAAGCAAAATGGTCTGCAAAAGGACCCCACATTCTGGTAGCTTACGCTGCCTTTTGTGATGCTGTTTTGTTCGTTTACTTAGCGCTATTGGTTTGATTTATTTTTCAAAAAGGTAATCTTCATGTTTAGGGGAAAAATGCATTTGATTTTTTTTTTTTTGGCCAAACTTTGAGCATTCCACAATAGAGATGACAGAGTGACCTGATGTCACACTGGCTCCTTCATCAGTCACTTCATCCTTAGTAGAAACATGGCTGTGAGGAATAATACCAACTACAGAAGTAGGAATAGTTACAGCAAGGGGTGTGTGGGCTTTCAGTGGGGAACGTGCCTGGCCACACTGATCAATAAGCGCTAATCACGCTGTCGACGTTCGTTAATGTCTGTCTTAAGTGGGAAAAGGCTCTAAGAGATTTGTTTGAACTGGTGTTGGACTACAAACATTAGAAATTTACTTAAGGGTGGAGAATAGACACAGAAAACTTTAACACACGATTGCCCCCCCCACCAAAGGCACATTAGAAATTCTACAAGGGAAGATGATGTTTTGTCCCAAACAAGCTAACATGTGTTACAGGAGTAGATGGGAGGGGTGCATTTGAGATGAAGAATCTGGGAATCTGATATAGTTATATGTATGCAGAGATGAGTTAGTTATCAGCTCATGGCTAGAGACCATGGCTCTGCAGTTAAGAGCTCCCAACACTCTCCCCTAGGACCAGAGTCTGGCTCCCAGCACCCACACTGACAGGTCGTTCACAACAGCTTGTAACTCTGGCTCTGGGATCCGATGCCCTCTTTTGGCCTCCATGATCACTGCACCCACATGCACAAACCCTTCCCCCCAAAAATACACACAATTAAACAGAAATAAAATCTTTTTAAAAAAAAGTAGTATCAATACTCAGAGTTGGGGTCCAGAGGCATGTGTTCTAACTGAAAGTTCTTGAGGTGCATGTGGCTGGCTTTGACACTGTCTAGGAGGACCACTGCAGGCATTAAGTGAGATGCTTGGAACATGGCAGTGGTATGCAGAGGAGAGCAAGTAAGAGGATTAAAGTGTGTTGAAGCCAGATGGCTGAGGCCTGGGAGGCTTGGGCTGTATCCATGCACTTACGTGGGTGTCTGGAAGAAGACAAAAGGAGGACATTGTGAAAGAAGAACATGATAGAAATCAGAACGAAGGTTTAGTCTTTACACTTGATGGTGAAACGCTGCAGTGCAGTGCCCCAAGAGGCTGCAGTGAGCCACTGTGGGTGGTTTAGGGCAGCGGTAGGTGGGAGACCACTGCAGGCCATGAGGGCAGCTGGTCTCCCACTATCCAAGGCCTCTGTGGGTCCCAGGCGGGTGGGAGGTGGCGGGTGAGAGACCGGTTCCACGATGAGCCACAGTGGATGAGAGACAGAGACAGGGAGGCATGTCGTGCAGAGAAAGTGGGCATTTATTTAGTGGGTTATGGAGGGAAAAGGGAAAGGGGAAGGGGAGAAGGTAGATGAGGAATGGGGGAAACAGGAACAAGAAGAGAGAAGGGGAGAAGAGGAGGGGGAGAGGAGAGGAGAAGCTACCTCTTTGGGAGAGAGATGGAAAAGAGAGAGCTCAGGCTGGAAGTGGAAGGAAGATCCTCTTGCCTCAGTGGATGGGGGAGGGAGTGGGCAGGGCTTATCTCTTAAAGGGACAAGGCAGACCATTACATTTTAATCCATGAAAGCTTAAAACCAGAAGATTCCTCAAGCCCTTCTCTATGGGGTCTGTTTTACTGAGGAATACATCTGCAGCTTCTATGCAGGTATGTACTGAATTTATACAGGGCTAAGAAAGAACAGGCAGACCACTTACTGCGTTCCATTCTTAACCTGATGAACCTCTGAATAGAACCCAGAGATCTGTGAACTTGGACAAGGAAGCTTGGATCTATTTTCCACTAACATGTAATTTAAGCATAGAATTAGTTTTATTTTTATCTTGTGAAGTAGGAAGCAAAGTACTGTGTTATCAGTCATGATAATAACCTTGTCATAGATGGGAACCTGTTGGGGGCCAGTCCCTTACAAAAATACCATTCTCCAGAGTGGAGGTGTGGAAATTTAGAAATATAGTAAAGAATGTGAAGGTGCAAATGGAAATAATAAAACAGAGAAACATATAGGATAGTACTGGGAGGGAGTTCCACTGAGTACTGAAAATTCATCCACATTTAATTTCCAATTGCTTAAAATACCCTTTACCCCAAAAGGTAGGAGTAAGACAAAAGACTGCATTAACATGATACAAGAAAATTAACATCAACTGAAAGTAATGGGCTACATCCATAGTTAAACCTTCTGTTGCTAGGACAAAACAAGTCAGGCTTACACCCTAGACTAAAATGTTCTGTAGGCAAACCACTCCTTGGGTGGAATCCCAAGTTATCTCCATAAAGGGAGCCGGAACTTAATTGGATCCTTAGACTTTTGTTTGAGGTAGGAACAGATCTACTTCTCTATTCCTGGAGCACAAGGTCTGGCTATTAGCCACAGCTGTTGACAACAAACTTGAGAGAGCAGAACTCTCTGATTTACAACTAGATGGAACCTTTGTCTTGAGGTAGAAGCACAATAACCTTGAAGGAACTAGAAACAAGTTCCAGCTCTCTGAACTTTGGCCTTTGGGGGTCTCCACGATTTCCAACCTCCCTTTTTTTATTAATTTTAATAAAACCTGTGCTTCTGCAACAAGACAGATGATCGCGTCTGCCTTGGGTTGAACACTTTTCCATCTCCCAGATTTACTCATCTTCGGAACGTGTATTCTAACCATGCAAGTCCTGGCCTTAGGTGCCTGGCGGGGAAAGGATCAAAACCTGTCCTTGACTGCCAACTTCTATAAACAAAGGGTTAAAGGAGAAAATACTGGACTCTGTGTCTCTGAGCCAAGTTTCTGTCAAGAAAGTTCATCAGCAATTAGCTAACGGTAAGCAAGCAGATAACACTTTGTGCTATGCATACTTCAGTGGCTAATATATCTCCTTATTAAAGGAGTGGAGGATCACCAGGGTTGGGAATGCTCACTTTTGAATTGGTCTAGAATATTCAGCTGTTTCAAACTCTAAACTTGTCTTATCAAACATGTAAAACTCAGGAATTCCTTGCTAGTGTCAAACTTTTCTTAGACAAGTTCTTATCATTTTCTAATCATTAACATCTTATAGTGAACTAAAGCATTAACAGGTCAACACCATAACATGATTTAACCAGTCAATACCATAAACACGACTTAGCAAATCATGATTATCTTAAATCCATTCTAACCAAAAGATAAGAAAAGATTTTGTAATGAATGATAGTCCAAATGCAATGCTGCTGTTTAAGCAACTGTCCCAGCCTCTGAGCAGCAGAAAAAAACATTAGGCTACCCTCTCATATCTGAAGAGGGGCTTTAGTCACTCTTTGAAAAGAGTCTTTCCCCCGAGGGGAAAATCGAGGTCTCAGTTCTCGGGGCCTCTCAACATTTCAACAGCAGACTGAATACCTCACTGGAAATCTGAGTTCTGTCCAAAAACAGTCAAATGTTCAGTGGTTTGCCTACAGAATGTTTTGGTCTAGGGTATAAGGGTGACTTGTTTTGTCCTAGCAACAGAATGTTTAACTATGAACGTAGCCTGCGACTTTCACCTGCTATGTTCACTTCCTTGTATCATGTTAATGCAGTCTTTTGTCTTACTCCTACCTTTTGGGGTCAGGGGTATTTCAAGCAGTTGGAAGTTAAACGTGGGCAAATTTTCAGTACCCACTGAAAAATTCCCTCCCAATACTATCCTATATATTTCTCTGTTTTATTATTTTCATTCGTGTCTTCATATTCTTTACTATATTTCTAAATTTCAACACCTCTGCTCTGGAGAAAGGTATTTTTGTTGAGGCTGGACCTCGACAAAATGAAGCCCAATGTGGGGCCGACAGCCAACAGGAACCAGATGTTTTCATATCATAGTTAATACAGATGTCATGAAATAATTACAGATCTTTGAAATTATGGTAGGGTTTGCTGCTTGGGCTTATTCATGTGTTGATAAAGAAGCAGATATTTTACTATAAATCACATTTCAAAAATATTTTAGTAGCTTCCTCTTAATCATTCATTTATTTTTCATTTGAACTTAAATGTTTCCTGGGGCATCCCATAGGTTTTACCACACTTGCAAAGGATTTACTATAAGGAAATTTTGAGAAGTAGAAGCCATTGAAAATGATAGGAAGAGCAGAATTCAGGCTGGAGTCTAGAGCTGGGGGTTGTGGTAGACGATCCAGATGGCATGAGCTCCATGGGAAAGGGCACAGCGTGATGGTGGAGCCAGTATCTGGAAATGGACGTGCAAAGCTGTGCTCAGCAGAGGAATGCAAACACAAGAGGAGTCCGTTGGATGCATTAGAGAGAGAGTTAGTATCCTCAGACGAAAGAAAACTGGAGTCAGCACGAAGAGGTAGAGAGTGTGAGGACCCCGTGCATGGTGTGCATGGTGGTGGCTGCTGCGTACCGCATGTTATAAAACACACACAGAGTTCATTCGTCACAAAACCCCTGGGAAGAAGAGCTCTTCATCATCTCCCATTTTTACAGACAAAAAAAAAAAACTGAGGGTCAAATGCCTGGTTATTTGCAGATCTGGGATTTAACCCACTCCAGATTCCACAACTGATTCTAGGTGTTCCTGCACCATACTGAGAGTTAGGTGTTCGGAAGGACAGAGGGGAAATCTAGAGAAAGTGGCATATAGGTAGTGGAGGAGGGCGGGGCCAGATAGGGCAAAGAGAGGATGGGGGTGGAGGAAAGAACGTCTCGGATGTAAGCTCAGGAAGAATTCTGGGTTAAAGACGCAGGTGGTGTGAAGGGCATGGTGGAGGGGATGAGGTGCACCTGACGGAATTGCTTCTCTTTAGGGAACACTGAGAATCCAGTTCCTCTTCTGAGAAAGCAAACTATGTGCTAAGGGGGACATTTATGTTACATATTCCTTTCTTTCTTCCCTTTTCCATGGCTCATCTTGCCCACCCTGAGGTGAGGAGCCTGGTCCTAGCAGCCTTATGAGGAAACATTTGTGCTTTCTCTTCTTTGGCTGCCTCTCAGACCCCAATTTTCCAGACACAGTGAATTGCAAAGACCTTTTGTTACTGTACAAAGTGGGGGAAACACCCAGTGGCACAAAACAGACCCAGGGCTTTGCAAAATATAGCAAGTTCATGTCTGCTAATATGTTAAGTTATTTAGCCTTCCTAGTTTAAGGAGCAATTTGTTGTTTTCATGCTAATACAAATTCTTGTATTAATAGGAGCATGGCCCTGGGTTTCTTCATCCGCCTGGGAAAAAATTACTTGTTTGATGGTAAACAAAGAACAGAGGGACCATTCACTGTCCTTGTTTAAAAAAAGATGTTATGAAGCAATAGTGGAGTCATTTTAATTGTGACCGTCTAACACTTGCAATGAGTAAGAGCATTTGTGTTCTGTTTTTAGGAAATGAAGTATTGAAGAGTACATAGTACATTAGAAATGCAAAACATGACCACATGTTCTCAGGATTTTGTCAGTGGTACATGAAAGAGCACTTGTGTTGGGATGCCCGGCTCTGAGTGTATTCTCTGTTTCAGCTTGTATTTACAGAGATGTATGAATATTTGATTAATGAGTCATGGTCTCTGGAGAAATTTAATAACTGTATTGCTGTACAAAGCCAGGCCCTTAACTGTTAACGCAGATGCCGATAGTGTCATCAGCACTGCGGCTCTGAACAGTCTGTGCTGTGCATTCCTTGCTTAAAGAAAGGATCTGTGCAAGTCAACCCGTTGTCTGTTTTGGACTTGTTTAATGCACAGGCAAAGGTTTGTAAAGATTTTCCCAGTGAATACAAGCAGCACTAGGAAAACTTTGAAATGAAGTTTGTGTTTTAATAGTTATTTTATCCAAAAATCAGTTGGTAAAATCACTAATAAATAAAAGAAAATCTCTTCAAGATTATTTGTTAGAGATTCAGTTGTCATTTTTGCCTTTCTCTTTCAAAAATACCCACAAGAAGAAGGGACATGAGGCACAGGTCTGCTTTAGGTATGTAGATTAGATGTCTATTTGAATGACACCATCTGAACTCATCATTAAAATAATAGAACGATTTTTAGGTAATAAGTAATGGCTAATTGATCCTTTCTCCATGTCTTTCTCTCTCCCTCCCCTTCCCTCTCTGTTTTGTTTTAAATGGCTGTGGAGAAATCAATTCTAACTTTCAAAGTTTGGTGGATGTTTTAGTGATGTTACCTCTGTTTAACTGCTGGAGTAACAGGAAGAAATGTCAAAAAAAGATAAATTCAGTGTGGGAGCTTTTGCTGGAAGCTGCAACCTCGGGTTAGAATTATCCATGCTTTGCAGAATTTCCTGCGACACCTCTCCTTAGGGCCACAATGCATTATAGCAGACGTGTAATGAAGCCGCTATAAAGTCTCTGGTAATTAAGGGGGATTTGACAGTAATTGCAACAGTGAATCAACTTAATTATTACCTGCTTCAAAGAGAGCTAACCTGATGTTATAATCTAACCTTTTCTACTTTTAAAATGGGAGATTAGACAAGTATATGTAGCATTTAAGAATTAAATGTGTTGAAATAGAGTTGTATTAATATACTTCTGATATACATTTTAATGCCTGTATACATATCAAGTTCTGAAGAGCTCACATTTGGCTCTCTGTGATTATTAAGATTATTTGATATGCTCTGGAAATGGAACGGGCCTCACATCTTTTATTCAAATCAGCTTCTCCCAAGCTACAGACAGACCTTGATGGTTCTGGTGACCCTGTCTGGCACCAAATAAAGGATACATTCTTCATGCCACAAAGGAAACGCTGAAACTGTTACAATTGTTTGCCTCTTGGTAGAGCATCTTTTAGAATCTCACAAATTCATCAAGGCCACAAGCACACCAACGGTGAGGACTCCGAATTTTCTGGAAGATCTTAGCTCACTCAGTACACGCAGCCTCGGGACAAGAGCAAAGGCACTCAAGTGTCCACCCAAATGAGGCCTGCGGTGATGCTTGAATCGACCCCTTTCTCTTTCCTGTCTTGCTGCTTGCAGAAATCAGAGTGGGAAAAGGTGATGAAGTCAGTACTGCTCTGATATGAATTCATGTCATACACATGCTCTTAGCTACCCAGGAAATGTAGTTCAGACCAGTATTGTGTGTGGCCCAGCCTCCCCCTTGCAGATTTTCTCAGTGCTCTCTGTTTTTTTTTTAATTTTTTCTTGTAAGCCTGATCTTATTTGTGTCTTCATTGCCTTTAACTTTGCTAATAGCCATGTTAATTACAATGATAGCAATTAAAATTCTATAAAGTCTGCTCTGTGGTAGTTTTATTTTGGAGCGTGTGTGCTTTGGTTTGGTTTTGTGTTACTGTGTTGAGAGAGCGAACAAACTGGCTTGTTTGGCTGGGGATGAGTCACTAGCCACAAGTTTAGAGCTGGAGCAGGATTACCCTTGTTTATGTTCGCAGGACCCTAGGTGCGATCATATGGAAGGGAACCAGAGGGATGCCCTCATCACCGGCAGCAGTGTGTCACTGGCCATGAGTGTGGGGCTTTGATCATTGAACTTGTGTTGCAGAATCAACGAATTCCCTGAAGAAGGTTTGAGATTATGTGTTATACACCTTGTTTTCTGAAATTGCTCCATGCCCCTGACCACGCTTTCTCTCAGTGTAAGTACAGTAATGATGAGTGCCGAGCAATGGTGGCCTTTAGTCCCACCACTCAGGAGACAGAGACAGGTGGATCTCTGTGAGTTTGAGGCCAGCCTGGGCTACAGAGTGAGTTCCACGACAGGCTCCAAAGCTACACAGAGAAACCCTGCCTTGAAAAACAAATAAACAAACAAACGAACAAAAACCCAACCAAACATAAAAAGGAATAATATAATATATGGACTTTGGGTCGTGTGCATTCTGAGTTTTATTTAGTCACTGATTGACCAGGGGCAGGGTGCCTGGAACCTATCTCAGTTGTATGCCTTCCTTAGCAAACGGAGTTACAATTCCACAGGTTTTTAAATCCCAAGGTCTTTGGTTCCCCAAGAGAACTTTTACAGAGCCAGTTGTGAAGGCAGCAGCTCTGACAAGTCCAGCTTCCAGAGCTACCCTCTTTCCAAGTCTCCCGTTCCACATGTACCATGGATGTCTTTAAATCGGCTCCGAAGATTTAATTCACGGTCAGAACCCGTGTAGTGGCAGATAGACTTTTATTTTAAAGGTGGCTTTATTTCTTGTGAGCTGAGGTGAAAGGATACAAAACTCAAGCCAAGTGATTCCTACGAGCTAAACAGTGTTAACACTGTCACGGCAAAGAGTCTGGAGACAACGGTCAGATTCAGAATCTTTCTTTAGACACCACATCTGTGTGCTTGAGAAAGAAAATGGAAACAGTCAGGGCTCTTGCTCTGGTGAAGCTCCATCCTAATTGTTTAATGGTATGGCTAATTACATAATTGTATAATTCACTCAGTGTTTGCTGTTCTGGGCACTGTATTGTGTGCTTACTACCTATGCCCTTTGCACGCACTGAGTCGTGTTACACTGTACGCAGAAACCTATACTTCCCAGGGAAGCCCATAAAGGCGTAGGTCAAGAAGACTGCCCAAGAGTTCCTAGCTGGTGAGAAACGCATTCCATTCCACCTCTGGTGACTCCATCGGTGCCTGAAACTGCCAAGCTGGCTGTATGGGTGAGGTTTGGAATCAGTGAAACATTATGTTACTCTTTTAGATACAGGTGAGTATTTTCAATGTTTTGCAGAGACGCCACTGAAATTCAAAGTCACTTCCAGTGTCAGCATTTTCGATGTCCAACGTGACACGGGAAAGAGTGAGTTATGAAGCCATCACCTTTTTCAGGTCCCTTCAGGTCTTTCCATGGGGCAAAATGCCTACTAACTTGCCATGAACTTTTAGGGACCTCCCAGTAAAGACAAATGCTCGCAGTTTTTAATGTGCTTGTAGCACAGTGGAGCAAAAAGGATCGTGATCACACTTTCTCAGGAAGTGTCTTACACGGTCACCTCAGTTTTTGAATATTAGATTATTAGAGCTAAAATATTAGATTAAGGATGGACTCATTTCTGCCTTTGGGCAACAGAGAAGGAATTTGGGGTTAGTACTAAGGTGATTGCAATAAGGGATTAATTAGGGCCACCTGGAAAACAATGGGGTGTCTTTGAAAGCAGCAGAGTTTGAAAGGACTTTTAAAATGTAATCAATCCAATGAGGTCCCAACAAGTAAAGTTACTTGCTAGAGTTCCACACCTGTGTATGACAGACAGCACTGCTGTTAATGGTTTGTTGACAGAGGCTTCCATCCCACCTGGTCCCACAGCCGTTCAGTCCCAAGGAAACACACAGAGGTCTACATTAATTATAAACTGACTGGCCTATTACATCAGGCTTCTTATTAACTCTGATAGCTTACATTAGCCCACAATTCTTGTCTGTGTTAACCACATGACTTGGTACCTTTTATCAGCGAGGCATTCTCATCCTGCTTCCTCTGTGTCTGGATGACGACTGCAAACTGACCCTTTCCTCTTCCCAGAATTCCCCTGTTCTGGTCACCCTACCTATACTTCCTCCCTGACTACTGGCCAATCAGAGTTTTATTAAAACAATACAATATAAGTGACAGGGTAAGAGCACTTGCTGTTTTTGCAGAAGACCCAGGTTTGGTTTCCAGCACTCACCGTGGTGGCTCACAACCATCTGTAACTCCACTTCTAGGGACTCCAGTACCATCTCATAGTCTCTGTGGGCACCAGTATGCTACTGGTGCACATACACACATGGAGGCCAAACACCAATACACGTAAAATGAAAAACATGATCTTTAAAAAGGGGTTTAGTTTTTGTTTGGCAGTTTTAATATAATCAGCACAAACAGCTTCCCTTTTGCTGGCATCAGGAGAAGCCCCCCCCGTCCCCTCTCAGTAAATTGGGTCATTAGTTGGTTTTCAAGCCTCCATTCCTAAACATGGCTGGTGTTCTCGTCTCAGAAACGGCTTTGCCTTTGGTGTGCAGGTGGAGCACTGATGTGGAGATGGCGTGCTGAGTGTGGCGTGGAGAGCGATGGGGAGCCTGGAGAAGGCAGAATCAACCTATGCAACTTTTCAGAAAGATTTCTACCCTCCCCCCTTCCAATTGACATCTTCACTTCCTATTTTTGCTGTTTCCTATCGCAAAAGGCATAGGAATGTGGGGTTGATTTCCAACTGCCACACTTTCAAAAGGATTATGAATTTGAGAAAGAATAGGAGTTTCAGGTATGGATTGCCGTGAAACAAATCTCCCCCAAACGTAGTTTTGATTCTTTATTAAACATCCATGACAGTGTTAAGACATGCGTATTTTTGAAATAAATTAAAATAAAGTATAACATATTGCATAATTTCCAAACACAATGGTTGTAACTCTATTGGGCATTATTCGAGGAGTGTATCAGTTTGTGTGTCCAGCTCTATCCGTTTTTTAGAAGGATTTGCTACCCTTCATGGTTCTGTGGTCTGGTTGGACTCAGCTATGAGGTTCCTCTGTTGTATTCGGTGATGCAATGGCCACTCATCCAGCTGGAGATGTGGGTGCTTGAGACTGCAAAATGGTCTTTCATCATTCAGAGCCTTCTCCAGTGCCCCTGCCTCCTCAGCTGGAATCTTCTCCAGTGCCCCTGCCTCCTCAGCTGGAATCTTCTCCAGTGCCCCTGCCTCCTCAGCTGGAATCTTCTCCAGTGCCCCTGCCTCCTCAGCTGGAATCTTCTCCAGTGCCCCTGCCTCCTCAGCTGGAAGTCTGAGTGTTTCTACAGCTTGGCCCTTGGCTCTGGAAAATGCCAAAACAGTAGCTTCCGGGCATTTTAAAGGTTTGGGCTAGGCTAGACATAAGGTCTATTTTGCTCTAAAACAGTTTGGGGAAACAAATTTGAAGGCGAGCCTAGACTCAGGTGCAGAGGAAGAAATGGCATTTCTTGATGTCAGAAGTGGCCATCTTTAATTCACCACAATCTTGGTTTTTAGGGATCTTAATTTTTGTTTTACAACCAATGTTTAAACTTTTTTTTGGTTTTGTGTGTGTGTGTGTGTGTATGTGTTTGTGTTTGCTTTGTTTTGTTTTTGTTTTTCAACACAGGGTTTCTCTATGTAGCCCTGGGTGTCCTGAAACTCACTCTGTAGACCAGACTGGCCTTGGCCTTGAACTCAGACATCCACTTGCCTCTGCCTCCCAGGGGCTGGGATTAAAGGCGTGAGATACTACTGCCCGGCATGGTTTTAACTTTCTTAACTTTTCCACATAAAATACTCAACAAATGCCAATAAGTCTTTAGCAGAAACAAGAGCATTTCCTGTTTCCCTCAAAGTCTCAGATACGCATGACTCAGGAACAAGCCAAACCCCTAGGATTACAACTCAGGAAGCCCGGATGTCAGAGGTGACCTGCACTAGCCGAGATAGAGTTTCCCGCCTCTTTACCTTTCAGGTGAATAAAATTGAGTTTCGAGTCCTAGAAAATTTGAATTTCAAAGTAAAAAGAAACAGGAACACATGATTGTGCCAGAACAAGAATTTTGGCCGGGAATTGAGATGGGTAATTTCGTTCTGCGAAAAGACCCTATCCATTTTCTCCTTGGCTGCTTAATTCTCATTTCTCTATCAGAGTCTGAATTTAGAGTCATCTCCAACCAGGTCTTGCTCTGCCAAAACAACAGAAAGTGCCAAGCTGCCCGAACCGTGATGGCCAATTTGACATGGAGGCACTGTAAAAACAGGAGTGAGGGATCAGCTTTGAATTCCCTAAACTTTTTTTTTTTTTTTTTGTAAATACTTACAAAGGATTTACACACAGGCACCATGCCGGCTTCTCTGAAAATGCAGCCAGCACGTAGCCAGCCAAGCCCCCTGCCGAAAGCCCGCAGACAATAGTGGGAACTGCATGATGGGGTGGATTGCACTGTAAAGACAGCGATGTGATTCTCAGTCCCCCTTTCCCTGAAGGCAGCAGCAGAATCACCAAGAGGCGCCTGCCCCCTTTATACAGCACTTCATCATGTCAGACGCCGCCACGGAGGGTTAAGGCTACGGGGCTTCTGGCTGTCCGGAGCAGGATTTCATCTTGGGGCCCCTCAGGCCATATGGAGAAAGCCTAGAAAGTTCACTCTGCCATTTCCATCGTCTGGCATCTTGTCTCCATTTAGCACCCCAGTGTCCTTTTGACCAGCCTTGTAACCAAAATCATGTTCATATTCAAGAAATCAGCATTCCGAGACGTCCCTTCTCTTTAGTAAAACTCCAGCTCACGTTCAAATAAACGTACTAATGGAAATAGAAAAGGATTGGCTTATTTTCACATGAAAATTTTAATCCATTTCTACAAACTTAGAGAACTGTCTTTTAATATTTAGGTTCATTCTGTGAGGAGAATTTGAAATTATCTCTGGGGAGATAAATTTACGGTAGAGGCAGCATCGTAGAGGATACACACATAAGCAATTCTGTGGCGTTACAATGTTGAGATTCTGTTCACAGCTCCTATAGACAGCCATCAGCTCTCAGTTCAGATTTTGCACACAGTAATTGTTTCATTGTAGAAATCTTTGGTGTCTCTTTTCGGAATTGCTACATTGTCTATAAATATTTAGCGGTAATCCGTGATTGGGTTGTATTTACCCCTGTAGTTCTGTATTGCAAACGCATCTGCTGAAATGAAAAGTGGCCCACATTCTCACTCGCGCTTAATTAAATGCCAAAATTTATCTACATTAACAACGAAGTAGTGAAATTTATTGATCAATTCACATGATGTAAGTTGACAAATGGCTTAAGCAATTTCCATAATTTTCTACACGTGTTAAAATTTGTAATGAAAAAGAACACTATATTCACAATAATGAGAGCTGAGAGGGGAGCTTTGTCCCAGGGCCGGTGCCCTGGAGCGGTGTGTGCTGACTCCCCGCCCTGTCCAGGCTCGCCCGCTGTTGGAGCTGTGTACAGATGGGGCCCTGACAGTCCTACAGCTGTTCTCGTAATTGTCCATTAAGTGTTCTATTGATTCTCTGATTCAAAGTACATGTCTTTCAGCTCGAGCTATCCTGTGAAGTGGCAGGCACATTCCTTGTAGAGTGACAGAGCTGCTGGAAAGCTAAAAATGTGCTCTGCCAGTTTCAATTGAGGGTGCTGCTTTGAAAGAGAAGGCTTGGTTAAAGATGCTCTCTGATCAAGGGTTAGGCTCTATTTTCCAAACTCTTAGCATCAATCAATTAAAGTAGCAGCAGCATGGAGAGTTTTAATTCCTGGTTAAGGATGTACAGGTTACACCTGACTGACACAGGGTAGGGCCAAGAGATCAGTATCAGCAACAGATCAGGTAGGTGGCTGGGCTGTATGCAGGTGCCTCCCCCCCCCCCCCGCCACGCTTGACATGCACAGATCAGGTAGGTGGCTGGGCTGTATGCAGATGCCTCCCCATGCACTTGGCATGCACAGATCAGGTAGGTGGCTGGGCTGTATGCAGCTGTCCCCCCCATGCACTTGGCATGCACAGATCAGGTATGTGTCTGGGCTGTATGCAGATGCCCCAACCCCCACGCTTGACATGCACATATCAGGTAGGTGCCTGGGCTGTATGCAGATGCCCCCCCATGCACTTGGCATGCACAGATCAAGTAGGTGGCTAGGCTGTATGCAGATACCCCCTCCCCACGCACTTGACATGCTCAGTCATTTTCATTTTACCTGCAAATTCGTGTTTAGCACTTAAAAAAAATTGGTATCATCTGCAATTCCAGATTATGCCAATCAGAAGCATGATCAGAATCACCTGTAATCCGGAAAATAAAAGATCAAATAAAAGATCTAAGATGTGTTTCTGTTGCAAGACCCACAAATCTTCAGAGGAGCAAGAAGTCCTAGTCAAAAGTGCAAAGGTTCTTTAGGTCTGGAAGTGGCTCTTTGATGCAACACTTCCTGTCACTGCATTGTGATCAGCTTAGCCTAGCGCTTGATCTCATTTCGTGCAGCCCTACCTCAGGCACTGAGCTGCTCTCCTTAGAGTTGATCAGTTGTGTAGTTGGCCACAGGCCATGCTTTAGGAATGAAGCGAAGTTCTGACCCCTTCTGGTTCAGGTTGCCCTGAGTAGCGTTTGCTTTCTTGTCTTAATGCGAGGACACAGACTAATGTTCTTATCAGCTGGGTTTAGCTCTTAATCACCCTACACCACGACACTTAGTTGGAAACAGCCTTGTGACCTAGGGCTCCTTCATCTGTGAATGAGATGCACAAACAATGTTTGTTGCCGCCTGCGTCTCATTAATTTAATTAGGAGCAACCCCCATGGCCTTCATTACGGTCGAGGTTCTCTGGTGTGATTTTAACTACTGAAGAAGTTTTGACATTTATCTAAATGTTTAAGCGGGGGTGGGGGGGGGAGGAAGGACTATCAAACACATCTATGTGTGTTTTATGTACTAAGGCTATCTAAATGTGTAAAAATGAGAAATTGAGACGATACGAAGGAAAATCACCTTAAAAGAAGAACGAACAAAAGCTATTTCTTGTGATTTCTTCTTCAAATGTCATTGTTTCCACCTTCTCACGATGGCTTCTTCTGAGCAATCCCCTCCTCGCCACTCCTTTGTGGGCTGGGGAGCCCTGTCTTCTCACAGTGCCGGCTGACGTGTGGCGCCCCGCCCGTGACCCTGGGCGTCTTGTGACCCTGGGCGTCTTGGCCCCTGCACTGCAGCACCGGAAGCCAGAGGTGAGCTGTCTGCAGCGAACTGACCAAGCAGGGAACAGAGGAGTGTCGGCGCTGTCAGTGGCCTCACTGGAAACAACGTCTTCAGGGTTTGGAGGCTGCAGAAGTCACGCCACCTATTTGCTTTCAAAACATTTCTTTTAAAGTTTAAAATTACACGAGCAAATGACATATCACGACACATACTACAGAATCGAACCCCAGTTCAGGGATTTATGTATTTTTCAGAATGTGGACCCCTTCAACCAAAAGCTCCCTTACTGGTGGATAATAAATTCTCCCTATCTGCTTTCTCTTGGAAAACAAGAGAAAAATCCATTCCGAGCACCGTAATATAGTATATATTGATACCTGCAAAACATTATGTGAATCTACTTAGACACCAGCGCTTTCAATTACAGTGTTAGCCGCCTTTTAAAGAAGATTTTTAGAAGCTTTCAACTGTAGACTTTTGTCTTGTTGAATGAACTTCAGCTACACTAAATTTTAAGTAAATTTGTGATGACTGAGCAATGTACATTGGCTGAGCTAGAATCCAATAACCCACAGGACAAATTAATTTTCAACAAAAAGGGCAGAACCCTCCAGTGCCATGAGTATATGGAGTCTCATTCTTCCTCTCTGGAGCCATCTTTGCAAATCACTACAGCTATTCATAATCCGAATCCGTCTCCGTTAGCAGCAGAAAGCTCTTTTCTCATGGCAAAACAGAGAATGACATTCATTAGTGCTAACTTGCGTAAGCTACCTTAAATTTATTGGTGCTCTTCCACTTACCTAGGTGAGAATTCCTTTGTCTCCCGCAACAGGGAAATTCCAACTATACTGCTTCAAAATATCAATTGCCACTTTTCTCACAACTTTTGGCAGTTTACTTTATCTTAGAAGTAAAACCGGTGGTTAAGGTTTTAAGACTTCCAATGGGTGTTGTTTCAATCATATTTAATAGGTGTCTGGGATAGCAATGCGATTAGGTTTAAATTCTGTGCTGCGTGCGTGCGCGCGCGCACACACACACACACACACACACACACACACACACACAAGATCCCTATTTCCATCCATGTACTGCTGGGGAGGTGGTAGGGAAACTAGCCTTTTCACGGTAGCCGTGGCATTACTTGATAGCCATGGGCAGACTATAAACCACCCAGTCTGTGCACTTGCTGTATTCAAAGCTTGATCAAAAAGAGAGGAGATGCTTAGAGGATGTAGCTTTGCACTGTCCACAAACTACCCCAGGCTTTTGCATCAGTCAGTGGGACACGGCCTTCAGCCTTCTTTATGCTCCTGGTCTTCTGACTGGAGTCTTTCCTTTGTTGGTCAGTATTTCTTTCCAGGTTTTAAAGAACTGGTTAAAAGGCTGCCTGAAGAATTATGTTATTACATCATTAGGACTATGCTTTTTTTTTTCTGTCCCCTCCCACCTATATCCTGGCTAAAAAGGAACGAGGAGAAACTGAATATACATACATGTGGTGATAAATTGGCTAGTTTGTGTCTAACAAGCAGATCCGTGGCACAGTGGAACAGCGGGGACAACTAACCCAAGAAATGTCGTTTGTGGTACATCTATGTGTAGGAGAGTATCATGTGATTGGCCTGAACTTGAGATGAGCCCTGGGTAGACGGAAAGATCGATGTTAGGACTTGACCCTTAATTTCTGAGTAATTGAGGGAAAAGAAGTGTAAGGAAGGCAGACCCCGAAAGACTCATCCACTAACCCTTTTTATTTTCCCCTGTGACCACATGGCAGGCTGTTAATGTCTGAACCCACACTTTTATTTGCTCTCAGTCATCATTTGTCATAAATAGAGATGTTGAGGTGAGTCTTGGCTATGACCTGGAACAAAAGGAGAATTGAATAGGACCATAGTGTTGTGACCCACAAGTTGCAAAGAAATCTTCTGGTTTTCACAGTTATTTTGACTGTTGATAGAGGTTTCTGTCCCCCATAGTCCTGCAGTTGTTCAGTCCCTAAGAAACACTTAGTGGTCTACATTAACCACAAACTGGTTGGCCTATTAGCTCAGGCTTCTTATTAACTCTTATAACTTACATTAACCTATAATTCTTGTCTGTGTTAGTCATGTGGCTTGATACCTTTTATCAGCAAAGCAGTTTCATCTTACTTCCTCTGTGTCTGGATGACGACTCCAGACTGAACCTTTCTCTTCCCAGAATTCTCCTGTTCTCTTTGCCTTGCCTATACTTCCTGCCTGGCTCCTGGCCAATCAGCATTTTATTAAATCAATACAACAGACAAATCTTTACAGGATACAAAACCAATGTTCCACAGCACTTCCTCCTTTTTTTCAAAACAAAAGCTCCGAATCTAATCTCCTTTGTTTAGCTTTCTTCCTGACCAGTATCCATAACAACTTGTAACCAATACTCCAAATAAAGACAACATCCATAATCCATTTTTTTTGAGAATTGTGGGCGTAGTTTTCTGGGCTAATTCCTGCTGATTTGGGGCACTGATAATCTTATGGGGACCTAAAGACAATTTAGGATTATGGTCAAGTACTGACAGGCGTATTCTGTGAGGCTTGACCATCTCAGCTAACAGTCTTGAGGCTGTTCTGGATGTAGAACTCAGAGGAAACTCCAACAGAGGTCCTCTGAAATGTTGGATCATCTGGGCCATCTGCTCCTATTGGAGATTCTTCAGCAAGTTTTCCTTAATCAAACCTGATTTTTCTTAATCCGGAATGAATCCACAGCTTCTAATTTTTTGTGGAAATAAAAGCAAAATATCTTCTCCAAAGTAACGTTATCTTTTGACTTAAATTTTGAAGTCAAAGCATTTTTAAAAAAATATATATGTTGTATTAATCCAGCAGCATTTGTAATCAAATGTCTTTTAGCAACTATTGTTCCTTCCTCAGCCATCAAACAATTTAAAGACAACACAATAACATACAGTATCTAGACTCTCTGTGTATTTTCCATCTTTACGTGGCTTTATTTTAAACTCTATTTCTTTTATTCTTATTTTTAATTTTTGGTTTTTTGAGAACAGGGTTTCTCTGTGTATCTTTGGCTGTCCTGGAACTCACAGAGATCTGCCTGCCTCTGCCTCCCAAGTGCTAGGATTAAAGGTGTGTGCCACTACACCTTGAACTCACAGAAGATCCACCTGCCTCTGCCTCTCAAGTGTTGGGATTAAAGGTGTGTGCCACCACACCAAACTATTCTATTTCTTTCTTTATTTTAAGAACTTTATCCTTTTTCTTTTCTCTCCCAAGCCAACATATATTTTTAAACACACTCTAAACCATTTAGAAGTTTTTCCATCTGAATCTATCTCTACTGTATATCTCTCTTTTTCTGATCACATGAGTCTTTTTTAATTTCCTTAGCGATATGGCTAGAATTAAAGTCAAGGCTTTGATGGCTGGATCCACCCCATTCCTTAGCTTTCTGAGAGCCTAGCTTCATGGTGGAGGTATTGGCCAGAGCCATGTTTATTGCCAGAACTCTATGAAGTTTCAAGGTCCCTGCCACCACCAAGAAGCATGCTGTCTGCTATTCATCAACACCATTTAAGTGTTTGGTGGTAGGGCCTCTTAAAAGAACTGCAAGGGTTTTTCAGCTAAAGCTGAGTTAGGAAGCCTCTCTTAAATGAGATGTGCTTATTTCTAGCAAATAGAGCCCACCTGATAAAATGCTGCTACCAAGAAGCCATGTTTAACTCTGTTGTTTTTGTGTCTAGAATTCCTTCCCAAACTCTCTCAGGTTTTAAGTGGATTTAGTAGTCCACGTTGGTGCCATTTGTTGGCTGAGGTTTCTGTCCCATCCAATCCCACAGTCGTTCAGTCCCAAAGAAACACACAGAGTTCTACATTAATTATAAACTGGTTGGCCTATTATCTCAGGCTTCTTATTAACTCTTAAAACTTACATTAACCCATAATTCTTGTCTGTGGTAGTCACGTGGCTTGGTACCTTTTATCAGCGAAGCATTCTCATCTTGCTTACTCTGTATGTGGATAATTATTTCAGACTGAGCCTCTTCCCAGAATACTCTTGTTCTGGTCACCTTGCCTCTACTTCCTGCCTGGCTACTGGCCAATCAATATTTTATTAAAACCATACAAGACCATTGTCCCACAGCATGAGGGTAGTTCAGGCTCTTTGATCATGTTCCCTGCTCCAGCTTCTGGCATGGTCTCTTGCCCTTCAGCCTCTGCCATGACTGTTGTGGCTGACTTCAATATATTTTAGGTTTGCTACTTCATTCTCACGATGTTAATGATACCATTTTACACCGAGCATATGATTTCCCCTTTACCAGCTGATGCTGTATATAGATGAGGAAGCCTCCTTCCCCCAAAATGCAGTTCTTTTATCATATGCCACCAAATGAAGTGCACAGGCATGTGTGCATGTGTGTGTATTTGTGTGCATATATAAGAATATATTCATGTGATAGGCCCTGTTGATTTTACAACTTGTTCAAGCCCTGGCAAAAAGACAATGTGAGATATAAGTCAGAGCCCTGCTGGGAGGCAGACACACAGTCCGTACTCAATGCCCAGAGTCTTGCCCTCTAACAGTATCCCTGACTTCAACTAGTAGCCTTTTATGACTTAAGATGACTTCTGTCTCTGCCTTTGTTTTAGCTCTTCATGGAGTTAGGAGTTGGAGAACAACCCCTCTCCCTGCCCTTGGCCAGGAGTCTTTTCCCTAGAAATATCCCTCCTCGATGACTTCTCTTCAGACTATCGCCTTTACACACAGAGTTTTCACTGCAGACCTTTTACTCATTGATTCAGAGGTGGGTTCAAGGTTGTCACGGGGTCAGAACGTTCTAATTTGATAGTAAGGACGAGGCCTGAGAGATGGCTTGGCAGAATCCTCTGTTTTGCCAATGAAAATGTGAGACCAGAGAGGACCAGGGTACCAGCTTCCTCTTCACTTGAAGGCCTCTCATGTCAGAGGAGCTACCTGGAAGCCACCGCTTTGGTGATTGGGAAGGAGAGTGGCCTGGTTAGCACTCAGAAAACAGGCCCCACCTTTCTCAAGATCGGAGAAACCACCGGCCTGTCTATGAGGTGGATTATTATTTTTAACCATTTTTCCATGGTTTCCTCTGGCTCACAGGCTCCTCCAAGCCCCACATGTTTCCTTTAAGGAGCAGGATTTCCCAAGCAAACACAGCCATGTTGTTGTTAGTCTCTCAACAGCTCTGCGGTGCAGGGAATGAGGGCTCCACACTTGATGGGCCCAGGGACTCCAGTGCCAAGCCTCTGATATATAGTACAGGGACTGCAGGGCATCTGAGTTGTAACAAGCACAAGATGAGCTTGTGGCCTCGGGCTTCTAACCTGCTCCTCAACCCACACTTCAAAGAAAGTTATTACACAGAGTTAGACTAAATCAAACCAAACTGCAATGTTTGCGCACTGTGACCCATTTTCAGATCTCGGCGCATCTCACCACTAGTCCCTCAGAAACCCAGTCAGGAACCAAACAAAACGACCCCAATGATAATTTAGTTGTAAGTCTTTAAAAAATGAGCCCGGCTGATTTATTTTGAAATTTCAGTTAAGCACGATGTCAAGAAAATCTCGGCGGCTATTTGTCATTTTTCTCCTCTTAGCGTAGTCCGAGCAGGCGGAATAAAATTAGAAGCTGGCTGCTCATAGGCTCCCACATTTGTTGTAGGCTTTGACTTCACTACTAGGCTAGCCGAGATGCTTTGATGACAATCTTCTGCCCGAACACTTGTCATAGCAAGGAAGACCTTTCTTCTGCCACCGGCTCCTTTTATGAGCCTTGTTATACAGCTGCAGGAGGGAACACGATGAATCATCTAATAGATATATATTTCACATTGGCTAGACCTACTACTCTCGTTTTTTTTTTTTTTTTATACCGTAACCTGAAAAGCATAAAAAATCAGATTTTTCTTTTGTAGCTTTGAATAATGGAAGGTTCAGCTTTTTGAATTTCAAAAGAAATAAAGCTTATATTTACTGCTCTCTACTATTGTGTTTTAAAGTGCTTTATATTTGTTTGTGTGTGCACATGCGCGTGTGTGTGAGTGCAAAAGCTATGGCACATTGTCGCCTATCATGTGAGCTCTAAGGATGGAACCCATGTCACCAGGCTTGGCAACAGCCATATTTATACAGAGTCATCTCTTTGGCCCCTATTAAGTGTATAAAAATAGGACACTTTAGACAATTTTGTGTGGTAGATGTGGCAACTTCCCTTAATCTAATGATTAAACCATTAAAGCCAGTCTCCCAGGCCATTCCACATACATTTCTTGTGTTTCAGAAAATCTTTTAGTTCCAAACTATGGGGTCGGTCATTGCAGTCTCATGATCATTTAGG
Organism: Arvicola amphibius; assembly: GCF_903992535.2. Classification (NCBI taxonomy): domain Eukaryota; kingdom Metazoa; phylum Chordata; class Mammalia; order Rodentia; family Cricetidae; genus Arvicola; species Arvicola amphibius. The sequence continues at coordinate 48,306,258 of NC_052052.2, read as the reverse complement.
GTTTGTTCTAGGAGAGACCACCAAGGTATGTGAACAAGGATGCTGGGATTCTCAGGACAAGTCATCTTCCCTGGTCCCAGCACTGGTTGCTTAAGGCCAAGGCTAAAGCTATGGCTTTCTGCTTACAGACCTTAAGTAGTTCCTTTCTTGTAATAACGGGCAATACAGAGCCCAGCACTGGTGCATATCTTTAATCTCAGCACCTGGGAGGCAGAGGCAGGCAGATCTTTGTGAATTTGAGGCCAGCCTGGTCTACAGAGTTAGTTTTAGGACAGCCATGGCTACACAGAGAAACCCTGTCACAGGGGGAAAAAAGAACATGTAAAATAAGGGGTGGGTTGGGGGAGGAATTACAGATAAACTAAAACCAAAGAATTTTGCATTGGCAGATATAAAAGTGAACTTTTCATTCAGCATGTAGTTGATTATTTTTGACAAATGTATACAGTTGTGTAAATGCGGGCCGCTTCCTGCTGCCCAGCTCCCAGCCACCGGCCAGCTTTACTCAAATAATTACACGAAAACTGTATTCATTTAAACACTGCCTGGCCCATTAGTTTCAGCCTCTTATTGGCTAATTCTCACATCTTGCTTTAACCCATATTTAGTAATCTGTGTAATTCCACGAGGTGGTAGCTTACTGGGAAAGATCTTAACCTGCGTCCATCTCAGAGAGGAGAGGTATGGCATCTGCCTCACTTCCCTTCTTCCCAGCATTCTGTTCTGTCTACTCTGCCTATCTAAGTTCTGCCCTATCAAAAAGCCAAGGCAGTTTCTTTATTAACCAATAAAATTAACACATAGACAGATGACCCTCCTCCATCATTTCCCCTTTTTCGGTTTAAACAAAAAAGAAAGGCTTTAACTTTAACATAGTAAAATTACATATAACAAAACAGTTATTAAGCAAGAATTACAGTTACAATATTTGTATCTACTTTGTCTTTTATCATAACTAAGGAAAACTATAACTATAACTAACCATTCTTCAGCTCCATCAAAGACTCCAGAAGGATATAATATTACCTAAGCAAGCAAGAAATAAGCAACTTCCAAACTCTAGAAATGACAGAGACATCTCGCTGCCTGGACAGTCACCCAAAGTTCATTTGTACCATTGGGGCATCCATCTTCAGCCTACAGGCCCATAGTATCCAGTAGATATTTCCATGAAGCAGGAAATTTCAAAGACAGTTCAGTCACTTTCTTTTGTGTCCTGCAGAATGTCTCGCAGACTCTTTCATGAATCAGGAACCCCGAAAGACCATCTCACCTTTAGGCAAGTTCAGCAGTCCTCTCTCTGTGGGTTCTTGGTGTCCAGTTTCTGCAACAATCCAGACAAGAGCAGTTTCTTGCCCAAATGGCTAACACAAGCTCCATAAAGAGATTCTTCAATGCCCATCTTCCTCTTGAAGTAGATTGGTGCTGCCAGGAGCAGATGGGTCTCATTGTCATGAAAAGCCCTAAGTTATTAAAACATTTAAAATGCCATATTCTGTAGTCATTGAAAGATATGAAGAATGCCTATTTAACTGAAATATATCTCTATATATCTAGAAAATCTAACTAACATGACTACAAACTTGACTATTATTGATGATTATCCATTAACAACCTATATTTCCTAATTATACCTTACATTTTTAAATGAACTACACAATCACAATACCTTAATCAATATCAGAAATACATACACATATAACAAAATTGACCTTAAAATTCATACCATTGCAAATTATTCATATCTATATCATCTCCCCTTTAAATGTAAAAGAACATTTATAAACAATATTTGGGAATATGGATGTAGTTATTTCTCTCTAAACTGCTTCGTGCTGAATGGGGGCACTGTTATTCAGGTCTTTCATAGTATAACCTGTTGGGTGAAGTAATTTTCTGAAGGTGTTCACGGTGACCTTTTAGGAGGGCGTGGTCTATCATACCATATTGGGATAGAAGCAATCCACAGGGTCTCATCCTCTGTGAAAAAAAAAGAAGAAACTCTTTTCCAAAGCATGATATCCTTAGATCCAAATTCTGAAGTCAAGATACCTTTAGAATATATATGTAGGTTCAGCTTAGCAGCCCATTTAATGAAATTTTTTTTTGTACTTAGCTCCTTCACAGTCAAAAGTTAAAAAAAAACACAATAATACAAAGAATCCAGACTCTCTGTGACTTTTCCATTTTTATGTGGCTTATTTTTACTCTATCACTTTACTTTATTCTGTCTCTTTAAAGACTTTACCCTTTTTCTAAACCATTAACTTTATTCTCCATATTCTTTTTCTTCTCTCTCTCAAGCCTACATACACTCATCCAACACTGTGACCCATTTAAAGGTCTTTTATGTCTGAATCTGTCCTATTGTGAATCTGTAAATTTTTTACTATCCAGGAGCATTTTTGTTTTGTACCTTTAAATCACTAAGCACTTAAGAATCTAAGCTGTGACATTCTAGGTCAAAAACAGGTATTACGAGCTTGCCCCGCCCAGTCCAACATGGCGGAGCCACTCATGTCTCTGAGCCTTGCACATTGCACCGCCCGCATGGTGGAGCTTTTTGTGTCTCTGAGCCGCAGCACACAATGACCCCCTTTTAGGCACACAGCGAGTCTAGTTGCCATCAAACAAATCGTAGCACTTTACTCCAAATGCTCCATTCAAAAGTCTCCTGCAAGAGCCAGACAGAATCGCGATGGCTGCACAGTCCAGAAACTGGTATTTCAAAACTGCCACTTTTTAGTAGACCTGATCCTGCGGCCTACCCAGGCAGGAAGAGCTGAGCCACAGGCATGGTCTCAGCTACTTTGTTCCCGACCCCGAGTGGGCCCAGAAATGCTCCATAGCTGGAGTGTGCACCAGCGGCAGGGCCCAGGAAGCCGCGTTTTAAAATGGCTGGTGCGGCTTTTTTTTTTCTGCCACTGTTGCTGAATCAGGAAATCTCTCTACAGCTTGCCCTAACAAACAGCAAAAAGCTGTGTTAAACTCTCTCTCTCTCTCTCTCTTTTTTTAAAGCCCTCTCAGGTTTTTAAGTGGATTTAGCCCATCATGTTGGAGCACCAATTGTTGAAGGAACAGCGTGCCTGCTTTTCATCCTTCCCGGCTCCCACATGGCTAGTTTTACACCTGAAATAACAACACACAAATTGTATTCTGAACAGAATTGTGGGAGAAAGAGAGCAGAGTCAGGCAGATGCCTCAGGCTGTCGCCATGACTCTCTTCTCAGAGACAGACTCAGGTTAAGATCTTCCCTGTAAGCCACCACCTCGTGGTGCTACACCGATTACAAAATATGGGTTAAAGCAAGATATGAGAATTAGCCAATAAGAGGCTGAAACTAATGGGCCAAGCAATGTTTAAAAGAATACAGTTTCTGTGTAATTATTTCGGGTAAAGCCAGCTGGGTGGCGGGAAGCGGCCCACCGCCTCATACTACATTACAGAGTATCGCCACGCCTGAAGAAGTTCCCCAGGCCTGTGGCAGTCATTGGAATCAGTTGTAGCAGTGAGTGTTGTGAGGAACAGCTGGCAAATGGGTTAAAGAGCTGGGCAGAGCATGGTCAGTCTAAGGAACGAACAGCCTTGGAGTATTATCTAGATGCCTTATGCAAGGACACAGTCATTGGTTTATTCAGCCCTTGCGACTCTGTGGAGTCTTCCATTCTACAGAAAAGGTAACTACAGCCCAGGGAATTTCAGTAGGGAGCCCCATGGTCGCCTCCATCCAGCTTGTGTTTCCCACAGCATTGCTTTCTACAGCCAGCGTTCAGAGGAAAAAGAAATACAGAAAAAAAGACAGAAGCCAAGGATGCGAGACCAGGTGCTGTTTGGTTCTAGTTATCTGAAGCCCTAGAAAAGATAAAGCTAGTGGTCAAAGGCCCGTGCCATGGACAGGGAAGGGGTCCACAAGGAGAGGTTTTTAGAATGATGGTTAGAGCATATTGACTAGAATGGTAATTCCTTGCCAAAACTCATCAACCTATGTGCTTAAAATTGAACATTAGTTATAAACTATAATTCAGTAATGCCATTGTTAAAAGAGAGTATTAGAGGAAGACAACGTGGAAAGACTTGGCAGATGTTCCTTTGTTGAAAACTCCAAACAGGAGTAGTGAGGTGGCTCAGTGGGCAAGGGTGCTTGCTGAGCAAGCCTGACAGCCTGATCACCAGAAGTCATGTGAAAGGTGAGAACTACCTCCTAAGCGTTGTCCTTTGACTGCTATGTGGACACACACACACACACACACACACACACACACACACAAAACAATCGTTTAAAAGTCACAACATCATTATCATGTTCAGAAACATAGCTGTTGTTTCCAGGGATATAGTGCAGGGATATTTTTATGTAACTTACGCATTGAGAAAATTTTAAATCTGGCCAAAGATACATTAGTGGCCACTGTGACTTTGAAATGGAACCAGTAAACTTGATTTTCTTGCACTGAATGACCAATTTAAATATGCGCGTTACTAAATCCATTGCAAATGACTGCTGACCGAGGATCTGATTAAGCATGGTCCAGAAAGAGCTTACAAGTAGGACTGTTTACTAACATTTCAATTTCTATGGCTCATTTGTTAGACTTAGAATAAAAAGGTGAGAGGGCTGTTTGGGATTGTCTTTAACCTTGATGGTATTTCCACGGAAGCAGCATAATGGCTCTTAATTGCTTAAGTGAGGGGAGCGTGTTGACATGTCCTTCTTTGGGCTAAGAGCTTCGAGCCTAGACTATTATGCTAATTCAAGCATTATATACACCTGAGTATTTATGAGACTGACACTGGTGATGGTGCAGGCAAAGGGCTGTGAAATGGTGTGTAAACAGAGAGAATTGATTTGAGGCCCCAAAGCAGTGCTGGTAAAAGTCACAGCCAGTGAACAGCCAACCCTACAATTTCTATCCAGATTGTCAACCTAGGTCAGGCAGTGTCAGCAAGGCTGTCGTTGGAGATCAGATGGGTGGTTAAATAATGTATAAACCAACCACACAGGCACTTTGATGGTGGCAACTCTAGTCCCATCTGGTGTGGCCATGTGTAGATGCCTACACGCACATGAACTTTGGTTAGGGACGTTCCCCCAGTGCTGTAGTCAATCTGTTAGTTCCTGATGAGAGAAAGGCTTTTAGCCAGACAGTAGTGTGGCTTATCCAGGGATTGTGCCACATAAAGAGACATGGGGAAAAGCAAACATCAGAAACCCCAAAGAATAAAACAAGGATGGCCGTCTGATCTCAGTGCTAGATTTTCTGTATCCTTAGCATCGTTTGTGTCCCATGTCTTTTAAGTTTTAGGATTGTTCAAATAAGCCTCAAGATAATTATGCGAAAAAATGGTGGGCAGTAGTGTGTAGTGGTATTTTGTTTGTGTTTTAACAAATAAAACCTGTTTGGAGATCACAGCACAGAGTTAAGCCACTAGAGGCCAAGGAGTGGCTCGCACCTTTAATCCCAGCAGAGGCAGAGGGATCTCTGTTAGTTCAAGGTCACCCTGGGGATTTCACGCCTTTAATCCTAGCACTTGAAAGGCCAAGGCAAAGGGATCTCTGTTAGTTTAAGGCTACCCTGGGGATTTCACACCTTTAATCCCCACCCTGGGGGATTTCATGCCTTTAAGCCCCGCCCTAGGGAGGCGGAGACAGGGAGTGGCTGGGCAGAGAGAGAGTATATAAGGCAGGAGGAATCAGGGGTTCTTTGCAGTCAGAAGTTTGGTGGAGACAGTTGCTTTCTGAGCATTGCCCCTCCAGTCCGAGAAGTCCGAGGAGAAGTCCGAGGAGACGATCTGAGGACAGGATTGTTCCTTGGGTCTGAGCATCGGTAGAGGTAAATGTTCTCTCTCATGGCTGTCCACACTGCTTCTCTGATCTTTTTTCAGCTTTCACCCTCTAATGTCTGACTCTGGGGGGTTTCATTTTTTTTTCTTTTGGTTTTTCGAGACAGGGTTTCCCTGTAGTTTCTAGAGCCTGTCCTGGAACTAGCTCTTGTAGACCAGGCTGGCCTCGAACTCAGAGATCCGCTTGCCTCTGCCTCCCGAGTGCTGGGATTAAAGGTGTGCACCGCCACCGCCCAGCTCGGGTTTTATTTATTAAGACCATCAGAATTCATGTGTTATATTAGTGTTGAGCTCGTGGATTGGTTAGCAGTTATGACTTAAACATATTTCTTTCAGGTAGAGTGGAGTTTGAGGACTCTTGGAGACAGGATCTTGCCCCATTTCGGTCTGAGGTAGAGCGTCTTTGAAGAGAGGAATTACATCAGAGCCCCGGGGGCAAACTTGAGACCCTGTCAACTCGGTCCCGAGCTGCAAACATCAGCAGTTACCGAGGTGCCTAGCACGCGGAATCCTCTGCCACAATGCCCTGCGTGCACTATAAATTTGCCTCTAAACTAAACTACGACATCATCATCTTTGATGGCCCCCATATCTCCCTCTGTGACTTAAAGAAGAAGATTATGGAGAAAGAAAAGCTGAAAGCTACCAATAACGATCTGCAGATCACCAGCGAGCAGACGGAAGAAGAATATACCAATAATGCGCTGATTCCTAAAAATTCTTCTGTAATTGTGAGAAGAGTTCCTATTGTGGGTGTTCATTCCACAAGGAAGATATCTGCCAGTCTGGCTGAAGCCAATGCTTCTGAGGAAGATAAATTTAAAGCAATGATGTTGCAACTTAACCAGATGTACAGCCCAATCAATTCCGTGAAGAAACCTCTAGGTCCGCACGCTCCGTACAGGGATGAGAACTTTGGCCGTAGACTCAGAAAGAGCACAGGGATTCCTCGGAGCTTCCTGATGGAAGTGAAAGACCCTCACATGAAAGGGGTGATGCTTACGAACACTGGCAAATACGCAATCCCGATGATAGATGCAGAGGCCTATGCTATCGGGAAGAAAGAGAAGCCACCCTTCTTACCAGAGGAACCGTCATCATCGTTAGAAGAAGACGATGCTACCCCAGACGAGCTCTTATGCCTCATCTGCAAGGACATTATAACTGATGCTGCCATCATCCCTTGCTGTGGAAACAGCTACTGTGACGAATGTATTAGGACAGCACTCCTGGAATCAGATGAACATACGTGTCCAACATGCCATCAGGACAATGTTTCTCCTGATGCTTTAGTTCCCAACAAGTTTTTACGCCAGGCCATTAATAACTTCAAAAATAAAACTGGCTATACGAAGCGTCTCCAGACACAGTCACCCCCACCACCTCCTCCAATAGCAGCACCAGGACAGCACAGCGAAAGATCACAGAGGACTCAAGGCCCATCGCTACCAGCAACACCAGTTGTGCCTGGCCCATCACCTCCTTTGGATCCGTCGCCTCCCCATATGTGGCCTCTTCCTCCACATGTACCTCCCCCACAGTGCTCGCCTCAGTTTCCTCCTTTCCAGCCCCCACCTGCAGGATACAGTGTCTCTCCTCCAGGGTTTCCACCAGCTCCTGACAATATATATGGGGTGTCACCAGGAGTTCAGACTATTCATTCAAATACCATCCCTCCAATGCAAGCACTACCCCTGTCCAGGGAGGAATTCTATAGAGTACAACAACAACTAAGAGAAGAGGAAAAGAAGAAGTCCAAGCTAGAGTTGACAAATAATTTTGCTAAGGAATTGAAGAAATACGAAAAGATTCAAAAGGCGCATAGGCACTCATTTTCCAGGTCTAAATGTCCCTATGGCGATTCATCATATTCAAGAAACTCATACGGTTACGCAAAGTCAAGATCTGGCTCCACACGGTCCTACTCTTACTCTCGATCCTTCAGCCGCTTGCACTCTTGCTCCGATTCACGATCACCTCCGTACCCCAGGAGAGGCAGAGGCAAGGACCATGATGACCGTTCACGGTCCAGATCTCGTGGCTATCACCGATCTAGGTCAAGGTCACCTCCATATAGACATAACCATTCACGGTCAAGATCTTCTCAAGCATTTAGGAGACAGTCTCCCACTAAACGTAATGTACCTCGAAACAGAACATTAGTACTTTAATAGATACAGAGAAGCTCCATCCCGCTGGGACACCAAAGACTATTACGGGTGGAGCCTTGACTTTAGAGACCTATTTGAGAAAGAACGCAACTGGGAATGGGAGAGGAAATACTGAGAGTGGTATCAACAGTACTACAGAGGGTATGCTGTGGGAGCTAACAGAGAGGACCTCTCTCCAGAGACACCTCTTAATATTAGAAATTCACTGGGCTGGTGAGATGGCTCAGCGGTTAAGAGCATTGCCTGCTCTTCTGAAGGTCCTGAGTTCAATTCCCAGCAACCACATGGTGGCTCACAGCCATCTTGTAATGAGATCTGGTGCCCTCTTCTGGCCTGCAGGCATATATGCAGACAGAATATTGTATACCTAATAAATAAATAAATAAATAAATAAATAAATAAATAAATAAATATTTTTTTAAGAAATTCTCCTCTTCATAAGAGGGCACAGAGAAGACTGTGCTGCTGGACAAAGTCATAGAAATCTAGGTGGCGACTATCCAGAAAAGCTTTCAACAAGAGATAGTCGCAATCAGAAAGATAACATCAAATCAAAAGAGAAGGAGAGTGATTCCATTCCTGGAGACGATAAAGAAAACAAGCATAAGAAACACAGAAAACAAAGCAAGGGGGGGAGGAGAGGGAGAGCTTCCCGAACCCCAAACTGTTAGAAACGCCCAGGAAATCCAGGGAGTCATCAGGCATTGATGACACTAAGATGAATACACTCCCATGTAGAGATGATGCCACATCGGTTAGGGATGAACCAATAAAGGCAAAATCTACCAGTTTCAAATCAGTGCCTGAAACAGACAAGAGAGAAAAAGATAAGCCAGAAGTTTAAAAGTGACAAAAGCAAACGGAAAAGTGATGAGTCTGCTACAGCCAAGACAGAAAGTCATTAGAACCATGGAGGAATATGGTATTGATAATCCAGCTCCTGCTGAAGATGTGATAATTAGGATCCAGCTTCCTCAGTCCAAATGGGATAAAGATGACTTTGCATCTGAAAAAGACGTTAAATCCACACAACCTATGCAGAGTGTAGGGAAACCATCTAGTACTGTGAAAAATGTTACTGTAAGCCCTCAGTTACAGTCAAGGACACTGAGGAAGAATTGCAGTCAGAAAATTCAGAAGCCCACCAAGGAGGTGAGCCACAAAATGACACAGCACGTGATCAAAAGCTCAAAGGCTCTGCATCCAGTGAGAAGGGGAGCACCATGGACCGTCTGAATGAACAAGGAAATTGTAAGAACCTGTCTCAGTCTTTCAAAGAGACCAGGACTTCAGATAAGTGTGAATCCATTTGTGGTTCCTCAAATAAAGACTTCACTCCTAGTAGAGACAAGAAGATGAACTATTCCAGCTCCAAGTGACTAGATGAGAGAAGTGAGCTGGTAAGAAGGAAGGACTCTCCTCCTTGGAGTAAAGACTCTTCATCTAGACAGAGAAGTAAACCCAGGGAGGAGAGAGATTTGCCTAAAAACCACAAGAGGCATAAGAATCATGCAGGTGCAGATGGGGACTCAGAGAAGAGCCAGAAACACAAACACAAGACCAAAAAGGCAAAGAAGAGAAAGGACAAGGAGAAAGATGACCAAAAAGTGAAATCTGTCACTGTGTGAAGGACGAATGTTTTAATTGACTTAATTGCTAAGTCATCTGTATTAAACTCTTATATAATGTAAAGAAATCCCAGCCTTGTAAATAATAAATTGAATACCCCATGTTACACTTAAACTATTTGCTTCTCGATTACTTCATCAGAGCTTTATACCAAACTTTTGTACAGAATTGTCAGTTGTGGCCATGGAACATGAGAGGTTTTGCTAGGGCCTATTATTTTTAACCACCATTAATTAGTTGGGGTGGAGTATACTGTACTGTGAAATTTCCACATTTGAATTTTTTTAATTGCCTGGCAAAGGCTGGTATCAGTTCAAAAATACCAGCAGAATGATTTACTGAACTCATTACAGCCCCATAATGTCACTTTTTGATTACAATAAAAGTTTTCAGAAAACTTTAAAAAAAATTTCTATCAGTAGACAACTAATCAGACATTTTGAAGAAATTCAGAACTGTGAGTAATGACATTTAAGGTGATACGGTATGAAGCCAGGACAAGATAACCATCAGGTGACTTTTGATTGCCCTTTTAGCTGTTTTCTTTATCATATACATTAATGAAAAGGTTTTGCTTTAATTTTAATCAGCTCAAGGGCTCAATAGTATTACACTTTCCAAAACTTTAACATGTGCGGCCACCTCAAGTATGGCATAATCTATAGTTACAAAAATGTCTGTTTCAAAAAGCTGGTATGCTATAAATGTCCATTTTAGAAAATGCTTAAATGTGCTCATGTGGCCTGCTTTGGTTGTAAGCGAAAGGGGTTTCCCAATTTCTTTAATGACCAGTTTGAAGTCACAGTTTCTTTAAGCCTCTGGACACATAGACATTTGTTTCAGAGCTCTTGTTATTTTATTCCTGTGTAGGCAGAAAAAAACCAGTAATAGGACTCAGACCACCTTTAGGATTATTTTGTTTCAATCCTTCCAGGGACAAGGCTGATTTAACTCATTCTGAACAATAGTACCAAGATTATTCATTAAGGTATCTGAGGGCGTTTACAGTCTCTGAGTAATCCATTCAAGTCCCACAAGTAAGGTTTCCATCAGAGTGGTCAGTCCCAAAGAACAGTTTTAGAGATCCCATCTCCACGTGTATTAATTCTGATAGGCTAATGGGAGTTGCTTGGAGGAAGTTACTCTAGGACTCTGGAGAGGCATTGTGTAGGATTAGCAGGGAAGCTGCTGTGCTCCATTAGGAAAGCCTGCTGTAGTGAAGGAGTGGAAGAAGGGGACATTTCACTAGGGCACGCCATTTGAAGCTAGTACGCTGTAAGAGCTTCCCTGGCAAAGCTGGACCAGTCTAGATCACTATGTCCCGGGGTCCATTTCTATTCCTGTTTTTCTGTCTCTGTCCCTCTCTGTGTCTCTGTCTGTCTGTCTGTCTGTCTGTCTCTTCCTCTCCCCCCTCCTTCCATCTTCCCCTCCCTCTTTCTCTCCTCCTCCTTTCCTGAAAAAAAGAAAGATTAAGAGATCTTCCTGAGAATTATACACAATTCCTCGAACAAATATGCCAAGCAGTTGTTAAGTAGTAGACACTTGCCAGGTATGTATGAAGAATAGGCATAGGTGGTCTCTCTTATTTGTTCAAAATTCTTCTACTAAATTAGAATATGAAAACTCACTAAAATCAGCATACTAGCTATTGTTACCTTGCTTGGCAATGCTATATTTTAAATATAGATTTATCTGTATTTCATTTTATGTGTATGGGTGCTTGCCTGCATGCTTGTACATGCATTTTGTGCATGACTGATGCCTACAGAGGCCAGAAGAGGGTATTCAGTTACAGGTGGTTGGGGGCTGCCGTGTAGATGCTAGAAAATGATCCAGGTCCTCTACAGGGAAGCAAACACTCTTAACCTCTGAACCATCTCTCCGGCCTCACCTTGCTGTATATGCACAAGAATATGGTGCTGTTTTATATTTTGTCGATGTAATTTCTCACATTTACTAACGATTACCAAGTGTCATTATATAGTGTCGTAATGCCTTATGCGGCATTTTGGAGAATACTGATAGGTACGATCTTTCAATCACTCTTTAGATTTAATTCTCACAGACACCTGGAAAGATGGATATGAACACCAGAGAAGGCTTTGGGGACCTAGAGAAGTTAGCTCGTTACTAGGGTTACAGGATTAAGGCATGATTTTACTCCCAGAAAAGGATTGCACAACTCTGGCTTCAAATTCTAATACTAGTAAGATGGCAGGCATACTACATCACTGGTGTCCCTGTTCTGTTTGCTCTCTTGATCATTAAATACTTAATGTGAGGTACTGGGTATCAAATCCAGGACCTCAAAGAAGCCACGGTTCTCCCTGAGCTACAGACCAAGCCCCGCCCCCTTCTTTCACCTTTTATTTCAAGACAGGTCTTACTAGTTTCCCAGGCGTCCTCGAACTTGTGATCCTTTCCGAGTAGTGGGAATGCAGACACGAGCCAGCAGGTCTGGCTTATGCACGATTTTGAATGTTTGCTGAGTTAGACACTGTAACAACTCAAGGGCAAAGGAAGTATGTGGTTAAAAATCAAAAGGAAAAAAGTTTAGACTAACCCAGGGAATTAAAATGCGTAACCACTTCCCTTCCTTGCCCTGATTTTCTTGAGAGGATCATTTCAAATTTGACCTTCAAGTTAAAAACAAACAAACAAAGTAGACACCCACCCCTCATCATTTGCACATACCTAACAGCAGTAGGTTTGGGTGTCATGGGACCTCCCGCCCCACCTGTTCCTTACTGTTCTTTACAGCCTTCTTCAGACCAGGCCAAATCCACAGGGGAGTGGTATGCAGCGTGGAAGCTGACTGACAGC